>NC_136068.1:1515051366-1515731991 GCF_964261635.1 Lissotriton helveticus | reverse complement strand
CATCGCCCTCCTGATTTTCCCATAGCTCCATACAAATTTAGACATATAAGAATCCATGATTCTAATAAATTTGTCATCAACCATCAGCGGGATTGCCCGAAATAGATATAATATTTTAGGGAAAACATTCCTTTTAAGGTAATTCCCTCTATCTACAATTGAGAGATGGAGATTATTCACTCTTGAAAGATCTTTTTTAATTTTCTTTATCAGTCGGTCGTAATTAAGTTGGTTAATATCTTTCACCTTAGGAGTAATACAAACACCAAGATAAATGGCCTGATTTACTCTATAAGGACTTTCAAAAGAGGTGTCCTCTGTGCATAGAACCATTGTCTTGTCCCTATTCAGGGAATATCCTGAGTAGGAACCAAAAGTCTGAGTAATTTGTTCTATCTCTTGGATTGCCTCAGTAGGGTTTGATGTTAATACCGCCACGTCATCGGCATAAGCCAGAATTTTGGTATGAAATATACCAACTGTAATGGGTTGAATTAGATTGGAGAAAAGGAGTTTTGAGATCAATGGGTTGATGTAAAGAGCGAATAATACTTGGGAGCACGGAAATCCCTGTCTCGTGCCTCTTTGAATATTAATAAACTCCGACTCGATGCCCTTTATGGTAAGTCTGGCCTTTGGATCAACATATGAAGTTTTAATGGATTTAATAAAGCACGGTCCAAAGTTAGTTAACTGCAAAACCTGCCATAGAAATTGCCAAGAGACTCGGTCAAATGCCTTCTCGGCGTCGAGCAGGATCATCGACATCTGGCCCCCCGATGCTCCTATGATGTCAAAAAGGGAGATGGCTCTACGGGTGTGATCTGTAGTGCCTTTGCCGGGGATAAAGCCATGTTGCCACGGGGAGACCAGATGTTCAATAATCCTGCTGAGCCGGTTAGCGAGAATCTTGGCATAGAGTTTCGAGTCGGAGTTTATAAGAGAAATAGGCCGATATGAAGATGGCAGCTCAGGGGGTTTTCCTTTTTTTGGGAATATAGCTATATTAGTAGATTTCCATGATTCAGGTGGATTGCCGTGCCATTGTACGCCAAGGAACAAGTCTAGTAGATATGGCAGTATTTGCTTTCCAAGTATTTTATATAGATCCAGAGGAATTTTATCTGGACCGGCGGCTTTGCCGTTAGGAGCTCGGAGAGTGCTAATTCGAGCTCGGTAAATGAAATCTCTTTGTCCAGATCTTCCTTAGTTGATCCATCAATCATCTTTAATGAGTCACAGTCGCCTAGCCAGTCTCTTAGGAAATCTTTGGTGGCTGCTACTGCAGCTTGGTCCTCTTTCTGATAAAGCCTTTGATAATAGCTTTGGAAGGCACTTGTAATATCTAGAGGTGACGTGTGTTTCTGCCCCTCAAAATCAATAGACTGTATAGCACTATAAGATTGCTTTTGGCGTGTATGGAGGGCAAGTTGTTTTCCCACATTTTCCCCACTTTCATAAACATTGTTTTGGTTTACCTGAAAAATTTCGGCTGCTTTTTGTGGCAAACCACTATTGATCTCTGTTTTTAGAACCAATATTTTACGGAGTGTGCTCTCACCATCCTCCCCACAGTGTATTTGCGTGGCGTGTTGTTCTTCTAGATTTATTAATTCTGTGCTAAGTTGTTCTCTTGCACTATCCTGGTCCTTCTTACGTTTGGCAACAAAAGCAATAGTCTCCCCCCTTAAGGCTGCTTTAAAGCAATCCCAGACCACCAGTCTAGGGGCACTATACTGATTGTAGTCGAAGAATTCCTGTGCCCAACGTGTTATGTATGTTATGTAATCCTGATTTACCAAAAGTTTCCGGTCAAATGACCATTGAGAATAGAGCCTCTTATAATTGGTAATGTCAAGGGTAAGAGTAAGTGCGTTATGGTCTGACAATGTTTTGGGGGATTTAGTTATGGCCGTGGTTATAGAGTTCCCTATGGATGTCATTATATAATCGATCCAGACATATTTATTATGGGGAAAGGAATAATAGGTATATCCGGGATCATCTTTATTTTTCAGGTTCCAAATATCAATTAGGTTGTGACTTTCCATAAGTTGCCTTAGTGCACTATAGACTTTAGTCTTATGGCCCGTATAGGTCTGCTGTAAAGAAGTATTCTGTGATAGCCCGAGAGCTATGTTAAAATCGCCACAAACCACTAAGGAGCCTGGCCAAGACGCGAGTTCTAACTCAAGATCGTGGAATATCTGAGGATCGTCTTGGTTTGACCCGTATAGTGAGCAGATGGTAATGCCCAACTCCAGTTGGGCTATTGTCCATCTGCCGTGGGGATCAGCCAATCTACGTCTGGGTTGTCCAAGAGCGATTTGTGCTAAAATAGCCACCCCTCGTGTCTTAGATGTTTGTGTAGTTTGAACAAGAATGTTATATCCAGGTATCCTCAATAATTCTTTATCCCCTATTGAAATGTGGGTTTCCTGTAAACAGAGCACATCATATGACCCTTGTTGGATTATCTGATTGAATTGTGCTCTTTTACCCTTGTCATTGAGACCTGCAACGTTCCAGCAATACAGTTTTAGCTCCCCATCTTAAAAATTGAACAATCAGCCTATCAACTGCATCATATATCCCCATCTGTTTAAATAGAAAGAACATCCAACTCGGCTTTTTATCACTCCTTAAGCAAAATTGTATACTTTTTGTAAACGGGTTTTGTATGGTCTTTGTACATTTGAACTTGCTCTTTTTTTTGTTTTTCTTTTGCCACCCCTCCCCTTCAGGGTCCACCCAGCCCTGTGCGTCCCCCCCTTAAACCCCAAAAATTGGGCAATGAGACTCTGAGAGAGTCTGTGGTGATGGAGTAGTGCTAACTAACCGGTGCTCAATGGACTTAAAGAGAGAAAAAAAAAAAGAGGAGGATTACTACACAGGTATAAGAGAGAAAGACAGCAAGGAAGGAAAGATAAGAGGAAGGAAAAAGAATAAGCTCAGATGCGATATAGCTTCCATAGTTATTCTACCATATCACAACTATACATTTATTATTCTTCTCTATTAAATACAGTTTCCTGTCTATTCTCTCTATCTCTGTCTATTCTCTCTACCAAATCACATGCCCGTGTAATTTACGCTATATAGGCATGATCACCAGGAAGGTGCGAGTGAGGATGCAAGAACATAAAAGCACTTTTCGTTGCAGAAAAGATGTCTCAGGATTAACTAAACATTTTTTACAACACAACCACAGTGAAACAGATTTTATGTGGGTTGTTCTTGAGAAACCGTTTATTCCATCACATATAAGTGATATATCAAAATTCCTATTTTATAAGGAACAGAAATGGGTCTTCAAATTACGCACTGACAGGATTGGGCTCAACAATGATATTCCGTGGTTCAATTTACAATGATCATGACCACCCTGTCAGTAAGATGTGATTCCACTCCATGTTGTTCTTAACAGTTGGAGTTATTTCATCACTATAACGTGTTTGCAGCATTCTATGATACCTATAAGACTACCATACTAAGTGTCTTTATAACTTTCAGAAGATGCAAGAGACGATAGTTGTTGAGTGCATATAGCTGAGCTTATTTTCTGCTTAACTACAGCTGTTATTTGAGGGACATTACTCTGTAGTTTGTTCCTATTTCATAAGATCTGGGGTTTGTACCATTCTTGATACTGTGGTTGGTTAGAACTACTCCTTCCTGGGTTGGTGACATCACCTTGTAGTCCGTCCAAAATCCCGTGAGAGTATGCGGGTTAAGATGGGGTTGCTTCAGAACTACTCCTTGCTGTTTTGGTGACATCATCCTGTAGTCCGTTTGAAATCTCGCGAGAGCACGCGATTAAAGATGTTATCGGTAAACACTGTTTGCTTTAACAACTATATCCCGGTATACGCAATCTGTTTTTCGTGACCTGGTACTCAAAACCCTTCCTGTAGAGCTTAGGAAATGTTTCCCCCTTTTTTGTTTGCTATTTCCAACACAATGTTTAAATACAACCAGGCTGTGGTTGGTTAAAACTACTCCTTCCTGGTCTGGTGACATCATTTTGGAGTCCGTCAAAATCTCGCGAGAGTACGCGAGTTAAGCTGGGGTTGCTTTGAACTATTCCTTCCTGGTTTGGTGACATCATCCTGTAGAGCTTACGAAATGTTTCCCTTTTCTGTTTGCTATTTCCAACACTATGTTTAAATACAATCAGGCTGCGGTTGGTTAAAACTACTCCTTCCTGGTCTGGTGACATCATTCTGTAGTCCATCAAAATCTCGCGAGAGTACGCGAGTTAAGCTGGGCTCAACGTATGAAATAGAGGCTCTTTCGAACAGCCCAATGCCTCCCCCTGACTCAGTCATCGTTTGGGACAACGACGGACAGGTAGGCTCTAGAATCAGTCTGGGCTGTTCTTTGGCACTTGTTTTATGAGGACTTGGTTAACATTAAATAGTGATAAACAAGCCAACTACCTCATGGTTGTCTCTTTAAAAGTTTGACCCCTTTTATCTGTCAGCCTTGAATAGGGGACAAAAGGTCTTTTTGCTGTATTGGCAATCATTTTTTGAGTTATTTAAACTACATATGCTAAAATATTTTTTGTAAAGTCTAGCTAGAGAGTTGTAAGTGGGTGCGAGGACTCTCTTGGGTGATAAGTTTATACCAGGAAGTCAGGCTCTATGTGCAAGACATATTGGTGCACCCCAAGCATTATTAATAGACAGAGCAGGGTAAAAAGGGCTCGCTCTATCTATACTAAGTGTAGGGGTTGTCTTGTCCTTACAGAGCAGGGTCTCACATTTACCTGAGCCAGGTCCAGGAAGAGGTGAGGTCCTTTCCCCGGGCACACTGGGTGAGTACTTGAAAATCTTGAACACTAATGAATAGATTACTGTTTTTAACAGACCTTTGAACCTAATAAGGGTCCACATATGTTTTTGTTGTTATAGATCACACCAGGTGCCAAGGAGGAATTGAAACAGATGTAGGAGAAATATATCCTTTACTGTTATTAATTCACTTGTGTGTTTTTTATTATAATTTTTTCACACGTTTTTCACTAATTTGGCAGTAGCATTCTTTGAGAACAGAGACCCTGACGAAAGCCTTGGGTTTCCTCCCATTATAGGCTGAAACATGTTGGTCCTCTCGCAGCTATTTGTTTAAACTGCGTTTATGTTGTTGCACTGTTCTTGTTTTTAACAAGGAAGGGGCTTATGCCCAATAAAGTCATTTTTGTTAAAGCTCCCTATCCTGTTTTAACCATCACATTCATCTTCATTTTTTTGCACTGCACTTTCCCATCAGATCATCATCATTTGGTCTAATCTAGTAATTGTAGGTCATTACCCCATGCCAAAGATGGGGGTATGCCGTATGTCTCAATGATCAAGAGACAGAATACCCTGGCAGGATTACCAAATGAAAACATTGATCCATACAAGGTATTGATGGGAATCCATAATGGGTTTTGATTAGCAATTACAGGTGGCCCTTTTCTTGGCGATCTGGTCTGTTGTTCATAACTGTTAGCCACTTCTTTATCTTGATGTACTTTTTAGACATGAAGGTATTTTGAAAGATATTCAGATCAGGTTTCTGATTTAGACCTCTAAGTTTGTTTATTGTTCATGTTGTTCCTTCAAGGGGATAGAACTTAGACGGGTCTTTAAATGTCCCTTTAGCCGTCCGATACCGTTTTGTTAGTTATATATTTGAGCAGCCTCCAGCTGCGGGCTAGAATGTGATGACCACATCTGGGTGAGTGGTTTTTATACCAGATTCCCTTTGGAACTGGATTTCAGACTTTCGGGTATTATACCGGTCCCTAGTTTTTCTTTGCTCCCTTCACTCTCTAAATAGCTCACAAACATGGCTGAACGCAGCGGTTTAGCCTATGATGATGCAGTATACCAATCTATCTTAGACAATATGCCCAGTATTCTTGAGACCTTACCAGCACCTGCTGTAACTGCCATTGATGACTGGACTAAAGCTCTCACACTCAAAAAAGCTCATTCTCGTACAAAGGCACATGGGATCACCATGGCAGAGTATCTGAGGGCAAGTTGTGCCCCCCCGGGGCTTATAGTAACGAATGCCCCTCGCCTTTTCTCACTGATAAATCCTTTCTTAAGGACTGGTCGATGATTGCGTGGCGCTGCACCCGCGATTGGCTGATACTAATTATCAGGACAGCCAAGCGGGTGGCAGATGGCATTTTAGTGGAAATACAAACCCTCGAGGGCCAGATCCGCACTACAGTTACCCCGACAGCCTTTAAGAAACAGAAAGACGAGTCAGATAAATCAAACAAGGAGTTTTTTGATCCCATTTTGCAGACTAAGGTAGATAAGTTCAAAAAGGACTTGGCCAAGTTCAACCTTGAACGTATATACCCATACACGAGTGACAACTATAAAGCCCCCGACTTCAGTCGCAGCGGGCGTATGTATGGATCCAACTACTCTGGGTCTATCTCTGATTCTGGCAGTGACCAAGGAGCTTCCAATCCACTAACCCTGCTGGTGGAGGCCGAGGTAGGTCTGGTAGGGCTGGTAGATATCAGAACCATATAGGACAGTATAACATGGCAGGACAAATGTGGTGGCCTCCAGCACCATGGGGACATCCGGGCAATTTTCAGCAGCCATTCCAGCCACCAATGGGCCCTTTTCCAGGCTACCCACAATACAATAATCAGCCTTTTTTACCGTTTGGCCCCCGACGATCTCGGGGCAAAAGAAGACAAACACAAGGACAACCACAGGTCCAATGGGAAGATACGGCAGGTCCTCATACCGGGACCAGGAGCCACACCAGACAGAATGCTCAGGAGTAGGCTTACAACCTGAGACTAGTTTGGTGATTAATCTAAGTAAGAAAACCTTGTCCGCCATTGAAGATGTGGTTCTTAATAAAGTGTTGGGCTTTGTGACGACAGATAATGGCGATCCATTTTTACTCCAGATTGAATTAGCCCAATTTTTTCGGAAACTGCGACTACATTACTTCTTTAACAGTAGAAGTAATGAGGAGTCTGATTTGGAGAGAGATGTCAATACCGGCCTAAGACCCAAATCTACTTTCCTACCTCCAACACATGCCATACCGTCCCAAGTGTTCACCTTTGAACAGGCGGTCAAAGATGACATTGAAAAAATCTGGATCTCCCCTAAGTCTGGCTATAATAATCTGTCCAGAATGGAGAGACAAGCTTTGAAAACATTAACTGAGGATTCCTCAGTAATTATCAAGCCTGCCGACAAAGGGGGATCGATTGTACTACAAGATGTGGAGACTTATAGGACTGAATGCCTTCGACAGCTGAGTAACACCAATGCATACCAGCCACTCACTATAGATCCTACCCCAAGACTAATGAATGAGATTAAATTCTTAACAGAGGAAGCCTTAACAGAAGGTTGGATAACTCCTTTAGAGTCCCAATTTTTACATACACAACATCCCATTATGCCCTACTTCTACACCTTATCTAAGGTGCATAAACCTCAGAGACCACCACCAGGGAGGCCTATTATTTCTGGCCATGGATCAGTTCTAGAGCCCCTTTTGGCTTTTGTAGATCACTTCCTCAGACCAATAGTGCACACTATGCCTACCTATCTGAAAGATACCACAGATGTCCTGAGGGTGATCCCGGATATCCCTTTCAACCAGGAGACAGACTATCTAGTCTCCCTAGATGTCGAGTCCCTGTATACCTCGATCCCCCAGGATGAGACTTTAGAGACCATCAGAGCCATCCTGGGTGACACTGAACTTGACTCTATCACCCCTGTACCTTTCATTATGTCTTTAGCCACCATAGCTATGAAAGAAAAAAATCTCAGGTACGAAGACACGGTATACCATCAAGTCTCAGGGACGAGCATGGGCAGCATTTTTGCTCCTTCGTTAGCAAACCTGTATGTTCATATGTTCGAACAGACAACAGTGTTAAATCCAACTAACCCCTTTTTCTCGTCTATATTGTGGTGGAAACGCTATATAGATGATGTTCTAGTGGTGTGGAGAGGGGACATAGATTCAGTTACAAACTTCCATCGGTGGCTGAATAATCAGAACGATTTCTTACACTTTACCATCGAAACAAGCAAAGAGAAGGTTTCCTTTCTGGACCTCTCCATCTACACGACGGAGACAGGTCTCGAAAGTGAATTGTATCGAAAACCGATGGCAAGAAATTCGCTACTTCTATACGAGAGTCAGCACCCCAAATCACTACGCGATAATTTGCCTTTTGGGCAATTCCTCCGAGTTCGGCGGAATTGTTCAACTCCAGAAACCTTTGCACATCATGCAGAGGAATTATCGGAACAGCTAACCAGTAGACATTATCCTAGGAAACTCATCAAACAATCGTTGAAACGTGCAGCTAACAATCATCGTGAGGCACTTCTTGAACCGAAAGGAGAGAAGACCAAACTGGATCGCCTAACTCTGGTTACTACCTATAATACAAAATCCAATTGTATCCAGAAAATCATTAGGCGTCATTGGCGCATACTAAACAGTAGCAATGATAAGATTGAGTTTCCCCTTTTTGCATTTAAGAGGTCGGGCAATTTAAGGGACCGCCTGATACACACCCGTTCTCGAGAGACTTCTACCAGAGAGGTGGGCAGCTTGTGGGACTTACCTCCCGTAATGGGACACCATCCATGTGGGGGATGTTCGGTCTGTCCTTTAACGACCAAGACAACAAGCATCGACATAGGCACCAACCACCCTTGGCAGTTGAGACACTTTACTAACTGTAACAGCACTAACCTGATCTACCAAATCACATGCCCGTGTAATTTACGCTATATATGCATGACCACCAGGAAGGTGCGAGTGAGGATGCAAGAACATAAAAGCACTTTTCTTTGCAGAAAAGATGTCTCAAGATTAACTAAACATTTTTTACAACACAACCACAGTGAAACAGATTTTATGTGGGTTGTTCTTGAGAAACCGTTTATTCCATCACATATAAGTGATATATCAAAATTCCTATTTTATAAGGAACAGAAATGGGTCTTCAAATTACGCACTGACAGGATTGGGCTCAACGATGATATTCCGTGGTTCAATTTACAATGATCATGACCACCCTGTCAGTAAGATGTGATTCCACTCCATGTTGTTCTTAACAGTTGGAGTTATTTTATCACTATAACGTGTTTGCAGCATTCTATGATACCTATAAGACTACCATACTAAGTGTCTTTATAACTTTCAGAAGATGCAAGAGACGATAGTTGTTGAGTGCATATAGCTGATCTTATTTTCTGCTTAACTACAGCTGTTATTTGAGGGACATTACTCTGTAGTTTGTTCCTATTTCATAAGATCTGGGGTTTGTACCATTCTTGATACTGTGGTTGGTTAGAACTACTCCTTCCTGGGTTGGTGATATCACCCTGTAGTCCGTCCAAAATCCCGTGAGAGTACGCGAGTTAAGCTGGGGTTGCTTTAGAACTACTCCTTCCTGTTTTGGTGACATCATCCTGTAGTCCGTTTGAAATCTCGCGAGAGCACTCGATTAAAGATGTTATCGGTAAACACTGTTTGCTTTAACAACTATATCCCGGTATACGCAATCTGTTTTTCGTGACCTGGTACTCAAAACCCTTCCTGTAGAGCTTAGGAAATGTTTCCCCCCTTTTTTGTTTGCTATTTCCAACACAATGTTTAAATACAACCAGGCTGTTGTTGGTTAAAACTACTCCTTCCTGGTCTGGTGACATCATTTTGTAGTCCGTCAAAATCTCGCGAGAGTACGCGAGTTAAGCTGGGGTTGCTTTGAACTATTCCTTCCTGGTTTGGTGACATCATCCTGTAGAGCTTACGAAATGTTTCCCTTTTCTGTTTGCTATTTCCAGCACTATGTTTAAATACAATCTGTCTGCGGTTGGTTAAAACTACTCCTTCCTGGTCTGGTGACATCATTCTGTAGTCCATCAAAATCTCGCGAGAGTATGCAAGTTAAGCTGGGCTCAACGTATGAAATAGAGGCTCTTTCGAGCAGCCCAATGCCTCCCCCTGACTCAGTCATCGTTTGGGACAACGACGGACAGGTAGGCTCTAGAATCAGTCTGGGCTGTTTTTTGGCACTTGTTTTATGAGGACTTGGTTAACATTAAATACTGATAAACAAGCCAACTACCTCATGGTTGTCTCTTTAAAAGTTTGGCCCCTTTTATCTGTCAGCCTTGAATAGGGGACAAAAGGTCTTTTTGCTGTACTTGAAAAACCATTGAGTGTTTCACAGTTCTGAGCCATGAGGAGAAACCCTTTGAACCATAAGCAAGGAGGTGCTTTGGAGAGACGATTTTGATGCACAGGGAAGATGCCAAAACAATATTTACTTTTTTCACTCACTAGTTATCATCATTTGGGTTAAAAAATACCTTTTTGCACTGTAAAGGAATGGCCTAGTAGGCAGGAGCCTTTGAATTTCTAAAATACAGCACAGCTCCTGTTGGGAGTTATATTCCAGGACTGAAAGTTGTGCATTGTTTGTAATTATGTTTTTCGTTTTTGGTTGAGTATGTTATATCATTTTTTTATTTTGAAAGTGATGTATCAATATTTATTGTGGGTTGTTGTTATTTGAAATGTTGACAGTTTATGTATTTAATGCAAATATATGTTTATATGTGGGGTCAGTATTTATGATTGTTGTTTAATGTTTGCAATATATTTTCTGATTTGATACTGAATAAAGCAGTGAATGCAATAATTAATTTGGAGGACCACATAGCTAAACATTTGGTTTGTAAAAAAAATCATCAGTATTGGCATTTTGTGTTCTTCTTGCCTTACATTGTGGCATAGCCTTGCTGATATATTTATAGGCCAAACCCCTCCTTGATTTTTTGTACTTTTAGAAAGTTAGCATTTTCTTGTCTTAGATATTTGTGCTTCTGCTAGTCCCCACTATCACATTACTGTGAATAGCCATGAAGTTGGGGTTTGGGTATTGCTACAAGACAGTGACATGAAGGGAGCCTAGGTGTGGACAGGGTGAGTGATCCTGGCCCAGTCCCACCTTGAGTTCAAAGGTTTATGCACACACAAAGGAACTTGACACCAGGCATGTCATGCCTTTTGTTCCCCCAGACAGGTTGTTGCTCTGACAGGGGGTAGGACAGGGAATCCTACCACTGAATAACTGGCACCAGGTATAAATATTGGACCTCCAGAGCCACCCTTTGGAACACTCCTGGGCCCATGAAATTTACAAAAAAAGGACTGTCCTCCTGCAAGAAGACTGCCCTGCTGCTTGAGGGACTGCTTTGCTACATGAGAAAGAAGACCGGACCTGTTTTCCTTCATCCCAGGCTACCCAGAGTGACACCATGGTCAGTTGGCTGACCTCCGGTGTGAGCTGCGGGGGCACAACAAACTTCAGAGGTCTCCCTGCAACAGCCCAGTTAACCTGTGTTGGACTTGGCCCTTTTTGCAGGGTCATCCCTGACCTTTTTGCCCTCCTCTTGTATTGTTTCTGACCTGTTGTTGTAGGTTTTAGGACTCTGGGCTCTTTACTACTGCTGATCAGTGCTAAAGTGCATATGCGGTCTGTATAAAGTGCTATGGTAATTGGTTGTCCCTGATTGGTATGTGTCCCTAGTGAAGTGCACTATGTGTGCCAGGGCTGATAATGTAAAAGATATCAGTGGGCCTACAGCAATAATTGTGCCATCCGCACCAGTAGCCTTAAAGAAGAGAACTCAGGCCTGCCACTGCATGCCCACACTCAGTTTGTTAAACTGCCATGTTGTCCTGACAAGTGCACCCACTTGCCAGGCCTTACCCTTCCCTTTTTATGCACATCAGACACCCCTATGGTAGGTCCAAGGTACCCCCTGGACAGGGTGCAGTGCATGTGAAAGGTGGGACATGTACTGAGGTGTGTACCATGTCCTGACAGTGAAATAATCTCCATTTTGTTTTCATTGTTGAAAGGCCATCTTGCCCATAGGACAGAATGGGGGAGGCTGTGTAATATGTTTCCAGCCTATCTTCCCATAGGCTTAAGATGGAGAGGTGAAGTTTAGTATGTCTGAACTCACAATTTAATAACCCATCTTTTTGTGAAGGTGGTTTTTGCATGTGTTTAGAAACCACTCTTTTTGAAGTGGCTGGGTTTTTGTGTTTTAATACTTCTATGTGTCCCTGCCTGGTTGTGGATTAACTGTCTGGATTTGAATGTGTCAGGCTCTGGGGAATGTCTTAACCCAGGGGAGGAGGTGAAACAGCAACAGGCTGACCTGCATCTGCAGTGTAGGGGGGAGCAGTAGCCCCTAAAGGTGAAGAGGCCTGGGCTGCCACCATAAAACAATGGCTCCATCTCCTGCTGAGTGATTGAGGATCAATCAATCAATCAATCAATCAAGACATTTATATAGCGCACTACTCACCCGTAGGGTCTCAAGGCGCTAGGAGGGGGGGTGCCGTTACTGCTCGAACAGCCAGGTCTTGAGCTTCTTCCTGAAGGAGAGGTGGTCTTGGGTCATGCGCAGGTCGGTCGGGAGGGAGTTCCAGGTCTTGGCGGCCAAGTAGGAAAAGGACCTTCCTCCTGTTGTCGCTCTTCGGATGCGCGGGACGGCGGCGAGGGCGTGGTTGGTTGATCTGAGGTGGCGCTTGGGAGCGTAGAAGTTGATTCGTTTGTTGAGGTAGCTCGGGCCTTGGTCGTGTAGGGCTTTGTGTGCGTGGGTGAGGAGACGGAAGGTGATCCTTTTGTTGACGGGGAGCCAGTGCAGGTCTCTCAGATGTCCGGAGATGTGGCTGTTTCGTGGGATGTCGAGGATGAGTCTGGCTGAGGCGTTCTGGATCCGCTGGAGTCTCTTCTGGAGCTTGGTGGTTGTTCCGGCGTAGAGGGCGTTGCCATAGTCCAGTCGGCTGGTGACGAGGGCCTGGGTGACAGTCTTCCTGGTCTCGGTGGGGATCCACCAGAAGATCTTTCGTAGCATGCGCAGGATGTTGAAGCATGACGAGGAGACGGCGTTGACTTGTCTGGTCATGGAGAGGGAGGAGTCCAGGATGAAGCCCAGGTTGCGTGCGTGGTCCGTCGGTTTGGGTGCGGTGCCCAGGGCGGGGGTCCACCAGGAGTCGTCCCAGGCGGAGGGCGAGGAGCCCAGGATGAGGACCTCCGTCTTGTCTGAGTTCACTTTCAGGCGGCTGGTCGTCATCCACTCGGCTACATCTCTCATCCCTTCGTGCAGGTTGGCTCTGGCGGCGGCGGGGTCGTTGGTCAGGGAGAGGATCAGCTGGGTGTCGTCGGCGTAGGAGATTATGTTGAGGATGTGTTGGCGTGCGATGGCCGCGAGGGGGCTCATGTAGACGTGGAAGAGGGTGGGGCTCAGCGAGGATCCTTGAGGGACGCCGCAGATGACTTCGGTGGCCTCTGACTTGTACGGTGGTAGGCGGACTCTCTGTGTTCTTCCGTCGAGGAAGGAGGTGATCCATTCCAGTGCCTTCTCCTGGATTCCGATGTTGCCGAGGCGCTGCACTAGGGTGCGGTGGCAGACAGTGTCGAATGCCGCGGAGAGGTCCAGGAGGATGAGGGCCGCAGTTTCTCCGTTGTCCATCAGGGTTCGGATGTCATCGGTGGCAGCGATGAGGGCGGTCTCGGTGCTGTGGTTGGCTCGGAAGCCAGACTGTTGAGGGGTCGAGGGATCCATTCGTCTCGAGGAAGGCGGCCAGCTGTTTGTTGACGGTCTTTTCGATGACTTTGGCCGGGAACGGGAGGAGCGAGATGGGACGGTAATTCTTGAGTTCGGTGGGGTCCGCTGTAGGTTTCTTGAGTAGAGCGCTGAGTTCGGCGTGCTTCCAGCTCTCAGGGAAGGTGGCGGTGTTGAAGGAGGTGTTGATGATGTCCCGCAGGTGGGGTGCGATGACAACGTCGGCCTTGTTGAAGACGTGGTGAGGGCAGGGGTCGGTCGGAGATCCGGAGTGGACGGAGTTCATTGTGCGGACGGTGTCTTCGGTGCTGATCGGAGTCCAGGCGCGGAGGGTGGTGGTGGGTGGCGTTGTTGCGGTTGTGGCGTGCGTCGGTTGGAAGCTGAAGCTGTTGTGTATGTCCACGATCTTGTTGTGGAAGTAGGAGGCGAGGGAGTTGCAGAGGTCTTGCGATGGGGTGATGTCGTTGTTTCCGGCGTTGGGGTTGGAGAGCTCTTTCACGATGTTGAAGAGTTCCTTGCAGTTGTGTGCGTTGTTGTCCAGCCGGTCCTTGTATGCATTTTTCTTGGTGGCGCGGATCAGTTGGTGGTGTTTCCGGGTGGCGAGCTTGAGGGTGGTCATGTTGTCCATTGTTGGTTCCCTTCTCCATACTTTCTCGAGGGCTCGGCAGTTCTTCTTGGAGCTCTTTAGTTCGTCGGTGAACCATGGGGCTTTTCTGCTGCCGGGTCTGCTGGGCGGGGTCCTCAGAGGGGCGAGTTCGTCCGCGCAGTTGCTGATCCACTTCGTGAGGTTGTCGGCGGCCTGGCTGGGGTTCGCTGAGCCGGCCGGAGGGTGCTGGCTCAGGGAGGCGGTGAGCTGGTCGGCTGTGATCTTGTTCCAGCTTCTTCGGGCAACCTGTTGCTGGTGGTGGTAGATCGTCGTTCTCTTGAAGGTGAAGTGGACGCAGCTGTGGTCCGTCCAGTGGAGTCCTGTTGCGTGGCTGAAGGCGATGTCTTTGCTGGATGAGAAGACGGCGTCGAGTGTGTGTCCGGCGAGGTGGGTGGGGGTGGACACCAGCTGCTTGAGTCCGAGGTTGGCGAGGTTGTCGAGCAGGGTGATGGTGTTCCGGTCGTTGTTGTTCTCCAGGTGGAAGTTGAGGTCCCCCAGGAGGATGTAGTCGGCGGAGGGGAGGGCATGCGGGCTGATGAAGTCGGCGATGTCCTCGCTGAATCGTGTGCGTGGTCCCGGGGGTCGGTAAATCAGGGTGCCTCTGAGGGTGGTCTTCGGGTCGGTGTGGATCTGGAAGTGCAGGTGTTCGGCGGTGGTTAGGGTGTCGTCGGTGTTGGTCGTGATGCGGATGGTGTCCCTGTGGATGATGGCGATGCCTCCTCCCATCTGGTTGGCGGGGCGGTCCCTCCGAGTGATCTTGTAGCCCTCTGGGACGGCGATGGCGATGTCGGGCGCTGAGGAGGCGTTCATCCAGGTTTCCGTGAGGAAGGCGACGTCTGGTGAAGTTGTGTCGAGGAGGTTCCAGAGTTCGACGGCGTGTCTGTGGACGGAGCGGGTGTTGAGCAGGATGCACTTGAGGTGGTTGCTGCTGGTGTTCGGCTTGGCGGGTGCTGGTGCAGGGTAGGTCCGGATGCAGGTGAACTTGCAGGCGTGGCAGCTGAAGGGTCCGTGGGTGTGCCTCGGGGTGGCTCGGTGGCATCCCGGGGTGCCGCCGGTGTTGAGTGCGATAAGTTCGGCGGCGTTGTAGGATCGTCGGGTCGTCTTCCGTCGGTGGAGGCCAGGGGTCCTGGCGCTGGGTGCGGTCCAGGCGCGGACGGGCGCAGACGGGCTTACCTTTGGCGCGCCCGCTGCGCGTGACCGCTGCGCGTTCGCGCGGTCGCCATATATGGCGAAGTGCGAGGGGGGGCGGAGCAGCTGGGAGGCGGGAGCGGGGAGGGTACAGAAGGAAAAGGGGGCGGGGTAAGCGGTGGTGGCGGGAAGCGGGGAGGGAGAGACGAAGGGGATTACAGTCAGGAAAACAGGGAAACAGACACAGATGTACAAACCTCATAAAACAAATACTACAATGCACAAGCCAGGGGCACAGGGCAAGAAGCGGCGCCCAGGAGCCTGCAGGACAGGCGAGCACGGACCACGCTGCTCACAGGCAGGGGGCGTGGTCCGCGGCGGCAACCGGGCAGCGAGGCAGACAGGCGGGGGTGGCACACGCAGCAGCTGGTGGCCGTGCGGCGCGGGGGTGTCCTAGACTAGGACACACTCACCTGCGTCGCACGGTTGCCATATATGGCCAAGTGCGAGGGGGGGCGGAGCAGCTGGGAGGCGGGAGCGGGGAGGGTACAGAAGGAAAAAGGGGGCGGGGTAAGCGGTGGTGGCGGGAAGCGGGGAGGGAGAGACGAAGGGGATTACAGTCAGGAAAACAGGGAAACAGACACAGATGTACAAACCTAATAAAACAAATACTACAATGCACAAGCCAGGGGCACAGGGCAAGAAGCGGCGCCCAGGAGCCTGCAGGACAGGCGAGCACGGACCACGCTGCTCACAGGCAGGGGGCGTGGTCCGCGGCGGCAACCGGGCAGCGAGGCAGACAGGCGGGGGTGGCACACGCGGCAGCTGGTGGCCGTGCGGCGCGGGGGTGTCCTAGACTAGGACACACTCACCTGCGTCGCACGGTCGCCATATATGGCCAAGTGCGAGGGGGGGCGGAGCAGCTGGGAGGCGGGAGCGGGGAGGGTACAGAAGGAAAAAGGGGGCGGGGTAAGCGGTGGTGGCGGGAAGCGGGGAGGGAGAGACGAAGGGGATTACAGTCAGGAAAACAGGGAAACAGACACAGATGTACAAACCTAATAAAACAAATACTACAATGCACAGATCCAGACCCCCACTATCAAAGGAAGAAAGTGTCATAGGCAGGGAGAAATCCAGACTGTCAGGGTGTGACTTGCGTGCCTACCTAGATAGGTACCATGGACCTGACTACATCTCCCAAGAAGGCCATCCTTCTGGGAGGAACCAAAAGTGCTTATAGTCACGTGACACGCTGGGAGCGTTGTACGTGATTTATGTTTCTTTGCTGTTCCTGTGGTTGCGGACGCCCTGTTCCCACGGAGCGACCTAGCTTTCTGGATATGCGATTCTCGGACGAGACGCATGGATTACTAGCAGCCGCTGCCGCTTTTCCTTTCATGCGCGTTCCGCTCAACTGAGCGGGAACGCCTACTCCTTTCTTTTCTTGTTTTCTCGGCGGGACTGGGAGACGCGACGATTGCCCCCTCCCTAGTCCTGATGAGATTGTTTCTCGATTACCGCTCGGCTGAGCGGTGACTTCTGCATCTCCCCTTATTCTAGTGGCAAGGGTCAGGGAGACGTGAGGATTGCCCCCTCCTTGTGCTTGTGTAAGATATCCTCTGGGGAAGTGTGCTGATCGGTTCTCAGTGGAGCGTGAGACACCAGAGGAGGCTTTACCGGAACCTGTCTGGAGGGCTCGGACACTGAGAGTTGCTGAGTTCATGCAGTTCTGGTAAGATCAGATTCATCAGGAGACGATAATCTGATTCATGATTTGTTTCTTTATACTTTGATTCTTCCTTGTCTAACCAGGTTGTTCTGAAGTCTTACTGGTTCAGAGCACTCATGGATTATAAGTCTCCACTCTTTTCCTGGACCGGATGGGCCAAGGTCTTGCTTATACTGGGGAGCCTCTGATGCTCAAGCCTCTGAATGATTCAGATGAATAGACCCCCTATTTCTTAGCGTTTGGAGACTACCTTCTTTTGGTTTCTAGGGTGGATGACAGATGGTACGTATGTGAAGGGTGTAATATGGTTGCATAGGTTTAATCACCACCTTTTGAAATAACAGAGTGTTTTGTGTTATAGATGGGACCTATCCCGCGGTGAGAGAAGTATCTTGTCATAGGAAGAGAAGAAGGATTCATCTCCTGGTATAATACTGGGTAAGGAAGTACACCTAGCGAGAACCATATGAGAGTAGTTAGGTGGATACAGTTTGTTAATGTGTTATTTCTTTTGTTGCAGGTATCCCTCTTCCACCGCTGTTCCCACCCTAACCCTATCCCTCGCTTGATTACTTCTGTGCTCTGTGATTATATGAGATTAGTCAGAGTGCGGGGAAATCAGGAGGTGGACCCCTTTGAGCATCATCCTGACCCTGTGGAGGCCAAAGATCGTGACACAGAACTGGTTTGTACTGGGGTCAGTGCCCCCTGAACACAAAGACTTCAAAGACATTTAGAAGTATAAATATGAGAGCAGAACCCCCAGGACTTTGGATTGCTCAAGACTGAAAAGGATTGAAACTACTTTGTGGTCAAGAGGAACCTCTGCCAAGGAAGAACCAGCTGAAGTGACTGAAGGAAAGGACTAACCCTTGCTGTGTGTTCTGGGGCGGGCCTGCAATTTGCTGATTTAACCAAGGAGAGACTAAAGGGACTTTTCTGTGTGCTGTGTCCCCTGCTTGAAAGGGCTTTGCTGTGTGCAGTGTCCTGAAGTAACTGAACCCCAAGGTCCCGAGGAGAGCTGGATCCCTGTTGTGGAAACTCAGGAACACAAACGTTCCCAGGAGAGTCTCAGCGACGCTGTGTGTGTGTGTGCTTCGTGCAGTCTGAGACCATCATGAGGATCGTTCTGTGATTGTGTGCACCCGGAATCCAAATGAGTCTCAGCTATGCTGTGTGTGTGTGCTTTGTGCAAGTTCAAGTTTAAATACTTTATTCGACAACATTGTCATAAAAGCATATCCCTAAGCTATACAAATATAAATACTAGTCTAAAAATAAAAAAGTATTAAATTCTAAGCAGTTTATACTTTGTTGGCGAATAAGACAAAAAATAATCATTTTTAAAATAGAGACACAGCACAAAGTTTAAATCACAGGGTCTAGTAGTTCATTAGTTCGTAGGAGTTTTAAAGTGCGCGTGCGTATTATCCATGCCCACCCCATGTATTTAGCCACTGCAATTGCAAGATTAGGGGCACAGTTTGATCTTAAAATCCTTAAGGCATCCAAACATTTCCTAGTGCCCAAATTTCTGCAAGCAGGCTTCAACCATCTATTCCTTGGGGCAGCATATAAGGGGCATACAAATAAAAAATGTGGGATATCTTCTACATGAATTTTACAATAAAAACAAGTATTTACATTATCCGGACACCAATTGGCTGTGAAAGCATTTAAGGGTAAAGAGCCAATTCTAAACTGAAAATACAGTTTCCTATCTAGGGGCTTGGAGATCAAATCCCAAAACTGTTCAAATTTCGGGATTGTTTTAACTTCCAAGAACTGGGATGTCAAGGCAGATGATTGATCAGAAGTCAATGCAGCATTGTTTATCATGTCCCAGTACAATTTTTTCAATATAATCTTAGACGGAAAATCGTCTGGGTCTACTGCAGACCATAAGTGTTCAAGGTGCAACTTTTGAAGTAATGTCCTCACTTCTTTAAGCCAAAGTACTTTGTGAAAGGTATCAGAGTTATCAACATCCAAGAGGGCAGCTGCGTAATGGCTCAACTCAGGAGTAGTTTTTATGCGCCTCCAATACAAAAGGGGACGCAGTCTGGCCATATCCTCGATCCTTTTCCTCCCAAGATCGTAATGGAGTGGGGTCGAGGGAGTACTCTGAGGAGCACCAATTATGCGCCGTAAGAATTTGTTCTCTGCAACTGCTAAGGTGTTCAAGTTGGAAAAACCCCATAATTCTGAACCGTAGAGGCATGCACCCAGAACTTTCATGCCATAAATCTCCAATATGGGCTGGATTGGTTTGGTGAATGAAGATTTATGTTTTTGGGCTATTGCCCCTGCCAGCTGATTGAATTTTAGCACTACAGAGTCCATATGTGATCTCCAGTTCATATTAGCATTTAAAGAGATGCCTAGGTAGATAAAAGCATCCACTTCTTCCAAATAAGCCCCGTTGTAGACCATTTACCCCTTGAATTTCATGGAGGGATTCAAATTCATGAATTTAGTCTTAGATGTATTTATTTCCAAGCCCCGAATCCGACAGAACTCACCAAAGGCGTTTAATGTCTTTTGTAGGCCGCTAGGGGTCCGCGAGACCAGCAAGGTGTCGTCTGCAAACATTAGTACTGGGACTCGTTTCCCGTCTAATAGTGGAGCATCCGTCGGAGATTGCTTCAGGAAGTCAACTATGCCATTGATGTAGAGAGAGAATAAGGTGGGGGCCAGGACGCAACCCTGTGTGCTTTGTGCGGCCTTAGACCTTCGTGAGGATTGCCCTGTGATCGTGTGTACCAGGAACCCAAGTGTGTCTCAACGACGCGTGTGCTTTTTGCAGCCTGAGACCCTCGTAAGAATTGCCCTGTGATTGTGGGCACCGGTAGTCCAAGTGAGCCTCAGCAACGCTGTGAATGTGTGTGCTTCGTGCAGCCTGAGACCTTCATGAGAATCGTCCTGTGATCGTGTGCACCCGGAATATAAATGAGTCTCAGCGATGCTGTGTGTGTGTGCTTTGTGCGGCCTTAGACCTTCGTGAGGATTGCCCTGTGATCGTGTGTACCAGGAACCCAAGTGTGTCTGAACGACGCGTGTGCTTTTTGCAGCCTGAGACCCTCGTAAGAATTGCCCTGTGCTTGTGGGCACCGGTAGTCCAAGTGAGCCTCAGCGACGCTGTGTGTGTGTGCTTCGTGCAGCCTGAGACCTTCATGAGAATCGTCCTGTGATCGTGTGCACCTGGAATATAAATGAGTCTCAGCGACGATGTGTGCGTGTGCTTTGTGCAGCCTTAGACCTTCGTGAGGATTGACCTGTGATCGTGTGTACCAGGAACTCAAATGTGTGTCTCAGCGACGATGTGTGCGTGTGCTTTGTGCAGCCTTAGACCTTCGTGAGGATTGACCTGTGATCGTGTGTACCAGGAACTCAAATGTGTGTCTCAGCGACGCTGTGTGCGTGTGCTTTTTGCAGGCTGAGACCTTCGTAAGAATTGCCCTATGATCGTGGGCACCAGGGATCCAAGTGAATCTCGGCAAGGCTGAGAAGGTGTCCTTCCTTTTCCTGACTTAGAAGCAAGGGTTCCTGTTTGGCCTAAGGTACCTACCTCAGCCAACCAGAGACCCCCAGGTCTAACAACCTGCTGCAACTGGACCTGCAACTGGATCTGCCTAACTCCTGCTAGCCTTTGCTGGACTGAGTCACTGATCCCAAGAGGTGCCGCGCCATGTCTTAGATTCTTGACTAGTGTCAAAGTGCACTCCTCAAAAGGAAAAGGTGAAAATCCTGAAGTTTGGGCTGCTCACAACTGAGAACAGTCCCATTCATGCCAAGACTCTGCCGCTTGTGCTGTCTGAAATAATGAAGCTCTGGTGAGTCCTGCCAATCCCAAGTACACTAAGGACTGTGTGTGACGCTTGACCAGCTCTTCATACTCCTGCGACTATTGTCTGGGACACCTAACCTGCTCCTCGTGCTACATCGTTGACCATCTGCGACACTCAACCTCCTCCTCACAGCTCCTTCAACATGAACAGAACTTTTTCTGCTTGACTTTGAAGGTAACTGTTCAGCGGGACTAACCTGGTTCCTGTATCTGACCCGTGCTCCTTCGCAGTCTGCCTGATCTTGTTACTTCCCACAGTCTAGACTGGCCAGCTGACTGCAGGGGGCGCTTTATAATTGTGGGTGCTATTTTCACTTTATACTTTCAAATTGAATATCTCCGCTTTTGCTGATTGGATTTCTGTCACTCTGGTATC
Source organism: Lissotriton helveticus (assembly GCF_964261635.1). Lineage (NCBI taxonomy): Eukaryota > Metazoa > Chordata > Amphibia > Caudata > Salamandridae > Lissotriton > Lissotriton helveticus. Next base: position 1,515,710,604 of record NC_136068.1, on the reverse strand, counting down.
ATTTTATGAATTAAAATGTATTCTATTGTTCTAAATTGATCTGGGACTGTGTTTTCACTTTATTGGTGTGTGTGCTGCATAAATCTGTTACTAATTTCCTCTAATGTGAGCCTGATTGCTTTTGTATCTGTAGTGAAGAGGCAGGAAACACAGGTACTTGAAGATGTGAATTTATTTGCTACATGGAAGAAGAGCCCACACAGCGCAGGCTCAACAAAACACATCTCAGCCTCCAACTGTCCCACTGCAAGTGAGTTCAAAATTCCAAGGCAACCAATACAACTCTAAGTAATGACATGCAGTTCCACATCAGAATGCACAAGGCTAAGAACCCAAAACAGACTGGTAAGAAATGCAGAAGCAACATGAGAATAAATACTACACATATTCCCTTCTTCCTAAAACAACAAAAAAACTGCAAGGAACAAGGAAGAAACTAAACACATATAAAAATAGAAATACAAATTTAAAAAAACAGTTATGACCTGAATCTTGCAGGTCTGACACTCACTCTTGTTCTCCCTCTGGGGCATACCATAATGGAAGAACCCTCCACACCTTTCTGCACAACCATGGCCACCTTGGACAAACTACACCAATGACCTCCTTCCACTTGCACAGCATTTCGCACCAATTTAACCACTTTGACAGGAACACCGTACTTACTTTCACCCTTTTTGACATGCACAGAAGATTTAATCCTGCAGAACAGTCATCTTGGCACCCTTCTTGGAATCTAACCACTCCTTCTGCTTGGGTTGGGTTAATGCACATATTCTCCTTGACAAAGAACATTACCTTCAACACATCTGATTCGGACTTTAGCACTCTCGATATCCACCCTGGCCTAAAACTGGTGTTGGCTTTCCTGCTCTCATCAGTTTAAAGGGTGAAACTTTGTTTGGAAGAATGAGGTGTGGTGTGGTAGAACCAAACCATGCTCAACGATACTCAAATCCTCATCACCATCAATCAAAACCCTGATGATACAAAAATGAGGTTAAAAAACTGTATGTTCAGCATACAAGCATGGATGACCAGGAACTACCTTATGATGAGCGCAGGAAAAACAGAGGTCATGCTGTTCGGCAAAGCCGACAAAATCTGGTCACCAGATTGGTGGCCAGCTTCCCTCGGTCCCTGCCCAGTCCCCAAGCCCTCTGTCAGGAACCTTCGAGTAACCATAGACGATAAGCTAACAATGTCCGAACACATCAGAAAAAAACGTGGGTAACAGCTACGGCCTGATGCGCAGCTTGAAGAAGATCTTCAAATGGATCCCACTTTCAGCACGTATGCCCTTAGTCCAAGGACTCATTGTTAACAGGATAGACTATGGAAATGCTCTTTTCTCAGCCATCAACTCAACCCCACTGAATCGACTGCAGGTCCTTCAAAACACTGCCGCTAGGCTAGTACTTGATCTACCCCCCCGTACCCTCCCAGCCCCCTGCCTCCAGACCTTACACTGGCTACCCATACAAAAGCGCATAAAGTTTAAATTATGCTGCCTAGTCCATAAATCTGTAAATGGTCAAGGACCTGTCTATCTTGAACACAAGCTCAAGGCCCACGTCCCAGTCAGAACGCTACGCTCTTCCAGCAAGGCCCTTCTCTCTGTACCCAGAGTTCGGACAGTCAGAAATGGTGACAGAGCTTTCAGTAAAACCGCCCCAGAAGCCTGGAACTCTCTCCCCATTCAGATCAGGCTAGAGCCTGACCATGTGAAGTTCCGAAGACAGCTAAAGACTTGGCTTTTCTAGCCAGATGAGCCCTCTCTACTCTCCTGGGTGCGATGGACATGAGGTTCCTTTGCCTGCTAGCGCTCTGAGACCTTAGGGTGATTTATGCGCGATACAAATGCAATAAAATGGAAATGGAAATGCTGTTTAATGCCACTTGCACGATGTGGTTACCCGCCTTGGTCCATCTGACACACTCCCCTACCACACAATTCATCCTCTCAACAAAGCCGTTGATTTGAGGATGATAAGTGGAACCTTTAAGGTGCTTAATCGCAGTTGCTTCAAGAAAAGACTAAAATTGATCACATACAAATTGCTGTTCGTTGTCTGACACCAGACACTCTGGAAAGCCCTCTCCCATGCATACATCCTTAAGAAATCCAATTATAGTTTCCGCATTGGCTTCCCTCACTAGTATAATCTCAGGCCACTTGGAAGCATAGTCCATAATAACCCAAATAAACTTTAAACCTCTAAAAAGTGTTTCATACGGTCCCATGATGTCAATGGCTACTTTTAAACAAGGCCTGTCTGGGCTCTCTACAGGAAGCAGATGGGGTGTGAACACTTTAAGGTTTTTATATTCAGCACAGCACACATAACAAGCAGAAACAACCTCCTCAATCTCTGTGTCCATCCCAGGCCACCAGAAAGTGTCACGTATGCGGCGCTTTGGCAGAAAGGCTCCTAAGTGTCCATCATGACCCCTTTTTATAATGTAATTCATGAAAGCCAGAGAAGGAATAAGTTTGTCCGCTCGTAACAACAAACCATATTCCACCGAAATCTCACCTTCAACCTTGGAATAAGGCTGCAACAGGGAAGACAAAATCTTTTCCCTGGGCCAACCCTTCAAACCGTGAGCACACACATCCTGTATCACAGAATTTTCAAGGCATGCACACCACCGATCTTCCTCTGAATACGTAGTCAATTTAGATATTTCCATGCTTGCAACCAAATAATCATCACAATCTTCATCTGCTAAGTCCTTGAAATTGATTTGATCAGACTCATCCCTCATAACAGGGAAACAGGACCACACATTTGCTATTCTTCCCACCCGAAATGTGACACACGTCAAACTGATATTGAAGCAGTCTGGTTACCATCCTCAAGATTTTTGGAGTACCGAATTTGGTCATGTTACCACTCGGGGCACTTACTAAAGGTTTATGGTCGGTTAGCCGCATGATCTCCTTACCCCAACTGAAAGGGCGGAATTTCTCAACAGCCCAACAAGATAACAATTCCTTTTCTATTACTGAGTATTGTAGCTCTGCTGCTGTCAACACTCTGGAGGCAAAACAAATGGTGTTTTCAACTTTTTCAACAGTTTAGGTCAAAGTGGCCCCCAATCCCACTTGACTAACATCCACAGTGACCCAGCAGGAGTAACTAGGATCAAATGGTTTGAGGGCTTTACACTTCTCCAAAGAATACTTAACATGTTCAAACGCATGCACACATTCATCACACCACTGAAATCTGACACCTTTTTTGAGCAGACTGCTAATTTGACGAACTAAAGTGGCAAAGTCAAGAATAATCGTGGAGTAATATTCACAATGCCCTAACAGGGACTTAACCCCATTCTTGTCAACAGGAGCAGGGGCCTTATAGACAACTTTAAGCAATCCAGGCTTCGGACTGACACCTTCATGGGAGACCACATATCCCAAATATTCCACCTCCTCACAGAGAAATTCACGTTTCTCCGCCTTAGGGACCACCCATGTTCGCAGATCAAACATTAGAACCTTGTCAAGAATACAATTGTGGAAAGTGACATCTCCTCCGAAGATGAGAACATCCTCCTGAAAGGCCAGAAGCCCATTTAGATCTTTAAGGATATTGTTCATAACTCTCTGGAAAACGGAGGCCGCAGAGGCCAAGCCAAAAGGCATGCAGCAATATTGAAAGGTGCCCAAGGGGGAGATAAAGGCCGTACAGCATAGCGTGTAAGTTGGCCTTATTTAAAAGGCATAGTTAAGCCATGTTAAGTTGCTTAATGCTGCCCTGTAAATAAGGCAATACCCCTATTGCCACCACAAAGTCATAAAAAGTGATGTTGTGGTGGTGATAGGGGCTTGTACATATGCCCCTGGGTTTTATCAGCAAATAAAAAGATACAACATGTGTGAAGGTACTTTTTTGAAACATGGGTGGGGGAGTAAAAACAAAGGGCGCCAGTGCGGAGAACTCCGTGGTGAGGTTGAGTGGTGAGCAACAATGCGGTAGTGGAAGGAGAAGCAACGGCCAGGAGAGTAGGACAGTGTCGAAGGTAACACAAAGAGTAGGTCACAGAAGCTACACAGAGGGCAGGGTGCAGAGGAGATGCAGAAAATGAGCGAGTAACGTGGAGCTGGCTAATGGGAAGCACAGGAGCAAGAAAGCAATGGGGGACACAAGAGCAAGGGCAACATGGAGGGGAGTAGGGAGGACCACTCAGGCAAAAGAGAGCAACACAAAGTGCAGGGAAGGAAGAGAGCTGGAAAACATATTTGCTCCTGTGGACTGCTAAACCAAAATGAAAAAGGTAGGGCTTGAAAAGCAAGCAGTGGAAGCATAAAAGGCAGCCAATCAAAAAAGATGGGAAAGAGACTATGCTCTATGGGAGGGCCAGACATAAGATTGGTAAGCCCTCATTATTTTTGTATTTATGGTATTTATAGAGCGCAAACAATCATCCCCAATGGGATATCACGGCGCTATCCTGACAGTAGTGAATAGTTAACAGATAACAGAGTGGGGATTGTGTTTAGTCAGATTTTGGAAAAAGAAATGTTTTAGTTGCTTCCTGAAGGACAAATAACAGTCTGTTAGTCTGAGTTCCTGCGGCAGCTTGTTCCAGTTATTTGGCGCCAGGTGGGAGAACGCCCGTCCACCCATCCTAGCTGTTTTCACACGAGTGTTGCTTGCTCTAGCAGCCGTACAGGAACGCAGGTTCCTCGTTGGAGCATAGAATCTGATTCTATTTTTTACGATGCGAGGGCCCGTATTGTGCAATGCTTTATGTGTTATGCACATTAGCTTGAAGATAGCTCTCTGTCTCATTGGTAGCCAGTGAAGCTCACGGAGGCAGCTTTTGGCTGGGTCGTACTTCCTTTTATTGCAAATTGCCTTTGCAATTTATTTCGACCCAAACATAACGTGGTTATAATAGACATCCTCATCTAAGATACTATGGCCTTGATTACGAGCTGCTCATTAAATTCTAACCCATACATAAACCTCTGCATGGGTCGGAATGACAAGTTGAGTGTTATTTAATGCATCTGATAATTATTGGATGCATTCAAATACCCCAACGTTCCTTACATTTGGGCATGTCAAACCTGTTGACATTTAATGGGGGAAAAGCATACACAATTTACTACATCATGCGGTTTTTGGTGCGTTAAACAGCAAAATCTTCATGGTATGCCCCATAAACTCACAATAGATGCCATTTATCTCACCTGAAAAACACAAACCTCATGGTATTGTTATTTACCAGTTACGATAAATAGCAACTATACTTGTAATCAGGCCTATGCGTCTTAATGCAGATGAACCCCTCACAAAAATAAAATAAAAGCTATAGGCTCCCTGAAAAAAAATCAAAAATGTATTCGACCAACTTTTGAACTATTTTTTACACTTATTGTAGTATAAATACATGGGGTTTGGAAGAACGTTTTTGATGTTTACATAAGTAAGATCTAACGAACTTACGGAATGAGTACCTTGGATGAATCACACCTAAATATGTATCACACTCTGTCTTTTACTGTTGTTTCTCGACACTCTGGTTGCTCATGAACTAAAATGCAAGCAGATGGTGGTCTCTCTCTCTGTACCCTTTAGAATATGGCAATAAGATATGCAAACAAGATTACAACTATATTGGGACCTTCAGAACAGTAATCAACCGTAGGAAAACCCAAATGTTAGCAACCGTGTTTGGTCTGTCACACACCCACAGCAGAGGAAATATGGAAAAAAACAAAAGTCCTAGATGACTTGCTCCTTGACCAAAAGTTCCTTACTATTTATTTATTTTTAAAATCGTTTTACAGTGTGTTATAAACATGTTGCAAAATGTATATGACTAGAAAGTGTTAGCTTTAGGAATGGAATTTAGGGAGCCAGATCGCAAAATATTTTTACTCCACAGCACCACATCTTCTAAGTCGCAAAAATCACAGTGCTGGGTTAAACATCTTTACAAGGAAGACAGAAATTTGTGGTGGTGGTGGTAATGTAGACCTGTCATCCTTAGGGTGGTCTTTCCGCAAACCTTTTGCCTTTTGCCCCTCCTTTTTGCTGATTTTTTTTGTTGGCCTTGGGACTCTGCGCACTTTACCACTGCTAACCAGTAGTTAAGTACATGTGCTTCTTCCTTAAACATGATGACATTGGTGTATACCTGATTGGTATATTTGTTGTACTGGTACTTCCCTTGTTGTTCTGGTATGTTTTATACCATATACTCAGAGTCTGTACTCAAATGCTACCAGTGGGCTGCATCACTGATTGTGCCACCCACAGAAGTATCCTTTATACCTGCCTCAGGAACGCAGTGCCTGTGTGTTCAGTTTGCTGCCATATCGACCTGGCATTTACAACTACTTGCCAAGTCTTAAACTCCCTTTTTATTTTTATAAGTAACCCCTAAGGTATGCCCTAAGTGACCCTAAGGTCAGGGTGCTATGTACGTAAAAGGTAGGACAAGTTATTTTATATTTCGCATATCCTGGTGGTGACAAACAACCTATTTTGTTTTTCACTACTTTGAGACCTACCCCTCTCATAGGTCAGCATTGGGAATTCCTTAATACACACTTAACCTGTAATTCCTGATCATTGAGGAGTAGCTGTTTCATGTTTCATGGTAATGATAAATCCTCCTTACTGGTGAAGTTACACTTAACATTACTGTTTTAGAAATTACCCTTTTAGAAAGTGGACATTTCTCTGTACTCGCTGCTCTTTGTGTCTCCAATGCACATCTGGGTTGGGTGACAGCTACACTTTGTGCATTCCTTCTAGACAGCCACAAACACAGGAAGGTAAGGCTCATCTGCATTCTGAGCACTCATCTGAATTCATCTACATCCTGATCGGTCTTCCTGGGCAGGGATCCCATTCCTTACACTTACACTTCAGTAGGTAGGTTCTGTCCAATCTAAAAGCACTGATTTACCCTTCGGGTTAGCCTGGCAGACAGGACTGGGTTGAAAGAGATCCTTGAGCACTTCAAATAGTTCCTTTGCAGTCCCGCCTACATCAAAGGCACTTTAGGGTATAAGTACTGGGTTTATGAACCCCTAAAATTAGACACTTCTTAATTTTAAACTGAACCTATGTCAGAAGGAGTTCTGTGCTGCTTAAAGAATTCTACTGGACTCCTTTTTTTAAAGGACTTCTTTTCTGCTTGTTGCCCTGTGGCCTACTGCTCCCTGATTCTGCTTGGAGGACTCTGCCTTCCCTCCAAGTGATCTCCAAGAACTTTCTGGCTTGTCCTCCCTTTGTTTCCGAAGTTTCAGGGACACAAAAGATGTTCTGAATTCTGCTAGTGCTGCTGGACTCTGCCTTCTGTGAGTCCTACCCTTGCCTGAGGTGCTCCCTCCCAGCTCTCGTCCTCAGAAGTGTGTTCTGACACTGATTGTATATCTAAAAAAAAGAAGATTTGTTTCTTTTTTTTAGCAGATTCAGTTATTATAATGTCATATAAAATAGAATATGTCTCCTCTTTGTTTCGGTTTCTATAGTCTCTCACAAAGGTAAAATCTATTTTTTGTCTCAAGAGCATGGGTGAATTATGAGATAGAATGTGGAAAAGAACTGAAACTTGAGGGCCTTCTGAGCTATTTTAATTGGGTCAAAGGTATGAGTAAGTTCAGGTTTAGTTATTAAAAGAGCGTTTTTTATGCGTGAATTTTTATTTCCAGAGTTGCACTAATATATTCATAGAGGGAAAAAAGGAGGCCTGAGGAGAGGGGATCCGATAAATTGGTCTCTTTTATATGAAAATCTTCCAGAAACTGTGTCTACGGAAAATTTGATATAAAATGTGAGATACCAACAACAATAATGCAGCACAGCAATATACAACACCACATCAATGCAACAACAAACAAACATAACAAATGCACATGCAACACGCACACACTGCACCAACAAATAAAACATACAAACACGGCTACGAAGGCAATACAAGAACAAAAAATACAACACACCAACAAGAGATACCAACATAACACATCAACAAAAATAAACCAGCCAAAACAAATTAACAGCACTTGATGTTTGATTGCTATTGTGTTGTCTTGTGACTTTGATTATGTTATGTTTTGTTAGGTTGGGTTTTTGTGTATATATTTTTCATTCTTACTGTTGTAAAAGTGCAATTTGTTTTCATCGTCATCCATTATGTTAGCGTATTTGTTGTGTTTTTGCTCTGTCATGTTTTTCTTCTGTTAATATGTTGTTGTTTTTTGTGTTGTGCTACACTGTTGCACTGGATTGTTGTGTTGTGCTGTGTTAAGGGTAAGTGTTGTGTCTTTATGTTATGTTATTGTGCATTTTTGTTTTGTGGTATTGTGTTGTATTTTATTTGTTAATGTGATGTTTTTTCAGTGGTGTGTTGGATTTGTGTTGCAGTATTTTATTGTGCTGATTTGAAGTACTGCTCTGTTACTGTTTTATTGTGCTGTTGTTGTTATATTGTGTTCTGCTGCAGTTATTTTTTTGTGTCTCTCGCTCACCCACTCAAATGCAATTATACCCAATTGGCAAATTTTATTTACTTCTAAGTCCCTAGTAAATTGGCGCTATCTGTGCCCAGCACCTGGAAACTGAATGCTGCTAGTGGGCCTGCAAAACTGATTGGGCCACCCACTTAAGTAGCCCTGTAAACATGTCTCAGGTCTGCCATTGCAGCCTGTATGTGAAGTTTTTAAACTGTCATGTCGACTCAGCAAAATAAACCTCTTGACAAGCCCAAACCATCCTTTATAAAATCATATAAGTCACCCCTGGGGTAGGCCCTGGACAGCTGAGGTGCAGGGTGCAATTTATTCAAAAGGTGTGACATGTACATTTTAGTTTTAGATGTCAGGTTGTGAAAAACGCTTACATTCATGTTTCACTACTGCAAGGCCTACCTCTCCCATAGTTTAACATTGGAGTTACCTTATTACGTCTACCAAATGATAATTTCCTAATGGAAGGAGGTAACCAGTTCATGTTTGGTGTCTTTTGAATTGCTATAAAAATCCTCTCTCATGGTGAAGTTGGATTTTAATTTACAATTTGGAAAATGCCACTTTAAGTGCCATTTTCCTACATTATGAATTTAGTGCCTGTAGCTTGTCTCTGGGTCACATGACTGGGTGTAGCAGACAGGTGGGCTCTGTGTATTCCTCCTAGACATCAATGCACAATCAAGAGCTTAGGTTGCCTGGATGGGTCATCACTGGCAGGATAGGAGGGTGAAGCTGGGAACAGCCCTACTTACACTTGAATAGACTCTGTCCTGCCTCCACACAAAGGGCTGCATACCCCATAGTTAGTCTGGAGCAATAACAGGAAAGGCAGGAAACCTGAGGACTTCAAGATGAACCCTCTATAAGCATCTACCACCTCAAAGGAAGGCCCACGTTTAAATATTGGACCCCAGGAACCACCTCTTCAATACACTTCTGGACCTGTGAATACTCAACCAGTAAGAAAGATGGTTGTGCTGCTGAAAGAACTGCCACTCTGCTGGGCAGCTGCTCTGAAGGACCCCACAGAGACTCCAAGAGCTAGTTGGCTAGCCTCCTGACTAGAACCTCAGGGACTGAAGGCTTCAACAACTTTGATTGAAGCATCTAGACACTATCATATGTGAGTCATAGCCTGCTGAGTGGTGCCACTCCAGACGTGTGCCTAGTGGTGCTTTGCTAATCAATCTGTGGATCCAGCAGAACCGACAAATCTCCTCTGCTCCACAGCGAAACCCCAAGCAAATCCGACGCAATGACTCTACTGTGAGGATTCTCCCAGTGCAAGGACTTCATTTTGACCTCGCAGTCTGCATCAGAACGATCGCTGTGCCACACCTTCCAAACGCAGGCCTTCACATCCCAAATCTCTCACTGATGGCAGCCTCAATGATGACGCAGGTTCTCAAATTGCAGCTCACAGCTCTTCGGAACTGACACATCGCTTTGGCTGAATGACGCTTCCTCGACGTCAGATTTCTCACCACATGCCCTCGTCTACAGGATCCTCGACTACAACACAGGACCTCGCATCACAGCTTCACAGCATCTCGGCACTGGCGCATTGCCCTATCTTCACAGAGCATCCTCGACCCAAGACCTTACAACTCTTTGCAACCAGGATTTAAGGTATTCTTGTTCAGCGGGCTTAACTGGGTCTCTGTAGCCGGCCTGCACTCTGTTATGGTTGGCCTGAACTTGTGACTTTGCCCTGGTACGTTGTGACCAGATATCGACAGTTGGTATTCTGTGCTTTTTGGTGTTATTTTTATGAAAACTTTAAACCTGCATATCTCCTGTTCTACTGACTGGATGTTTCTCATTTATTTATTGTTTTATTTATTATCTATTTTTCTGAATTGGTGCAGGATTTTTCTTGTGATTTCACTTCATTGCTGTTTGAAGTGCTGTATAAGGAATGTACACATTGCCTCTAAGTTAAGCCTTACTGATCTGTGCCAAGCTAACAAAAGGTTAAGGACAGGTTAATTTGAGGTTTGCTTGTGCCTCACCCTGACAGGGATTGTGGTTGCTGCTTGAGTAGGGTTTCACCCCCACCTCAACCAGTAACCCAATTTCTTACACCGACCTTTAAGGAGTCCTTATCTCCCCATAAAACAGTATTCATATACCAAATTGATACCTGTCTCCCACCGCCCCCTACATGTGTAAAAGTATTTCTATTGTTTTTCAAATTTTGCTAAATTGCCTGATGTTTTAAAAAAAATCTGTTATTTGTATTGCTTAGCTCATTCTAGATATGTCAACATCCTGCTTAAGCTACTCAACAAGTTGTCAAAAGGCACTGAAATAAATGTATCTCTGATCCATCTTGGCAATTAGGCAAAGAATAATAACTTTGATGCAACATAATTAGTATGGGAATTTGCCTGATATTGCCACTATATCCATTTTCTATTCCCTAAGTTTAAAATCATTATAATGCCCTTATGGCCGCTTGGTGCTAAGTTAGAAAACATAAGAGATGCATTTTTAAAAACTTTTAAAATACATTTTTAAAAACTTACCTCGAGGCCGGGTCCCGTATCTTCTCTGCTTCTGCTCTACTGCATCCAACAGGAACACGAAGGAGGAAGCCAGGGTCCCTCCACACAGCCAATCACAATGTTGCAATTGCAGCATTGTGATTGGTCTGAGCAATGTGACAAGGCGCTCAGCCAAGGGCTGGAGAGGTGGACATGTTCTTCATGTAGGCTGTAATGCAGCCTGCATGGATAACAGGGAAGTAAGCATGACTGGTTTGGGCAGCCTGAGAGGGCCGACCAAACAGTCATTGCGCACTTAGGAGTGGGCAATCCACTCCTTCCCTGCCCTACTTGGAGAGCAGAGCAGCTCCACTCACCCACAAGCAGCAAAGCAGCAGGAAATGAAACATAAAATAACAATAACTCTAAGTTATTGTCATTTTATGTTTCTCACTGCTTAAAAGCAGGGGGTGATTTTCCTCCACCATAGTGGAGGAGCCGTCCCTGCATGCTGGCAATTTTTAGGTTTCGCCTGAGCCAGCGCATGCGCTGCAAGACATTTAGGGCCATATGTATCAACATACAATATTGCGATTCCTAAATAGCGATTTTTAAGGAATCACTATTTAGAAATCGCAACATGGTATGTATGAAGAAATTCACGATTTTTTAGAGATTCCTTAAAATTCCTTAATTGCGATTAGCAAATTGCTAATCGCAATTAAGGAATAATTTCCTATTAATTTCTATTGGCAAGGAGGCCCATAGGAATGAATGTGAAATTATACTCAATTTTCGATTCGCAATTTGCTAATCGCAAATTGAGGATATTTTCAAGGGTGCAGGGGTGTCACAAGAACACCCTGCTGCACCCCTGAAAATGACATGTGTGGGCATATGGCGCACGTATGAGCGTCATATGGCACCTTTGGATTTAAAAAAAATTGCTTTTTTTTAAGAATTCACAACTTACCACCAACTAGAAGTTGGTGGTAAATTGCAAATCCTTATGGGCATTTTTGAATTAATTTTTCTTTGATACATTGCATTTAAGGAATCGCAAAATTTGCGATTCCTTAAGTGCAATCGCAAAATAAGGAATGGCAAATTTTGCGATTCCTTATTTTGCAGCCAAAATGTTTCATACATACCATTTAGCAAATTAGCATTCGCAAAGGCCTTTGCGAATGCGAATTTGCTTCATACATATGGCCCTTAGTGTGTGGGCTTTTAAAAGTCCTACCACACGCTTTGGCTGGCATAGAGTGTGCGGTTACGCGCACAAGGACGAGCAGAGGCGCCATCTGGCTTTCCTCTCTTGTCATGGTGCGGGCACACCACTCGCCAGCCTGCGTGGTTTTTTTTTTTTCCTTTTTGCGCGCGCGCACACACAACTCCCGGTCACAGCCGCACATCTTGCTCACGATCACTTTCACTTTTGCGTGCACCATTTGCTTGTTGCGCGGCCAATGCTTTTTTCTAAACACAACACAGCTAGAGGCAGCACGGATGACTTGCGTCAACCAGACTTGGGTAGAGTTTCCTGATTTTCCCCAAGAATGAGACATTAGGTGATCGCATCAGTCGACATTAAGTTTTTATTTTCTACTGTGATCATTATTGTAAGACAATGGGTAAGGACACAGTGTGTTTTCATTGCCATATCTCTGTGCCTGATGCTTGTGTTTACTTTCTACTCTAAACAAATTTAAACATAAGCGGACGATTGGGTAGTTTTCATCTTGGCCTTTGTTTTAAATCTTTCACATTGGTGCCATTTTAAACACGTTTCACCAAGTTCTCGTGGTAAAAATCAGCTCTAAGGCCATTTGTTAGACCTGGCATCCTTGGCGTGTTCTCCCCCTATCTTTTTGCCTCAACCTACTGTATTTTTGATGCTGTGCTGGATTTCGTTTTTGCTGGTTTAGATGCTTTGGGCACTTTGCCACTGCTGTTCAGTGTCAAAGTGCAAGTTCTCCCTGTGTATATTGTTATTATGATTGGTTATCCATGATTGGCATATTTTTGTCACCAAGAGGTCCCTAGTAAAGTGCACTGAGTGTGCCAGGGCTGACGATAACAAATGCTACTAGTGGGCCTGCAGCACTGATTGTACCACCCACATGTGTAGCCCTAAAATGGTGTCTCAGGCCTGCCGCCGCAGTGCCTGTGTACAGTCTGTGAACTGCCATGTCCTCCTGGTCAGTGTCCCCACTGATGAGGCCTAACCCTTCCCTTTCTGTACACATTGGTCACCCCCAGGGTGCAGTGTATGTGAAAGGTAGAGCATGTACTAGTGCAGGTAACATGCTCTGGTAGTGAATTACAGACATTTTCGTTTTTCACTATTGTAAGGCTATCTTGCCCCATAGGCTACCATGGGGAATGCTGGCTACAGAGGCTACCAGCATATCTTCCCATAGGAGCAAGATAGGACATAAATGTCCGGTATCCCTGAACTCAGAATTTAATAACACATCTTTTAGGAAAGGTTGTTTTTAAATCCTGTGTTTGAGAACAGCACTTTTAGAAAGTTGCTGTTCTCTTGTCTGACCTTTCTGTGTGCCTTGGCCTGTTTGTGAATTGACTGTCTGGTTTGAGAGTGACAGAGGCTGGGAGCCCCCAGGAGGCTGGCTGAGTCAGCCCTAGGCTGAATGACTGCATCTTCTTCTTGAGTGGTGGAAAGGGATAGCACCTGGGCCTGAATAGGGCTGTGCCTGCCTCCCACAGTGCTGGCTCCACCTCCTGCTGGGAGGCTGACGACCCGCCCCTCTCCCTGAAAGGAAAAGAGAGGCCAGGAAAACAAAGTGCTCAAGGAACACCCAGAACTAGTTCAGACCGGGCTCAGAGCCCTCCTGCACAAAGGGATCAAAGACTTTTAGGGGTATAAGTACAGGACCCCTGACTACAGAAAATTAGATCATCCTGGAATCAAGAAGGAACCTCTGCGAAGAAGAAAGCTGAAACTGAAGAAGGAAGACTGTCCTGCTGTTGCTCTGCTGGACTGACCTGCTGTTGCTTTGCTGCCAAAGAGAGGGGAAGGACTTTGCTTTGTGCTGTGTCCCCTTGTTTGAAGGAATCTCCAAGGGCCTGAGAAGAGCTGGCTCCCTGTTAAGAAGTCCCAGGAACAAAAGGACTTCACCCCCAGCTTCCCTGAACTCTGCTGAGAGAGTTTTGTCCTTCCAATAGTGCTTGGGCCAGTTGTGGTGCCTCTGGAAGTTGTACCTGTGTTGGGAAGCTGGAAACTAAGATTTTAAAGACTTTCTGCAAGTTTTGACGCACCGCTCACTTGCGGAGCGCATCCCCATCAGTGCAAGGAAATTCCCGCCGCTACGAAGGCCGAGATCGTCGCAGCGCCTGTTGCCGCTGCCAGAGTCGTGGCATCCTTCGTTTGCGGGACGCACCAGTCCGGTGCGGGTAGATTACCATTGCTGCGAGTGTCGTCGCAGAGCCTGTCGTCACTAGGTGAGATCATCGCACCGCTTGCTTGCGGACTGCATCACGTCGCTGCGAACATCCACGCAGAGCCATCGCATCGAGCAGCTATGAGAGGAAGATCACCGCTGGTCCACGCATCGTCGCCCCGGTGATCGTCGCAGCCCCAAAAATCATCGCATCGTGCCTTTGCGAGATTTTTCACTACGGAACCTCCGCAACGGAATCCATACAAGGTATTGCATCCCTCCCCCATACAGACCGGAGTCACCGCAACATGCCCGCTACATCGAGCGGGGGTTGTCGCTTCGCCTCCCCATGATCTCGGTAGTGAAGCATCGCTTGTTTTCCACCGCACCAGCTTCTGTTTTGGAACTTTGTCGCATTTAAAGGTACTGTTGGCTAAACGTGACACAACTGTGAACTTTTCACGCAACTGTGGATTATTTTATCGCAACCTTAAGAACTCTTTTGCAACCATATTCTTGAACTGTGTATGTTGGATTTTTTGTCGTTTTGTTCTTGTGTAGTTTAGATTAAAATACCTTTATTTTCTAAACTGTTGTAGTGTCAGTTTGTGGTGTTTTCACTGTGTTACTGTGAGTGTTGGTACAAACACTTTACACATTGCCTTTGATAAGCCTTGACTGCTCGTACCAAGCTACCAAGGGAGTGAGAAGGGGTTATCTCAGAGGGTTTCCTCCTTACCCTGACTAGAAGCAAGGATCCCTATTTGGACAGTGGTACCTACCTCTGCCAACTAGAGACCCTCAGTTCTAACACCATTTATATGAGATAGTTTTGTGTGTTACTGTATGTAGTCCAATGTGGATACCAGCTTGCAGTTGAAAAGTGGCAGTGATCCAGGAAACTCTCTGACTTACGCACCAGTCTTTACTCATATCCACATGCAGACAATATGAAGATCAAGGATGCCAAGAAACCATGTAAGTTTCTCTCTTGCGTCGAGTAGTGGAAGAACGTAGCCTGCTAGACACTTCTAAACCAAACATAAATGTAATTATTCCTGATACCACCAGCCATTGTTTTCTTTGCCGTTGAGTGCTTTACTCCTGTACTTCCACCAATCATTACGGGCTATTGCTTTTCAGATCATGTCGTGGTTTATCTTTCATTTTTATTGCATTTCATGTTTTCTTTCGTGCATGTGTTTTGTGAACATTTGTGGCCATATTCACGTTTCCCATATCATTACCTAAGCTACGTTGTTTTCTAAATTAATGCACATTTGTTTGATGCTCATTGTCATCGGTACTTCCCTCTTGTGCTGTCAGTGCGCAGGACACAGTGACAAACTGGTTGAAGACTAAACATGCAGTGACACATCGTAGGCATTTTCAATGCGTGCTGACTGATATGTTGCATGTGATTATGAGACAGTGTTTGGCTTGCTTACTTTAAATAATTTATTCCATACAGATACGATCATGTATTATCTATTTAGCAATTTTGTGCAACGTGTATAAGCCCCAGCGGGACTCACATAAGAACAATTCCGTTTTGCAAAAGAGAAGTTTGTATAAGAATGTTTTCACATAAGGATTGTTATGTATTGCATAACAACAGTTTAACAATAGATGTTTTACGTCCAAATTCACACAAGAACATTCTCAAATTGTATATTTACATGTTACACAAGACTGTTTCACCATCAGTTTCATGGCAGTAACAGTTCAACGAGATCTTGCCAGGAATTGCACTGCATTGACACAATACACTCATCAGCGCTACATGAAATGATTTAATAAATAACGTTTGTTTCAGATTCTCAGAAGATTGATACTTACATTGACCCAGTATGATCAAACGTAAAAGTCTAATAGTGCATGATGTGTATTTATATATTGCATTTTAAACACATGCTTGCAAATTCTTTCAATCATGCGACCTGTGTACACTAATAAACTACTGAGATCGGCTGTATGTGCTGTATTTTTTTTTAATATGATCCCCCCTTAAAATTCTTGTATTCATATTTTTCTCAGTCTAAAAACGTGTTATGTGCATAGTACTTTCAAGTTATCACTCACAAATTCTTCTGTTATTTTTTGGAACTTTAAATTTGCTGAAGATTCTAAACATGATGATGTAAAATGAGGTGAAGATGCTGGTTAACCCTCAGACTACCTGACCAGGCACCCTTATGTTTTTTGCATTTTCGGTCAAAGCTTACAAGTTTTCTTATTTGTACGCTGCTGTTGACAATCCCACTTTCTAACACATCAACACAGTTCATTTCTGGGAGTTTGAAATATGCCATGATTTTGAGTTGGTTGGTAGAGGTAAATTTTCAATTTCTGGAGAAAATGTGAAATCCTGCGGGAAATTCACCAGCTTAGCTTTTCCTCCACTTTAAGAAGTTTTTTCTTTATCAATCACCTGTAAGTTAAACCCTTCGTCCAGTGACAAGGTTCACTGTGATCTCCACATTATGCCTGTGGTAGAGAGTTGGCCCCTAACTTACTTTAGTTTATCATCAATCTGAGGTTCATAAAATAATTGACTTTTATTTGAACGGTGTATTCGAGGCTCGCGTTTGTGACTGTAAAATATGATTGTTCACTTTTACTCAAGGTGTATTCACATTTTATAAATATTTATTTAATATAGCATAGCAAATAGCCATATGATTATTATGAATAAAAGTTACTGTTTTCAGCAATCCATCAAAGGGTGTGCACATCACCCTTCTATGAAACATGTTTAAAAAATTGACTTTCCAAATTGAAAGCAAATCTTGCTGCAGTGTTTGCTCAAGCTTACGTCCTAATATTTCATTGGGCCTACTGGACATTACATTGAGCATAGGCTAGAATTTCCCAGTTCTGCATGCTTGCATTGGCATGAGGAAAGATTAGACATTATATGCAAGGTGTAAAATGTCCATACATTAGTGGCTCTGCATCAAATATATATGGCGATGTGGCACTGCAGCTCTAGGGAATAAGAAATTAGCTGATAGGATCGCTGTACTAAGATAAAGGCTTGTTTGTTTAATAACTTGAGTGTCCAGCCTCCTTAGTTTCACGGTGGCTACTGATTACCAGATATTATTCACACATACTTTTTTTTTAAGCAGCTTGCTGTAATGCCTATTCACTTACTGGTTCTGATCTTGTTAGCATAGATAGTTTAATTTTATATGATTGTGGGTGACTATAATAACAAGCATTGGTATAGCCAATAGGTCTCGCCTTTGGGACCTTATAAGTGTTTAACCATGCAACAGTTAATGTTGTTGTCCCAAGGATATTGTGCTGCATAACTAAATACTTGTAAGGTCCCAAAAGCGAGACCTATTGGCTATGCCAATGTTTGTTGAAGCTTACGATGATATAAATGTAATTGAGGAATTTGTTTACCACAGCAGTTATAGCTCTGACCGTCTCTGGGTTTGCCAGGTAAGGAAACAGCTTCTTCAATTTCAAAGATGGAAATAGGCTGCTATTACCACCGGGGGCAGCTGTTGCTCCAGGGAGTTTTTGGTCACCAATGACACCCAAATTGCCAATCCGTAGAGTTACAATTGTACACTTTCACAGGGCTGACCCAGAGAAGATAGAATTTGGTTGAGGGCCAACTAACAGAACCTCGGTTTTAGCAACTTTACCTTCAAAAACATTCTTTTTCGTTCAAGAATCAGTGGCATGCATGTATTACCGGAATCAGTCTTGTCTGTTAACTGATAATGACGTTGGGTGTTCCAATAAGGGGGTATCATTGTAATACCTTTATGCCGCACTCCCAATCACTCAATCAGTTGATCCAAGTTAGCATTGTGATGCATGCATACACATGAGTCATGATGCATTTGTGTGGTGTTTAGTGATGTACGGCGCCCGTTTTTAATTTCATTTTCTAACATGGTGGTGGACCATGTTAGAATGGTAAATTAAAAGGGAAAAAGGCGTATGTGAGTGCAAAATAGAAAGCATGTAGCACAGTGGCACCTTCCAGCTGCCATATCCAGCCCTCATAACAAAGGGAAAAAAACCTATTAAAGACAGGAAGTGGGACAGGGAGCCGGACAGGGAGCAGCAGGAAAAAGAGAGTTAATGAAGCTGTAAATGCAAAATAAAAAGAATGCCATTGAGTCAGCAGTAGAAGAATACAGGCCATTCAGTCAGGGATCAGAGAAACTTAAATGCCCCCAGGTGTGACAAACAGAAGAATGGAGAGGAAAACAATTGAATCAAAAGCATACAGATGAGACATATTTCCCCTCTTCTAAACAAAAGTGGACGCAGACTCAAAGTCATCAGCTTACAATGGATCAGTGACCTAACTGCCTTTTTGTTGTGTGTGTTGGTCTTGTGTTTTGTGTTGTTCTTGGTCTGGGGATGGTTTATTATTCAGTGGTTCTGTGTAAGTTTTCATGCGGTGTTTTGTGTTGGATTTCTCTAGATCATTGTGCTGTTTATATAAGATGGAAGATGTGTTGTTTTTAGAATGTGGGGAATGGAATGTGAGATGGGGTCCTTATACATCATTCCATGGAAGTCTGTTGGTGACTGACTCCAGGAGCTGGTGGTGGAAATGGTATTTTGTGTTGTCTGGCATACCGAGAATAAATTCACTTTGTTCATGCTTGTGTCTACAGGTGTTATGTGTTGTTCTGAAGAACCTAACACAATTTATCCTTGACTTTATGAAATGAGTGAAGATAACTTCTCACATCCCCCCTGCGGCCATCCTTTTATAATTAGTTCCTTAATTCTCTTTTAACATTTATCTTGTTCAGAACATTCCTTCCACTCTTGCTTCACCACAGCTCCCTCCAGCACTACCAACCCATCCACTGAACCAGCAACACATTCCATCTCCTCTGTCTCCACATTACTCAAGCTAGTGTCAATGGGACACCTGGATAGGAAATCTACCTGGGAATTCTTGCCACCTGGAATATGTTTGATTTCAGGGGCACCCTATACATGCCCCTTCCAAATACTGAATCACTAAACCAAATTACAATATAGCAAGTTACTGAATAGCAATTTGGTGAAATTGCTTCTTTGCAGTCGCAAATGATCCGAATCACAGAATTCCAGACTACAAATAGATTTTGTACATATGCCCTTTAATTCTTCCAAGCCTCACACATATCCTTTGCTCTTGCCATCCTCACTGTATGTTATGTGATGTTGGTGGCATTTAAAAAGTGCAATTGCCACCACTATATTGAAGCTCAACCAATAGGACTAAACAGTACAGAACTCCATAAATGCCAGAGTGCAGCTGTCGGTCCCTAATTAAGAAGCTTGAGGGAATGGCCAGGTATTCAGGCAGTTATTACATCTGAGGAGATTAGTCTCCTTTCTCAGATGCACATGTAGTTTGTAACATCTTTTTGCTACAGAAATAGAGAAATCTCAACCTCCGAGTGATGAGCGATAGAAAAGTGGACCACTAACAAAGAATGATCATTAGATTTCAGAGATATGCTTCTTAACGGAAAACCAGTGGAAAGAAATCAATTCATGTGAAATGTGGTCTCTAGTTATTAGATCAGTACCAACCTTGTGGCATAATGCGTACCAACTGAAACTAGTGAATCAAATAATCATAAGCTCAAGAAAGAAATCATTGCAATAATCCAGTCAGGCTGATATGAAATATAGTACGATGCCTGCAAGGGAACTAATTTCAGTGATACCTAAGTCACAGGCGATTGGTCAATCAATATTTCAATAATTTCAGACCAACTAGAAACAATTCAAACCTGTTGTTCTAATAATGTCACTTACAATTTATGACGAAAAGGTAAATACTCAATGAAAAATAAGCTACACGGGAAATGGATATTGTAGAAATGACTTTTTTATATCAAGATTTCTTCATCAAGGGTACAGTTTAACAAAAACAAATTCACAGTGTACAAATGGACAAGAAATTAAATAAATTATTCTTAAAACCACTTGCGTTGAGTTCCACTCTTAAAAAATATAACAGCTTAATCTTGTTAGCTCTACACAAAGATCGTGCTGTGTTGAACCAATCTGAATCAAGAGATGAGAACAAGAAAGTCGACGTTTCCGCCTTGTGTTTGTTAATAATCCTTAAGGCTATCTTCAGGACATTCAA
Organism: Lissotriton helveticus; assembly: GCF_964261635.1. NCBI lineage: Eukaryota > Metazoa > Chordata > Amphibia > Caudata > Salamandridae > Lissotriton > Lissotriton helveticus. The sequence continues at coordinate 1,515,690,084 of NC_136068.1, read as the reverse complement.
TCTTTATCAGAATTGTGACCCCCTGTAAACTATACAATAACCATATTGTTATCTTTTGGAAGAACATAATTCTATTTACATTTCATAACCTGTGAGCAAAAAAATAATAATCCGAAAACATTTAATGAGGAATACAAGTACTGGATACAATTTCTTTATCTGTAAACATACACTCATGTACAAATTTAAGCACTTCACTTTATCTTATCCTAAAACGACTCAGAATAGATAAACCAATATCTGGTAACCACTTTTTCAAGAGCATGCACATTACATTGTTTGTACACCTCGGAAAATTGATTATATATTTCTAATTGGCACCATTTAATCTTTAGCAGAAGCTGATTTGCTCTCCTGAATGCTCACTTATTACGTAGTGCACAGTTAATAAGCCTTAACCAGTAGTGACACAAATATTTCTAAATACCTGTATGTCAACTTGTTGTCACCTATCACGCAATTCGTGTGGGACTGCAACTCATCAAAAAACCTAATAAGAGGAACATTAGCAGTTGTTGTTCAGTTACTAACACTATTTTTAATGGATGGCTTCCTGTGTTGGTCAATTACTTGAAAACAAAAATGTTACCTGCTTTTAGTTGGTTTTTCGAGTATACCGACAGGACCGATCGAACGTGCCCTGTACACTTCAACAATCAATGTCTAGAAGAGAAGGGTGGACTGTATAAGTTAAATGCTGACCTCAACAGCACTACAAAACAGCGACTAAGCTAACTTCAGCGATGCTAGTTAACAATTTTAACACAGAGGTGGTTTAATGTATCGTAACGAAGGACTCTGCAAATATAAATATAGGCAAGCCTCTTTAAATAGACATTGCATATTGTCTTATTAATCGTTGCTGTCTTACGATGTGTATTACCCAATCTGCCATGATGCTTACATGAGAGGCAATGCCTACATAAAAAAAAGAGAGCAAGCGCACATACTTTTTTGCCGAGTGCACTCGAGTTAATTACAGTGTCATAAATATAAATTTGCTCAAGCGGCCGTTTCAGGTCGCACGATATTCCTTACTGGGTGTAGGACCACAGTATGGCTGAGCTGATCGCACGCTATTCCTTACTGGGTTTAGGACCTCCATATGGCAGGGCTGATCACGAAACAATGTCGCTAACTTACTTTCAGATGGGAAATGATATGAAAGCATTCAAAATCAGCAACTTGTGCAAAAAAGAGAACAAATGCAAAAGTCTCGTCAGGGCTCAAATCTAAAAAAACAGGAGTTGACTATAGACTTAATCTGCTCACATAGGTGTTTTCACACAAGGTACTGGCGCTGGCATAGGGCCCAGTGTAGCAGGTTAAAATAGAAAGTTCCAGAAGGGAGTAGGCCTCAGAGGATAGAGAATCTCTGTCTTGCTAATATTCAACTTTAGGTGATGGTTAAATATCCAAGCACTGCAGTCATGGGGAAGTCACCGCACTCGGGGTGGAATCTCCGCAATGAAAAATTCTCATTCCGTTGATTCCACCCCAAGTGCAGAGACTCCCTCTTGACTGTGAGGCTTCTTCCACGATTGCAGAGGCCCTATGTGAATCAGGCACCCCGTGTCCAACTTGGGATGAATAGTCAACAAGTTTAATAGCCATGCCATTTGGATCATTTCAGATATTTAGTACCATCTTAATATTATCTGCAAACACAAAAAGATCCAACCAATGTGTCTGCATCAGCTTGATCATTATAGAGGCAGATAAAAATGTAAAAAATAATATGGAAAGTATAGATCCCGGAGGGACCCCACAATACACTGAGCAGGTTAATAGGAATGAGCTCAGACAGTTACTTGGAATGACCTGCCTGAAAGACAGTTACAAAGCCATTCCCATGCAAGATCCCTCAAATGATCCAGAAGGATCAGATGCTTTGCAGTATCAAAAGGCAATTATAGATCTAACAAAATCAGTGCTGCAGGGATGTTGTCAATGGTAAATTGGCATAGATCATCCAAGGCAGAGACAACAACAACTTCTGAACTTCTTGTGTAATCTGCTGTAGGTTTGGTATGTACAGGTGAGAGGCGCTCAAACAGTGCGGGTGGGGTTTGGTGATGGAGGTTGGTGAGATTATAGTACAACGGTGCTGACAGTATAGAGGAAACCCTGTAACCTCTAACTAATATTTATGCATCAGGTGCATGAACATTATGAAACATACAGACAATTACTGTGCACACGTCAGATAAACAATTCGGTATCAATGTGTTTCAGGACAAAGAGAGATGAAGCTGTTGGTTTGTTGAAAGCTTTATATGGTTCTTTTTGTTGAATATACAAATGCCAGCCGAATATACAAACGTCAGCCTAACTTCTGAACTTCTGCCTGTCTGAAACCCTACTTGAAGGGGATTCAATTGTTTTTTGTACAAAAGCCGATGCTTGTAGGAAGATTGCTTGTTTAAAGAACTTTGTCATATAGGACAATTGTGAAAATGGGCGGTAGTTTAATACGTTGTCATCTAATGATGGTATCTTTAAAATCAGCATTACCGAGGACAATGTAAAGCCATTAGGAAACCTTCCAGATGATAAAAAGGCATTATTAATGGCTTTGTAAAGGAGTAATCCAACTGTTCAGCTCCTTAAATGTTCTGGCAGGCAAATGGTCTCTAGGTGAACCAATGGGCGTATTCCTTCTTACCAGTTTCGAAACCTCTTCGTTAGATAGTGAAGCAGGTTTTCGTAAATAATCGCTGTAAATCAGTATTTGCCCATATAACTGAGATCTATGAGAAGATACATGTAGCGGCTTCTGTCTGATCTTGTTAACATATCATTCAGCATCTCAGCAATTGGCACAAGTAGCTGGTCTCAAATAACTGATGGGGAAAATATTGATATTGACATGCTTGGAGCAAAAAAAATATGCAGAGAATAAAAAACATTCTTTAGTTTTAAGTATACTGCGCTTATAGATATAATTCAAATAATGGCACGATAATTTAATGATAGGGTTGTGCTTACACCACTGCCAGTGTTCCATGGCACGCAGATCATGACACATACTGGCATATGCATCAAAGCTTTTTGCGATCGCAAATGGTGCGATTCGCAAAAATTGGCCATTTGCGATCGTAAAATTAGCTTTTGCGATGCCTTATGGGTCAAGTCCCTCGCAATTTGAGCATTCGCAATTAATTGCGAGTTCTCAAATTGCGATTGCATTTAAGGAATCCCATTTTGCGATTCCTTAAATGGAATGCAGGAAACACTTTGAAGTAGCAATTTCGCTACTAGGGGTCGCAAGTTACCATGAAGTTGAACTTCGTGGTAATTAGCAAAAACTTTGAAAAATGCACTAAAGTGCATTTTTCAAAGTTGTTGGTTAAACACACACATGTCCTTGGGACATGTGTGTGCACAACATTTGTGTAGAGATCAATTTCAGGGGGTGCAACAGGGTGTCCTTTTGACACCCATGCACCCTTGAAATTGCATGCGCAATTTGTGAGGACCTATTGGTACTTGCAAATTGCGCATGCAATTTCCCATTCATTCCCAATGGGCCTGTAGGCCCATAGAAAGGAATGGGAAGCCATTCCTTATTTGCGAAACGCAATTTGCAACTCACAAATAAGGAATGTGTAGGAATCACTATTTTTATAGGGATTCCTACATGCATAGGCTTTTGCGAGTCCTTAATTGCGATTCCTTAATAATCGCAATTAAGGAATCGCAAAAGCCCACCTTGATGCATGTGCCAGATAGTGGCTAATTCCTCAGTGGTCCAACTACAAGATACATGGTAGTGTTAACATTTTTTTCACAAAGAAAGCCATCAGATCTAATACAGAACCAAGATGATTGTAATAGATATGCAGATATAGATGTCTGACATTATTCCAGATTTCACAGGCAGGTGACAATCTAGAGCTGTGACTGCTTTCCAGTTACGTAGCTTTGTTTGTCTAGTTTGACAAACAATGACATCAGAAGAATGAAAAAGACTGTAAATTTGTTCACAGCTGTAATAAAGCAGAGGCTTACCAGATGAAAAGTCAGGTGACAGAAGCACACCTAGCCACCAGGCTCGGACGGGTGCGGATGGGTGAATATGAGTGCACCTCTGGTGTGTACGGTTCCCAGAATTACTGCATGTGGATTAACTACTTAACTGCTGAGGCTTTTCCATCCCTGTAATGAGCCCTTTTTAGCCATTTGGGGTACTTCATGGAAATAGCTCTAAAAACGTTTTTCAACATAAGTTATGCACACCAAATTTATGTTATTTAGAGAACGGCAAGAAAATGCCCGAAATATAGCTACATTGTTTTTGGGTGAAGAATGGGGAAAATCACTGCACAAGAAAGTATCCGTTTGTCCCCAAAAAATGGCACAAACAAAAGATTTTACTATGTTAAAGTCATCGTTTTATCTGCTTTCAGTAACTAGTAGAACTGTACAAAAAAACAAGTATTTTTAACATAGTTTGGGTATTTATCTAAGAGATAGACAATTTTTCCTAATTTCTTTGTTTTCTTACTTTCAGTTTGTGTTGGAAATAGGCATGAAACCCATGCATGGTGTTGGAAAGCTATACATTTATAAAAAAGTACACAAAATTCTTAATTCTGAATTCAGCAAACAGTAATTTGTGTAGATCCCTCAAGATTTTCCCAAAGAAACTAACTGGTGAAATAAAAAAGTATTAAAATTGAGTAGTGAAGAACAGCTATTTGTGACATTGCAACTTCTTGATACGATGGCCAATTTACAAAAGTAATATACCGTTATGTTGGGTTTTGCAGGATCTGCAAAAACCAGAGGTACCCAGAGGCAACAACTGAGCTGCACCTTCCAATGATTTTTCATTGTATACAGATCATAGAGCTGGTAAAAAAAAGAGAAAAATGGGTGTGAAGGAAACCTATGCATTTCTGAAATGTAAACCAGATAAAGAGAGTTAACGAGCAATGGTTATGTTTACATTTCTGAATGTGTGGGTAAACACGCTAGCATGTGATTCAGGGCCATTTTGCAAAATGCCTTCTTTCTTACAAACTAGCTTACATTTGGAAGGCACAAATGCAGAGATATCCAGTTGGTAATAACAAATGTTCTACCATTCTGTGCTTTCACTTGTCTCCTGATAAAAATGATACCTCACTTATGTGGCTGGGCCCAGCACCTGGGACACAATCCACCCCAAAAAGCAAGTGTGGACACCATATTTTACTCAGCAGAATACATGCTGTTTACACTGTGGGTAGCAGCGGATTTTGGTACTATCACCAATAAAATCCTACTGTGCCCTTGCAAACCTCAAACTGTGCCTAAAAAGACTTGTACTTACATTTCTGCGAGGGAAAGTTCTGAAATTGGTGGGGACCCAAAAATGTCCTCCCACCCAGTGTTCCCACGCATCTTCAGTAAAAATTATATCTCACTTTTCACTAGAGGGGAAAGACCAAAACGCAACATGGACAGATCATATTTTTCCACCCAAAAACCAACACTTTTCTGCAATGTTGATGGCTGCAGAATGTGGGCCCTAGCTCAGAAGTCACCCAGGGAAGCCAACCATACCTGCACATTTATTAAAAACTAGACATCTGAGGGGGAGGTCATGGGTGTCATGACTTGCGTGGCTATCAAAATGTTTTTCTTTTTACCCAGAAGCCCTTGTAAACCTTAAACCTTGGCCAAAAACACACCTTTTCCTCACATTTCTGTGACCAAAAATCATGAAATCTGGGCTGAGTCTCAAATTTCATACCACCTAGCATTCGTGCAAGTCCCAAAAAAACTATACCTCTCTTGTGTGAGTAGGTCTAGCCCTTGAGATAGGAAAGGTCCCAAAACACAACATGGAGACATCAACATTTTCCACTGAATATTGGCTCTTTTCTTTTCATTTTGGGTAGTAGCTTTGGATTGTGAGCCATAGTGTTGAAAATGGCAATGTATATGCACATAAGCGGCGTTCATTTGTGTTCACTGTACCCCTTGTTGTAAGCAGAACGGATATCGCTAAACACTGACTGTGTTATCCCGCCAGCATAGACCCATGCACACACGTACACAACAGCCATTTTAGGCACCATGGCCTCTCTGCCCGTTTGTTCCCGGCACCCCTCCCCGCGCGCACTGCTCATGCATCGGCCATAAAACCCTCTCCCTCTGCGTGACCCTGCCCTAGAAGTAACCCTCCTGCTTGACCCACACCCCCCATTTCCTCCCAAGAACACCCTTCCCCTCAGCTGACGAGCCCCCCCCAACTGCACTTGGCCTTTCGACCCGGTCCCAAGTCCTAAGACCAAGCCTCGTGGATGTACACCCCCCCCTTTTCCTGCCCAGCATAACAAAACCGTGATACACCAGCCGAAGTCCCCGATCTTATCGCCTGCCCAACCTTTGATCTGATCATCCCCTCCTGCCCTCGTGTCCTGTAGGAATGTCCGGCTGAGTGATCACAATCTCTTGTAACATTCAGGAGGGGAGGATGACATCTGAGCGACTGGTATGGGAATAGGCCTGAAGCTGGGATTCCAAGCATGCTTTTTCCTACTTCAAAGCGTCTTTATTGTAATAAGGAATGTTTGTGCATCATAAACATGTGTATAAAAGACGAAGCCTCAGAGAAACTGGAAGTGTGGGTAGGAAGGAGAGAGCACCTCCTGAAGACGCTACGCGAGTGTCCGAAATGACAGGCTCTCCTCATGAGAAATAAAGCTCTGTTCTTGTTTTCCTGCTTCCAGCGCCCGTCTCTTTATTTGGTAATTGCTCAAGATGGGAACTAAGAGGCGTCCTGCGCCAGCAGCCTGGGCATCAGGTGCGTTATGGGCTGACTTTTCCACAATTGGCGCCCACGTGGGGCCCATCAGCGACATAAGGTCCGGTAAGAGAGGTCCAGACGATGGGGTGAACATCTAAATGATTGGAGTATACCTGCCTTGAGAGGGCCCTCGTCCGGCTGCCGATTGAATGAACTTCACCGATTCCGAACGGACCTCTCCCAAGTGACCTACTGTCCTGACTGGAATCCCACAGGAATGCTGCGGTAAAAACATGGAGAAAGAGAACGATTGGGCGCTGGAAAAGGGAAGGCGAAGAATTGCCCACACGGTCCGGTCCGGGTAAGGTTAAGTAGGACGTCTTTACGTCCGATTGGTACGATGGCTTTATCCATCTGATTGATTGATTGATTGTACTTGAAGTATTGGTTCTCTTTGAGACATTCTCTATTTGCAAACAGTGATGAATAGGAACGTTCCTCTCTCCTTGCAAATAGTGAAGGATAGGTAATGCAGACGTTTGTCCCCCATTGTAATCCGTCATGCCTATCTTTCTCCCCACTGATTGTTTGTTATCGATTTTTATCGATTATTGCTCTTTGAGATATTCCCTGTCTACAAACAGGGAAGAATAGAAATATTCTGCCCCCCTTTGCAGATAGTGAAGGATAGGTAATGCAGATTTTTGTCCCCTATTGTAATCCGTCATGCCTATTTTTTTCTCCCCACTGATTGATTGATTACTTGGACATTTTATTGTTCAAGGAATAGTTCGTGCGAGGCATTCCCTGTTTGCAAATAACGTAGAAAAGAAATATTCTGTCTAATCTTTGCAAGTAGTGAAGGGTAGGTAATGTGGACCTTTGTCCCCCGTTGTAATCTCTCGTGCCTATCTACTCCCCACTGATTGGTAAACTAGTTCCACCCAGACCATTTATTAGAGGTAGGTCATCTGGCTCGACCTGAGGGCACCCCTAATAAAAAGGACGTATGCAACAATAACGAAGTAATCACCGTATCCTGTTAACAGAAAGCTTAGCATGAAACACGCTAGAAAGAGAAGAAAAAAAAAAAAAGAAAGAAATAAGAAAGCAAAATCAGTAGGCCACTGATGAGTTTTTGATTTCGCTACAAATAGGAAAACGTTAGAAATAGCTCACGATAAAACACATGATTTCGCTAGAAATAAGAAACGTTAGAAATAAGCCCGTAATAAGAAACATGAAAATGGTGAGAGAAGCCAGGCTTGACATCGCGACGGCCACTAGGCAACTAGGCTTCGCCACCCCTCACTGCTCCAAACATGTCTGTCCCACCGCCTGCCACGCCCCAATAATGGTAACATGAGATAGATACAAGTCAGCAGATACCTACCCCCATTCTGGAAACTCCCGAAGTGCAACAGGTCCGCGGCTACACCCATCCGGAAGACGAGATCTTCGGCACGTGTAGGGCGGGTCCTGCTGCCAGCCGTCGGCCGGGGAGGTTGTCGCATAAGGGGGGCCAGAAGAGGAGCCGAGGCCGACGGGATCCGGGCGTCCCCTCCTCTTCTTTCTTCAATAATGGCCGCGACAACACGGAGGGGGATGTCTTGCTCATGCCATCAACCCCCCCCCTCGTATCTCCTGGTCCAGCCCCGGCTTGGTATGAGCTCCCCGTTCGGCCCTGAAGCGGCGCCTTGCAGGCCACCGGGGGGGGATGTCTTGCCTATGCCTCCGACCCCCCCGCCCCCTCTCATCGCCTGGTCCGGCCATCATGAATGTTAACGCCGAGAAAAACGGCATGGGGTGCGCTGGGAGGGAGAGGCGGCGCGAACGAGCCTCTCCCACCTCCCCAGGTGGAGGCCCCCAGTGGCACCCCCAACGCTCCACTCACCCGACAAGGGTTCGTCCACTCTTGTGATGCAGTGACTGCTGGAACTCGTAAAATGGCGGTCGACCCTGCAGGAGCGGGCCCGGCGTGAAGGGATGGCCCGGTTGCTTGTTAATTAAGAAATGAGTCCCACAATCAGAAGTGTTCTCCTCGACTTTGAAGATTCTATAAGAGCCATGGGGGCCCCCGACCCCCGCAGACACCCCCGATGGGGAATGACTGCCATGATTGCCCGCGGAACGAAGAAAATGTAGCCGCGAGACGTCGGCGCTCCCATGCTGGCGCCAGCCTCAGTTTGAATGACTAAAATCCTGCAGACTACAGTTCGGATCAGTTCCGGTGAAAACCCAGTATGACCCGGTAGAAAAAATTGTTGCCTCCCTCCCCCATTGACTGATGGTTCATACCGCCGATCCTTTCTGTTGCCCTTTAACGGAACTTTTGGACTGCCGAAAGAGGCTCTGGGCCAACCACGAGTTGGTGGAGATTTTGACTATGCCTGGATCTGCCTGGCCGCACCCAAAATGGCGCTGGTACAAATGGAACTTTCAACTCCTTGTTGTACCCCGATTGCTCAGCCTTGGTGTCATGAGATAGGTATGCAGTTTTTTAAACACAATGAATTGATATGGGATGGGTACTGATTATGTGTTCGGGCAATGAATTGACATGAGATGGGTACTGATTGAACATTCGGACAATGAATTGTTGTTAAGTTTTGGTGCATCATGATTATTGAAAGTTCGAATTTCAACACTTATGATACTCGCTCACACTGAAATTTCGATATGATTTTATTGCACTTGTCGCACTTTTTATTATGAAATCAACGACCACCGACTCCATTAGGTTTTCCACTAATAAGTCTCCCCACATGTACAGTTCCAGCCTGCTCCGTGGCCGGCCCACGGGGTTGTAGGCCCGTATTTGTGCACCGACATTCTTATTAAAGATTTTTGGAAAAAGCAAACGTAGTTGTCACGCGTAGATTGGTAAGTTTCGAATAAATGACCACTATTTCCGATATAACTAAAATACAGGTGAAATGGCTCAGCTCGATTAGTTAAGGGTTAAAAAGTATAGTATGCAGAAATATTGCAAATATGAACGGTCCAGGTTTTTGTTGTATGTGTTTTTCATTTTTGTACAGCCTAAAGCAACCGCTAAAGATCCTGGTATTTAGCCTATACTTTATATGCTACCTGTATCAGGAAAGTTGTTTTAAAATGCCCCTAAGTCGCCCCGGAGGAGTGCCACCTGACCCCCCCCCTAGTACGAACGACAACGACCCCGTACCACTGTAGGTTATCCCTTTTTCTCAAAGGAGAGCACGAGCTCGCCCCCCACTTTGCACCGACTGCCCTTTGTTCTGACCCCCCTGCACACGATCCGTAATACCACACTTGGGCGACCTATGCTATCCACAGGCTTCCGATAATCATCTCTCCCACACTAAACGGTCCACCTGGGCTTAAACGCCAAGTTGACAGGGACTGCGTCCAGTGGAGATAGCCCGAGTATGTAGTAAGTAAAAGCCTTTTCGAGTTTATGCGCCCTGATGTGTTTTTAAAATGCTGCCCCCGCCCCCCTTCTTTTTCCCTCTTTCTGCAGGTCACATCGGAAGAAAATGGTGATCCAGCGGACGAAGAGATGGGAAAAAGGGGTGCGATTATGGTGCTTACACACGACGAGCGAACAATGGATATTTCTCTCCCTGAACTTAGCGCTTGGGAGGACAGCCTGAAGCGGAAACTACAAAATATGACTTCGCTTGGCCCCCCGAATAATACAACCAAGAATGACGTGCACTAATGAATAAATTCCTACGTTTAATTAAATAGGGAAAGTTTAAGGAATATTCCGAGGTGAGGTTTACCCAAGTACCCTCCGCTTGGAGGACTAGGAATGTTGCCAGTATTTAAAATCTACTACATCCTTTTCGCACCCTCATAGACATAAAACTCAAAGCTGCCCTATTGTTCTCCCAACTGACACCCACTGTTGCCTCAGCCCACTGTGAGCATTAGCCCGACCAGGTTAGTTCTTGACCAATTGCCAAAGGCATATAAATGTATGCAACCAAAGCCACCAGTGAAGGCAGCCGACGATAAAAGAGAAGAAAAAGGTAAAAAGAGCTTAGGATGCTAAGGATGCGCAGCGTACAGGAAGAGATCATTTTGGCCAATAACTGTTCTATGTTTTGTCTTGGAATTTTGTATATAATACCAGTCACTGTTCTATGTTTTGTCTTGGATTTTTGTATATAATACATGTACTGTCTCCCCCACCTGAGTTTGTGTGCACGTAATGTATGGGTCTACGTCGTCCCTCTGCCTGTGTTTCCGTATTACTTGACCCCTGCTGTTCTGTGTTGTGTGCGCACTAAATGGCCTATTATTGTACACGTCTCTCTCTCTCTCTCTCACTCTCTCTCTCTCCATGTCATACGTGTACCGAATGGTTCGTTTAGAGTGCGGACGACTCTCTCTCTCTCTCTCTCTCTCTCTCTCTCTCTCTCTCTCTCTCTCTCTCTCTCTCTCTCTCTCTCTGAGGGTCCCCCTGTTCCCTCCTCCCTTGTGTGGTAACGTTGTGCCCCACCGGCACACACCTAATTGGGTCTCTTCGAACACAAAGGTGTTCGGCAAAATTGACAGAAACTAAAACGATTGTAACTTGCCATATTACTACCTCTCCTTTCTGCAAAACGATAGAACCCAAGTTGGTAATGAAAGAAAGGACAGGTAAGACGACTGATGTCCCCTAATCTGGCCTTTTTATAGGGGGACTATAACGTCAATGGTCTTCTGTTTTTCAGTTCGTTAGAAATGCAATCCCCAATGCCCAGATTGCCTCACCCCTCTGCACTTAAGTGCGGATGTCCAAAGCGTCCTCGCTTCTCCCGATTGACCCCAGCTCCCTGTCCAAAGCGTCCTCGCTTCCCTCGATTGACCCCAGCTTCCTGTCCAAAGCGTCCTCGCTTCTCCCGATTGACCCCAGCTCCATATCAGCTATCCCCGAAGCGTAATTGATGACCTTGATTAACCGTCGCTCCCCAAGAAAAGCATGTTTAACCTCTGCCCCCCTCTCATGATGATAACCCCCCTGCTTGCAAGAGTTTGCTGACCCCGAAGGGAAATGTAAGATTGTCAGTACTTGGGTTAAAAAGAAAAAGGGCGAGTCTCTACCTAAGGACTCGATTTCGAGTTTGATAGAATACACTGTCAATGGGAATCCGATTTCTCTCCACGTACGCCACGAATGAACGCCAAATAGGCTTACGAATACAGTGGAAATGCCCTCCTACATACTCCATAAGTGATGACTTCTGACTGTGACCGATGAACCTATCCCCCACCTACTTAGGATTGGGGACGGAATTGAGATGTATAAATGTCTTCTCCTGCCAGTTTTTCTAAAACTTGTTTTGTACCCATTCAAAGATACAATCACCGGAGGAGAGGAGCTGGACGTGACGCACAGCCTGGCCACAGATCATGAAGCACGTGTGACCGCGACCAAAGGTGGAGTCGCAGAGCAACGAGACGCGGGACGAGGCACCACTCTCAAACTCGGCAGATGAAGGAATGAAGGGCTGCCTTGAAGCCCTCGATTTGCTGACCCACTCGTGCCTGAAGTCCCCGTCCCTTTTGAGCCCGACTGATGGGCCTGCCTGCTCGTCATCCTTTGCTCCTTTGGTCTCTTGGTGTGTTCAAAGATCTGATCCCACTCCGCCCTCTCTTCCCTCGATTATTCAACAACATCACCCTTTTCGCATAACTTTTGACTCAGAAAAGAAGAGCAACATTTAGATAGAATAAGGTTTTGCCACGGAAGAAGAAAGACACGCAGGTGCCCAGCATGAGGCACCGCTAAGAAGATCAGTTAGGAAACAGGACTGTGATCTAACAGCAGAGGACTGATCGCACCCTGCAACGCGTAAGGATGAATCCGAGCTGGACCTATAGCTCCACCGCCGGTGCTCAACAGCGCCAACGAAAGAAGACGGACTACCAGAGCCTACCAGTGATGGCTCGCTGTTAAAAAGACACTGTGACGAAGACCCCCCTTCCTGAACTTTCTACCCGCCCCTTGACTAATTGCTTGAATCGAACTGAATTCATCCCTCAACCATTTTGTATTGCTTTCAAAAATGTTTCATCGGTCACTCATGTATTTAGTTTTCCAAAAGTCTCTTATAGCACTGACAAGACCCGAAGGTATCAGAGCACTTTTTACTGTATGATGATGTCACCGGAGAGAAAGTCAGAACGTGATTCTATAATGTGTCGGAACCTTTTTCTTGATTGACCCCGACTAAGTATTATTCCGATCTCTAGACTTGTATGAATAATCCAACAAATGTAAAATAATATGTACCGCATTCCGCCAATCGTATCGACTGTATAGAAATGAACTAGCTTATGTAAAAAAGCGGCGACTGTTGAAAATGGCAATGTATATGCACATAAGCGGCGTTCATTTGTGTTCACTGTACCCCTTGTTGTAAGCAGAACGGATATCGCTAAACACTGACTGTGTTATCCCGCCAGCATAGACCCATGCACACACGTACACAACAGCCATTTTAGGCACCATGGCCTCTCTGCCCGTTTGTTCCCGGCACCCCTCCCCGCGCGCACTGCTCATGCATCGGCCATAAAACCCTCTCCCTCTGCGTGACCCTGCCCTAGAAGTAACCCTCCTGCTTGACCCACACCCCCCATTTCCTCCCAAGAACACCCTTCCCCTCAGCTGACGAGCCCCCCCCCAACTGCACTTGGCCTTTCGACCCGGTCCCAAGTCCTAAGACCAAGCCTCGTGGATGTACACCCCCCCCTTTTCCTGCCCAGCATAACAAAACCGTGATACACCAGCCGAAGTCCCCGATCTTATCGCCTGCCCAACCTTTGATCTGATCATCCCCTCCTGCCCTCGTGTCCTGTAGGAATGTCCGGCTGAGAGATCACAATCTCTTGTTACATTCAGGAGGGGAGGATGACATCTGAGCGACTGGTATGGGAATAGGCCTGAAGCTGGGATTCCAAGCATGCTTTTTCCTACTTCAAAGCGTCTTTATTGTAATAAGGAATGTTTGTGCATCATAAACATGTGTATAAAAGACGAAGCCTCAGAGAAACTGGAAGTGTGGGTAGGAAGGAGAGAGCACCTCCTGAAGACACTATGCGAGTGTCCGAAATGACAGGCTCTCCTCATGAGAAATAAAGCTCTGTTCTTGTTTTCCTGCTTCCAGCGCCCGTCTCTTTATTTGGTAATTGCTCAAGATGGGAACTAAGAGGCGTCCTGCGCCAGCAGCCTGGGCATCAGGTGCGTTATGGGCTGACTTTTCCACAATAGCTCAGTTGATACCTAGGCAAACCTACCAAACTTGCACATTTCTGAAAACGTAACACCCAAGGGAGCACAGACGTACATAATGTGCAAGGCTGTCACTGGGAATTTTTAACCAGAAGCACTTGCAAGCCTCAAACTTTGGCTAAAAACACATTTTCATCACATTTCTATATGGGAAAGTTATGGAATATGTGGGGAACCACAAATGTCCTACCATTCAGCGTTCCTCCTTGTCTCTCAATAAAAATAGTATCTCACTTGTGATGGTAGCCCTAGTGCCTGCAACTGTAAAGGAACCAAAATGCTTCACCGATACATCTGTTTTCCACTGAAAACCAACCTTTTTTTGCAATTTGGGTAGCTGTGGATATTGGACTCTAGCTCATACGGCACCTAGAGAAACCTACCAAACTTGCACATTTCTGGAAAATAGATGCCTGGGGGTGTGTAGGGTGGTGTGCCTTGCCTAGCTCTCACTAAAATATTTTACAGAGAAGCATTTCCAAACCTCAAACATTGGCTAAAAGCACACATTTCCTTCACATTTTTTAGTGGTCTATCTTTAGTGCAGATAGAGCACTTCCTATTGGTCCTGAACAATTGCCACGTGATCAGTCTGACACATACAGGCAAGAAACATGTCGACCGCATAGCCACTATTGGATGCTATTCCTCAAGTGGCCCTCATTATCTGTTTTTTTAAATGGGACCAGTGGTCTCACCTGAATAAAAAATTTACTCTGGAGCACCATTGGCTGCCATTTTAATCCTTATTCCTCACACCTCCACTACATCTTATCTACACCACCCGGCTCCTCACCCACACTGCACCAAACGGCTTGGGTCAAAAGATCTCCAACAAAGACCCCCTCATCGGGTGCCGGTCAGGCATTGCAGCGGCTGCCTGATGAGGAGCATGCCCTATGATGAAGCATGACACCTAGCCTGGGTGTGTGAGAGACCCACTTACCAAATTGGGAGACACTCTGTCTCTGGCTTTGGACCAGGACATGACCTTCCTATCCTCTTCATTATACTATCTTCCCTGTCCAGGAACAGTGCACTCCTTTTGATAAAAAACATTTACAGAAACCCTGCAAGAGAAAAGTGAGAAGGGATGGGTGGGAAAACAAAATAAGGTTTTCTATTTTACTTAAGGCACCCTACATTTTAATTTTTACAGTGGAATATTTCAGTTCAGGAAAAAGCATAGGGATTGTGATGGATACTAGGCCCTGTGTGGTTGCTCCGCTGCAAAAAAATGTGCAAGTACTAAAGACACACGTGGCACACACAACACCTGCAAAGCAGTGAGTCCCACATAGTAAAGGTATTCATTAATCAAAATTGAAACTATTAGCATAATTTGTGATGTTGCTTAAAACGGCACTTATCATGGGCCATTGGTTGAATGAACCACTCTGAACCAATTTGAGTTTCAGCTAATTATCTAATCTAATTCTATTGCCTGCTTTCCTCGATGATTTTTCATATAATTTGATTTGATTGGATGTCTGGATTCATTAACCGTCTGTGGCTTTGCCAAAGGATATGATTATATTTATGTTTTTATTAAGTCTAGTTTTTATGGCCAAAGTAATAGCATAGATTTCTGTTTTTATTAAGCCTAGTTGTTATGGGCAAAGTAACAGCATATTTGACACATCTAACATTAGCCCTGAACACTGTCTAAAAGGGTCAGAGGAGTAGAAATCATATAAGAATGGGTAATCAATTTGGGTGGACTTCAGGGTGTACCCTAACCAATGGGGTAATATTTCCTCTGACCATCCCTACACCCTTTTGGCAGTTTCAAGATGTCAAAAATCTTTGACCAATCTAAACTTGGACTCCAAAGGCTGAGGGTGTATATGTGTGGAGTGTATAATGGTAATCCTAGTGTCCTCCCACATCTAACACATAAATCCAGTTTGGGCTGCCACTGTACTAACAATAAACTCAGAGAAAACATTCTGCTAGAACAAAGCAGGTTTTTCCAGCAAGAATTGTTTTGGAATCCTGTTCTCACTCTCATAAGTGCAATCCAAGTGTTATACGTAAAGTCCCAGCAGACCTGTCAAGCAGGATTTGACACTTTAGCAGGATTTGACACTCTTATGTCAAAAATAGGCTCACTATGATTGGAGTTTGCCTGGCTGGGGGGACAAAGGAAGGGTCCTTCACATGTGTCAGCTAACATTTGCCTGTGATAGGGGTGGTGTCTCTGAAGCTAATACACCTCCAGGCCCAACCCCGCTGGTCATCCTGGCAGGGCAACAACAACAACTCTGCACACCCAAGCTTTTGTTCTCTTCTCTGGAACTGTTTTCCCATCTCTTCCAATAATAATTACTGGCTCGCAGAAGTAGGAAAGCAAATGCAAATCAGCTTCCAGGAACTTTAGGGAGCGGAAAGGTAATTTTCTAAAAGTACCTTTTCCTTAATATTTATCACATATCTGAATTCACAATTCGAGTGGATTTTTAATACGTATTAAACATAGTTGTTTTATTTATTTATTTGAGCTGTTTTTTAACGAAATTAGCATTATTATATGCAACAGTGTAACCCAGCGTTTTCCTATAGAACAGCCTGTCTTGCTACAGTGAAAATCACTTTTTTGAGGCATTTTCACTGTAAGGACATGTTTAACATTACATTCTTACACGTCCTACTTTTAAATATAATGCACTCTGCCTTATGGGCAATAAGGCCTACATAGGGGTGATTTGTATATATTTAAATTGAAGGTTTTGACCTTTCGAAAGCATAATTTTGACAGGTCAAAGTTGAAGTTTAAAACTTCAAAAGCCAGGTTAAAAATGGTAGACCTTCAGTGATGTTTGTAATGCCACTGTAATGGGTGGGACAATGGCTGGTGCAATCCACTAGTGACATTTAACTTGCAGGCCCTGGTTACCCTTTGCACCATATATTAGGTATGTATAGATAAGGTACATGTGCCAGTCAATATGCCAGGTGTATACTAGTTTCACCATTGTTAGCTCTGTCAGCTTTACAGTGTTCTTCCCCCAAACCTTTTCCTACTCCCCTCCAGTTTGCTGAAATTCAATTTTGTTGACTTTAGGACTCTACACAGTTTACCACTGCTAAAGAGTGCTAAAATGCTTGTGCTCACTACTTAAAACATGGTAAAGTTCAACTACACCTGATTGGCACATTGTTTGCTGATATGTCCCTCGTAAAGTGGTACAACATGTATTCAAGATCTGCAAATGAAATGCTAATAGTGGGCCTGCAGGATGTATTGTGCCACCCACATAAGTAGTCATGTAAAGCATGTCCAAGGCTTACCATTGCAGCTCGTGTACAGTTTTAAAATGCCAATTTGACCTGGCAAAATACATCTCTTTCCAGGCTGTAAACTCTTGTTTTAATGCATATAAGCCCATCTCAAGGTAGACCCTAACAAGCCAACTGGTGCATAGTATTTAAAAAGTGGGACATGTATTTAAAAGTTTTACATATCCTCCTAAATTTGTTTTTCAGTGCTGTGAGGCCTACCTTCCCCATAAAATAACTTTGGATTGCTTTATTACATTTAATAAGTGATAGCATTTGTTTGGGAACAGGTACAAATGGCGTGTTTGGTCTTTTTAAAAGTTGAAATGTTCTTGTCCTAACCATTTGGTGGCTGCAGCATGTGTCCTGGGTCACATGACTGTGAGTAGCATGGCAGCTTGCCTTTGTGCATTCCTCTTAGACGGTGAGACACAAGGCAGACTAGATGTTGGCAGGATGGGCCATCCTTCCAGAGTAAATGGGCAGAGCTGTTCCCTGCCCCACTTGAATTTCAAAGGACACGCCTCAGCACACTCACAATGAACTTCACATAAGCTTTTTGTCACTCCAGACCCCTTGGAGCCTGGGCAGGGGGGATGGAATTTGCAGAACTTTCTTTAGGGGAAATCTCTAGAGGTTTCTTCCACGTCCAAGCTGGCATCAGGTTAGAAATAAAATCCACAGACCCACTCTTTATTTCACTCCTAGACCTGCAGAAGACACTCGGAAGACCTGCCCTGCACTTTAGAGGTCTGCCCTGTTGCTTGAGGCCTGCTTTGACTTCAGAAGACTGTCCAGCTGCTGGAAGCCTGCACTGAACCTTTAGAGGACAGCCCTTCTGCTGAAGGAGTGGTGGAGTGGAGTGGCTCACTGGTTAGAGGCGGCAGAACAAGAAGTAGAAGTCAGCCCGGGACCAGAGTTTGATTCCCGACGCAGCAGGGTCGTGGACCAGGGTCAGCGGACTCGATAATTCTCGCCTCGGTGCCTACTCTAACCAGGGATCGCACTCGGCAACTCTGGGCATTAGCTTGCCTAATCTCCACAACGGCCCCATCAACGCCGGGGATGCCTGGCTCCACCTTGGGGATTCCCAGCAGGGACCATCCCACAGGGAAAGCCAGGATGCCTGGCTCCACCTTGGGGATTCCCAGCAGGGACCATCCCACAGGGAAAGCCAGGACGGGTTCCCCAGCGGTATACAGCGCCAGGACGCCGCTGGCAACAGTGCGCTTTACAAGTATACACATTACATTACATTACATTACATTACAAGGACTACCTTGCTGCATGAAGCCAGTACTACCAGAGTGACTCTAAGGGCTAGTTGGCAAGTCTCCTGTTCTGAGCTATGGGGGACAGAAAAAGATCCAACAACTTGAACCGTGCATCTGGACCCTGCCTGAAGTCAGTCCTATCCTCCAAGCTGTGCCCACCCAGTCTTGGAACCTTAGTGATCGTGCAAAAGGTGCCCAAACAGCCCGATTTTTCTAACTTGATGTGGGACTTTTCTTCTGAAATGTTTTACCTTTAATACTGTTTAGGTGCGATATAAATACTTTACACAATGCCTTTAAATTAGCCTGACTGCTTTTGTTACTAGATACCAGAGGGCTAAGCACAGGTTAAATTTGGTTACTTTTTGTGGTTCACCCTTGACACAAGGATTGTTGTTGTTCCTTCAGATGGGTTAACGCCCCCTCAACAAAAAACGTGGGAGCACAGACACTTCATCACTGGTTAGTACCATAGCTACAGTCACTATAACCGACTCTGGGAAAGACAGAGAAGTGCAGATATAAATATACAGATCTATAAACTAAACATTTCTAGTACGTCCAACGCCCTGCGTACATAAATAGTGCCCCGTCCGCGTGGCCCCAGGTCTGCTTTCGCCTTTACACTAATATCTCCTCTGACTTTCCCGGACTTGTCTCACAATCTGCCTTTAATGCGCTAGCGGCGCTTTTGTTGTTCTCGAGGTGGTTGTTCATTGTCGTTACGTCTGTGCTTTCACCCCGGGCTGGGAATAGTGAACCAGCCGTTCCCTTTAACCGCTGCCTCTCGCAGCCAGTGTGGGCTGATGGTGGCTTTAACTTGCAAATCAGTCAGCCGGTCTCCAGGGAGGAGGACGCTTCCTGGTAGCGAGGGGTGAGCACCCGGACCTGCCGCTGCTGGGTGTGTTTTCATGTGCCTTATGTTCACAGAGGAAGGAGCCAGTAAATGATACAGCAACAAACAAGCAGGTGGAACGGTGGCCGAGGAGAGACAGGAGACTGAGAACCAGGAGAAAAGCGAACAGGACATGTGCCAGGGTAATCCATATTCTGTTGGAAAACTTCCATTGTGGCAACAAAAGTAATAATGGCAGCGTGGGAGAGAGTATGTTGTAGATGAAGGGGGGAGAAGAATGCTATGGAGGGAATAAAAAGTGAAACAGCCAGAGAGAGGCAGAGGATCACAAGGAGCGGGAGACAAGGGCTCAGAGGATGAGGCAGAGGTATAGAGAAGTGATGCCCAGACGACCAGAGGCTTAACTGGGACCGAGAGTCTAAAGAACGGACAGGTGAGTGTAGGGACCGGTGCAAACAGAGTGGAGAAAGTGATAAAGAGAGGCGTAAAGAGGCTGAGAGAGCGAAAGAAACAGGCAACTGTTTGAGAAAGAGCGGTGGAAACTTCGAGGCTGAGAAAGAGGGAACATGAGATATAGGGAGTGTAAAGATACTTCCACGAATTTATAGTCCCGAGCGAGAGAGAGGGTGAAAACGAGAGGCGAACGGAGTCTAGGAACACTAAAGAGAGGTGGATGAGACTACGGGGACCCTGAGAGGGGACAAACAGGCAGGGGTAGAGAGGAGACTCTGCCAAGAGAGAGACAGGCAGCGTGAAGGGGAGAGACTGCTTTCTAGAAGGGACAGCGAGGTGCCTGACACACATCGACGCACAGCGCGTCAGCGGGACGGCCCCCAAGAGGGCAGAGGGAGTGGTGACCAGAGGGGAGCGCGGTAACCAGAGAGGTGAGAGCCAGACCCGGGCGGAAGCGCGGCCTCGGCAGGTGTCTCTGTAAGGGGAGGGGCCGGTGCGATGTCGCGTGGAGCCAGGTGAGGAGAGACAGGGGGTGAGGGGCACGAGGCGAAGGCTTGCTGGTGGGGTTTGATGAAGCCGGGGGCGTCACACCGCAGCCGCAGGTGAGAAAGTACATACAACGCTGCCAAATGGAAATGAATGAATGCAGTGACCCGCCTCAGTGCGCGTCTTCCTTCAGGACAGGGGTTGGGGGTGTTCGGTTGTACTCTTAGAGGTAAGGAGAGAGAGAATTCTCGAGTTCCCCTTCACCAAGGAAAAGGGAAATAAAGTTGTGTTTGTATTGTGTTTGGCACTTTATCTAGAACGCAACTCACACACCTTGTTTTTAGAGTTGTAATTCACTGCTTGGTGGGTTGTCGCCACGGCTGTGTGTAAACGTAAAAATGTGATTAAAAATAATGTGCGTACATAATGGAAGTATGGGTTATAAAGTCCAGTCGGGTCACCTGAAAGCTCATTGTTGACTGAAGGAGTGGGCTCACTAAATGTGCGATTTGTTTGTAATGGGTTACAATTGTGGCCTAGTTTAAGGCTCCCTCAACAAGAGGGGGGAGGTCACTTCTTCCTATTGATCGCGCCCACCCTCCTGCTTGGGTGTCAGAAAGTCAGTCCTGTTTGGGATCTTATTCCCAATAATTGGTATGTTCCAAAGCAGTGCTTGCAGCTTCACACCATTCCCCTTCGCGGCACTGTGCAAAACCACAGTTTCTATTACTCAACCCAGTGGCACTCGTTATTAATCTAATGACTAAGGATTGAGCGCCCCTATGAAAATCATGTATCCATTGACTGCATTTTGCACATCAACTCACTGCAGCAGGCGCTCAACCTACTAAACTGCTTTACAAGTACTACCCGTGTGTTCCCTTTATTCGCCCCATTGGTCTCGACGCTCGTACACTGTATGTCTCTTGTGCCTGTCACTTGCGCCTATTTCGCAGCATTTTCTGTCACCAGCTTAGCAATCAGGCGAAAATTAACAGTGCGCTTGATCACTCACTCGACTGAGCCTGGACTGAGAACGAAGCTCGCAGGTGCGAAAGCAGCTCATTCGCCAATGTTACTGGCCAGTTTGATATGTAGCGCCTAAGAGGTCCCTTATTGCCAGTGAAGCACAAAAGACGCAGGGGAATGCCTCGATTTGTTCATAGTGAAACAACTGTGCCTAACTCGTATATTATTCATAAACCCAGTTTCCACATCGGACTCGTGGCTTGTGGTTTAGTGACTCGCTCTGGGTAAGCCTGCCTGCCTGATCGCCTCTCACCAGTGCCTGGGCCACCAGGAAGTACTGTACGTTCAACCTGGGGACAAACACCTTCGAGAGTTTATACATTTATAGAGAATCTACGAAAATCAGATTCAGTGAATATATGCAAAACATTGCCCTCTGGATGTTTTCCAACTTCCTTCAACTGAACACTGGAAAGGCAAAGCTCTTCGGCAAACTCACTCCTTTTGGTCTGAAGACCCACCTGAAGAGGAAGTTAGAATTCTGGGCATCCTGACTGACGATCACCTCTCTATGAAAGAACAGTTAAACTATATCTTTGGCTCCTGTTTCAGGACCATGCGCCTTATTAGGAAGGTTTTCCAGTGGCTGCCACTTCATACCAGAAAATCTCTCACTCAGGCACTTATTGTAAGTCACCTGGACTTTGGCAACGCCCTTATGGTAGCAGCGAATGAAGCCCTCCTAGCTAAACTTCAGGAGGCACAAAATACGGCTGCCCGCCTGGTTTGTAGTCTGCCACCCGCGCCCCCTCAGAGCCAACGCTCAAATCTCTGCATTGGCTACCTATAACAAAGTGTTCCCTCTTCATACTACTCTGCCTAGTACACAAGTCCCTTTTTGAAAATGGCCCCCTCTATCTGTGTAGCAAGCTGTAGCTTTATGTGCCAATGCGCAATCTTAGGTCCTGTGGACAAGCTTCACTACGCCCTCCCCGCGTATGTACAGCCAGATATGCGGGTAGATCATTTTCACATCTAGCCCCCATCATTGGAACAGGATACCCCTGCATATACAGTCCTGTCCCGATCCAGCCCTATTCAAAACAAATATCAAAACCTGGCTCTTCTAACTCCTTTAATCTTTTTGACCTGTTGAGCACGTGATAGCGCAGAGACATTCTCTGGGGTGATTTGTTCGCGCTTTATAAATGTTAGTTACATAACATAACAACAAGTCACCGGGGCAGGGAGTCTGCATGTGCTGGCCCCTACTGTGAGCCCTTCCTGGAAGGGGAAGGATCAGTCCTGGAGTAGAAGGCTCCTTCTCGCCTGCGATCAAGTTCACGCTATATAAAACTTATTAAATAAATAAATAAATAAGTGTGCACCAATATATTGACCTGAGGTTTGCCAAAAAGCCAAATGATATTTTTTGCGTATACATTTTATGACGCAAAAATATTTTTGACTCAGTCACGCACAGTGTCCATTAGGATAGAAGGACATCAGATTTCTCCCTCACTCACATCTTAGCCCTCGCTGCTGCTGCTTCCAGAACACAAACACAAACCTTCAGGTCAGTGGTTCTTAACCTGGGGGTCTGGGGACTCCTGGGGTTCCGCAACACCACAACTGTTCCCAAAAAATTAAATAATATTAGCCAGTTAGTAAAGCATTGTGTTGTAAATACATTTACAGCAACTCAGCTGGTTTGCATGTGTCTGTGTATATGGAACCTTAAAGTGCATGAT
Source organism: Lissotriton helveticus (assembly GCF_964261635.1). Taxonomy (NCBI): domain Eukaryota; kingdom Metazoa; phylum Chordata; class Amphibia; order Caudata; family Salamandridae; genus Lissotriton; species Lissotriton helveticus. Next base: position 1,515,667,010 of record NC_136068.1, on the reverse strand, counting down.
GACAGCGTGGAATGTTGGGTATGCCTGAGACTGGAGGAGTGGCAGTTGGATTGAGTGGGTGAGCTATGAAGATCAGCTCCTGGTGGGGCCATGTACCAGCTTGGATCTATCATATGTCATCTGGAATTGATCCTGTAACTAACATGAATTGATCCTGTGACAACTTAATAAATCTATACTTGGATCTACCTCGTGACTACCATTTATACTTCATTTCATTGGCGACGAGGATGGTGTGTCTCGCTACGTCTTCTTGGAGGCATCCTGTTTGCATCCATTCAATTTCATCCTTCCATTCATTTTCATCCTGTTCCTAGTATGGACTATTACTGACTGTCTTTATCTTTGGCTTTCTGTTCTCTTCTTTACAAATTCGTTATTACTATTTATTTATTTGTTCTCTTTGTCTCATTAAGGAAAGAGGATGTGTTGTAAATACATTTACAGCAACTCAGCTGGGTTGCATGTGTCTGTGTATATGGAACCTTAAAGTGCATGATGACAGCGTGGAATGTTGGGTATGCCTGAGACTGGAGGAGTGGCAGTTGGATTGAGTGGGTGAGCTATGAAGATCAGCTCCTGGTGGGGCCATGTACCAGCTTGGATCTATCATATGTCATCTGGAATTGATCCTGTAACTAACATGAATTGATCCTGTGACAACTTAATAAATCTATACTTGGATCTACCTCATGACTACCATTTATACTTCATTTCACATATCTACATAAAAGAGATACAAGTGAAATTGAAAATGTTAAAAAAGTTCTGTAAATGTGAAGGAATTTGAAATTGGGAGCTAAAAATTAGGCTGGTGCCCTTCAGCTCGATTCGTGGGAGCCACTCAAGTACAACGAACATTAGTATGGACAATTGGTGACCTCAATTAAAGCACTAATATACAGTGACAACAAACATACATTAGCAAAAAAGACAAAGCAATATGCTAAAATTGCTTTATATTTGAGAAATAAATCAACATTTAGAAATGCTCCAATCTTCCCATTAAAATTTCGATTTTTGCACATCTTTTGCCTCTGTATTAAATATTTCATAATCAGGGGCGGCTGGCATGTATATGCACCGGTGAGGCGGGCGGGCAGGCAGGCAAGCAACTAAGTGGTGGATCAGTGGTTGTGTGTATGCAGGCAAGGCGAGTGGCAAATAATAAAAAATAAAAGTCACATACCTTGCCTGTTGCACATCCGACATCCTCCTCAGTCCCTTCTCTGTCGGCTTCTCGGGCTCCAGCCTCCAGGAAATTCCCCTAACCAATCCGGGTGTTACTCTCACCAGCATGAGAGCAGCGCCAGGATTGGATGAATCGTCCTGGCTGGATGCTTCTTAAGGCCCTTTACGCCTGTGCTTGGTCTCTACCCAGCTGTCTAAGACAGCTGAGTGGAGAGCTGCAAATTGCATGTCAAGAGAGAAGGCTAAAATGACGTGTATTTTGGAGGTTCCATCTTGCTCCTACAGTCTCTATGCTATCAATTAGCAGAAGAGGAGGACACGCCTCCATTTATCCCGGCTGGAGGCTGCTGCACGCTAAACGTGAGAAATAAAATTCCAATGAAATCATTTAATTAAAATTTTATTTTTCATGTTTAGCGCTACTGCAGTGGGCGGGGGCGATGCCCCTCGTCCTCACGAAGAAACCGCTGCTGTTCATAATTTATAAATATATGTTTAATGTACACTAGTGTCCGTAGTTCTGTGTATTGTTTTGAGGTTCAAATCGCACAAATTGCTTAGATGGGGGTCCCTGCTGTCCAGCAGTCATTTATTGGAGCTCCCTAGAAGTAGAAATGTTAGGCACCGCTGGTTTAGGTGATATGTGTTGGGCTGTACTGGGGATGGGGCCTCAATCATTATCTTGCAGGCCATCCAGAAGCTGAAGTGCATAAAAGAGAATGGAATTGTGATCCGGTGTGCAATGGGACTGAGGCGGTGGTAGGGATGTGGCTACTTTCCAACCCCTGCATATGTAGGACCTTTGCCACTGTAACCTTTGTCTCTCACCCTCATTTTTAATCAATGCTTAATTTAAGCTGGTGTTGCAGGTGGGATCGACCGGCGCTCATTTTTGGGGCTGGGACTTATTTTTCCTCATGAGACTATCAGCCACAGCAAAAGGGAGAAAACACAAGAGGGGCAAAGAAGGAGGAAGAGCAAGAGGGACAGAGGGATAAAGCAGGGATGGGAAAGAGCCTGCACTAGTTCAATACTGTGAGAGAGCGCTTGGTTGGAAGAGTGTTCATATGCAGTGTATGTGAATGGTTCTGGTGTCTTTCTGTAGCAGGCTGTGCAGACAAAACTCAATGGTTCTCATTTTACCAACCTCGGGAGGAATAGTAAGCCCTTTGGGATTCAAACATGCACTCACACAGATCTCTGCAGCAGACACCCACATGACTACAATACTGGCTTTAGGCATAGCTACCAAGTGGGCCCGAGTAACATTTGACACCTTCCGCCAGTCCCGGCTTTTTAGCCAACAATACTTTGCATGTTGAGATGTTTTAGACCAAAAATATCAAGCTGTGATAAGTTAGAGAAAGCAATTCTCTGTTGGACAAAAAACAAGGACTGGCTTGAGGTAGCAAACCTGATATGAGGCCACTTGTCAACGTAGTATGCTTTTTCTACTTTATCAGTACACAGCCCGTTCCAGGTTCCGAGATCAACAGGGCTAGAAATCCCAGAATGCAAAAAAGCTGGCCTCACTAGAGCTAATTTCAGATCAGTTTCGAAACAGTATTTTTTAAATACCTTAATGGTTGTGTACAGATGTATGATCATGTTGATTGATCTCTGTTGGTCCTGTTAATAACCTGTCACAAAGCTGTTAAAAGGCCCCAAGTCACAGTCACACAATCAGCATATCCTAACGTTTTATCCTACAACTCTTTGTATGTTGGGGGGAGGGGTTAACTCATACCTACAATGTTAAAAGAGCTATTACAAGTCCCATTATGCAGTGTCATTCATTTCACATGCTCCCTTTTATCTGCACGGGGGTAAGCCCTCAGCGAAGTAGGGTGAGCATTCAGCCTACGTCACCAGGTTTTCCACATTTCAGTATTGGGCTTCACTTTTACAAACTATTGTTTTCCTGTGCAGTAGACTAGTTGGTTCAATTGAAAGGATCAATGACTATAAGACCCAGAATGCCTTAGGCTGTGAAACAGAGGCCTATGGCATCGATATGTGGTCTCCAGGGGAGATGGAGTAAGTGGCAACAGTATAAGCAATGATTTCAGAAAGCCCCCACTTTGCAGAATGGCTGGTGTCAGATCAAGACAAGATCTGAAGACACCCTGTGACCCCTAGAAGCAAACAAAAACAGACATGAAGTTTGTGATCAAATGCAACTGCCCGGGTCTCAGAAATACTTGCTATTGTTGGCAAGTGGGCTTAATATCAAGTGCCAGTCCTGTAATTTTACTCAAAAGAAGCTTGCATTCTGCTACATGTGTCAGGCAGGCCTGACAGAAAGTGTCTTGATAGCTCTGCCATGCATTGCTCAGACCCTACCACCCGGCCAACAGCCCAGGTGTGTCCACGGAGCAGCCAGGTCTCCGGTTCCAAGCTGTTGCTAGGCTGCTTAATTAACCCACACCTTTCAGAACAGGTAAATAAAGACACCGATAAGCCGTCCAGGGCAGGCCTTCTTTCACTTATTTATGAGTCTGCTGAAGTGCACACATCCTACCCAGGGAGCGCCAGAGCAGAGATCGGGCGCCAGTTGTCCCATGTCTGGTGTGAATCTTCAAGTCCTGGAAGCTGCAGTTCTGTGGTACTGCTGAGCAGTGTAAAACTGCTAGAAACAGAATGCAAGGCAAAAGTCTTGACTGGATTATTTATATACATTTCAAAGCGGCAGTTCGAGACATGTATAAGAACACCGTATAAACAATTGCTTTAATCCAGCGAATGAAGTACCTTAAACATAACAAGCATTGGCATAGCCAATAGGTATCGCTTTTGGGACCTTATAAGTATTTAGTTATGCAGCACAATATCCTTGGCGCAACAACATCAACTGTTGCATGGCTAAACACTTATAAGGTCCCAAAGGCGAGACCTATTGGCTATGCCAATGCTTGTTTTAGGTTTAGAGGTGGAGATGGGTTTTAAGGAATCAGGGATGGGAGGGATTTAAAGGTGGGAAGGGATTTTTAAGCTTCAGGGATGGGTGGGTTTTAGAGGTGGAGAGGATTTGTTTAGGGTTCAGCAGTGGTATGTAGCAGTGGATAGGGGTTTTTAGCATTCAGGAACGGATGAGGTTTAGGGATGGAGAGGGTTTTTTAGTTTTCAGGATAGGTGAGGTTAGGGGTGGAGAGCGATTTTTAGGATTCAGAGGTGGATGATGAGGTTTATTTAGGGTTGATGGATGAGTGGGTTTTAGGGATGGAAAAGGGTTTTTATGCTTCAGAGATGAATGGCACTTAGGGCTGGCTAGGCTAAAGGATTTTAGAGTTCATAGATCGGTGAGGTTTAGGGGTGGAGAGAGGTGTTTAGGTTTCAGGGATTGGTGGTGTTTGTGTGGAGAGGGTTTTATTTTTACATTTCAAATAAAAAAGTATATTAAGTGAATGTTAACATTTAATTTGATTTAACGACGTGCGTTGTACTGTTATTTTACATTAAGATGCATTACTACAGGATGGTAGGACAGCCATTGTAGACATCACAAAGTAAAGTATCACAATGAAACAACTGATATTTATGTGGGGTGATTGCACTGCGTTGACTTGCATTCTGTGTGTATGCACGTTTGAGCCGTCTGCACTATAATCCTGATCTATGTACAAGGATATCATGTCCATTTGCGACCCCCACCATGTGTGTATCTGTGTCTGGGAAGAGCACAATGCTGCTGCCCGTGTTCTACACATTCAGTATGTGCAAGTGCACTGTTACATCTACTGCTATACAATCCCTGTTCTGCCTGTGGGATGGAAGCAGGCAGTGCTCATTCCAGGACAGTTACTGTTCTTTGTGTGGTAATGATGTCTGAAAATCTATCCTCCTTACATCCTCCTTAATCTGTCCTTTTAGACTTGACAAAGACTGCAACAATGTTTTAAATGCTTTACAGTTTGAAGACGGAGGGTGACTGGCGGCAGGTTGTTAGGACAGACGACGCAGACATTATTCAAACAAAATAAATAACAGTAGAAATCGCTGCCTTGGGGAGCGCGCGGAGCCCTGTCCACGTCTGACGCACTCTCTTTGGCATGAGTGGGCAGTTAGTGGAAGCGTGATGAAATGCACGTACCGCAGAATATTCCAGCACAGGCATAGCACTGACTGAGCACGAAAGGAGATCCCCCGAGCAGAGATTCAAGAGCACTGCCAGAGATGCACAAACGGTGGGCGAAGAGTTCTGAAATGCATAGGCTGGACTTAGAAGAGTAGAAATAATACAAATGCCTAAATTAGGAGAAGGAATCGTACTTGCCGCCGCAGATCTGTGAGATGGGCCATTTCAACCTTTCAACTATTTTGAAACATTTTTGCTGTCTAGTTGATGGCATCACAGTATGACTTGAAACTCGACGTCAATAATCAAAGAAACATTTTAGTACCCTTAACAATGGCACTATTCATTATGCCAGATGAGACTCACGGACCTAGGCTTATATAACCGAGTGTAGGCATATGCAGTACAAAATGGCTGGACTCTGATGCAATAGTTTAGTGATATCTCGCTTACTGCCCTCTCGTAGTCGGCCCCAAATGCATCTTTAAGTACCCGCACATTCGGTGCAGCATTTCTGTTACAAAACAAGCATTGCGCAAAATGCATAGATGGGGCTGCAGCGGAAGAGAGAGGCGGAGGGAGTTGTGTGCACGTGCGCTGCGCACGAAAGCACTTAATGAGCCATGACGGCTCGTAGCTGTAAAACAAGACTTAATAATGAGATAAGAAAAGCAGATGGCGGCTGCTCACGTTCACGCGCACATGCAAGCAAGCTTTAGGCCAGGAAAAGCTTGTCGGTAGGTAGCACTTTGAAAACCCCCTTACTAAAAGTCGAGCAAGCAGCGCATGCACTGCTCTAGGCTCGACCTAAAAATGGGATCTGTGATTCTGAGTCAAATGGGGGGGGCCTTGTTCAGTGAGCGTGGGGTGCAGGATCAAAAGCATGGCTAAAAAGAACAAGATATTCTGCAGCTATTTTGTTGGTCTTTCATCTTCAAGTAAGTGACTGCATGTAAAATACACACCTTAAATGAAAAATAAATGCAAGTTAAACTAATCAGTGAGCGATGCACTATTTTACGTTGTGAAAGCTCTATCGGTTAATGTAATCACATAGATAGATGTGTGTGTAATCAGAGAGTCACAGAATTGAATTCTGTCTGGAATTCAATTTTGGTTTGTGTAGTGGGAAATAGTGATGTGTGTTTTTAGTATTACGAGCAATGAAACAGTGTTTCATTCTGATCGTTGAATTGGCGGAATTCGGCAAATCTACTTGCGGCCAAAGTCTGCCTATTGCTCCAGAAATGCAAGCTGGCGAGCGAGATTTGGCATCCCCTAGTGCGATTTTCTAAGGTGGCCGGTCGTGATCGTTAGTGGTTAGAGGGCATCTCCAGCAGATTTTCTATTCAAGCAGCAGCAAAGTCTACTCGATTGGCTTGCAATACTGGTGCTAAATTACAGTGCAACATGCATATTTTCTGCATGTTGGTGGAACTCTGTGGAATATCGCAGAGCTTCTAAGTAACTCTGCGGAGTGCAGTGAAGTGGCAGGTCCCAGCTTGTGACAGAAAGCATCTTGAATATGTATGCCATTATTTTAAACTTCCATTAGACATATAAGATAGGCTGCCACGGAGTGCCCAAACAAATTTAGATTTAATGAAATGGTTTCAAAATATAGATCTGTTAGTGCTCCGACTGTAAATATAGATCTGTGTAGTGTGCAGACTGTAAATATAGATCTGAGTAGTGTGCAGACAGTACCTAGCGTAAATACTTTTTTATAACTGTCCATTAAAAGCACGCACCCAATAGCTCATCAGGTCACCTTACAATACCACCCAAAAAGAGTACTGTATAAGTGACTCCATCAATTAAAGCCAATTTGGGCATCCAAGCAGTCTTTACATTTGCAGATTATCCAAGAGTGCACATTTACATTTCTCCCAAGCAGCAGACACCCTGGAAAGAAGGCCTGGTTCTTGTTCACCTGTCTGTCCCTCCTTCATCTTCACAGCACAGGAGACTCAATTCCCTCCACTTCAGCTGAGGCATCTCAAGTGTTATAATTAAGGATGGTTACCTTATGACGTAGAGGAACTGATTTTGTCAAATAAAAAGTTTATGGACACACCGTGCCCCTCAGATTTCGCCCACTTTGACCTCTGCTTCAGTCATATACAATGATGCACACCATCCAACTCCTGTATGATACAATATCAGCTTCCTTCACATGGCTCGCCAGTGAGAAGCAGATATCACATGGTGTCAGAGAAGACAAGCTAGTCACCCCTGCAATGAGCAGGGTTTCCGCTTCCTTTGGAGACTCTGAACAGCTGATGTCCATTAAAGGATAAGACACCCCAGGATATCGGAGCAAGTCCAAGCAAGCTTTTTATGTATTTATTTTTTTAGCATTGAGAGGTTGGTGTCTCCCAGGTAATGTTCAGCAAAAGGCCAAAGCTGCATCACAGCCTACAGCCTCCACACCCAATGAAATATATTTTTTAATTAGCAGATTGGCAGGTTTGAATTATGGGATTTTAGCACGGAGGCCTGGCACGTGAAGCACGCACTCAGGAGGCCGGATCCATAACCTGGCAGAGGGCCAAGCAGGGGCGGTTTCTTTTCATGGGTGGAAAAGAGTTGTCCCATGTGCTGCGAGCTCAGCGGTAAATACAGCATGATGAATTGGTCATTACCATTATATTATTCTGTGTGCCGCCAGCCATAGCAAGTGGATGCGGGGCAGATTCCTGCGGATTGCAGGATGACGTTGTAGGTGCTCAGTACACATTTCATATTGGCCGGCTGCCTACAACCTTTCAATCTGACACGCGGACTTCAATCAAAGACAGCAATCCCAGCATTGTAAAACAGCAGAGGGATTGCAAGCACAAGCCCTCCCCGCCTCAAAATGAGCACTCGGTTAGCCTGATTCAACCAATTGGATTGCTTGGATTCCCTTGTCACAAGAAGGGAAGTCCTTCCCTTTTCTTCCTGCTCCTCGTCATCCCCAGGATTGGAGCGGGGAGAGGAGCATCGTTTTGGAATGCCCGGCGGCCGGCAGCATTTATGGTGATTGCCACACCATTAATTAATATTGCCAGCCGCCACTGACTGACACTCGACAGAAGTCTAATCCTTCTCTCCAGCAGGAACATTAATCGACATTTTTATTGCTGCCTGAAAGCTGGACTCACAAGGAGCTCTGAAGCAGGTGTTTCTAAATCTTAAGTTATTGCTAAACACAGTGCCCCATCTGAGTTCAGTACCCACCTCCAGGTCAGCACCCAGTGCGTCAACACCGGTCGCACCGCCCTAAAGCTGGGTGTAGACGATACAGGGATTCTGATGTTAACTGAACAAGTTACTGGACGCCAGTGCTAGTGAATCAGGGCCTCAATATATGATGAGAAGAAAGGCAGGATTGACTCTGCTTTCTCAAGACCGATAATCATATGCTGGCACTTCCTGGGAACTCAGACAAGACCATAATCAGCCAAAACCTTTTTTCCTCATCAAGTAGGTGGTAAGCACTCAGCAACCATAACATGCCCTTCTTGTCTCAGACCCAAGTACTATCCCCCACTTATAAAGAAACAAAGTTGTCAATATCAGAAACTCAATTGGCTTTACAAATCAATCTTTCCCAGCCAAACTCTGTCAACAGGTTTGCCTATCAAAACGCTTCACCAGGATCCCCTTGAATGGCTCTGTTTATTGTTTTATATCTAAAAAGAACACACTACTGTCTAGACACACACCCTTAATTTATCAGTGTCAAACTCTTTTTAACTACAAGTACCAGCCGCGGTTCCTGCAGGTATCAGTGGGGGGAGGTGGTGGGTGGGGGGGGGAGAGCGGTGGGGCCGGGTAAGAGGCGATTTTGAGGGACGATGCAGAGAGAAAATTCATTCGTTATTTAATTTTCCCTCTGCATCATCCCCTCGAAATCCCCCCTTACCCGGCCCCACTGCCCCCACCACTGTTACCTGCAGGGACCGTGGCTCCCAAGTACATTGCCAGGTGCAGTCAAACCAAGTCAAGTGGAACCCCACTTTAAAAGTCTGTCTTTAATCTGGAGCTGATCCAAAACTACTGCCCACCATTCAGTGGCAGCTGCCACAAAACAAAAGTGGGGGATGGGAGGAAGGCCGGGGGTTTTTAGGGACGGATAATTCAGGGGAAAATAATGATTAAAAAACCGTACCTTTTGCTGCTGCTGCCTCGGATGCCTGCCTCAAACCTTCAATTTCAGCAGTCTCTGGGAAGGCACAGGCTCCCCTCCCAATCTAGAAGCTGCTCTGATGCTATGAGAGCAGCACCAGCATTGGTCTGAGCGGCCTGGTCTGCTGCTCAGACACTGCCTGGAAGCCTGCGGCTTTTATCCGATCTGGCTGTGAACACAGCCGGGTTAGAGAAATAGAAGTGCGCTTGTCTGTTTGGCTGGCTCGAGATGGCTGGCCAAACTTGCATGCACTCTTCTAAGTGCCCTCCACTCCTCCATTTCATGGGCTGGCCCTGCCCTACACATGCATGCCAGCCAGTCACAGAAAAATAAAATGATATTGTTTATTATCATTTTCTTTTTCTAGGACTGACTCTGACGGGTGGGGCGATGCTCCTCCTCCATTATGGAGGAGCCACCTCTGGTGGTAGTTTGACTCACCATAAAATAGCCCAAGGGGTGCTTGCTTCAAAGAACAGATCTGAATTTTATGTTGATAGCTGAGTGGATTAGTAAAGCTACCCTTTACCAGTGCTTGAAAACAAATTAAAAGTATGTGAGAGAAGGTCTCTGTTGAGATGAGGGACACTTTTGCAAGGTGGTAGTGAGGGAATACGAGGAGGAGGTCATTGGCCAGTGCCAAAAATGAATGTCGCACAGGGTACCACCAGCTCTAAATCTAGCTCTGCCTGCACCTACACAGTGAAAGATCACTGCACCAAGTGTTTCTACCTGCTTATGCTGCTGAGAATTGCCTGCAGCTCATTTACTTATGCAAGTAGCCTGCTGTTGCGGGCCCCAGCGACCATCAGAGGCTAGTGACACGGGTCGCAAGGTGAGGCACCCCTTGCCGGTCTCCGGACTGACAGAGCTCTCCCATACTGAGCACCTTGACACTGAGAGACTGGGTGTTTTTTCATTCAGAGCCCCTGTGACCCAGCTGTGAAAGAGTAGGTTTTGCCTATGGCGGGTCCTGATTGCTGGACCGTGTTCTAGGAGACCTCAACCTGCTCCTCGACCTGTTGCCGTGGCCTCCTTCATAGCGCTGGGGCAAGTGGTCTGTGACCTGCTCATTATCACTGTGAAAGCTGGAAGCCATGTGGACTACTTGCTAGGATGCAAGCTATTTCAAAATTTAAAAGTCCGCCTTCTGCTATATGCCTTCTGTATACCTTGTAAAAATTAATAAAGTCAAGTCAAGTCAAGTCAGAGAATTTATATAGCGCACTACATACCCAGGGGGTCTCAAGGCGCTTAGAAAGAGGGGGAGTATTACTTGTCAAATATCCATGTTTTAAGTTGCTTTCTGAATGCTAGGTGGTTCTGGGTAAGGCGAAGGTAAGCGGGGAGTGAGTTCCATGTTTTAGCAGCCAGGTATGAGAAGGATCTGCCTCCCATGGTGGACTTGTTGATGCGAGGTACAGTGGCGAGGGCTTGGCTGGAAGAACGTAGTTGGCGGGAGGGGGTGTAGAAGGACAGTCGTGAGTTGAGGCATTCTGGTCCGATGTCGTAGAGTGATTTGTGTGCGTGGGTTAGCAGTCGGAAAGTGATCCTCTTATTGACGGGTAGCCAGTGGAGGTCTTTAAGGTGACCAGAGATGTGTTCGTTGCGTGGGATGTCTAATATGATCCTGGCTGAGGCGTTTTGGATTCGTTGGAGTTTCTTCTGGAGTTTAGCGGTAGTGCCTGCGTAGAGGGTGTTTCCGTAGTCCAGTCGGCTCGTGACCAGAGCATGGGTGACTGTTTTCCTTGTTTCGGTGGGGATCCAGCGAAATGTTTTTCTGAGCATGCGAAGAATGTTGAAGCAGGAAGAGGATACGGCGCTGACTTGTCTGTTCATTGAGAGTGAAGAATCCAGGATGACGCCTAGGTTCCGTGCGTGGTCTGTCGGGATGGGTGCTTTTCCGAGGGCTTCCGGCCACCAGGAGTCGTCCCATGCAGAGGGGGATGTACCTAAGATGAGGACTTAAAGCATTTTGAAATTAAAAAAAAACACCCGCTACCACCGCATCGTCATTCCATTCACAAGAACCAGGCATTCCCCTCCCTACTGTCCGTTCAAAAGAATATAAGGACAACAACTAATCTGCCTCCATTTCCTGATTAAAATGAAAGAATGACTACAACTAGTCTGCCTCTCTGATGTCATTAAAACTGATAAAAGACGATATCAAACTTCCCAGTTGTAACAAAGAAAAGACAATATGCCTCTCTAATAATTACGTTATGGACAGAGGGGTCCCAGACTTAGAAGAGCAAATTATATACAATACAGATCATCAATATAAAGGTAAAGAAGAAAGAAACGTATCCAAACATGCGATGTTTTTATTCACAAAGCACTAAACCTTTTCTTTGGTTGAAAAGAATTAATCACAATAATTTTTTGTATTTTATCACATTATTTACATGCCCACATGGGAAGAAGGGGAGGGGAGTGCTGTGTAGGAATTGGTGAGAAAAATACGCTATAGATTTCAAAAATCAGCAATATACAGCAAAAATCAATATTCGTATTATATTTCAAGTGGTCCCCATCCGTCGGAGCCACACAAAACACAATGCACATATCAATACATTTTATACAATCAAACTCCTAGATAGCTGTACATATCCTGCTAAAGAAAGGAGTTGATGGGGTAGGCGAGAGTAGTCTACGTTTCGACCCTTAAGGAATGTAGGATAGATCGTCCTTACAACAAGGGTCTTCATCAGGACATTGTGGGGCGGTGGGCTTGCCTCCTAGGGTAAAGGAGAATGGGAAAACTATTTAAGCTAAAGGATCTTAGGAAATTCCATATAATGCCATAGTGGAGAACCCACTCAGCAAATTCATTAAAAACATACACTGAAAAGACTACAGTTAAAGGAAGCCTAAAAGGCTACCTCTGCTTGTTTACAAGAGAAATTTTTTAATAGTTAAATAGTTACATAGTTACCTTGCCAGACCGGCAAGTAGGGTAGCGTGAGAGGTACTCCTAGTAGCCTCGTGATGGGTCTAAAGATCAAAAAAATTCCCATTAGGGGTAAGTTCAACATCAAAAAAAGACTAAGGCCAAAACCACCGTGTGGCGATTACCGCGATTTACCTTGTTTTCAATGTTCAGAATCCAAAATGATATTTTATACAGCGCCCGTATCTAGAACGAATAAATAAGGGGGTGAGGATTGTTGAGTTAATTCAGGAGTTAGTCAGTCCTTTCATATACGAAATACTCCACAACATTCTAAGAAAAGGGGAGCTTACCCGTTCGGAAAAAGCCTTTAGGCATTAAGGTGGTTTAAAAAAATCTGATTGTTAACAGCCCTCAACGTCCGTATCTGGAAGAGACTAAAAGGACTCGTGAGTGCTAAGTTAGGTCTTGTCTTGCCAGGTATGCCAGGGGGGAGCTTGTTACGAGTATGTTACCCGTTATTTGAAGCTCAGAGGCATTGGCGGCGTCTCAGGAACCCGAGCGTTCGAGTCTCCCACAACCAGGAAGTATCGCAAGGAAGGGGGCGTGGTTACGCATATATTAAAGAGTGAAAAGACTGGAGTTCTACCTGACGCTGGTGGTTGCTAAGTAACGGGCGTCATCAACTCTAAGGGGACTGTACCGGTCAGCTCATTAAAGCCTTACATACAACGCATCATAATGGACTCATGTACATATAAATTATTCAAACCAAATGTACGAGCCTAGGAGACAGAAAACGTGCACATACACGTTATTGAAAGACAATCAATCATATCGGGTGAACGCGTGGGTCAGAGCACATTTGCGTGAACCTACCTGACACGGTGGTTAAACGCATACTATTGTAAATCGGATTTTATGAAAAAGTTTACATGCAAGTATGTCAGGATGCACAACATTGGGAATTAATTAAATAGTGATCAAGGGGATCCAACCACCACTACATTTGCGTGAACCTACCTCACATGGTGGTCAGACGCATAACATTGAAGAGTTGGATTTGAAAAAAACGTGACAGATGTTTAAGTCAACATGAATGCTAGTCCCTACCCAACATGATGGTTAAAAAACGCCTCATATACAGGTAGTGTTGGAATAGGCACAGGGCATGTAATGGACAGATTCAGGGAATTAAAGGGTAGCCAATTGAGCAAAACTGTTCTCTGATTCGTTTAAGCCATTCCTTACAGAGTCAAAAAAGTCAATCCATTTGAGTTCCCTAACATTGAGAATAGGAGCTATATTCCCACCTCTCGGGCCAAGTTGCACTTGTTCTAGTACAGTCCACTTGAGGGTTTCAGGTGCGTGGTCCTCTTTGATACAATGCTCAACCAGAGGGGCCCCATTTACTTTGCATCTGACACGACTGCAGTGTTGCAAAAAACGCATTTTCACACGTTGTGTCGTTTGTCCAACATAAATTTGATCACAGGGGCAGATTATACAGTATATAACATTTGTGGTGTTACAGTTTGTATGTGATTTGAGTTTGATGCGTTGCTGCTTGTGAAGAAATTCCTTGGTTTGGATTGTCGATGGACAGGCCTTGCACTTGCCACACCTAAAATGGCCCATAATTGGCGGAAGGTTCCACAATGAACTGATCGTTGGTGTTGGCATGCTGTCCAAAAAAGAACACACTACATGATCACGGATATTTTTGGCTTTCTTGAAAGAATGCAATGGTAGACTGTTGCTTTCGAGGTCCTCCGAGATCATAGTCCAATGCTTATTTATAGCTTTCTTAATAGCATTGCTTTTTGTAGAGAAAGTAGTTACACAAATTAGGCGTTGTTCTTCACTCCTAGTTCTTTCATTGGGTTGTAGCAATATTTCTCTGTGATTGAACCACGCTCTTTTTCTAGCCTTCTTGGTCAGACGTTTCGGGTAGCCACGTTCAATAAGACGGTCCATGAGATTCCCAGATTCTTTCATATAATCCTCCTTCTTGCTACAATTCCGGCGGATTCTCAAAAATTGTCCGAATGGCAAGTTGTCCCTAAGGCCTCTCGGGTGATGGCTGGAATACTGAAGTAGTGAATTCCGTTCTGCCGGTTTCCTGAACAGGGTTGTGTGTAGTACTTCATCTTCTGCGATGATGGAAAGATCCAGAAAGTTTATCACATTCTTATCAAATTGGATGGTGAATTGAATATCCCGTGATCTCATGTTGAGCCAAGTGAAAAAAGCCATAATTTCTGTTTCAGTTCCGGCCCACACCAAAAGGATATCATCAATATAACGCATCCACAGTTGTATGCTTGACCTAAATGGGTTGGAATCATTGAGTATGAAAGTATCCTCAAAGGTGGACATATAGATTATAGCTAAATCTGGGGCGTAGGCAGCCCCCATTGCAACTCCCTTAGTCTGAAGATAGAAGCAATTCTGAAAAAGGAAGAAATTTCGCATCATTGCTATTTTTAAAAGCAAAATGATGAATGAGGTTGGGACACGTACTGGTGCTTCACGTTTGTCCAATGCTAAAGCAGCGACCACTAGTGCTTCCTCCTGAGGGATGCTCATATAGAGCGACACAATATCGCATGTGGCGAGAAGTTCTTCTTTGGAATCAAAAGGACGTCCGTCCATTATATTGATAGTGTGCGTTGTGTCACGCAAATATGTCCCAGTTTGTTCAGCTAGTGGTTTCAAAAAGAAGTCAATGTAACGGCATAAAGGTTCCAATATTGAACCACACCCCAATACAATAGGTCGACCGGGAGGGTGTTGCAGGGCCTTATGCACTTTAGGCAAAGTGTATATGGTTGGAGTATGGGGGTTCTTTTGGTTTAGGTATTGGTATTCTTGTTCAGACAAGAACCCTTTTTCCAAAGCATCCTTTGTAACGCTAAGAATCTCAGCTGCCAGATCTTTAGATGGATCGCCAGATAACTTTTTATAACTGATCCCATCACTTAATTGTCTCATAATCTCTTCTTTGTAATTGTCCACATCCTGGACAATAATGGCACCCCCTTTGTCAGCAGGTTTCACTACAACATTTGTATTCTTTTTCAAAGATGATAGAGCTAGTTTCTCAGACTTACTGATATTGTACTTAGTGTATTTTTTCTCGTTGAGAATCATCTTGACATCACGTAAGACCAAGCTTTCATATGCCAAAATTCTCTGAGTCATGGCATAGGTAGGGGGGACAAACGTCGATGGTATTCGCAGACCAGTAGTTGACAGATTATTTTGGGATGGTTTGTTCTTGAAGAAATATCTGAGCCAAATTTTTCTGAAGAAGTGGTGTAATTCAGCTACAGTGGTGAAAATGTTCGGTATGGCTGTAGGTACATTAATTTCCTCCTCCTTTAGAGTGTATGATGAAATATTTATCACCGGAGTGTTGGCTATTCTTACCACCTGTAGTTCTTGCGGCGGGTCGACCTCTCTCCGTGTTCCTCCTGCGGGAAATGGACTTGTTTCACACCTCTTCCCCTTCCGGTGTCCCATTCCTCTCTCACATTCTGTTGGCCCCTGCCCGTGCCTCTGTTCCAGTTGCTGCCTCTGCCTTGGCTACCCTTTAATTCCCTGAATCTGTCCATTACATGCCCTGTGCCTATTCCAACACTACCTGTATATGAGGCGTTTTTTAACCATCATGTTGGGTAGGGACTAGCATTCATGTTGACTTAAACATCTGTCACGGTTTTTTCAAATCCAACTCTTCAATGTTATGCGTCTGACCACCATGTCAGGTAGGTTCACGCAAATGTAGTGGTGGTTGGATCCCCTTGATCACTATTTAATTAATTCCCAATGTTGTGCATCCTGACATACTTGCATGTAAACTTTTTCATAAAATCCGATTTACAATAGTATGCGTTTAACCACCGTGTCAGGTAGGTTCACGCAAATGTGCTCTGACCCACGCGTTCACCCGATATGATTGATTGTCTTTCAATAACGTGTATGTGCACGTTTTCTGTCTCCTAGGCTCGTATATTTGGTTTGAATAATTTATATGTACATGAGTCCATTATGATGCGTTGTATGTAAGGCTTTAATGAGCTGACCGGTACAGTCCCCTTAGAGTTGATGACGCCCGTTACTTAGCAACCACCAGCGTCAGGAAGAACTCCAGTCTTTTCACTCTTTAATATAAGCGTAACCACGCCCCCCTTCCTTGCGATACTTCCTGGTTGTGGGAGACTCGAACGCTCGGGTTCCTGAGACGCCGCCAATGCCTCTGAGCTTCAAATAACGGGTAAGATACTCGTAACAAGCTCCCCCCTGGCATACCTGGCAAGACAAGACCTAACTTAGCACTCACGAGTCCTTTTAATCTCTTCCAGATACGGACGTTGAGGACTGTTAACAATCAGATTTTTTAAACCACCTTAATGCCTAAAGGCTTTTTCCGAACGGGTAAGCTCCCCTTTTCTTAGAATGTTGTGGAGTATTTCGTATATGAAAGGGCTGACTAACTCCTGAATTAACTCAACAATCCTCACCCCCTTATTTATTCGTTCTAGATACGGGCGCTGTATAAAATATCATTTTGGATTCTGAACATTGAAAACAAGGTAAATCGCGGTAATCGCCACACGGTGGTTTTGGCCTTAGTCTTTTTTTGATGTTGAACTTACCCCTAATGGGAATTTTTTTGATCTTTAGACCCATCACGAGGCTACTAGGAGTACTCCTCACGCTACCCTACTTGCCGGTCTGGCAAGGTAACTATGTAACTATTTAACTATTAAAAATGTTCTCTTGTAAATAAGCAGAGGTAGCCTTTTAGGCTTCCTTTAACTGTAGTCTTTTCAGTGTATGTTTTTAATGAATTTGCTGAGTGGGTTCTCCACTATGGCATTATATGGAATTTCCTAAGATCCTTTAGCTTAAATAGTTTTCCCCATTCTCCTTTACCCTAGGAGGCAAGCCCACCGCCCCACAATGTCCTGATGAAGACCCTTGTTGTAAGGACGATCTATCCTACATTCCTTAAGGGTCGAAACGTAGACTACTCTCGCCTACCCCATCAACTCCTTTCTTTAGCAGGATATGTACAGCTATCTAGGAGTTTGATTGTATAAAATGTATTGATATGTGCATTGTGTTTTGTGTGGCTCCGACGGATGGGGACCACTTGAAATATAATACGAATATTGATTTTTGCTGTATATTGCTGATTTTTGAAATCTATAGCGTATTTTTCTCACCAATTCCTACACAGCACTCCCCTCCCCTTCTTCCCATGTGGGCATGTAAATAATGTGATAAAATACAAAAAATTATCGTGATTAATTCTTTTCAACCAAAGAAAAGGTTTAGTGCTTTGTGAATCAAAACATCGCATGTTTGGATACGTTTCTTTCTTCTTTACCTTTATATTGATGATCTGTATTGTATATAATTTGCTCTTCTAAGTCTGGGACCCCTCTGTCCATAACGTGTATTCACCCAGGTCCCTTTGACTTTATGGGTTTAACCCTGTTACATGCAACATACTTCGAGCAGACGTGTCTGCGAGGTTTAATCTTTTGTACATATTTTTTATAAATATTTTGGCTGTTTTTTAGCTAATAGAAAATGGTAGACAAAGACATTCTTACATACACTGAGGACTACATACAACAACTTCTCCACGACCCAGCCAATAATTTCTTATCCCTTAATATACCGGCTATTGACTTTACACTCAATGATAAGATTAGTAAATTGGAGCGCCTTGAGAAAAAATTGATCAGAACAAAGCTACATGGTCATTTTCTGGCGCAGTGCCTACAGTCCAACATTATTCCAGTTGGCTTGCAAGTGAAAGTAGAACCTGCGATATTTGTGGACATCCCTAAGTTCAGGGAAGGTTTCAGTTTGGTCGCCAACAACTGCTCGAGACATTGGATGGTGTTGGGGATCGAGACGGCATCTGAGCAGGTTGCGGCTCTGACAAAACAGATAGCCGAACTGAAAGCTGAAATTGCCGGTGATACAACATTGACCAACTCTAAAGAAGCCCTGACCAAATTGGTTGCGACACTCCAAGATTTTGAAACTACGACCATCAAGAAGAAACTGGAGAAGCTTGCCCGCGATCTGCGGCTCTACGACAAGAAGAAAACATACCCCTACTTGCAAGAAGAATACTACCGGCAAGACCAACAAGGGCGATTTACTAACCGGGGACGTGGTGGTTTTAGGGGCAGACGAAACTTCACTACGTTCTCAGACTCATCATACAGCTCTGGTGAAGACTCCGAACAGGCAGGTCCAAGTGGATCATACGGATACCAAGAAACCTACGGCCCAACATACCCACCAAACCCTTTTTTAGGACAGGGTGGATGGAGACCACCACGAGGCAGAGGCAGCAACTGGAACAGAGGCACGGGCAGGGGCCAACAGAATGCGAGAGAGGAATGGGACACCGGAAGGGGAAGAGGTGTGAAACAAGTCCATTTCCCGCAGGAGGAACACGGAGAGAGGTCGACCCGCCGCAAGAACTACAGGTGGTAAGAATAGCCAACACTCCGGTGATAAATATTTCATCATACACTCTAAAGGAGGAGGAAATTAAGGTACTCAGCCGGGGTCTTTCTTTTGTACCTACAGCCATACCGAACATTTTCACCACTGTAGCTGAATTACACCACTTCTTCAGAAAAATTAGGCTCAGATATTTCTTCAAGAACAAGCCATCCCAAAATAATCTGTCAACTACTGGTCTGCGAATACCATCGACGTTTGTCCCCCCTACCTATGCCATGACTCAGAGAATTTTGGCATATGAAAGCTTGGTCTTACGTGATGTCAAGATGATTCTCAGCGAGAAAAAATACACTAAGTACAATATCAGTAAGTCTGAGAAACTAGCTCTATCATCTTTGAAAGAGAATAAAAATGTTGTAGTGAAACCTGCTGACAAAGGGGGTGCCATTATTGTCCAGGATGTGGACAATTACAAAGAAGAGATTATGAGACAATTAAGTGATGGGATCAGTTATAAAAAGTTATCTGGCGATCCATCTAAAGATCTGGCAGCTGAGATTCTTAGCGTTACAAAGGAGGCTTTGGAAAAAGGGTTCTTGTCTGAACAAGAATACCAATACCTAAACCAAAAGAACCCCCGTACTCCAACCATATACACTTTGCCTAAAGTGCATAAGGCCCTGCAACACCCTCCCGGTCGACCTATTGTATTGGGGTGTGGTTCAATATTGGAACCTTTATGCCGTTACATTGACTTCTTTTTGAAACCACTAGCTGAACAAACTGGGACATATTTGCGTGACACAACGCACACTATCAATATAATGGACGGACGTCCTTTTGATTCCAAAGAAGAACTTCTCGCCACATGCGATATTGTGTCGCTCTATACGAGCATCCCTCAGGAGGAAGCACTAGTGGTCGCTGCTTTAGCATTGGACAAACGTGAAGCACCAGTACGTGTCCCCACCTCATTCATCATTTTGCTTTTAAAAATAGCAATGATGTGAAATTTCTTCCTTTTTCAGAATTGCTTCTATCTTCAGACTAAGGGAGTTGCAATGGGGGCTGCCTACGCCCCAAATTTAGCTATAATCTTTATGTCCACTTTTGAGGATACTTTCATACTCAATGATTCCAACCCATTTAGGTCAAGCATACACCTGTGGATGCGTTATATTGATGATATCCTTTTGGTGTGGGCCGGAACTGAAACAGAAATTATGGCTTTTTTCACTTGGCTCAACATGAGATCACGGGATATTCAATTCACCATCCAATTTGATAAGAATGTGATAAACTTTCTGGATCTTTCCATCATCGCAGAAGATGAAGTACTACACACAACCCTGTTCAGGAAACCGGCAGAACGGAATTCACTACTTCAGTATTCCAGCCATCACCCGAGAGGCCTTAGGGACAACTTGCCATTCGGACAATTTTTGAGAATCCGCCGGAATTGTAGCAAGAAGTAGGATTATATGAAAGAATCTGGGAATCTCATTTACCGTCTTATTGAACGTGGCTACCCGAAACGTCTGACCAAGAAGGCTAGAAAAAGAGCGTGGTTCAATCACAGAGAAATATTGCTACAACCCAATGAAAGAACTAGGAGTGAAGAACAACGCCTAATTTGTGTAACTACTTTCTCTACAAAAAGCAATGCTATTAAGAAAGCTATAAATAGGCATTGGACTATGATCTCGGAGGACCTCGAAAGCAACAGTCTACCATTGCATTCTTTCAAGAAAGCCAAAAATATCCGTGATCATGTAGTGTGTTCTTTTTTGGACAGCATGCCAACACCAACGATCACTTCATTGTGGAACCTTCCGCCAATTATGGGCCCTTTTAGGTGTGGCAAGTGCAAGGCCTATCCATCGACAATCCAAACCAAGGAATTTCTTCACAAGCAGCAACGCATCAAACTCAAATCACATACAAACTGTAACTCCACAAATGTGATATACTGTATAATCTGCCCCTGTGATCAAATTTATGTTGGACAAACGACACAACGTGTGAAAATGCGTTTTTTGCAACACTGCAGTCGTGTCAGATGCAAAGTAAATGGGGCCCCTCTGGTTGAGCATTGTATCAAAGAGGACCACGCACCTGAAACCCTCAAGTGGACAGTACTAGAACAAGTGCAACTTGGCCCGAGAGGTGGGAATATAGCTCCTATTCTCAATGTTAAGGAACTCAAATGGATTGACTTTTTTGACTCTGTAAGGAATGGCTTAAACGAATCAGAGAACAGTTTTGCTCAATTGGCTACCCTTTAATTCCCTGAATCTGTCCATTACATGCCCTGTGCCTATTCCAACACTACCTGTATATGAGGCGTTTTTTAACCATCATGTTGGGTAGGGACTAGCATTCATGTTGACTTAAACATCTGTCACGGTTTTTTCAAATCCAACTCTTCAATGTTATGCGTCTGACCACCATGTCAGGTAGGTTCACGCAAATGTAGTGGTGGTTGGATCCCCTTGATCACTATTTAATTAATTCCCAATGTTGTGCATCCTGACATACTTGCATGTAAACTTTTTCATAAAATCCGATTTACAATAGTATGCGTTTAACCACCGTGTCAGGTAGGTTCACGCAAATGTGCTCTGACCCACGCGTTCACCCGATATTATTGATTGTCTTTCAATAACGTGTATGTGCACGTTTTCTGTCTCCTAGGCTCGCATATTTGGTTTGAATAATTTATATGTACATGAGTCCATTATGATGCGTTGTATGTAAGGCTTTAATGAGCTGACCGGTACAGTCCCCTTAGAGTTGATGACGCCCGTTACTTAGCAACCACCAGCGTCAGGTAGAACTCCAGTCTTTTCACTCTTTAATATAAGCGTAACCACGCCCCCCTTCCTTGTGATACTTCCTGGTTGTGGGAGACTCGAACGCTCGGGTTCCTGAGACGCCGCCAATGCCTCTGAGCTTCAAATAACGGGTAAGATACTCGTAACAAGCTCCCCCCTGGCATACCTGGCAAGACAAGACCTAACTTAGCACTCACGAGTCCTTTTAATCTCTTCCAGATACGGACGTTGAGGACTGTTAACAATCAGATTTTTTAAACCACCTTAATGCCTAAAGGCTTTTTCCGAACGGGTAAGCTCCCCTTTTCTTAGAATGTTGTGGAGTATTTCGTATATGAAAGGACTGACTAACTCCTGAATTAACTCAACAATCCTCACCCCCTTATTTATTCGTTCTAGATACGGGCGCTGTATAAAATATCATTTTGGATTCTGAACATTGAAAACAAGGTAAATCGCGGTAATCGCCACACGGTGGTTTTGGCCTTAGTCTTTTTTTGATGTTGAACTTACCCCTAATGGGAATTTTTTTGATCTTTAGACCCATCACGAGGCTACTAGGAGTACTCCTCACGCTACCCTACTTGCCGGTCTGGCAAGGTAACTATGTAACTATTTAACTATTAAAAATTTTCTCTTGTAAATAAGCAGAGGTAGCCTTTTAGGCTTCCTTTAACTGTAGTCTTTTCAGTGTATGTTTTTAATGAATTTGCTGAGTGGGTTCTCCACTGTGGCATTATATGGAATTTCCTAAGATCCTTTAGCTTAAATAGTTTTTCCCATTCTCCTTTACCCTAGGAGGCAAGCCCACCGCCCCACAATGTCCTGATGAAGACCCTTGTTGTAAGGACGATCTATCCTACATTCCTTAAGGGTCGAAACGTAGACTACTCTCGCCTACCCCATCAACTCCTTTCTTTAGCAGGATATGTACAGCTATCTAGGAGTTTGATTGTATAAAATGTATTGATATGTGCATTGTGTTTTGTGTGGCTCCGACGGATGGGGACCACTTGAAATATAATACGAATATTGATTTTTGCTGTATATTGCTGATTTTTGAAATCTATAGCGTATTTTTCTCACCAATTCCTACACAGCACTCCCCTCCCCTTCTCCCCATGTGGGCATGTAAATAATGTGATAAAATACAAAAAATTATCGTGATTAATTCTTTTCAACCAAAGAAAAGGTTTAGTGCTTTGTGAATCAAAACATCGCATGTTTGGATACGTTTCTTTCTTCTTTACCTTTATATTGATGATCTGTATTGTATATAATTTGCTCTTCTAAGTCTGGGACCCCTCTGTCCATAACATGTATTCACCCAGGTCCCGTTGACTTTATGGGTTTAACCCTGTTACATGCAACATACTTCGAGCAGACGTGTCTGCGTGGTTTATTCTTTTGTACATATTTTTTATAAATATTTTGGCTGTTTTTTAGCTAATAGAAAATGGTAGACAAAGACATTCTTACATACACTGAGGACTACATACAACAACTTCTCCACGACCCAGCCAATAATTTCTTATCCCTTAATATACCGGCTATTGACTTTACACTCAATGATAAGATTAGTAAATTGGAGCGCCTTGAGAAAAAATTGATCAGAACACAGCTACATGGTCATTTTCTGGCGCAGTGCCTACAGTCCAACATTATTCCAGTTGGCTTGCAAGTGAAAGTAGAACCTGCGATATTTGTGGACATCCCTAAGTTCAGGGAAGGTTTCAGTTTGGTCGCCAACAACTGCTCGAGACATTGGATGGTGTTGGGGATCGAGACGGCATCTGAGCAGGTTGCGGCTCTGACAAAACAGATAGCCGAACTGAAAGCTGAAATTGCCGGTGATACAACATTGACCAACTCTAAAGAAGCCCTGACCAAATTGGTTGCGACACTCCAAGATTTTGAAACTACGACCATCAAGAAGAAACTGGAGAAGCTTGCCCGCGATCTGCGGCTCTACGACAAGAAGAAAACATACCCCTACTTGCAAGAAGAATACTACCGGCAAGACCAACAAGGGCGATTTACTAACCGGGGACGTGGTGGTTTTAGGGGCAGACGAAACTTCACTACGTTCTCAGACTCATCATACAGCTCTGGTGAAGACTCCGAACAGGCAGGTCCAAGTGGATCATACGGATACCAAGAATCCTACGGCCCAACATACCCACCAAACCCTTTTTTAGGACAGGGTGGATGGAGACCACCACGAGGCAGAGGCAGCAACTGGAACAGAGGCACGGGCAGGGGCCAACAGAATGTGAGAGAGGAATGGGACACCGGAAGGGGAAGAGGTGTGAAACAAGTCCATTTCCCGCAGGAGGAACACGGAGAGAGGTCGACCCACCGCAAGAACTACAGGTGGTAAGAATAGCCAACACTCCGGTGATAAATATTTCATCATACACTCTAAAGGAGGAGGAAATTAAGGTACTCAGCCGGGGTCTTTCTTTTGTACCTACAGCCATACCGAACATTTTCACCACTGTAGCTGAATTACACCACTTCTTCAGAAAAATTAGGCTCAGATATTTCTTCAAGAACAAACCATCCCAAAATAATCTGTCAACTACTGGTCTGCGAATACCATCGACGTTTGTCCCCCCTACCTATGCCATGACTCAGAGAATTTTGGCATATGAAAGCTTGGTCTTACGTGATGTCAAGATGATTCTCAACGAGAAAAAATACACTAAGTACAATATCAGTAAGTCTGAGAAACTAGCTCTATCATCTTTGAAAGAGAATAAAAATGTTGTAGTGAAACCTGCTGACAAAGGGGGTGCCATTATTATCCAGGATGTGGACAATTACAAAGAAGAGATTATGAGACAATTAAGTGATGGGATCAGTTATAAAAAGTTATCTGGCGATCCATCTAAAGATCTGGCAGCTGAGATTCTTAGCGTTACAAAGGAGGCTTTGGAACAAGGGTTCTTGTCTGAACAAGAATACCAATACCTAAACCAAAAGAACCCCCATACTCCAACCATATACACTTTGCCTAAAGTGCATAAGGACCTGCAACACCCTCCCTGTCGACCTATTGTATCGGGGTGTGGTTCAATATTGGAACCTTTATGCCGTTACATTGACTTCTTTTTGAAACCACTAGCTGAACAAACTGGAACATATTTGCGTGACACAACGCACACTATGAATATAATGGACGGACGTCCTTTTGATTCCAAAGAAGAACTTCTCGCCACATGCGATATTGTGTCGCTCTATACGAGCATCCCTCAGGAGGAAGCACTAGTGGTCGCTGCTTTAGCATTGGACAAACGTGAAGCACCAGTACGTGTCCCCACCTCATTCATCATTTTGCTTTTAAAAATAGCAATGATGCAAAATTTCTTCCTTTTTCAGAATTGCTTCTATCTTCAGACTAAGGGAGTTGCAATGGGGGCTGCCTACGCCCCAGATTTAGCTATAATCTTTATGTCCACCTTTGAGGATACTTTCATACTCAATGATTCCAACCCATTTAGGTCAAGCATACAACTGTGGATGCGTTATATTGATGATATCCTTTTGGTGTGGGCCGGAACTGAAACAGAAATTATGGCTTTTTTCACTTGGCTCAACATGAGATCACGGGATATTCAATTCACCATCCAATTTGATAAGAATGTGATAAACTTTCTGGATCTTTCCATCATCGCAGAAGATGAAGTACTACACACAACCCTGTTCAGGAAACCGGCAGAACGGAATTCACTACTTCAGTATTCCAGCCGTCACCCGAGAGGCCTTAGGGACAACTTGCCATTCGGACAATTTTTGAGAATACGCCGGAATTGTAGCAAGAAGGAGGATTATATGAAAGAATCTGGGAATCTCATGGACCGTCTTATTGAACGTGGCTACCCGAAACGTCTGACCAAGAAGGCTAGAAAAAGAGCGTGGTTCAATCACAGAGAAATATTGCTACAACCCAATGAAAGAACTAGGAGTGAAGAACAACGCCTAATTTGTGTAACTACTTTCTCTACAAAAAGCAATGCTATTAAGAAAGCTATAAATAAGCATTGGACTATGATCTCGGAGGACCTCGAAAGCAACAGTCTACCATTGCATTCTTTCAAGAAAGCCAAAAATATCCGTGATCATGTAGTGTGTTCTTTTTTGGACAGCATGCCAACACCAACGATCACTTCATTGTGGAACCTTCCGCCAATTATGGGCCATTTTAGGTGTGGCAAGTGCAAGGCCTATCCATCGACAATCCAAACCAAGGAATTTCTTCACAAGCAGCAACGCATCAAACTCAAATCGCATACAAACTGTAACACCACAAATGTGATATACTGTATAATCTACCCCTGTGATCAAATTTATGTTGGACAAACGACACAACGTGTGAAAATGTGTTTTTTGCAACACTGCAGTCGTGTCAGATGCAAAGTAAATGGGGCCTCTCTGGTTGAGCATTGTATCAAAGAGGACCACGCACCTGAAACCCTCAAGTGGACAGTACTAGAACAAGTGCAACTTGGCCCGAGAGGTGGGAATATAGCTCCTATTCTCAATGTTAGGGAACTCAAATGGATTGACTTTTTTGACTCTGTAAGGAATGGCTTAAACGAATCAGAGAACAGTTTTGCTCAATTGGCTACCCTTTAATTCCCTGAATCTGTCCATTACATGCCCTGTGCCTATTCCAACACTACCTGTATATGAGGCGTTTTTTAACCATCATGTTGGGTAGGGACTAGCATTCATGTTGACTTAAACATCTGTCACGGTTTTTTCAAATCCAACTCTTCAATGTTATGCGTCTGACCACCATGTCAGGTAGGTTCACGCAAATGTAGTGGTGGTTGGATCCCCTTGATCACTATTTAATTAATTCCCAATGTTGTGCATCCTGACATACTTGCATGTAAACTTTTTCATAAAATCCGATTTACAATAGTATGCGTTTAACCACCGTGTCAGGTAGGTTCACGCAAATGTGCTCTGACCCACGTGTTCACCCGATATGATTGATTGTCTTTCAATAACGTGTATGTGCACGTTTTCTGTCTCCTAGGCTCGTATATTTGGTTTGAATAATTTATATGTACATGAGTCCATTATGATGCGTTGTATGTAAGGCTTTAATGAGCTGACCGGTACAGTCCCCTTAGACTTGATGACGCCCGTTACTTAGCAACCACCAGCGTCAGGTAGAACTCCAGTCTTTTCACTCTTTAATATAAGCGTAACCACGCCCCCCTTCCTTGCGATACTTCCTGGTTGTGGGAGACTCGAACGCTCGGGTTCCTGAGACGCCGCCAATGCCTCTGAGCTTCAAATAACGGGTAAGATACTCGTAACAAGCTCCCCCCTGGCATACCTGGCAAGACAAGACCTAACTTAGCACTCACGAGTCCTTTTAATCTCTTCCAGATACGGACGTTGAGGACTGTTAACAATCAGATTTTTTAAACCACCTTAATGCCTAAAGGCTTTTTCCGAACGGGTAAGCTCCCCTTTTCTTAGAATGTTGTGGAGTATTTCGTATATGAAAGGACTGACTAACTCCTGAATTAACTCAACAATCCTCACCCCCTTATTTATTCGTTCTAGATACGGGCGCTGTATAAAATATCATTTTGGATTCTGAACATTGAAAACAAGGTAAATCGCGGTAATCGCCACACGGTGGTTTTGGCCTTAGTCTTTTTTTGATGTTGAACTTACCCCTAATGGGAATTTTTTTGATCTTTAGACCCATCACGAGGCTACTAGGAGTACTCCTCACGCTACCCTACTTGCCGGTCTGGCAAGGTAACTATGTAACTATTTAACGATAAAAAAAATTCTCTTGTAAACAAGCAGAGGTAGCCTTTTAGGCTTCCTTTAACTGTAGTCTTTTCAGTGTATGTTTTTAATGAATTTGCTGAGTGGGTTCTCCACTATGGCATTATATGGAATTTCCTAAGATCCTTTAGCTTAAATAGTTTTTCCCATTCTCCTTTACCCTAGGAGGCAAGCCCACCGCCCCACAATGTCCTGATGAAGACCCTTGTTGTAAGGACGATCTATCCTACATTCCTTAAGGGTCGAAACGTAGACTACTCTTGCCTACCCCATCAACTCCTTTCTTTAGCAGGATATGTACAGCTATCTAGGAGTTTGATTGTATAAAATGTATTGATATGTGCATTGTGTTTTGTGTGGCTCTGACGGATGGGGACCACTTGAAATATAATACGAATATTGATTTTTGCTGTATATTGCAGATTTTTGAAATCTATAGCGTATTTTTCTCACCAATTCCTACACAGCACTCCCCTCCCCTTCTTCCCATGTGGGCATGTAAATAATGTGATAAAATACAAAAAATTATCGTGATTAATTCTTTTCAACCAAAGAAAAGGTTTAGTGCTTTGTGAATAAAAACATTGCATGTTTGGATACGTTTCTTTCTTCTTTACCTTTATATTGATGATCTGTATTGTATATAATTTGCTCTTCTAAGTCTGGGACCCCTCTGTCCATAACGTGTATTCACCCAGGTCCCGTTGACTTTATGGGTTTAACCCTGTTACATGCAACATCTCTAATAATCAGTCAGGAAGAAAGACTGATTTCCGGCCTATTAAGAATTATAGAAGGACTAATGCTGTTTATTCAAGCCAAGTCAAATAAAAATTATTAGGCCAAAAGGCCATAAAAGAGTAACACAGACATAAAAATCACACAAAAGGAATATACCTGAAAATGGCAGGCACAGGTCATGAAAATACATACAATTTAAAAACCATCCGTTAACGAGTATTACAGTAGGATTCGTATATTTTCCGGATGTAAAAGGTGATTTTTATAAAATGTTAGCCCTTCCTTATGGAGTTTCAGGTTTGATTCGCGTAAATTTGGAACCAAGAAAGAGCGTCTTGGCTCTGAATGTAAATTGCAAAGTAAAATAAAGTGGCTTGCGCTTTGTATTGAGGTGCTGTCACACCCGCAGGGCGCTGGATCCCTTTTCCAGACCTCTGCTGTGGCAAAGGCAAATTTAAAATGCAGCGTTCCAAGCCTGGGAGTAGTTTGCCAATATCGATACGTGGGATTTTCGATCCACCCTAAATACGGCTCAATGCTACGTGTTGGGTATACAAGAGTGTACCTGACCTTGACACCTTTATCTGGGCACTTTCCAGGCAAGTATTTATACACTGGTCTAAGTAACATTGTTTAATGCACAACTTGTGTTCATAGAGGGATTGTGTTACAGATCCGTTAAGCCCACTGTTTTGAAGATGTCTTTCACATAGGAAAACCATGGCATCTGGTTCATCCTTATCTAGTGACAGGCAATTGGCAATATAAGTTATGGTCACAGCATCCTCAGGTGTGCCCCAGATCTTAACCCAAAATTAAATAGGGGCTAGGTCAATCAAGTCCTCCAGATATGTCAGTCCCAGTTCTTTGTGACATAATAGAGTTCCAGTACTTCCAGTGACTGACAACAGTCTGCGGGTAAAGCTGTTTTCTGACCTTTGGAGGAGCCCGGAATTATTATAACGCCACAGCCCGGGACTGTATATTCCTGCAGAGATGCACTTGCTCCTATATAGGCTCAACATTTCAATATTGGTTTATTTGGCAGCTTTTGGGCAAATCTAAATATTGTTTCTGTACTGCTAGTAAAAAACTGAAGTCCTTAATGTCAAAATCGGTGCCCAGCTAAGTGAATGGTTAAAAAGAATTCCTAAATAGTTAAATTCTTTACCTTTGCTAGTGTGTGGTCCCCCGTTTGTAAATGCTTGGACTTTGTATTAGGTTGAACGCACATCATTACAGAAGACTTTGAATAGTTAACTTGAGATCTATATCTTTCATAAGCACCAGGAATAAATCAAGGAGAGTCTGGAACCCATTTGCTGTGCGGGCAATTAGCACCTATCGTCTGCACAAAATACAAAGGGGATAGACTATGTGGCACATCCTTCTCATTTTCCATCAAAAATATATTTATCCTGTTGATGTATAGCAGGAAGAGAAAGGGGGCCAGAATGCCCCCTTGCCTGACACCCCATGTGGACTTAATATGGTTGGAGCATTCTCCGAAGGGGCCATAACGCACCCTTTCTGTCAGGTCTTGGTGACATACGACTGTTAAAAGTTCCGGCTCTACACCAATCCAAACCATTTGGTCCCACAGCTTGTTCCGATTCACGAAGTTGAATGCACTTGATAGATCAATAAAGCGTAGTGCACTGATTGATTTTTAGCCTTCGTGTACTTCCCCAGGAAAAGGTAGAGATTAAGGGCAGCATTCTCAGACGCTTCAGGGATCACCTCGTTTTTTCGAACCCTGATCATCTTTGGCAGTATATATTGCTGCCAACACTAATCAATCTAAAACACAGCAACTCTATTTACCACATCATTGGAGGAAATACCATCCCTTGCTGTAAACCACTTGAACCTGTGGCCGTTCTACATATTAGATTTAGACATACCCATGAGTGCAGGACTTACTGACCTCCCATGCTAGCTTATTCTAGGCAGGTTGTTTGACTACTGAATCCTCTCAACAAACCAGCCCAGACAAAGCCGAGGGATAGCTCCCAGAAACGACAAAACACATGTTGGCTAAAGGAAGGTTACCTGAAGGAAATAAAATACAACAGTTGAAGCCAAGAAAATAAATCTTTTACGCTTTGTTACCCATTTTGACTGTAAAAAAACAAACTATAATAGATTTGAATGGCTTGTGTTTCATACAATTAGTTATTGTTTCTCAATCTCAGTATTGTATCAGGGGAGTAGGGTATATCTTCCCATCATTGAATGCACCATGGGCGAAAACCCTGTTCAGTAACACACACATGTAATTACTGTATGAGCACGTGATACCTCAGGGATTGTTCAATTGTTCCTATGCCTGGTCTATAACCATATCAGCCATCGGATAGGAAATAATTTGCTGAGGCCATTCTTATAGGCAGGATAGTAGAACATGGACCAGAATTTTTGCTCTAGAACCAATGAGCGAGATCGGTCTATAACATGTCAGTTGGGTCCTATAGCCTTTTTTAAATAACAGAACCAGTAAAGCAGTCTTCCAAGAACCATATTATAAGGACTACACAATATTAGGACTAGCCACCTATTTCAATTTAGTCTCCATAATTATCTTCTCCAAGTTATCTCTGCCATTCAATGTGCCAAGAAACAATTACTGTTTGCTATCCCGATCCGGTCTACTTTGCCACATTTTGGCGATTTCAGTTCCTACTCTCTTAAGTGCTGTGAAATTCTTTGGCTGTGCACCACTAAATATCTCTAATCTGCCTTGGTATTCTATAGCCTTCTCTCCTCTCATCCTGTTCACACACACTGGCACAATCTTCTGCGCCCTAGACACTTCAGAATCCCCTCAATCAGGCACCTCACACACCCCTGGTCATCTTTTAATGCTAGAGCTTCATCCTTTCCCGGCATCCACATTTGTAGCCTTTTGTACTCATCCCCCATCCATCTTCTAAGCCCGGCGCACTACTGCTTACTAAACTAACTTGAATGCTTTATAACTCCTGGTCAGCTAACACCTATCACACCAATATCTCATATATTATTACTGCCAATAGTCTTGATCTATTTTACATCACTGAATCGTGGCCGGAAGAGCTCTCAAATGTGATTCTTGACTACACCCCAAACTAAGAAATTGGAAGAATAGAAACTTCAAGGCACAGCTGTCATTTTAAGAAGAAATCTCTCAATTGTGCAGAAGGTCCCAAACTTCATTCTCTTATTTTGCCTCAAAGTTGGGATAAAGACATCCCCTTCCTACACTTATTTCACATCATTTTCCAAATTCTTAATTTCAAATCACACATTGCAAATAACATATTATATTGCTTTTACATAAAAGGTATCTTCAATCAACACATTCCTTGTTGACTTCAATACTGCCTGTAGACATGAAAAATGCAAGGTATTTAATTCTCTGAATTGATTCGACCAAATTCATGGTCCGAAGAAGTACTCCTCACTTCCCACCCATAACAGAGGTGTTGTAGGAAACTGTGCTTTTGTTGCAGTTTTCACCCTAGTTTTTGACCCCTTTTTAGTTAGCTACACAATGCTGATTTCTGACTCTGATAGTGCAGTGAGGCCTGCTAATTGGATCTCAGTGCCAGTGCTCCTTCCCCAAAACAAGGTGTTATCTAATTTTGTTACAATTGGCAAAGGACTTTAGCACCCCTGTAAGTCTCTAGTAAAGGATTCCCCAGGTATTTGGGGCATGGGTGCTAAAGAGGGCCCCACAAGGGCTGCAGCATATCTTATGCCACCCTAAGGTACACACATATAAATTCCACACAGACTGCCATTGCAGGCTACATGACATAGTGCAAACCATGTGTGAAAACATGACATGACACACTCCTGTGTGCCACACCCATGTCACTGCATCTAACATTTGGAAGTCACCCCTACAGCAGGCGTTTGACCCCTTAGGCAGGGTGCAATTTATTTTATGTGACAACATATCTACATGAGTAGATATGCCCCTGTGATGTCGTGTTCTATTACTAGATATTTCAAGTGAGCAGGGAAGCCATCTTAAGGTATGTACTGGGCACTGGTCAAAACGAGCTTCACAGCTACATAATTGCCAGACCGAAACCTATGATGTTTTGTATCAGACATCTTGTATTAATAAACCCACTCTGATTCCAATGATGGATTTATTAATATATGCACCCAGAGGGTACCTTAGAGGTACCCCCTGATATCCTACAAACCTTCTAGTGTGCTGGCTGACTTATCCAGCCCAGCTTGCCACCACAGATGAGTTCTGACCTACTAGAAGGTGAGAGCCCTGCTCTCAGAGGACAGAAACAATGCCTGGTCTGGGGAGGGGTGGTATCACCTCTTCCCACAGGAAGGCTGGGAAATCCACATATCAGGGCAGGAGGCTTCAAAGGCCTCTGCTGTCTTTGATATGCGACCGAAGGATTCCCCAGACCGGGGTAATGCTACTACCTGCCCTGGGCCATCTTGCACCATGCCATGTGGGAAAATGAGCAATGTAGGAGGCATGTTGCACTGCCAGGCTGGAAACACCTCTAGGGTGAACAATCCTAAAGTGAACACGGATTTATAAATTCCATCATCTTGTGTGTGGTGGAATTAGGAACTCTGGGACAGGGTGATACCCACTCTCCAAAGTAAGTGGTCATCTAGGGGATGTAGTGACTCCAGAGGTAAGTAGCTAATTGGCAATTACCCCTCAATCCCCTTAACACCACTAAGTTGAGTATTTAGGGGACCCCCTGATACCCGGACAGCAGATTTTGATGGACACAATAGGAGTGGGAAAAGAAGACTGCTGTCCTGAGAACAGAGGAGCAGGACTGACTTGGTGCCAATCCTGCCCACCTGCTTGCTGCACCCCACTCTAGAGGAGCAACCAACTCGTCCTGCTGCTGTTCAGACTCCAAGAAACCCAGTGGGTTGATAGTGCTTCACCAATTGCCCCAAAACTCCCTTGCAACCACAGGCACCAAAGAAGCAATGCAGAGTACACCGACCTGCCACTTATGGGGACTACAGGTGCAGCAGCCACCCAGGAAAAGTTAACTGTGCAACTATAGGTCAGATCCATCCTCCCTCCAAGTGTGGGGATGCCAGGACTGACCGGAGCCGCACAACACTAATACCTGGGGTACTGGATCTCTTGCTGCAGGCAAGGCTTGATGTGTCCAGACCAGACACCAATGCCAAAGAAAACTGACCTACACATCAACAGACTTCAAGAACATTGAAACCCACATTGTTTCTGGCCCAACTGCCCTGTTTGCCCCTTAGCAGCTGAAACACAGACAAAGAAGGAGCGTCTACTGCCAACACCTCAAAGTGTCTCTGCACCCATGCCCCATAGCCCGAGCCCGAGGGAGGTGACAGTGCCAATTGGGTCCGGAGATCCTCAAAGACAAAGCTCACCCCTGGCTTTTCCAAGACTGGACTTCCAGTCGCTGCCTGCAGCCTCTTTCTGCATAGCCCCTCCAACTGCCAGTGACTCCGGTACAGAACCCTATGCCAAAAGACACCACTGCAAGCTAGCCCCACAGCCCAAGGAGAAGTGGACCAACCGTGTCCCTTCGTGTCAGAGCATTTCAAGGATCAAGACCCCTGTGAGTTCCCCCAGACTGGTCCTCCAGTCCCAGTTGCAGCCTCTTTCTGACTGGACCGTTCCCCACTGAAGTGAATGGGTCACCCGACTTCGTAACACACCTCTGCACCTGGATGCCCTAGCGGCTCCCGAGGTGACCTTTCAGTGTGGCCTTGGACCTTGCCCCATACTCACCTTATGTCCCGGAGAACTGTTAAGTGCCCAAATGCAGTACATGATTTTCTCCCATAGGATAACATTACCACACCCAAAAATAGATTTTGAAAAGTTTTAAAATTTATAACTCGAAAAGTACTTACCTGATTCCAATGATCTTGGTATCGAAATTCAGATATAAGTACCTGTTATGTATATAAATTGGTGTTGGATTTCTTTATTGAGAGTGTGTCTCACTGCCTTTGTGTGTTCAATAAATGCTTACCACTACCCTCTGATATGGCTAACGGCTCGCCCACACTATCACAAAAAAAAGTGTTTGGGGGTGTCATCTGTGCCTCGGTAATTCCTTTGGGGTTTGCCTGGACTCTTTACACAGTGTACCTCTTTTTGGTCCACTATATAAAGAGTCAGATTCCTACAGGTATGTCTTAGATCTCATCATTCCTAATCCCAAAACAATTCACTGTCATCACCTAAGTGAGATCAACTGGTCTCACCATTGTCCTGTACCTTTTCTACTCATCTTCCCTCACTCATACGCTCTCACCAGTACCCAGACCACCAACATTTGGAAATGCTAATTTTAAAACCTCTAACCTAAGATGATTGATGTTCTTGTTTTCTGAAAACTGCATGCCCTACCTCACAAACACAATACTAATTTCATGCTTGACTCCTTCAACAAAGCCATCTCCCAGACTTGGTCTCAGACTTGCTCAACCATGCTATTTTCTTGACCTTAACATCAAAAGATGTGAAATCCACAATCTTGAAAGAGAATGGATGCTATCTAAACTCCCAATTATGCACACACATCTCAAAAGGATCCACAAACAGCATCCCCATCTTGCTGTCCAACTCCAACTTTCAGTTCACACAACTGCAGACCTTCCGTAACCCCATTTGGGCACTCTTACAGTTCATTCATGTCATCATCTTTTCACCAGTCATACTCTGCATTAATACCTCTTCCAGTAAATGCAAATCCTCCTTGAAATCCTGTCAACCCCTAAGGACTCCTCCACCCAGATCATGACAAAGTCACAACTAATACTTGAATGTCTTCAGGCCAGTCTCACAAGACAACATCTTCACCATCATCCAGTACCCTAAACAAGCCTCCTACTTTGGCAATCTCATACCTTATTCCCTTCTCAAGGCTAATAATGTTCACTTTGCTGAGACTTGGCACAAAGTCAATAATGCTTCCATCAATCAAGGTTCTTTTTCAGACTGTCTCAAATGTAGCAAAATCCCCTCCACTCAAAAAACCCAATGTTGATACAAACCTAGCAAAACATTATTATCCCATCTTACACCTCCACTGGCAAGGAAAGACCAACGAAAAATCTTGTTCCCTACAGCTCACTACATTTATCAACAGCAAAAACATACTTACAGTCCTTCAATGAGGTTTCACAGTGGGGCATGCATTTCAAACAGTTTTATTATAAATACTGAATGATATCAACTGAAAGCTGAACATCAGAGCCCACTGCTTGATCTTTCAGCAGCATTTGACCCAAACGATCACTCTTAAAAGCTCTCCTTCCTTGAGGCACCATCCTAGCTCCTATACTCTTTAACTTATAATGCATCCAATTGCGGACATTTGCAATGAAATGTGCATTTCTATCCAAAACACAGATGGTCTATATATTAATTTGAAGACTCCAATAGTCTAACATCCTCATCCTTTAAACGGTCCTTCTAAACATTCAGGTCTGGATGAATGAGAATATTCCCATCCCCAACCAGAGAAAGACTGACTTCTAGCCTAAGCACAAAGAAACCTTCAATGCTGACTAATTATGACCTATAAATATGGCATGGCTGAATCCCCTCCCCTCTTTTGCCTATTGTCTCTTCTGTTGGAATCATGCTGGAGTCCTCCTCTAACATGATTCTTCACTTAAGATAACATGCTAAAATGAATAACGCTCACCTCCTTATGGTTCTGACAAAGAAAAAACTGGCCTTGCTGCCTGACCACCTAAAAAGTGCAGCTAGTGCTTGGATTCTCTCATGTCTGGACTACGAGAACGCTGTTCTAGCAGGGGCCTCGAAATCAACCCTTGTGCCCCCAAATCTCTCTTGCATGCCACAGCAAGACATTTATTCTCATCAATGGAAATCAACCACATCTCTAATTTCCTAATTGAGCAACAATGGTTTCATAAAGAGGACAGAATCAAATTTGTTGTATACATATTTTATTTATTTTACAATAAAAAAATATTTTAAGGCTTCTCAAATAGGAAACAATATAAAATAGAGTTAACCATAGCTCAATGGTCAAAAGACAGGTTAAAGAAAGACAAAGATATTTTTATTTATTTACATGCTGAGTGAATATACAAAGACATTGCAATAATTAACACTGCACATTACCTTAAAACTATTCAATAAAGCGTATAAAAAATACAATACATAAGTAAGTAAGCCTACATTCGACGCCTCCTCAATTTCAAGTAATATAATAATCATTCAAAACTTAAATACACAGAAAGTTTGTCTGATGACATCCTTAAAAAATTGTGCCGATATAAAGGATACTCAGTACAACCGACAATGGCATTTTCAAACAAGGATTGGCATAGCCAATAGGTCTCGCCTTTGGGACCTTATACGTTTTTAGCCATGCAACAGTTGATGTTATTGTATCAAGGACATTGTGCTGCATAACTAATTACTTATAAGGTCCCAAAAGCAAGACCTATTGGCTATGCCAATGCTTGTTCTAGTAACTGTGTAAGTGCACCCATTTGCTACTTTGTGTATCCAAGTAGGTTGTTATTTCCCAACAAACCACAATAATGCAGGATATTTATTTTCAATTTAGAGCTTTAGCATGGCGCGGCCTCTTGACTGCTACAAATCCCAGGAGATTATGATGGTATAGGGGAGAGGGGACAGGGTTTATACATTATTTTAGAGAAGATGCATAATTTGAGGAGTTTACTTTTAATAACTGATCAGAAAAATAGATGGACATATTGGGCCATGATGTTTAACAATTCTCACAGTGACAATCATGCTTTAAATAAAACTTTTCACATGGGATGGGCCTTTGAAAACCCATTCCTACTTGTTTGAAGGACTTTGGCACGTGTTACTAATGCTTTGCTGGAAGGCAGGTGACTGGAAGTCGAAAAGTGATAGCAGCTACATCCCTAGGGCGAATTAACATATAAAAGCCTACACTAACATGCAGTGTCTAACAAAAATGAAGTATATATGTTACAGTCTCTCCGAGCAGGAAACAACTTATGACAGCAATAGTCAGTGCAGGTTCCAGTCCCTCAATTTGGGACTCTGAGGGGCTCGTAGGTTGTTCATGGGTCATACTTAGCACCATGAATAGGTGGGACGCTACGGCAATGCTGGTGGAGCACAGAAAAAGCAGACTACACAGCTGAGCTACATTTGTGTCAAGATCTAGTTAGTGGCCAGATTAGTTAGCCTTGAGGGGCTATCGCTCGTGCGCACGTAAAATAGTTAGGAGTCAGAGCACGAGGCCATCTTCGAGCATTTCCTGCTGTTGTGACGCATAATTTATCGTAAGTGGTCAGAAAAGAGTACACATTGTCTATTGTATTCCCCTTCTGGATTCCATTCAACTTCCATCTATAATGGGGAAAAAAACCCTGTCGCTAACAAGTAAAGCATTTGTACCCAGGTATGCAGGGGGCACTTCTGGGGTGGGTGGATACAGCCAATGACGGCACCTTGAGCCATGCTGGGCGGATTTTGACGCAAACCAAAATATGAAAGTTGCAGGGTTTAACTGGAAAAAATTACCCACCATTTTGTCATGCTGTAGTGCTACTGTAATTCACCCTTACAAACTACAAGAGATGAAAGGGGTGCATGCTGCGGCGGTAGTGCAGGCTGGGCCAAGTTCATTCAGGCCTCAAGGAAGGGAAAAAGAAGAGTGCACATAAAGTGTGTGCTGATGTGGAATGGGAGAAACCAGAATGAATTAGATATGGGGAAGCTCTGAAAGCAATTCCAATTGTTCCTCAAACAGATGGATGCTCTGAAAGCGCGCCCAAAGGCTTTTAGGCATGACAAAGGGAGATTCGTCCATTACACTGCTGCCGCCTCAGATCTGGTCCACATGCATGCCGATTTAAGTTTTATATCCCCCACTGGTAATAAAGCAAGCTGCTAAGAGTCGGCCATAAAACTTGCATGAGCAATGCTGCCCGACCGCCGCCGGTTCAACATCCGGTCCGGAGCCTCCGTCGAAGACACACTCATGAGCTCCGCTGCTGGCTTCCAGAAAATTGGAAATCCAGAATGTTCGAGGGGCCATGAAACTTAAAATGACTTACTGGTAAACATTACTGTTCCAAGACATGTCCACAGTCTTTAACGTGAAGAGCCATCCATCTTTTTGATGCCTTGCCACTTGCAGTGTTCCTACAAAAATCCCTCATGAGATATCGGCGCCTCGTCCATTTATCACATGGCAGCTGCACCGGGCTTACACCACCACACTCTCCCAGTTTGCAGATGTCCTGCATGAGGAGATCACACCCACAGCTTCCTTACCCATGGGCTAGGATGAGGCAGCGAAGACAAACGGATGAAATAGTGACTGGCGCGCTTTCAAAGTGTGGCCTCTTCATCACGACGCTGCTGTGAGGAGTAGCTTGTTCCTCCTGCGTGTGTACAAAACTGACCCCCGGGCCATTGTATGCCTGCAGTTTAACGCTCAAATAAGTTGGTACTGACAAGTGTTTGCATATTAATCGGCTGAAGTACAAGCGCCGTTGGTCATGAGGAAGGTTTAGCTTGAATGCTCGGTTACTATGCTCTCAGAGAAAGTGGCCTTCTTGGAGAATGAGTAAGAGGACATTTTGCAGTTCATGCACTTCCGGTCTGGCTCAAGTGATAAACCAAAAGAAGCATTGGCCGCGCGACCCGGCCGGGAGTTGTGTGCGTACGCGCGCGTGCAAAAATAAAAAAAAACGCGAGTGGTGACGCGAGTTGTGCGCACACGTGCGCAACAGGAAAAAGTGCTGGGCACATCACGCGCGCATTTGTGCGTAATAGCAAGCAGGTGGCCGGCCTGGGTAGCACTTTTAAACCACCTACTAAATTTCTCGCAAGAGCAGCGCATGCTCTGACTCTAGTGAGACCTAAAAAGTACGAAGTGCTTCCTAAAAGACAATTTTGAACCTAATCTGGAGGAGCTTCTTAAAATGTAAAAAAAAAATACAAAAAAAAGCTTTTCAATCGGTAAGAAATATCAAAGGAAGTAGGATAAAACATTAAGAATAATGCCTCATCGTATGTCGTACAGTAAAAAGGTTTCCATGGGTACCAAACATCGAGATGTCAAAGACTCTAAGCCTGGACATAAAAACAGTAGATGAGCTAAGTCTTGGATCATGGAATGACACAATTGCCAACTAAGCAGTCCCTGGGTTCCACTATCCTCAAACCTTGAATTTACTCTTAAAGTGCAGACCAAACTTAAACCTTGGGTGATGATATGAGCCATAACATTCCACCCCACACTTGTTAATATATGCAGTCAAACTTAAGAGAGTAAATAGAACAAAAGCCCCTCAGTTCCTCCCAAACGTCATTCATCAATGTAGTTGAACTGGATTGAAGATCTCACAAAATAATCGTGTCATCCCCGTGTGGCCCAATATATACATAGGCAAGCAGAAATCATTAATTAGACATCCATGTCTTCATTTATTGATGCCTGATCATTCGGCATATACATTGATATTCCATATATATCTAGGATAACCATAGACTCCAACCAATCAGATAGCTTCGGCAGGGTTGCAGAACGTTCCAGAAGGTGGTAATATGAGGACAAGACATGAATGAGGCCCCCCTGAGTGTCTGCAGTATCAGCAAAGCGAATTGTGGTAAATTTCACCTTGTGGTGATTAGTGGAATGCCAGTGCCAATCATGTAATATTTTTTAAAGAACTGAACTTCAGGCATGCTTCTTGGAAGCTCCTGTCATGTATCAGTAGATTTGTCCATTCTCCTTTTGTGAAGTCCTTCTGTCTTTTCACTGACCAGATGTTTTTATGGTACCTACTTATTGGTTCATATTATAATTCCTCAACGCCTCAGACAAGCTTTCCCAATCCACCAGATATGAGTGCAGAGAAGTTGAGCAGATTAGGAAGTCTCCCTAGCTTCCTATAAAGGCAGCTGTTTCATTGTATTTCCAGATCTGGCCATCATTGAGATCATATTCCCCATTGACCTTAGAAAAGCTTTCAATTGCATCATCCTTTATTATATGCTGGATGTTAAGGATGGCTACCCGGGGTTCCCAGTGTAAGGGTGCCGCATCAATTTGTAATTCTGTGTTATTCCAAATTGGAGCTCCAAGATGGAAACAACTATTTTGTTTTAGGGTTTTGCAGTGTGCTTTCCAAATCTGTATCAGACATTGAAGCATCAGATTAGGTTGATCCCTAGCCCCTCTATGTTTTCCGTACAAGAATTATGATCCTTTCATGATGTTGTGTATGTATCATTCTAGGATAACCCAATCAGGAGTCTCTAGGTCATTTTGAAAATGATTTGCTAGATGTGAGAGTTGTGGGCTGTGTTATGGTGCTCAACCTTGAGGAGTCTTAACCCTATGGAAGTGGTGTCAGCATGCAATTCCTTCATACTCATTGGCCATCAACAGACATACTCATTGGCCATCAACAGTTTTTATCCGTGTACATGAGATGAGTATTAGAAGCATACCTAACACATACTTATATTTAGATAAAACAGTCATTTTATCAGTCTGAACCCTGCCCCAGAGCAGGAGTTGAATATATTTCTATTTAATGAAGCCTCACTATATCTAATCCACCAGCAATGAGAGGTTGTCCATCACCACACGCTGAATGTCGCTGCTGACCTGTGAGTCAATTAGTTTAATTTATATGGTATCCATTTAAAGGGGAAAGCTCTCAACAATTGTTTTCTATCAATTAATGTCATGGGCCTAGCTATATTTTTTGAACAGTTAATATTGTAACCAGATAATGAAGAGAACAATGAGCTCAGGGAGAGATAATGTCAGTGACTCTAATGTCAACAGGACATCATTAGCAGAAAGCATCAGGTTTCACTCTCTGGCTGTAGTTTGTATCCCTGTGATAAAGGGGTTTTTCCTGATGGCAATCGCCAGGCAGTCTAGGGCAATCAGAGGGGATAAGCGGCACCCTTGCCTGGTTCCTCTGCTGCTTGTTATTCTGTCTACAAGAAACCCATTACAGTTGATCTGTGCTGTAGGGTTAGCATACAAAAGTTTGACCATCTTAATAAGCATGCTTCCAAAGTCAATTCTATTCATGACCCCAAACTAGTAGACCCATTCCACTCTATCGAACACTTTCTCAGTGTCGAGGGTTAGGGCCACCTTCTCATTCATATCATTCTTGACCTGCCACAATAGGTCAAGCTAAGCAAAGTCCTAAGATGGTTCTGTGAAAATATGCCAGGCAAAAAAAACACTAGGTTCTATATATCAAGAGTGAAATCACTTTTTTAGCCCATTAGTTAGTACTATCAGAATCATGGTTTAGATGGGTTGCCTAGCTTACAAGGCAGTCCAGATCCCAACTGTAACTGGCCAATCTATTTAAGATTTCTGGTCATTTGAGAAATCTCCAGAGCAATGACAAACATTCTTCTGGAATTCAACTTATTTAGAACCTCGCTCTCTTTACCTCAGCATTCTCCAGAGCTGCCTCTCTGCACTGGAACTATCTGCCTGCTGGAAATAGGACCAAACCTACATACACTTTAGTCCTTCTGCGGTCTCCTAAAGAGTCATCTTGTTAGACTGCATGTGGCAGACTGACTGTTTTGTTACATAGTTGCTGATGACCCTCCTTACTCTAATTCTCTCTAATCTAGTTACTTGGATACGAGGTCTCTCTCCCTCCTAATACTATCGGCCACTTTCCTATCCTTACCTCCCCCTTTGTCATTCCACCATATCATGTTACATACTCCATTCCTTTATTCTCCTCCTAATCTTTTCCCCAGGCCCTTCCCTGCACACCCACACCTCACTGCCCACCCATACCATGCTGCCCTCCCTTCCATCTTCTCTCACACCTGAGTGTTCCTCATCTGTCTTCTTCATCACACATATTTACCCACTGCTTCTCTCTTACCCCTCTCTTTTCACACCCTTACTTTTTAGATCTCGCCTACGAAGTGCACATGCGCTGCATAGGAAAAGACCTTTAGAAATCAATTCAGCTTTGCTGCCAAAAACGTGCACGCATTGCATTGCTTTTCATAGCAACACGTGCACGTTTGGCAATTCCCTTGCGGGAGCGAGCTTTCAAACCATCTGTTAATTACAAACAGATGGTTCCTGCTCACTCCCGCGCAAGGGAAACTGGCGCAGGCCCCCTCCCTCGCTGCCTCCTTTCAGCGCGAGGCGCGCATGCTTGTTTTTTTTTTACTTTGAGCGAGAGGCGCATGCAGACAGCATCAACCTTCACATGACTTTAACAAACTTTCCTGTGGTTTTTTTTATGTTGTACTTTTTCCAGGTAGTCGGGAAGCGCCCCTTCAAAATCTCAGCAGGATATACCGCACATAAGGCTGATTAAATCACAGCTTCAAAGGAGCTTTAAAAGCTCTGTTTAGAAACACGTGGACTCGCTTTCAGGCAGCCAGGCCTCTTCCCTTACCCTAGTCTACACCACCTTACATGAACTCCTGAGCAGCCTGGAACCCCTCAAAATAAGGACCTTGAGGTGTACCAGCAAGACAATATCAAAGTTGAGCAACAACACATCTTTCCCTTCCTTGATCTAACAGATGTCCTAAGTATAGAAGATAAAATACATGAAAATCAATTAGAAACATTGCATACAGAGATTGCCCAGTATTGGAACAACAACACAAATCCCTTACTCGTAGAGAAAAGGAGAAACTACAAAAATCATTGAAAAGCTAAAAAGAAATAAAAAACGATATAGCTGGCATAGGAAAAACAAGATCTTGCATAAACGAGAACTAATCAGCAACCCCAAGCACCGAAAATGGAGCCAAGATAAAAACAGTACATAACAGAACTGTACCCCATTTTTCACCCGCGGTTGGTGACTGAGGAAAAGATTGAAAGGGAAAATTCAGCTGCAATTCAAATCCAGAAGTCAAGCCCTCAGAAAATTCCAGAAATCAGCATCGGGGCAGAGCAGGTTCATTACTACACTCCCTCAGACAAAGGCCACGGAAATAAAGACAAGTATGTTAACAACAGTGGAACCGGTCCAGGGCTGCTAGTCAGAGATCGAGCAACAGGCACCCTTCGTTACACAGAAGATGTGCAGCATCTCAAAAGCAAATCTGATCCGCCATGAAGAGCCAACCACCAATGGGACGGCATCCGAATTGGCCCAGGTCCACCTACAGGCTATGGAATTGCAGGGGACCTGCACCAACTGGAAGGCAGCATGCCACATAATTACCAACAACCATTCCAAACCCAAGGAGGATCATATGGTCTGTGAGCTTTTAAATGAAGATGGCCAATGAGACATTGGTTTAACATCATCCACTGAAGGTGGACACTTTTATTCTCTTCTCACACCGGAAACCCTAATATTTACTCCTGTGTATATCATGTAAGGGGACGATGACATATTAAATAGAAGAAGTATCTTACGGTTACTAAAAAACATCCCAGCACTAGCATATCTCACCTCAAAACAACTAACACTGGTGCAATTCAAAAAATGCTCCTGGATCAACCCCAACGATCTGACAATAACAAAATGGAGGGACATTGGTGATGTAAAAAACATAATAAAGGAAAGCAAGGACTTTGGGGAATACGAATGAATGTGCCTGGGGCAGAAAAGTACCCTCATGTTCTATCACGGGCATCAAACAACAAGCCGGATCCTAGTAGAGGAAATGGCACCCAGCAAGGCACAAAACAGCCATTGGTTTCTACAAGGGCAAGAAAAATAACAGTCCACCTGACAAATAGTCTAGGCAACAACACTCTTGA
Source organism: Lissotriton helveticus (assembly GCF_964261635.1). NCBI lineage: Eukaryota > Metazoa > Chordata > Amphibia > Caudata > Salamandridae > Lissotriton > Lissotriton helveticus. Next base: position 1,515,623,008 of record NC_136068.1, on the reverse strand, counting down.
CAACCTTCTAAAAGAAAACCTCTCGTCAGATGAGCAATCCAACTCGGGATGACTATTAGCAGCCTTAACATCTAAGGATCAGAAGCATCCCTAGCACCATGAACCTAAATAAAAATAGGATCAGCAAGAGTATTAGAGTTATTCGTTTGAATGTTGCAGGCCTAGCAAGTCCTCTAGAGCAACAAGAAGCCCTTAACTTTCTGACTATAAGTCATATTCTGTACCTACACGAAACTTGGACAGTGGCCACCTCGATCCCAGGTTATTACGCATTTAACAAAACTGCCCAGAAGATAAACCTTTTCAGAAAGCCGGTGGGCTATCAATATTAATAAAACTCGATCTTCAACTTAACATAAAAGAATTAAAAACTCCTAGCCACGACTTACAAGCACTTGAACTGCATGGTTTGGATTCAGTTGGCCAATCCATTAGTACATTAGTTCTGAACATATACATTAACCCACGTAAAGAAAGTAAAAAAATATCTTCATGTAAACTTGGGATCTAATACGAGAAATTTACTATCAACACCCAGATCATGAGACAATCGTTAAAGGTGACTTTAACACTTGAAACTTAGGCCAATTGGAAGGCAACCAGATGGAGGTCATTCAGCACCTCCTTGAGACCTATTTTGATAACTGGATCCATTTAAAATTAACTCAGTCTCATGCCTCTCCAAAAATCTACACCAACAAGGGCTTGAAAAATGGATGGGTTATTGCACCAATATTGTTTAACCTGTATACAGCAGATGTGGGTCAGGCACTAGTGATGGGGATCCTGTATTCTCTCAGGCTCAGCTCACTTAAACTCCCCATCATACAGTACATCAATAATCTGGTAATTCTAGACCACACTTGAGTTGGAATGAGGAGGGCCCTGAACCTACATAGCTGTAACATTGCAAATTCATTACTGGTTACGCTACAAAAACAAAAATTCTTATCTTTTGCCAACCAGTAAAGAAAACTGTAGTTGACATGGAACATTGGACACAAGAACATTGCTATGTCAAATAAATATAACTATCTTGAGCTCAGATTGTTGGATTCAGGCAAAGCTTCTCTTTAAGCAAGAGCTATAGAGGCGAAATCAGCCAAAACCACATTCTCCTTAGCTAAACTACACCGCAAGCTCCAGTGTCCAACAGTGGATGGGATATGCACAACAATTCAAGTTAAACTCTTCCTCACAATAAACTACTGTCATCTTGCACACCCCGGAAAACTCTCAGACATTCTGGAGCACTGTCATATACCTGCTTTAAGGAAAATGTTTTACCTTCCAAAATATACAAGGCGTTGGGCTTACAAATATGGTTATGGAAAGATATCATTAAGCACTACAACCACGTAATCAGGGCTGACACTGGATCTATGAAACATGCACTTGATATCATTTTTAAAGAAGGACACAGTCCCTGGGCCCACTATTTATAAAGTGCCATAACAACTTTAAATCTTATGGCAAGTCCTAACCTCACTAATTTTAAAGAGCCTCCGAAAGAAGCAAGGTAGGATTCTTTCAAAGGAATAAGATCTATCAAGGACAATGCAGACCCTGGGTGCTTTGGGTCTATACATTTCACACGTGGGCACATTCTGTCAGCAATACTTGAAAGCTGCTCTGGGGAGGCAGGCCCTTGCGAGTATTCTGAACACCAAGCTCCTGACCGTGCCAATTTGCAAGTTTAGAATATATTGGGAAACTCAACCATCAGGCTGGCCGCAGTGCAGACTGTTCTCCAAGGCCAAGGAGCCAGTGATCCACTTCTTGTGTTGCTACCCCGAATTGATGTCCCAAAGACGCCTCTTGTTAAGGCCAATATTTCTGCAGCAAGGAATTAGATCATGTAAGTAGTCTGTCTACCACGTCTACACATGCAAGACACTCGATAGACTTAGCAAGAATTTCCACGTTTTTTGTCTTAACGAGAGAGAAACTAGTGACGTCACGACTAAGACAATGCTGTTAAAATTGTCAACACTCCATGTATAGCTTTCTCTCTCCAACACCTCTTACCTTGCACGGCCTTACTGATTCAAGCAATGTTGAATTACATTAAATGCTGCTTAAATAATGATTATTACGAATGGATACACATCCCTTTTGCACTTTTACTTTGCACTTTTGCATTTTAGTCATTTTGTCAAACTGCATTTGTAAAATATGTCAGTGCCAGGACGGCAAATACAGCTTACACCCCCATGAATGCACTTTAACTTGAATGCACTTTTTCACTTCAATGAGATTAATGTGAGGTGACGTTATGCTCCAGACAATGCCTCTCAATCCATCGTTATTGCACACATAATTTTATTTCTTTAATGTATTTTATCCTATATGGTCCTAATAATTCAAATAATGTCGATCTGCATTTGTGGTGTTGTCAACGATTGCACATATAGTTCTTCTTGCACTTTAGTTTGATGGATTTTAATGAGTGGTAAATCTCGCCAAACCGCATCTGTCATTACACTACTTTTGACTATAATGCGAATGTATCTCTTATGCATTGAGACCAACAGTATGGTTAGCTTACCGATAACGTAACTAATATCTTTTAGAGAATGGGGTCTGACCAAGACGAAGCTTTTAAGCTCCCACTACTATGTTTGCACACACGTCATAGCCCCTCTATGCACTTTATTCTGTATGGTATAAACAACCACAATAATTCGAATTTGTATTTATGTTCTCAGGGCAAAGACAATATAATATTTTAGTTTGCTTGATTTTAAATAACTATCTCTGCTGCTTCTGAAATATTTTTCTTCTTACTCTTACTTGACAGATATGTATATACTGTGAAGATTTGAACTAATCAGACAATAAACTTGAACCTACTTACTCCTTTCCCTACCTTCCCATCTTCCACTGTGTTCTCCTGTCGCCAGAGGCTAAGCTCTCCCTTCCAACTTGATTTCACCATTTTGACATGATTTTCCTCTCATTTTCCTTTCTTCACTCTCTTGTGTTTGTTTTAGGGCCATTCTTAAGGCCTTGCGTTGCTAAAGAGCATCTACATTACAAAGGTAGTTTACTACTAGTAAACGTACTAGTAGTAAAGTTACAATTAGTAGTAAAATTACTAGAAGTACCTTACCTTTGTGAATACCAAAAAGTAGTAAACTTAGACTTAAATTTAAGTTTGTTTTTGTGAATCAGGCCTCGGGTTTAAAGTTAGACTTCATGTCTAAAGTTAGAAATCAGGTCTAAGTTTACCTTTGTGAATTGGGCCTGTTGCCTTGTACTGGTATTGGCAGAGACTTCTAAACCTATCTCTGGTCTAGAAGGTTCCTGAAAACACAGTCAGATGATTTTTGTTGACAAGCGGAACTGTTTTATCTTTCCTTATATCACATAGGCATAGGTAGCTTTGAAGAGGATTTCAAACACTACTTCTGATTTATGAGTCCTCCTGGAAATGCAATTTCATGATGGTGTTGACAAACAGGGCAGCAGCACAGTTCAATACATTGGGGTGTGATTTCTAACATTAATCTTATTTAAGGCTCCTTGCTTTCCGTTTTACAGATTGTTACAGATAAATATAGACAGAAAACCATTTGTTTCCTTGTCTGTATTTATTTTTAAATGTGGATAAAAACTACAATTGGGTTGCTTTTGGGTGATTCTAAATACCCTATGCTGTGACTGCCAGGTCAATAGCTGTGTGGATTGATGGGCAAGGGTTTAAAATGAAATGAATTTAGTAAGTAAAAGAGGCTTTAACCCCTTGCGTGCTTGTGACGGAACCGTTCCGTCACAAGCCTCAGGTGGGCTGTCCTGGTGACGGAACGGTTCCGTCACGGCCCGCTCGCCGCGTCTGCGTGGCGTGAATTCCGTGCCTGCGCTGAGGGTTCTATTGGGCGGGCGGGGCCGTGACGGAACTGTTCCGTCACTAGCACAGCCCACCCGAGGCTTGTGACGGAACGGTTCCGTCACTAGCACGGGAGCTCCGCGCGGACCCCCCTTCCCCTTAGCACTGCGGCGGAATAGCCGCCGCAGCTAAGGGGTTAACAGCAGTAGATATGCACAATGTTGATACTGAAATTTGCGTATTTTCACATAAGGCGCATTGATTTATCTTCTTCGGATGTTCGTAACACTGAAACCTGGCACGCTTTCAAGCATGAGTTCATATTTATCTGTAAATAACTGTGGAAATATACAAGTTTAAGTCTAATTTGTTTTGATAAATATGAATAAATACAGATAAAATGACCGAAAAATAAATATGGATCAATGCAGATGGAAAGGGAGCCATATCTTAAAATAAAAGGTGTGCTGCGAACATATGACTTTATTGACTAGCAGGACATCAGCACCTTCACTACTACACTTAGATTGATCAAGGTAGCTAAAGAGGCTGTTTATTTTGCTATTTTGAATGTGTAGTGCCTGCATAAATTGTGAAAACAAACTTTTATTGTTAAGTGAGTCAGCAACACCCTGCATAATGTGACTTTTTTTTTGCTGGAGTTAGGATCGGTAAATGACTCTTCCTTCACTTCTGATGAGTCACCGAGACTAACGCATAGGTATGGTTGTATTTGTTGTACACGTTGGTATATTTGTTGACAACCATTTTTGTTCCACACGTGCTCTGCAAGAGAGCTCAGGACATTCTCTAGGAAAAAAAACACTAGGTGGCTTCTATCCAAGGTGGATGTGCTCCAGAGAGAGTACAGTCACTGCAGAGAGCAGGCCGTTCTTTCAACGTGTGACCACCTGCTAGGGTGCCGGGAGACAGGCAATAATAATCCACATTTGTAAAACCCGAACAATCACCCATAAGGGTCTCTAGGAGCTGGGGGCCGTTGGGAAGATTAAGCAAGCTATTGCCCAGAGTCATATGGTGCTGGGCAAATCTGCTGCCGGCGCCGGGGATCGAACCATGATCCCCAGATTCCAACGTCAGATGCCCTGGCCGCGGCGCCACACCTCTGCCACTGTAGGCTGATGCATGTCCATGTTTGCCCGTGTCCGAGGCATTCTCCAACAGGCTCAGGCTGCAGGCTGTGGTGCTCCCCCTCTTCCATGCACCCCAAGCAGTTCCTCCTCTTTTAGTTATTTTTGTCATTAAAGTATAGATGAAGACAATTATTGGAACAGAAGTAAATATAATCTGAGAACAGACACTATTTTAAGTAGCACAAGCATTATACCAAGTCCTGTTGGTGCATTACTGGAAAATGAATGGACGGAAACCAAGGCGGTTATATTCGCAGTACATGCAAGGTACATATCAGGGCTGGTGACTCTATGGCGGTAGTGAATATGTATCCCTTCCAGGCCAAAAAAAGTAACTAGTCCAAAAGGTCCGTGTAAGCTTTGTTTTTTCAGCATCTTCAGAGGGGTAATGTTTGTAATTTATTTAATAGAGGTTTTTTTACGGCTTAGTAAGCAACGTGCAAAAAACAAAGCAAGGAAGGGGCTTATTTACAAGCCCCATGCGCCACTTTTGAGTCACTTTTCCCATGTTAAAAGTGAAGTAAAAGTGGCGCAAGGGGCTTGTAAATCTGCCCCCAAGTGTTTATAAAAAATATAAATAAAAAACAGGTGTTGGAATCTGGATGGTGAGTCAAAAGGAATGCTGTACACAAGAGAAAGGAGGGAAGCAGACTGCCCTCATTTATTTCCAGAATTATGGGTCTTTGGAATTTTTCGTCTATTTCCCCAAATATTACCATCCTGTGAAGATCTCAAAATAATTCAAGGCTCACCTGTATTTCATACGGGAGACTTGGTAAACCACAAGCTAAAAAACTGTGGTTCCTAAGGAATGCTTTTAACGAATATCTAGTGTCTTGGTGATAAATATTGACTGCAGTGCTACCACTTGCAAGAAATTTGCTAAGTTTTTATAAAACTAAAATTTGCTAATTATCACCTCACTGAGTAACACATGATTGAAGATACTGGTGGGTTCTCATATTCGATTTATATTATTATTGAACTTTAATAAAAAAGTGTAAGTATAGATTCCGTTCACCTGCAAGTATACCAAATAACTTTCGTACTAACACAGTGCACCCAAAATTGTGACTTTGTGAGTATATGGTTTACAGTGCAGGTGAGCGTCCATGCTCTATGCATATTGTAGGATCGATGGCCATCTTTGTAGCTCAAATAAAGCTTGAGGATGCTAAGCCTAAATCCAGTTTTGGTTAAAATATCGATGTTTTGACTTTTGAGCCTTGTGATGTATACATCCGTGGGTTTCATCTAGGTAAGACCAAGGGCAGGATAGGCTCACTAATCTGCAGTCATTCCTGTGCAAATCCATCCATCTTGATTCTAATTTTTCAGTTATCCATGGGTCTTGATTACACGTTGACTATGACTACTTCAATAACAGTCTGATTTAGAAAAAGGCTCAATGTTATGCAGGGATAGGTTGCATAACAGTGGGCACGTGGCAGCCTTTGTGAATCCTAATGCATAGATACTTTCATCAGAAATAAGCCCAGAAAACATTAGGGTAGACATTCTACCCTAAAATGTGTTTGTTTGCCACAGAACGTCTGTAAATATTTGTATGATCCAAAGGTTACAAAATCATGATGAAGACTTTGCATCACACACTTCAGAATATTAATCAGAAGCCATTAGCTAATCTACTGATGAAATGTTAATGTCACATGCATCTCCCATCATCCAAGACATCATCACATTGACAGATGTACACTTAAGTTCAGGTTATACTTTACCAAAACACAGATAATAAGATGAGATGGTTCTTATTCCAGGACCCGAATTTAACACAATATCAAAAATGCTTCATCACTTTGATCTTGCCATAAAGAGGCTAGTTTTTCTATTACAATTCCATCATGCATTGTCAAACAACAAACTGCTATTAAGTTGGGGAAAAAGGTATAAAATGAACATTGCCTGGTATGCCAAAGGACGTGCCCGCTTCTCTAGCATCATCCATACTCAACCATCAGTCAATATGCTCCAGGGAGTGAAAGGTCTTTTCGGATTCAGTATGGTAAGACTGACAGGCAGCCCCATAGTGGCTGTCCCGCATTGCTTTCCCAAGTTCACCCTTGATTCTAGATGGATTTAAGGTTTCAAAATGCCTAGGGACAGCAAGCAGAATGGGTGCATTTAAGACTCGGCCCATGGCTGGGCTGAACTACGTCTCTTTCAACTGAAGTGCACTGACTAAATCGGAAGTACAATTATTACTGTTGTCTACAATTTTTCATTATACTCTAGCCTTACTACTGCCTTAGACTTTTTAATATTTTTGGGTGCCTCCATTTTTAGGTCTCGGCTAACCGCGCGAAGCGCGTCTCCGCCGAGAACCTTTTGTCGGCGTGTGAGCTTCCCAGGAGATAATCCTGGCCGCGCGCATCGCCTTGGAGGCGATTTCAAACTGACACGCGCACGCGAACGAGCGCTGTGGCCAGGCGCTGTCTCCTAGGAAGCTCAAAACACCACACATGCATGCGCATACACACACAGACACACACACAAGCGCCCACACACGCACATACATACAGAGAACCCACACACACACACACACGCGCACACACACACGAGTGCACCCCCTTCTCCCCCGCCGTCGCACACATGCATACACACACGAGTGCACCGAGCCCCCGCCCTTTTCAACTTACCAGGTCAATTTAGAGGGACTCTGCTCTCCTTCTGGCGTCGCGAGACGCTTTCACTCCGCCTGCCTTCTTTTCCGGTGCAGACGCAGCCCCGCCCCCGTCACAGGCGACTTTGCCTGATTTCCGGAGACATCGCGGAAGCATATATATATATATAATAACTTTATTTGTTTGTACCCTCTTCTTAACCCTGAGTTTTGGAACGGCCAGGCCTGCATCTGATCTCAGACAGCGAACGCGTTTCAGATTTAACCTCATATAAACAGTTCTCATGGGCGAGGTGAGGAAGGTAGCCAGTGGTCGAGGCGAAGCGATTTCAAAAGTCGCAGCAAACTTTTTTTATATATGCAAACATTGCTACTTAAACGAGGACAACGACTTGCAGTAGTATTATAGCAAAGGCACCATGGATGGAACGGGATTAATGACGTGATCACTGAAAGGAGGGAGTGACTGAATGGACGTGAAGACTGCAGTATTCCATCATCCTTAGTCAGGGACGCACCTGAAACGAGGCCAAGCATTAATTAGAGGTTTGTCACAAAAACCAAATGTCACCTCTAATTAGGTTTTGTTAGAAACAAGTCGATTGTTTGCAACGAGCCAACGCATTAGCTGAAACCTTAATTGTTACATGTTTGTTGTTTCTTTCTGCCCGTTGCTCATTCTCTTGCCCCCTATGTGTGACTGCTTGTTTGCTGCTTGACTATATCTATGTCATATGTGTTCCTGTGTGTGCGCCAGTTTTTTTGAGTTGGTGACTTTTCTTGTCAAGCTGACAGGCCTGCTAAGTAGATTTCAGCCTGTCACGCGGGCGGCCCATCGCATTACCTTAAAACCTACATAAACATATTACTTTACATTCAATAACCTTAATGAATATAAACGGGCGCTTGATGTTACGCCACCGGGCGGCGGGGGCGGACACAGGCCAGCCTATAGATTTTTAATGAGGGAACCATCAACTTCCCCCAAAGTCCCTCTTTAAAATAGACTTGGTTGGCAGTCACAGACTGGAAAATCGATAGTGTTATTGTGGGAATATTGTCTAGTGATATTGTAATAATAAGTTAGGGTGGAAGGGGGCGTGAAAGGACGGGGTCAGCCTGGGGTTGCCGAGAGGCCCATCTGCAATCCGCGGCTGTGGTTCGATCACGTGACCTTGTGCCACTAGCTGAACTTTTTAATGGGGCCAGAGGAGGCCGGGGAGTGAGATTATGGGAACGTTTGAAGGTATTAACAGATGTATATGCAGACTTGAACCCATCAGCCCAAGAGGTGTCCACTGTGGCTAAGCAGTGGCGCTGGAACTACATTCAGAGTGGGGGTACTGCCGTCATCAATGACGTCATTGGGACTGTGAAAAACCTGTGTCACATAAAGAACAGGTGTAACCTATGAGCGACCCTGTTCATTAGGAGAGTGGTGCATTTTGGAGCACACAGCCCCAAATAAATCCCTATAGCATGGTGTGACAGCCTCTGACATTTACCGACAGCACATTTCCATTCAAATGACCACTACGTGCTCAAAGGCGTAGTTAAAAAAATAAACCTGCACACATTGTGTGGAAATCTTGTTTAAGTGACTATCATTTGAACTTGGCTCAGTAAAGTGTCTTGATTTATTTTGATCCTATTAAAAACAGGGACATAGCTATCATTGCTGTAGCAGCGCAAGAGCCCTGAGGGCGCATAGACCTCTGATACTACCCACAGCAAAGGACCTTTCCCTTGCTTGCACCCCATGGCCCATGGAATTCTTGTTAAGCTATTCATTAAAAATCGTTGTTGCCATCACACTTCAAACTTACTTTACTTTGTGCCGATACATTTGTCCAGTAAGTTTACAGGCATTTACATTTTGTTGTGTTAGAAAAAAATGATTTCCTACTGCGTTTCCTTTCACGCCTTCTGCACTCCAGCAAGATTGCTTGATAGTTCACCTAAGGGTGAGCTCGGGCCATCCACAGTAAACAATCTCTGACAAAGGCCACAGGAGCATTGGGGCCTCACCCCCTGGGCCCCCAACATAAAAAAGTGGGTTCTCTGGGTGGGCACCAGGGCCCTCTAGAGAAAAAATACAAAAAATCAAAGTAATACTAAGTGGCAGTAGCTACTCATTTATTATTCACTACTTCAGACCAGGAGCTCCCCACAATACCAATGCAAGGGCTTTTTGTTTATATCTTTGAACCATGGTTGAGCCTCTAGAAGAGGCAGGGACACCACCAAGCATTTATTTTAGTGTTGTGGTGGTTGCATGGAGAACAACAGACCCCCAGCAACATTAATAAAAGCACTGTAAGTCTCCTGGGTCATTAAATATGTGACCCTAGGAGAACTTAACATATTTTTTTTAAAGCATTCCATGCTGAAGCTAAGCTGGCTGTTCTTGAGCTGGAGTGCCGAGGACCCCTGGTGGTGGGTTCTAGGGTAAATTTTGTGGCCTGAAAAATAATTGAAAAAAAATAAAGACTCAAACATGTGAAGGTTTTTTTTTTTTATAAGGCTTTATTGAAAAAAATGATGACAATCAATTTTTATTAATCATTGCAATGTGTGGCTCTGTGTGTGTGGCTCTGTGTGTGTGTGTGTGGCTCTGTGTGTGTGGCTCTGTGAGTGTGGCTCTGTGTGTGTGTGTGTGCGTGTGTGTGTCTCTGTGAGTGTGTGTGGGTGCAAATGCAATAGGTCTCGCATTTGCCAGAGATTAAGCTACTAGCATTGTAAATGACAATTACATTTATTTATCTGCTTTCAAGACCAACACATAAATAACAATTTTGTCATTTATAATGCCAATAGCTCTAACTTTTGCACAGGCGAGACCGTTGCATTGTAAATGCTTGTTTGTCAATGGGAACTGTATTTTACCAGAGAGTGTGTAATAAATGATAAAGGTGGCACCATGCCTACTTACTTACAGTCCGTTATGCTGACTGGCATGTAGAGCAGTAATGAAATACCTCTAATTCAATTTCTGTCTGTCTTGGGCACGTTTCTACTTTGTGCCCCAACTGTAAATCAGGATGTCCATTTCTGCTTTTACAGTTTGCCTCCAGATGTTATTTAGCCTTCCTCTCTTTCATTTGCCTTCTGAGATCAATTGGGGAGCTGTTCTTGTGATGGATTCTTGTGCTCTTGTGATGGTGTGCCCTATCAAGCTCCAACTAGAAGAGTATGGACAGAATATGGGCAGCTCTGGTAAAGTCTCAGTTTAGTGTTGGTGCTGTACTGAGACAACATTAACACATTGTTTGGCACCCTAAAGGCATCCCTTGCCTTATTCAGTCTGTTCTAGATGCCACTGCCTGCCCCTCCATCATGTCTGATAATACTGCCTAGCTAGGTTAACTTTTCATTCATGGCTAGCTCCTCTCCATCCACCTTTATTGGTGAAGGGTTTAGGATTTTGAGTGGCGTGAATTCTGATTTCTTTGTGTTTATCTTTAGGCCCACTTGCTGCACATACATGTTGAGGTAACACATTTCTTCCAGCATATGCTAGTGCGCGTAGGAGAACAAGAATAGGTCATTCACTTAGTCAAGGTCTATCAGATCCCTCTGTCTTGGGCTTCAGTTGTGTGTTGCATCGCCCAGCCGTTTAATAAGTTGAAGATTAATGCTGACATCATGCATACTTTGTCCCTCAGCAATCTTGACGTAGTAGCTATACTCACTGTCTCCCAACTTGCAGGTAAAATTATCATACAAGCTCTTGATGAGGAGAACTATCTTCTCTGGTATGACATAGGCTTTCAGTGTCAAAGTTTTCTCAAAGCCAGTGAAGTTGATCGATAGTTGTCTCTGCCACTACGTGAACTGCTCCATGATGTTACATAAAGTAAGGATGAGATCAACACACCCTCTGCCCTTGTGGAACCCAGCTTGTTCCTTTATTAACTGCTTGTCCACTGCATTAGAAATGGGCTGTATAATGACTTTTGCCAGGATTTTCCTCGGATTGACAGTAGGGTGATTCCATGCCAGTTGATACTGATGGTTATTGCTCCCTTCTTTAGAATGTTGATGATGATGCCTTGATTCCAGTCACCCGGTACTTTCTTTCCCTCACAAATCAATTTAAATAATGGTTAGAGGATCTTGGCTGATGTTTCAGGGTCTGTCTTGAACATTTGGGCATTCTTAACAGAAATTTCTTGACCAGGAGCATTTCCGTTCTTGAGAGATCAGATGGCAGTGACCATTTCTTCCTTCTGTGGGGAGGCAGTGTTCATATCCAAGTCTGTCTCTGCTTCTTGGATGTCTGCTTCGCTTGTTGGTACTAAAGCGTTCAAGACTTCTTTGAAGTGCTAAGGCCAGTTTGCTTCTTGCTCTTTCTCTGTTGTAAGTAGTCTGCCTTGATTGTCCATGATAGGGGTGTTGTATGTTGTACAAGATTTACCACTCACCATCTTTGTGATCTTGAAGACCTTCCCTGTTCTCTTCTACTGATTGCCTCCTCTGTTTGGCTACCAAGGTTATCCATGTTCACTCGCATAACTGCTCTTGTCATTCTTTTGACTGCTCTGTTGCTTCAAAATACTGATGTACTTCTGTGTTGCTTGTACCCCCTTGTGCTGTTCTCCTAGCGTGCCATGTGTCCTCTGTCAATCATGCATGTCTCATGCACAGACTCTGAAAGTTGCTCATGCCCTGAAGATTTAGTTATTCCTCCTGCTGTATCTGTATCACATGCTTTGTTTCGGACAAGTTTGTTTGCCTCCATCTGGTGTCAGCATTGCTCTCCATGTCACTGTGACACACAAGCCCCTCAACCACTTCAAGGTGGCAATCCTTTGAGGGTAATTATTATCTGAATGTATTTTAGCACGACAGGTGCACTACAGTTGCAAGTAAGATGGTTAAAAGGAAGGCTGAGGCCACTGCATCATTAGGTGGGGCATACTAGTAACCAGCACCTTCAGATTAATTTAAGCCTCCCACACAAATTCAACAAATAAAATCCTTGCAGGGGGAACAAGAGCCTCTCCTAATTATTATATTCAACAGAACCTACACATTTGTCACTTCTACCAGTATTAAAACAGACATTATATTGAAAATGCCTCTTTCTACTATAGTTACTTCAAATGAAGTGATTCGAATCAAACCAAACATGAGTTGACCACACATTGAAGTGGGGAATTTTTCTAAACAAATTAAGTGTGATTAAAAATGCTATCACTGATAGTTCCATGCATACACTAAGAGCCAAATATATACTTTCCACAAAGACTGTATTGACTGAACCATTTGCTATAGTTGCTAATCAGCATGTTGAGGAGGTTGAGTCTACACTGTTGATCAATCATCAATCTAGCTTGCAAGATGCAGCTTAAGGGCTTGACCTGCCAACTTTGGAACAGGGGAACTAAGGGCCTGATTTAGGTTGTGGTGGTATAACTGTCGTTCTGTTGCGGTGGCGGTCCCAAATACTTAAGTGAGCTGACGGTGTTCCCCCCACCGTATTTAGATGTTTTGGCAATAGACAGGTTCCTGCAGTGGCGGCAGTCTTCTCTGCTGGCTAGCAGTACTCCGTCGCTGTCAGGCTGGGGGGATCGCATCGAGCTGATTTAGATGTTCCTGTTGTGCTGGCGGTGTCCTAGCGGATGAGACTGAGGCAATGGTGGTGTGGTAATGTAATGTAGGCATACTTGTATAGCGCACTGTCACCCCAAGGGTATCCTGGCACTTAGATTACCAGTCAGCCATTGCGTGTACTAACCGAGATAGACAAGGAACTAATCTCTGGGAAACAATCAGGTTTTCAAGTTCTTTCCTAAAATGTGACAAGGCATTCAGCTGTCTAAGCTCCAAAGGCAGATCATTTCAGAGTCTGGATGCTGTACAATTAAAGGATCTGCCACCCATGCAAACTTTATTGATGCAAGGAATTAGCTGAGGAAGAACGCAGATGTCTAACAGGAGAGTACCATACGAATTTCCTTTGCAGCAATTTTGGCCCAATTTCGTGTATTGCCCTATAGACAAAACAGAGAGCCTTGAATTGGACTCTGGTCAATGGGCAGCAAGTGTAGATCCTTTAAAGCAAGTGAGACAGAAGCTCTAAGTGGCCGATTAAGCGCCAGCTTAGGCGCCATATTCTGTACTGTTTGTAATTTTTTTATCAGAGAGGCTGGGTTACCCAACAGAAGCGCATTACAATAATCCACTTTGCTTAGGACGATACTCCGTACCACCTGAGGTCTAGCTGAGGTAGGTAGAAATGGGAGTAACAGGTAAGTACTACTTATTTTCATGTCAAAACACACATATGTTGTGAATCCGTCAATGTGTATAAATATATATAAGAGCCGACATGGTGGCATAACTAGAGTAAGCCCCTCGAATGAACGCTCAGATTCTTTACAGGTTTCCTTGATCAACAAAGGAATAGCTGTTGGGTTTCTTGCCATGGACTGAAGGTCTTTTGTTCTTCCTGTGCTACCACAAATGAGAACAGTGTTCTCAGTCTGCTAGCACAACAGGAACATCTTTTCAGAGTGGTCACATATTTCTTCTGAGTGTTCTATTCTACAATGGTGTCACCCTAGTGCATTGCATTGAGTCTGAATGCAGTCACTTGCCTACCAATGGCAAAAGGCATAGTTTCACTGACAGATAACACCGTGGACTTTCCAGCTATATTTCTAAATGGAATATGAAATGTATTTTCTTGGAATATAGCAGGTTTACCAGACAAATGTACTGAACTTCATTGGCACTCCTGTAAAAAATGTAGATATGGGAATTTCCAAGAGACACTGGCAAAGACCACAATTGGTGAGTCATCAATTTTCCACCACTTGTTGGTGGTTTTGTGGTTTGTGTTAAAGTGGATCTCAAATGTGATATGCTAGTGATTGGAGCAACTCACAGTTATGTTTTACATTTTATACTGTTATTAACTCTGGTTATTTAAGAATAGAAAGTACGATCTGAGCTCTATTACATGTTTAGATAAGCTTGTGGTTGCTGGTAGATATATGAAGAGAGGGTCACTTATGCTTATGGTAATTATTGCAACCTAAATGCCCACTTAAATAAATTTAAAACATTATCCCTGAAGGAAGTAGGTCGATCCTAAAGAAACGTTCTGTCCTAATACTCTAGGTGAATCTTTTTTATTAAAACATCCTTAAAGCCTTCAATCGGAGTACTCCCTCAAACAATCCTTTTTAATCTGACCTAACGTCACATGATTCATTGAGTCACATGAATTATTTCTAGTGAATGCAGATCACTGTTTTTGTTATTACGGCTATGCTAGTAAAAGAAAGATTTGAGGGCACTCAAGCTTCTGAGGGTTCCTGCGGTCACACATTGTGAATCTTAAAGAAATAACGATCCTGTTGTTCCAAACCTTGAATAAAAAATAACCTTGAAAAATTGTAGGATACAGCATGGTAAAAAATGTATTTGAGTGCAATCTTTTTCTGTCTTCCTATTTTGAAAGCACACCTATAGTTGTAAATCCTTAATTTGAAGTTGTTTGTTTGAAACAGAATTTTTTCATACTAGAATGCCTTGAGCTGTATACAGCTAGTCTAGGTATACATATATTTGTCCAGAGACAGTATACGCCACTATGTGTACAATTATAATGCTGTGCACTGCTTTGTTGATACTAAAGACCGTATTACAGTGTTATTTTTTAATTACTTTCCATTCACAATACATTTTTTATTTTATCAACATGAAGTCAGATTTATGACACATTTGTACCAATAGGATCATACAATCCAGTTCAAGCACAACTGTTCTGTCTCATGGGGCTCCTTTAAAGGAGACTGTAAATCAAAAACATGTAGGGGTGATCACAAAAACGCATTATAATCACAAAGCTATTTTTTTATCAAAGATCTAAAACACAAAAATTTGAAAGAAAGTAAAATATTTGATTGTTAAAGTAGTTAATACAAGCCTCAGTACCAAGACCGCTTTGCCGAGCATCATAATGCCCAACAAGGTGGTGTGTATTGTTTCTGGATCAAATTGATCACAGACTTTTTACTTTGTAAACTCTTCAATATTGCCTGTCCTGGCGGAGTTTCATTAATACACTATTGTATACCGATAAGACTCATTACTAGATCTTGACGATAGTTTCATCCCATTACAGAGGTCCAAATGAATATTTCTCCCTTACTAGGTCAATCACATGGTATAGTTTAATTTGATAAAGAGAGTCACAAAAGCAAGTTAGACTTCGCATACAAGATAAAAAAAGACAATGAGGACAATCTAATCAAAATCTCAAAATCTAATTTATTTCCCTTCAATTTGATCAAGTTCAGGCAAAAGATCTACAACAAGCTCTTGCTGTGTAGGTTTGGGAACTAATGAACATAAATAGTATTTGTATCCCAGTTCCACACAGGTTATCAGTTACAAACTCATTGCTGTAAACCAGTATTTTAGCAGCTTGAGAAAGTTCAGAAAAGAATGCTAATTCTTAGTCCAAAAAGTGAAATCCTCTTACATTCAAAATTAAACAACTTCCTCAGCAAACGTATCTAGATCTTGATTCTATGACATAAAAAAACAATTACAAAATCTGATACTTAAGTATCCATAAAATTATGTACATTCTTTTTAAATCTCTTTATCTATAAATTCACCCCAAATTATCAAATTAACATCATCTCTTATCTAAGACCTGCTACCTTGTTTCGAGACACTATTCCAGCTAGAATAATCAAATACAAGTTATGTCTATTTTTCAAATGCTGCCTCTTCTTAGTCAATGCCTTCATAAATCAGGGAACATTTCCTTTATCATTGAAGATGAGACATATTTCAGCTACTGAAAAAAAACGACCTAAGAACACCTGAGCCTGCAAATTTCTGCCAGTGTCAAATGTCGCATGGCTCTGGAAAGGTATTAAAAGGAGTGTAGCAGATCAATTACATACATATTCATGAAGTCACAAATACAAATCAAGACTTAGGCAGCTATCAATCAAGCTTTAGAAATAGTTACAGTTTCGAAATGGCTATCATAAATGTCCTGGACAATTACACTCATATACTTACTTGACTATTGCAAGAATTGCTTGATGGCCTCCAGCACACTTTGTGTTGCATTGGGCTTGATAGATTACAGGAGACATCTCCATAAGGGATCAACATGTGGGTGGCAGGGGAAATGTCCATGCATGGTTTCCACGAGCTGTTGGAGAAAATGTAGAGAATATATCTCTGCCTGAGCCAGACTGATATGTGTGGCCCCCTCACGGATCAATCCTTACTCAAGTGTCTTTAGTATTTGCATGAAATCATTTGGATTAATAATAGCAAACTTTGATACAAACCTACATCAATAGGTAGATGATACTCAACTATGTAGAAATACCATCAAATATGCATGGCATCAGCACCCTATGAATCTATCTCTACAGCCTCCAATCCTGGATGAAAGACAATTTCCAACTCTTAAACTTGCAAGAAATAGAATTTATTCTTCTTTCCTCATCAGCAAAACCCTGGATCCAGCTCTCCTAAAGCTTACAAAACGCAACAGCTTTGCTGCTGCTTTCACGCTGTCAAATCACTGGGCTTCACCATTGACCCTACACTCATCAATGATCCCACACTTTAACATTAACAAGATGTCTAAAGCAGCAATCTGTTATCTATACATGGGTTTACAAAATATGGCAACTAATTTCCCCAGAGGCATTTGTCATACCCAGATTAGATTTTGCGACTACTACATTACCTGGAGTACCACAATCTCATCTGTTCCTATCTTTCACTCGGTATCCAGTTTAGTTCATAAAGTGAATACAATCAGCTGGATTACTCCTAGTCTCTATGACATGCCCTGCTCATTGTGGGCGAGTCCCTTTATAGTGGCTGGTGGAAAGTTGAAAGTGCGTAGCGTAAGTGCTTTGAAAACAAAATGTGCATGCAACTGCAGCAGAGTTTTTTTAAGAGTAGAAGGCATTATATTTCTCATTTTTCATTATTGATATAAGTGAACAGAGTAACTATAACTTAACTTTACCACTGCTTTTTTCAGGCCAGGCTACCTTTATGACCAGAATTTGATTCTTCTGAGTCCATTTTCCAATAAAAACACGTACCCTGAACATCGTATTTTACATGTTAGTCAATATGTGGCTGGTGCAGTGGCTATAGGAAAAACACGCACTCTAGAATAATGCATTATGATTTAAAAGAGGTTCTGGCAAACCCACTCTCACTAACACTGCCCGGGTCTGTAACCCTGGCAGCTGCTTGGGGCACCCGCAAAGAGACCACTGCCTTACAAGAGGAAGAGTTGAGAAAATCTATAGTTTTAGTGGGTCCATCTGTTCAAAATAAACTCTGTAGTCCGCAGCCAGAGCAGAGGTGAAGCCATCTGATCTGTAGAACAAAAAAGGAAGATCAACAATCCACTCTTAGTTTACCTTGCAGCCAATGGATTAACATTAATGCTGACATGATGAGCTCAGTTCATTGAATGCAAAAGTTGAAGTGGGCTGCGATGTTTCGTAGTCTTTCGAGTTTGCACATCAGTTTGGAGTTAATTCTGTTCTCTAGTCAGTGCATTAGAAGGGTACTGGAAAATGATGGAGAAGAGGAAGATGGAAAAAGGATAATGGTCAGCAATTTATTTAAGGAATTGGTGTGAGTTGGTGGTTGATTATCCCCAGGTTATAGACCATGGCTGAAGGACAAATGGTGAACGTCTTAAGGCATCAAGCTAAGCCAGCTGAAGTGATAGAAGGTCACCAAAGCCAAGTATGACGTCTAGTTTCACCTGCGTTCCAGAAGTGATGATATTGCTTCTTTCATTCTTGGAAATTGGTGGATTTGGGTTTGTTGCGGGGACGCTATCTAGAAGAAAGAAGGCTTATGTATTGTGGATGAGGACGTGGTGATATAAAAACTAGAAGAGGTGCATTTGCAGTTTCTGTCTGAATTCTGCTAGGAAATAAGAACTGCATTCAATAGTCTGGCTCACTGAACAGTGAAATGGGGTCCACCTCTGGAAGTGCATCATATTCTCTCAATGTATAGCTACGTTTAGTCAGGGGATTTGGAGGCAAGATGCGAGCATTATGGCACCAGGGCTGTCCTTGGGAACCATATGTAGCCCAAGCAAAAATGCTTAAACAAGGCCCACTCCTTCATTCTCCTCGCCTTAGATCTGGCTTTTCATCCATCCATTCTCTCGCTCCTTCTCTCCTCTCTTTCTTCCCTCTCTCTGATTGCTTTCTCTCTACCTTACCCCGCTTTGTCTCCCCTTGAAGCCCCCATGGCTGCTGCAATCCACCTCTGGGAGCTGGGGATATTGGTCAGGTCTCATTGAGCTTCAGACCACGGGCAAATGACACTTGAAATAAAATGCCTGTTGACTCTGCATGGCACCTTATTTTAATACACTGGTATTTGGGGTGAACGTGTGGCTTAGGTAGATCTATGAAGGCTGTTTGTTAGTTGATAGTAAGTGGGTGGAGTGCCCAAACAGAGAGTGTGACATGAGCATCATGGTCATTTCCAGGCTCTAGTTAAGTTTTAGTGTTCTGGCAAGTTGATAACTTGGAAGCATGCAACATGTTTTGGACAGTGGGGGAGGTAGTTGGAATACTCATGTAAAGAGTTTGTTTTTGTTTCCCTTAATTTTGTCTTCATGGGTGGAGAAGGAAAGGTGGGAGTTTAAATGATTGGGCATATGTGGAGACAGAGGTGAATATTTTGCAGGCGGAACACTGATGTGATCTGGGCATCAAGTATCACAGCTGAGTAGAGTGGGTGATCCCTATGCAGATGGGTTTGGATCTTTGAGTGATTGACGCATAGAATCTACTGTGTTGTGGGATCAGGAGGAGAATCACTCGGAGGGCCCTTGGTGTGAAATCCATGGTATGTATCAGCTTTGAGAGTATACAGACATACTCTGGGCTCTAGGGAGATGACCTCTATGTACAACCTGTGATAATCCTGTTTGACAAGGCATTTTGTTCTCATGTTACACAATATTCAAATTTATATTCAAAGGAAATTAATTTGGCAAATATATGAGACGTCTCTTTTACAACATGTACCTTTACAAGACTTCTTATGTAAATTTTATTTTCTTCCACAGAACGTGGCTTAATTACTATTGCTTCAGTATCCCAAAATCCGGAACAACGCAGCAGAATCGAAGCAACCCTAACTCGACTGACCTTGCTAAAGCTTACAGATCGTCAGAAATGAAGAACTAATTTCTGTCACTAGAGAAAGAGAACTTCTACATACATTGTCTTTATATAATGTTAGTAATTTTCTAAAATAAGGAAAGATAGCTGGGAACGGATTGCACATGTGCGGAACTGAAAGAAAGACTAAATTTAAAGAACTGCTCAGGACTATAGAAGAAAAGACAACAGAAGAAACAGCAACAGAAGGTGTAGAGAGAGAATAATTATACAGGAGAACAAAATAAGTCAAGTAAATACTTTAGCATTTGCACAGAAAACCAGAGCGGTAATAAAGAAACTGAAAAGTTGGTAAAGATGGCGAACTCTCAGTTAAAGTGCCTAGAGGAAGAGGAGGCTTACGTGGAGGTGACTGAATCCTGTCCTGATTTCTATTACTCTGAGGGCCAGCGCCTAGCTTTGGATGCGCTACTATCTTCGGGACCTGAGGCATTCCAGGATTGCCTCAAAAAGGACAGACTACGCCACTTCCTGTCCGAGGAGGAAATTACCTGCCTCAGGGATCTAGTGAAGGACTATCAGCCGGAAGAAGTTGAACTTGAGGAGGACCCTGAGCTTGGTGAAGATCTGAGTCTCAGCTATTGGCCAGGAAAAACTGACACACCCACCCCAGTCTTGGAGCTGGGCTGGCCTGAGCAAGGTCTTTGGAAAGGAATCACCCGTGCAGAGGTGTTTACCCACCCTCCTGCTGAGAACACTCCCCCCATCAAGGAGGTTGTGCGGCGCACCATACAGAATGCCACCAAGGTATGTGGAGAAGGCATACACTACTTGTCCTGAACGGTCAATCATGTTTGCAAAGTGTTTTTTACCAGTATTACCTTAATGTAATTTTTAAGATATAATGATGCAGGGTTCCACTACAATGACTTCAGCTTTCTTTGAGGGTAAAATTCAACCCTCGTGTTGCCCACACAAACGCTCTGAAAAAAAGTGGCTATCTATAATTAAACCGAACCACTGTACTTTTCGTGTTTTTCTGATACCACAAGTGTTTCCTTTCTCTTATGAATTTTGCTAGTAATATGGAAGAGCAGGCTGGATTTGCAATTCAAGTGTCCCCAGGCCTAACATCCACTGTAATGTCTTTGCGAATAATCTGAAAGCGAGCGTGGAATGGGTGCATATTGTAAGTTTACCTCATGACTAGTGTTTACCAGATTAAAATTGTTAAATAGGCTTTCCGGGATGGGCAAAGGCATCTTTGATTTAATGTTACCACAGCTGGCTTAAAAGTCTGTCCTTGGAACTTGATCGTGGTGTCTATGATGCACATCTGAAATTGCTGACATTGCAAGTCTGGAAGTAAGGCAGCAACAAGGTAGGAAAAGAAAGTTACAGTCATTAGTTATGAGGTCTGTTGTGAAGAACTGAGCTCCCATTTCAATCTGCATGGCTTTCTGTGCTTTTGGTGGCACAGTGCCCTCTCGATCAAATTATCAATGACATCTTCACATGGTGTGAGTTCCATCAACTCTCTAAAATTTCCTCACTGTAATTTGGTTCATCTATATTTTGAAGGTATTTCATAGTAAATCATTGAATTTACATATGATCTTCCCCAAGCTATTGTTGTTACAGTGTGATGTTTCAGGGCCTTACTTTCTACCACAGTTACAATCAGGCTATGTATTTCTTATGGGCTTCTTCTATGACTTCAATTCCATTCTATGATGAATTCAGCCAGAACCTCCTGAATGTTTATAGCATGTGAGATTTTCCTGTGTGAAATCCTGCAAACACCACTGATTCAGGAGATCAGACTTCCTTTATCCATTTGTTGTTTGTACTGTTGAGCTGGAACTCTGTTTAAGTTTTAAAGGGTAAGTTTATTAAATAGAAGTCAAGACACAAGTATATAATGCAATACAGTGGAAAGTAAGGATAGAATTGAAATTATAAAACTAAATACATTTGGGGAAAGAGAGTGGTATACTTGGTTTAGAATAAGAAAAGTTGGCTATATACATAGAAAAATGGATTTCACTGTATATAAAAAAATAATAATAAGCATAATAAAACATTCCTGTTATCAATTAGGGGAAAGCCAAGGAGGTTGAAGAACTTCTTGTTGAGCAGGTATAAGTGTAAAAGAGGCCTTTTTATGGTCATCCAAAAACATTGTAACAGGAGACCACAAGGTTAAACGTTTCCCAGAAAGAGATACAGGGTATGTATGCTGTATCCAATCTATGGTTATGGCAAACTGCATACCACCATGCTTGAAGAGATAATTTGGTTAACTCTTTCCAATTTTTGGTGATCTGCTGAAATGCTACTTCTAATACATAGTGCAATATTTGAACATTGAGTGAATGTGTGATCCAGTGATCAGATACACTTCCCAAGAAGACATTAACAAACAAATAATTTACTGTGGAGTGAAAGAGAGTGAGTTAATCTAAATCCAAACTTGTTTCCAGAAATCATTAACAATGGTACAGGTAAAAAGCTATTTTTTTAAATCAGCACGTTCTGAGGAACATGTCCAGCATGTGTCAGGAAGATCTGAATGTGTCTTGTGCAAGACCACAGGATAAGTCTATTATATATAAAGAAAAGTGTTTGTGTGGTGTTTGCTGCTCTAGACGACTTCCTAATTGTGGTCCAAATATTTTTCCAGATGGGAATAGACCACACCATTCCTAAGTCATGTTCCTATGATATTTCTACATTTGTTTTATGTCTATCAGTAATGGAGGAAAATAGATAAGAATAGATACAAGATGCCTTGGAATTTGTGGGCAGAAGGGTGTGCAATTGATTGGTAGAAGTTGAAACAGAAGGAGGAGAAAAATAAAACATCATAAGCAGTGAAAAGAGGGTGTTGTAGGAGTTGCGATTTATGCTGAAATGAAAAGGAGGGTCAAAGAGGTAATGAGCGAGTGAAAATGGTATGCGAGTGTTGTGCTCAAAAAGCTGATTGACCCAAACTAAGCTTTTTTTTCTCCAGGATTTCCAAAATATGAGTTTGTTGTTAACCTGTATGAATCTATTATCCCAAATGGTAGAATTAGGAAATGTTTTGAGATCAGTGGGAGTATAGGATAATATAGAGTCTAACAATTTACACAAGTGTTTAAGAATGGGAGTAGAGAGAGTTTGTGGTTTGTGAGTAAAAGATAGGTGTTTTTGAAAAGAGAAAGGGGAAAGAAAAGATTTTACATTGTGAACCAATAGTGGACATTCTATTGGAGAGCCTGAAATACAATAGGAAGATTGGCGTAATAAAAAAGCCTTGTGGTATTTAGAAAAATCAGGCAAGTTCACAACGCCTTCAAATTTTGAAAATGCTAGTTTTAATAGTGACATACAAGGCTTTTAATTATTCCAAAAGAATGCGGAAAGCATAGAATAAATCTTTTTCAAGATTTAAGGCGTATAGATAATAGTAAATTAGAATTGGTATATAATATGATGGGAACTAACATCATTTGAATGGCGTCAAGGCGGCCACACCAAGAGAGTTATAGTGGGTGCCATCTACTAGCTAATGTAAATAACTTATGTATACATTTTTCTATGTTCAAGGATATTGAAGTAGTAATAGATTGAGTGAACTATAAGCCAAGGTATTTTATATGCTGAGGACTCCACACTATGTTGGATGCTAAAAAATCATCTTTAAAAGTTTATTTAGTCAGACGTAATATTTCACACTTATCTTTGTTCAGCTTACAACCGGACACCTACGTGTACGAGGTAACTTTGTGTAAAAAAGTTGGGACTGAGGACGGAGGTTTCAAAATAAATAATAAAATATTATCAGTGTACGCTGCTAGCTCAATCTGTTGATTATTAAAAGCATATCCACAAATTTCTTGACATTGTCAATTTTTAGATAAAAAGGTTTTAAGGCCAAATTAAAGAGAAAAGATGAAAGAGGACATCCCTGATGAACACCTCTGCTAAAGTAAAATATGGAGAGGTGAGACCATTTGCAAAAATAATTGCTTGTATTGATGTATACAGAAGGAATTGAGGGATAAAATGTTTGGTCCAACCCAAAGCATTTAAGTGTTTGAAAAATGAAAGATCAATAAACTCGATCAAATGCTTTTTCTGCATCTAGGGCAATTGCTGTAAGCGGTTCAGACAAGTCTGAAATTTTTCTTAAGATGTCAAAATATAGACGAGTATCATCAGAAATACATTGTTCTTTAAAAAAACCTGAGTGTTCTTTACCAAATAGTCTAGGGAGATATGATTCTAATCGTAAAGCTACAGCTTTAGAAAACATTTTATAATCAAAATTAACTAGAGAAATAGGCCTATAATTTTTACAGTAGTGAGGATCCTTACCCTCCTTTGGAATAAGACACATTAAAGCATCTAAAAATGAGCCAGAAGATTTGCATAAATGAGAAAAAGAGGTTATGAGAGCTTGTCATTTTGGGAGAAGTAACTGAGCAAAGTCTGTAAAGAAAATTCAACCATGAATCTATTCGGACACTGGACTTTATCATTTTTGAGTATAAATGCAATGCAGTGTGAAGTTGTGTTTGTGTCATGTCAGACTCTAACATCCCCAAAATCAAGGTGAGCATCAGAAGGCTTATGGATTGTAAAAAGGTATTGAATGATGTCGGAATCAGAAGGTAGATTTTCCGGCATATAAATTGACTTTTAAAATTGGACAAATTCCTTTAAGATTTCTGAATCTTTATGTTTTGGTATATTCTGTGTATCTATAATTGATTCAATGTTGAGTTTATTATTTTTGGCTTTCAGATAGTTTGCTAACAGTTAACCTGATTTATTTTGACCACCAAAAACTTTTCCACTAGATTTTATTAAATAAAGTAAGGCATTTTCCGTAGACTCCTTATTAAACTGAAGTTTGTTATTAATGAGCTCAGATAAGCATTCTTTTGATTGAAAAGAGCTGGAGCACTGTTGAGATGCCTTGTGAAATGTTTAAGCAGCAAGCATTCTGGGAATTTCCTTAGAAATATATGGGAATGGTGGGTGCTATGAAGATATTACATAGTGGCTTGAAATCTATTAGATTGGTGAAAAGTTAAACTGTGGTCATCCAATTCTACCATATATTAACTATGGATGACCATAGATTGTCAATGAATATAAAAATAAGTTATATAGATTAATGGAAGAGTGAAGGGCCACTAAGAGGTTTTTTTTGCTTGGAATTAGTATTTTGGTGTAAAAATCTGTTAATAGTGATAAATGTAGATGGTTATTTCAAGGGAGTTTATAAACACTGCTGAGTGGTTCATATAGTGAAGAAGATTAGGGCAGTCTTACATCACTCTAGCAGTTGACACAATAGAGACCATACTTGCAACTATACAATGATGTGTATTGGAGATTGTATTGCCTTCTAGAATAGTGATAAATATAAATGCTTTAATTGTTTCGAGTTTCACAAGGAAGAACTCCAGTAGATGGTCCTTTGTGAACCTCTCCAATTATTTATAAACAATAGAGCTTAGTAAAAAATATCAATACAACCAAATTTAAGAAAGCAATTGTGCTTCTACTGCTGTCCCTAATTATTTTATATATTTTTTGATAATTATTTTAGTATTTTATGATAATGGTGTTTAAAGATTTCTCTATTTCTGGCTAATCTGCTACTTTGAACTGCTTTTTCAAAAATGCACTTCTTTTCAAAAGAGTTTGAAACAGACACCGAAAGAAGGTATTAACCAAACAAGGCTTTGCTTTCTCCTGTTGATGCTATGCGTGTCCTATGTGATACTATTGAAACAGTAATGGGCAGGGTACATAGTTATGTACATTTATATTTTTCAAAGGAATGTGTGTTTATATATCCTCTGCTTAAAGAAACTGGATTAATTAAAACGTAGGGCTTTATTTAGAATTTGGCTGATGGGATACTCCGTCACAAATCTATCAGATGTCCCATCCACCATATTGCAAGATCATTATAGCCTATAGCACTTTTAATGCAGTGGACGGGATATCTGTCACATTTGTAATAGTGTATCTCCACCAAGTTTTAAATATGGCCCTAAGTATTCCAGATGAAATCATGCCTCCCCACTTTTTATTATGTGATCCTGACAGTACACAACTTGATTGAAAATGGGGTTGAGCCCTAGTTACCTGGGATTTTGGGTGAATACGGCCAGGGGTTCTAGTCTGGTGTCATCCAGATGCAGACAGGCGAAGTTGACCTTGCTGCTAGGTGCCTCCTGCGCATGACCACTGCACAGACACGCATTTATTTTTAAATTGCTGGTCGAAGACCTAGAGCGCAACAGAGAAACTCAGTGACACATCACCCAATGATACCTGAAGAACAAGGAAATACAACAGAAATTCCTTGGTGAAAGTTATGCAACATCCTGTCTTCGGAAGAACAATTATCATGACTATTCAAAGCACATTGTAGTAAATAAAATCATGTTTTAAACACTCATTCATCTGCAGGTCACATGTTTGAGTTTGGGCAAGGCTAACGTATAATTTCAACCTTCCGGGGAAGTTAAGGTATCGCAGTGTGGTGGATTAATGTCCCTAGGATGCAGTTAATTCGTATTGGCGAGTATATTTAAGGTGCAGTGCCATGTGGTGGGTTAGGATCCCTTAGATTTAGCAAAATGCGATCATTACTGTTTAGTGCTAGACTGGTATACAACCATCACAGAGTGGCAGAAGAGCTAGGGTTACAGGTGCGGGACTGTTGTGTTGATTGTTTGTGGACTTGTTTTGTGGTCTGCTATGCCGGTTTTTACTGTTGCTTTCCCGTATATTAAAAGCAAACATTGCCTGCAGCAAAATCAAATCCATGGAGTCTTCCAGATCTTGAAAAGCACTAATTCCATGTGTCTTTACAAGTTCAAAACTGCCCCAATTTGCAAACATTGGGCACTTTTTTAGCTATCTAGTTCATTAAAGGGGACCACATCTATTCTGGTACCTGACCCTATTTTTTGCCCCTGTAAGACACTTTTACTGTCTCTATGTTACAACACAGTTGGATGGTGTCCCTAGGATGCAGTGAGTGATGGTGTTAAAGTACCTAAGATACAGTGCAGTGATATGAACGAGTGTCCCTGTGGTGCAGTATGCATTGTCACTGCCCATATGATTAATTTCATTTGGTGGGTTAGTATGCTTAAGATACAGTGCACTGTGATGTTTCTTGATGTACAGCACATTGTATAAGTTCTGTGAACTTCTGGTGCACTGTAGCTAGTGGCATGATTTAAGGTCCTTAGGGGAAACTGAAGTAGGGTGGGCTAGGGCCATTACGATGTAACATGTATAATCATTTAGGGGCCGATTAGGATGGCGGTGAATCCGCAGCCTCCGGGCCGGCGGTAGCCACCGCCGGCCTGGAGGATGCGATTCACCACCGCGGACATTGGAAACACCCACCGCCACATTAGGATGGCGGTGGGATCAGCGGCGGACGGCAAGTCCATCCGCCGCTGATCTGCGGTGTTTGCAGGCAAATATGGTGGTGGTGTCTGCAAGACACCGCCAGCCATATTAGGATGCAGGCTGAAACATGCTTCTCCACGGCGGCTTTTCCGCCGTGGAAAAGCATGTTGTTTTTTTGTTTGGGGGCCCGTTGCGGGCCCCCAGGGTGTTGGGGGGTGGGGTTGCACATGGGGGGTACCTATGGTACCCCACTGCATTTACATGCACAAAGCGGCAGGCACCGCGCGGTGCCTGCCGCTTTGTGCATGTAAATGCAAAGCATGCATTTTACTCTTAGTTTCCATAGAGTGCAGAGCACTACAAAGAACTGGAGTCCGTTGTGTGCAAAATATATCTAGTCTGGCAGTCTTTGCCAAGTTTGCTAGGATTTTTATTTATAAACATGGGAATTTGCTGCCCATTGAGGTAGTGACACTTCTTGGATATAGTGCAAAGAGGAAGGTGTGTGCCCCTGTTGCCTTCCCGTAGGGTGCAGTGCAATGTCCCTATAATGCAGTGCAATATGCTGTCTGATGTCCTTTGGATACAGGTTGATGGGTTAGTGAACCTAGGATTCAGTGGAGTGTTATCGGATAGTGTTCTAAGGATACCG
Source organism: Lissotriton helveticus (assembly GCF_964261635.1). Taxonomy (NCBI): domain Eukaryota; kingdom Metazoa; phylum Chordata; class Amphibia; order Caudata; family Salamandridae; genus Lissotriton; species Lissotriton helveticus. The sequence goes on along the minus strand of NC_136068.1, from coordinate 1,515,595,131 downwards.
AGCTGTGTAGTGGGTTGCTGTGGTTAGGATGCTTATTGTAAATAGACTACTTTAGCAGTCAGGGCTAAAGCTCCATCAGACAACCGAATGAACACCTTTCTGAACCCCAGAACAACTCATTCTCTCAGACATGTGCATTTGTCTTGTACGTGCATTACTCTAGCAGATAGATCTAATGCTCTGTACAGTCATAATTAAAAACGAGGGTCCTAGTGTAGCGCACAACATCCAAAGGAAAGTTGGGAAGTGCTAGGGAATTCGGCAGAATTGTCCTTAGGTACCGAAGAACTGGTTGAGATTCAAGGATAGTTGTTTACAGAGTGAAAAAAAATATTTTCTATTGATTTTTTTGTGCATAGAACAAAGTCATTAGACATAGAAAGTAGATAACAAACCATCCACTATCATGTATCAATTAATGACATTATTTGCCGGATTTTGCTGTGCTGTGGGTTTTGTATTGTCAGAGGTGGAATGTGACAGAAAGAACAGAGGTATCTATTGTGTCCTTCACATCATTAGGAATGTAGTGTAAAATGTGTGTGCATACCTGCCATGGGGGCTGCACTTATGCATCATCATTGGAGTATTTCTCTGAAGCCTGAAAAGAGTAACAGGTGAGGGAAATCGAGGGGTGCTTTTTCTGTTTCTAAAGGGCTTGATGCCTTTGCTACAAGGGAAATCCAGAGCTAAAGTCTTGGCCACATAAAAATGACACACCCCTTGCTTTAAGTTTTCTAGGTCTTGCTTTAGCTACAACCTTTTGATTTTACTCCATTCTTATGTATAATATATACACTTATAGGGCCATTCACCGATCCCTCTCTTCATCTATTGTTCTGTTGTGTCATTCACATTTTAACTCCACACAATACAGCACACAGCATGGAGTAGTAGGCCTGCCTACTTTAGCCAATGGCTAACTTATCTATGAGTGACAACATTCGGATCTTTCCCACACCGACGAACATCCACACAAAATCGTTCCCATCATCACCAGGGTCTGTTATGTATGTTTACTATTAATCAGTGTTCATCTTTTATATTGGCAAGGGCCTTGAAGCACCTCAAAAATAATGTTTTATAAAAACCATGATAAAACAAACATTGGCAAAGCTAATAGGTCAATTATCTTTGCTAATGCTTGTTTTTTTTAAATAACAGCATGTGCATATATAAACACACTTTTGCTTGCATTTTTACATGCAACCTGTTACCACAGTGGCACAGTTCGGTTGCAATGTTAACAGAAATGATCACTACCCAGTTCAGTGGTGTTTATAATGTTTTTCACCCTAGAAGAATGAAACCTGGGATAGTCCCAACAAAATTCTAGCTCGTGACCTCAGGTTGCCATTGGCTAAATACTGTAGCAACATTGAAAACTGAGATATCTCACCAGCTGGTCAAGTGTATCTGCTATTAAAATAACGGATGAGACTACAGCACCTGCATATTGTGTGTTATTTCCTGGTTACAGGTTTCAATAATCACACAAGTGGTGTGCCTCCTGCTATGCATGTACTCTGTAATTCACAGATTCCAATTTTAGGTGTCTAGCAAATGAGATTCAGCACTGTTTGATAGGCCCTTGTGTAAGTTGTAGGTCACAAGTTCCTATCCGGGGTAGAAATCCTGTAAATTGTGTGCATACTACAAATATCTGCCTGTGACCAGCACAGCATTTGATGTGGTAAACCTGTAAATCCTATTAGAAAGCGATTAACATATTGAAACGTGCTTCAACATTTTTAAGGAAATCTTTGTGTAATTGGAAGGTTTAAGTTTGACATCTCGCAGGGATCATGGTTGGGAAGATGTTGAAATGAGTACCTTTGGATAGGGTAGGGATTGACAATGCTCTTCTGCGCAGTAAATAAGTGAGGTTAGTAGTGATTAATTTACTTTCCTCGGAAGATTGAAATGATACGTTAGCCTTGCCCAGATTCAAACTTGTGACCTACAGATGACTGAGTGTTAAACAAACGCCTTTATTTTCTAGAATGTGCTTTGAATAGGCATGATCATTTTTCTTCTGAAGACAGGATGCTCCATAACTTGCACCAAGGAATTTCTGCTGTAATTCCTTGTTCTTCAGGAATCATTGAGGTGGTGTGTCACTTAGTTTCTGGGTTGCGGTCTAGTTCTCCAACCAGCAATTTAAATGTAAATGTGTGTCTGAGCAGTGGTCGTACGCAGCAGACACATCGCAGCAAAGTCATCTGCCCCTGTCTGCATTTGGACGACACCAGACTAGAACCCCTGGCTGTTTCACCCAAAATCCCGGGTGACTCTCTCATGTACATAGACATAATTATGTGAATGGAGAGTTAGAGTGCCCGCAAACATAATTACTGTATATATGATCCTTTAAAAAACTGTTGGACCATACTCTTGTTTGAATTGCCATTGTTGATTGCAGCTGATGTCATCACAATGACAGACAGTGCAAAAATGGTAATAGTGCGCTGGGGTCTCATTAATAGCAGTTTGACAATATCTAAGGGGCTTGTGAACAATCACCAACAGCCATTAACTAATTTGTCAAGAAGGAACATTGCGAGATCCTTGCCAAAACACTGAACCCAAATTTGGGACTTGATTTGCGACTTAGCACTGGATATTTTTTTCATCTCCGAATCTTGGCTAAATTCAGCTATTAATCCCAAAATAGCTATTGCTTTACCAGAAAGCTAGAAAGCTATATTAATATCAAAGTATATCAGAAAGACAAAACAGGAGGCATGCTGGCACTGATCTTTAATGGTACTTTCAGTTGCACCTTATTAAACCTCGCCCTCAAGATGATCGTGAAACATTAGTTTTTTAAAATATCTTATGAGAGTTCATTCTATTTTGGTGGTGTTTTAATATCCAAAGCTACTGTATCAAGGAAGAAGGCCAATTCAGAATTTGCAAAGCTCATTACCAACATTGAGATCAAATTGAATGTTTCCTAGTCATTTGGGATTTCAACTTACACTTTGAAAAGGACCTAGATTCAAACACTACTAAACTTAGAGAGGACATGAAAGCCTTACACCTATCTCAAAATGTTACTGGCCCCAAAAACATAGAGGGACATACCCACAATTTAATCTTACAACTATTGAGTGGTTGAGATCAGATACTCTTACTCTCTTAGTCTGGACTGATCATTATGTATTGGAATTGTCATTCTTCATTGATTATATCACATCCTCCAACACCAGTCAATCCTCCAAAGCGAAAGCCTAAAAAATATTGCCAGTATTACTTTTGCAAGAGAATTACGGCTGTCAATTCTCAAACCGCTTTACTGATGTCAATTTGGCAGCCTTACAATTTAATACAGGAATGAAAAAAGCCATTGACACACTAGCCCATTTAAAAATCAGTAAGCAACAATGATTCTCCAGTGCCACTAGATGCATTCATCAGAATTAAAAATAAGTAAAAGAGAATGCAAACGTTTTAAAAGATGGTAGCACAAAACAAAAAACTTGGTTAACAAAATTTACTTCAGGACGAAACTCAAAAGCTACCAAAAAATGATACCCTAGAAAACATTTTGCACTCCGAATAAAGAAAGTAAGAAATCCATTAGTGAAATATTTAAATTAGTGAAAGAATTGGCCCCTGCTTTGCTGGGTGAACAACTCATTCCAGCATCAGCTTCCCTATGCTCTAACAAAGCTGACTATTTTAAGAGCAAGATTGAAAAAAATATACACTGATGTTGCTCTTCCACCCAGTAATTACTATTTCTTAATTAATTGGGTTAGACCACATCACTCCACCTCTAAAACATTCCAGACTTTAAGAACTGATGCAGTAGCTAAAGTAATGGCCAAGTTCAAATCAAGGTCTGCAGATGACCCTGCTCACATCATGATTTTTCAACAAATGCTCTTCTGCTGAGTCAATCGGCAACAGAATTGTTTATTAGTTCCCTTGATTCAGTCACATTTCTGATATTTGGTAAAATGCCCTTGTACAACCTCTGCTAAAACAAACCTGGGGTAAACGTTCTATTTATAACCTAGTATTGGCCCATCCCATTATTTTCTTGCATGGATAAGGTCTTTGAAAAGCTTATTAATTGTCAGCTCACAGATTATCTCGGTAGCAACAACATACTGGACTTTTCTCAAGCAGGTTTCAGAGTAAACCACAGTACGGAAACAGCTTTGGTAGCAGTTACAATCAACATCAGCTTTTCATTGGATCCTCCTCATGGAATCAGCAGCCCTAATTCTTTGGACCTCTTAGCAGCATTTGACACACCATCTTGTTAGAGCACTTGCATGAAATTGGCTTGTATGCCAAAGCCCTTAAGTGGTATCAATTCTTCCTACACAACGTACTCAGTCTGTTCAATCAATATGTTCAACTCTCCCCAATTAGATCAGATTTGGCTCCTACCATTTGCAGAGTATTCCCTGAGTCTGGTACTTTTTAATATCTATATGGTTCCTCTCTTAGCCATCGTATGAGTTAAAGGTATCAACCTTGTTTGTTATGCTCATGACACAAAACTAATTGCATCAATTGCAGAAAATGTTGAGGCTTCAAGACAGGATCATATTGAATGTCTGTCGGAGGTCTCCACCTGAAAGCTGGATCAATGACAAGAAGGCCTTGGTGATCCTACTGGGTAAGCAGATCCTATCCAGTCAAACTCTTGGTGGCCCCCTTTGCTACATTTGTCAACATTTCTAAAAGCTCTGCCATTAATCTTGGAATCAATTTAGACAAAAAATGTTGAGAAAAATTAGGTATCAGCGTCTCTAACGCAAATTCTGCAGCCACCTACCCATGTATTTTTGTCTCACTATTGTGTCCAGGTACTCATGAGCTGTCTGGTCTAAGAGAACGTCTTGTATGTAGGCTTACTAACTATTCAGAACACAGTGAGGAGATTGATCTGTAACATTTCAAATAGGTCTCCATTCTTCCTAGTGCCAAATGTCTTGAACTGCTTTTTGATACGCAAAAGCTTGTGTTTTAAGTTGCTCTGCCATTGCCATAATGTCTATGCAGCGCCTTCCGAGCCATAGTATGAGCTAAAGACCTTAACATTGTTTCTTATGTTGATGACAGAAAGTTGATTGTATCAATCGAGGAAAATGTTGAAGCCTCAGGACAGGATTTTGTTGATCGTCTGTAAGAGGTCTCCATGTGAATGCAGGATCATTGCCTGAAACTCAACAGTGACAAGACTTTGGTGATCCTATTGGGAAAGCTGATTCCATGTGGTTGAACTCTTGGTGGTGCCCTTTGCTGGGTCCGGCCCTCTATCCAAAGTCTGTCCCAGGAATCACTTCAGGCAAAAAAGCTTCTAGTCAATTGATTAGGTGTTAGCCATCTGTAGTATTCACTACTCTTGCCTACGCATCTTATGCAGGATCTTAAGCTTGCTACCCCTGCATAGTTTTCACACCATTGTCCAGGCACTCATGAGCCACCTGGTTCCTGGTCTTAGGGAACACCTTGTATTTAGCCATGGCTGACTACCTGTTTTCTCACCTACAAACAACCCAGAACACACTGTGACAAGATTGATCTGTAACATTAAACACAGGTTTCCATGCTTCCCAGTGCATTTTGTAAATTTTTCTGTCCCTCGTGCTCTTCATATGTCTGGTCCTGTATATTTGGGAAACAGAATCCAACTATATCAACTTCAGAGGATCTTAATATCTGTAAATAAGGGTCTTCGCACCCCTCTATCGGGATGCGGCGTGCTGCGACCTACGGATACGCGGGAGCACTTTCAAGTTGGCTATGTGTAGTGTACAGTGTGTGGGGTATGTGAATAAAGTGAGTAGGGAACGTAGTGAAGGTTTTAAAAAGTACCTGGCACTTGAGAGAAAAAAGATTTTTATTCCGAACTCTGGCTGGTACTATTAAAAATAAGTGCAGGGCGAGATCAACCTGTTGTGTTAATGAACAGGATCTCTGGTGTGCTATGTTGTCGACATGTTTCGGAGACTGGCTCCTTCTTCAGGACAGGGGCACAAACTCCCTTCCCTACTCACGTCTTCTTCTACAAAAAAAGTGTGATTTTTACAGAAAAGTGAAATTTTTGTAGGAATAGGCTAAGTGTGCCTACAGCGGTCTGCTACAAGTACAATGACTTGTGAAGCCTGGTTGGTGGACTTCATGAACAGCGTGTAGGGGTGTTGCTCCAATGGCTATAAGGTCTGGACACTCTGATCGCCGCCTACCCCTCGCGCTACACCAGCGGAGTAGCGCGAGGGGTAGGCGGCGATCAGAGTGTCCAGACCTTATAGCCATTGGAGCAACACCCCTACACGCTGTTCATGAAGTCCACCAACCAGGCTTCACAAGTCATTGTACTTGTAGCAGACCGCTGTAGGCACACTTAGCCTATTCCTACAAAAATTTCACTTTTCTGTAAAAATCACACTTTTTTTGTAGAAGAAGACGTGAGTAGGGAAGGGAGTTTGTGCCCCTGTCCTGAAGAAGGAGCCAGTCTCCGAAACATGTCGACAACATAGCACACCAGAGATCCTGTTCATTAACACAACAGGTTGATCTCGCCCTGCACTTATTTTTAATAGTACCAGCCAGAGTTCGGAATAAAAATCTTTTTTCTCTCAAGTGCCAGGTACTTTTTAAAACCTTCACTACGTTCCCTACTCACTTTATTCACATACCCCACACACTGTACACTACACATAGCCAACTTGAAAGTGCTCCCGCGTATCCGTAGGTCGCAGCACGCCGCATCCCGATAGAGGGGTGCGAAGACCCCAATGATGAAGCATGACACCAAGGGGCCTTTTGGTGTGTGAGGGGTATTTTATCAAACACTGAGTGCTTCAATATCCTTTTGATCACTCTTCCCTTTCCCCCCCCAAAGTTGGATTTTCTTTGTTTATGTAAGTATCAGAGTGGAGCACAAATCCGACGAATAGCTCTACCTCCCTTTTTTTGGTTTAAACTACTATCTGTAAATAAGGCCATCATTCATCGATATCAACACCACTGAGTGAAATTGGGGGTGGGGTGCTTTCCTTCTCCCATCTTTCAAAGCGACATTGGAACGCCTTACCAGGTCGCCTAATTTTCATCTCTAACTTTTTATCTTTTAGGAAGGCCCTCAAAACATAGCTTTTTTAGCCTTTGTTCTTAAGCAATTGCACACTCCTGGTCTCTTTGTCTGTCAATTCTGGATTGCGCAAGGTTGTTCCTTCATGGATGAATTGGGCATTATAAATCTATTCAACATGAAATAACATGTCATTCACACATATTTTCTTTGGAAATTCCTTCCGTTTGTTGAGAGAGTGTGCAGTGAGTATGGAGTTTCCATGCCTGTTTATCTCTTGGTTTGTTGGCATACATGCCTTAGGCATGCTGAGTGTGGTGGCATAAAATGTGACCATGCAGCTGTGCTGCCACATCTCTTGACAAAAGGCATTCACAGTTGCCTAAAAGTGATACAGTTGAGAGAGCACAAATCTGAAAAATGTACACATTTTAACAGTGAAATTGTGAAGATGCTCTGTGCCGCATTGAACATTGATCAGAAGTTGCACTGTAGCTATCGACCAGAGGCTTCAGGAATTGTGGAGCAGATAAATGGGACACTAAAGTGTCGAATTGCCAAAGTGTGTTCTTCAACTTCCTTGAGTTGGCCAGATGCTTTGCCTTTAGTGTTGATGAGCATGCGCAGCACACCCGACAGGAGGACAGGTCTCTCTCCACACGAGGTGCTGATGGGGAGGGCAATGAGGCTTCCTTCTGTACCAACTGCGACACTATTAAACATTACAGATGACCTGATCCTGGATTACTGCAAAGGACTGTCGGACGCCATTCATTCTGTGTCCTTCCAGGTGCAGGCTGCTGAGGTCCCATCTTCAAGAGAGTTGTGTCATGACCTGTGCCCAGGAGAGTGGGTGCTGGTGAAGAAACACGTCCGGAAAAACTGCCTAGACGTGCGCTGGAGAGGACCTTTTCAGGTCATACTGACCACGAATACGGCTATCAAGTGTGGAGGCCTGCCGAATTGGATACACGCTTCCCACACCCGAAGAGTTCCAGCACCCTTGGAAGAAACAGCTCCTCTCACGGATGAGAATCCAGCTGAAGACGGTGAACCATTAGAGGGGATCAGTCAAGCTGTGGGGGTGTCTGAAGAAGTTGGGAGCGTTGCAGGTCCAGAAGAAGAAGGGCAAGGCGGTAGCGAAACTGAAGCTGCAACAGAAGAAGAGAGCAGTTGTGAATGTGATTTGGTAACAGATCAGGAACAGAGTGATCAGGAACCAAGCAGGAGGGAAAGCAATAGGAGAACAAGAAGTGGGGCAGCTACTTGGCCTGAAAGAAGAAGGAGGCCGAGCCTGAAGCTAGCTCGAGAAGAAACTCTTGCTCCTATATCCGAAGATTCGGATCTGGAAGAAGGTGTATCGGACCAAGAGCAGGAGGGTCTAAGGAGATCAAGGAGAGTACGAGTGCCTAGCAGAAGATACTCTACACCTGAGTGGACCTACCTCGCTGCAGATGTCCGAGGGACGCAGAGCTGGGAGGGTGAGGGAAGTGACCCTGACCAGAACTGACCCAATCATCACAGTGGAAATAAGATTCCTGTTGCCAGGATTGGAGGTCGAAAGACTGCTGACACTCAACATCGTCTATCCTCCTCTCCTGAGTGGAATAAGAAAATTGATATTTGAGACTGTTGAGTTTCCGTGTTGCTGTTCAAGGAGTCCAATACTGGAGGGAGTCCTTCTCCGTATGGAAATATTTGAGCTAGTGGTGGAACTTCTGGGAACACGCATAGTTTCAGATTGCTAAAAAGACTTTGATAAAGAACATTTGTTAATACAGATCAAAAGGATAACCTAGTGCCAAATGGAAGGAGACAGAAACACGGACTTCTATTTTAGTGGATGGAGAAGGGCTAGAGTTGTCAATTGCTACAGAATTTAATGACTGCGGGAGAGAATTGTCAGCTTCCAAGTGTGGTTCAAAGAAAGACATTGTGGTTCAAATGAAGAGAGTCTTTGTGCAAAGCAAAAAGGACATTGGGAAGAAGTAAGGGACTTTGCTGAGAACGACAAACAGAGCTACACTGTTTGAGATCATGGAGACTGGCAACCCGAACCGCAGGGCAAAATGCATAGTAGGCACACTTTTAGTGATAGTGATTTCTCTTATAGTTTTAGTAGTTATTGTATCATATATAGTGGGACATGAGAACGAAACAAAGACAAGATCAGAAACAAAGAAAGCATCAACACAAAAGCCTATCACTGTTGCTGAGGTAAAAGGAGAAAACACTGAGAAAGAAAAGGCTTTGCTAGATGCTGAGATCAAAAGATTACATGTTGACGAATCACAGGGGAACTTTAGGTCAAATGCTTATGCCAAATTGCTTTACGAATACATTGATGTCATGGAGGCGAAGAATTGCTACGTTTGTATGCAATTACCAGCTTCTGTGGATGAGGGTATCAGATACCATCATCTTCCATTGACGTATGGAATCACATGTAGTTTGTTGTTGAGCATATTCTATGGACGAGATGGGTTCGAGTATTATTTCTCTAATTTTGACTCGACATTGCCAGAGGTCCCAAATTATAAGCATCTGAATAAGTGGGACTACTACAAGTGCGAAGACAGGTTACAGAAATTTTTCATTCCATGGAAAACGTTAGATACTTCACATGCCCGAAGAAATAATCTGACTTGTCAAGTGTCAGAAATTGAGAAAAAGTTTATAGGGCAGGTGGATACTAGATACAGGAGGCAAAAGATTCTAAAAGCTTCAGGACAATGGGAAACAGATTGGACCAAGGAAGAAAGGATACATCAAAGAAAGGGTAGCCTTGGTCCAATTGCTTTAGACAAGGAGAAACGGGGGAAACTGTGCATTCACAGGAGTTACTCCTATTATGAGAATATGTATGTAGGTCAAGTCAGTTGTGAACATGCTTTCCAATTGGAGTACTACTCCAAAGATTTTTTGAAGGAGATGCAAGCAATTCCAAATGTATATTTTGTATGTGGAAGAAATGCATATGTGAAGCTACCAGATAATTGGTACGGATCATGCTATTTAGCAATTGTCTTCCCCAAAATATACCATGTTGAGAATTTAGAAACGACAAAGAGAGGAATACCAACAAGAGGGAGAAGAGATCTAGGTGCTGAAGAGGTAGTTGGGGATGTATTCGGTGCTGCATTCCCTCTCTTGGGATTGATACTGAATGACATCAAAATTAGAAGATTGGCTACAGTCGTAGATAGGTTATCTGCCAGTACTGCTAGATCCTTAATGCTGGTGGAGGGAGAGATGCAATCGATAAGAGCAATGGACTTGCTTTAGATGTTCGGTTAGCCAAAGAGGGCGGAGTCTGTAAGGCCTTGAAGGTCCAGGAATGTTGTACTTACATTCCAGACAATTCAAAACCTTTAGAGAAGTACATACGAAATATTACTGCGATTCATCATGAAATTGAGGATCTGACAAAGATAAATGTGTGGGAAAAAGTAGGCCAAGGAATGGGTAATGTTGGAGGTTGGTTTGCCAACCTAGGAAAGGGTATCATTTGGTACATATTGAAACCCATCATCATAATTGTGATTTATGTAATCACTTTGTGGGGATTGGTGCGACTGTACCAATGGTATAGAGCAAACAGGTTGCAGAGATCCATGAGGGAACAGGAGAAAAGACTGACTGCGATGCAGGATACACAATATAAGAGTCTGAAGGCTCTAGAGACAATGAAACGTGGGGGTATTGCAACAACTTCAGTCTGAAAGATCCTACATTTTAGAGATGGTGTTTTGATGGTGATGACTCCTGAAAGTCATCAAAGGGGGGACTGAGAGAGCACAAATCTGAAAAATGTATAAGTACACCATATTTACAAGCACGTAGTGTTAGTTTAAATTGTATTGCACAAGAGTGTCAATTTATATAGTGAAAATATATGAGTGTTTGTTTTAATTAGAATAGATGCATATATAAGAGTGGAAAACTAATGTAGAGGTTGTAGAAATGTTAAAATGATGTTGGAGTCACACGTTAGATGACTAAGTGAAAACGAAATGTAATTCTGCAAACCATGAAAATGTGTAGGCCACATGGCATTTCACAGGAAACGAAAGATGCTGCTACACTTTTAGTGACGTGGATTCTAATGTCATTTGAGTGCAAATGTATTATTAGGCATAGTATTGAAATATATGTTTTACATAGATGTGTTATATTTTAGTATATGTGTGTTAGTTAAATATCGTTTAAACAAAGAAATTAAATGTGCATATTGCAGAGGCCCGTTTCATGTATATTTAGTAGGCCTGAATAGAGAAAGTTGCTTCTTTGATCTGCCAGAGCTCGTTAAGGAGAAGTCGCACAGAGCACGAACGATAGGTCTGTTCAGGATGTTTTATGACTCTTAGATATGGTAGAGACTGGAATTTGGGGCCTACCGAGAGAGTGTCTGTTTGCAGGTGCAAGGGGAACTTAAATCAGAAATAATGAATAGGCCCTTGTTCAGAAGTGCCAGGCACAGGCCTGTAGGAGTCTTCAGGAATTTTAGGGGGTACCGCTTGGACGGAGAGAAGCCTGGGAAGCAAGGTCAACTTTAATGAAGAGTCCAGAGGAGCACCAGGACGGAATTTGCCGCTCAAAACTGCACCACGTGAGAGGCGTCGACATGGGCGTTCCTATTGGAAAATGTGATTTGGTATTAGGGATAGCACCCCGGGGTGGAGTTAGAGCAGATGATCTGAGGAGCCTAAGAGAGCGGATGGGTAGGCAGATAGAGAACTAACAGACTTCAATTTTGAGACAAAGACTAAGGGAAGTGTGTGATCTTCTTTGGAAGTCACCACTGCTGACACCTTTTTTAGGTAAAGATCTTGTTAAGTAGGGATGTCACTTAGTCTAGTGTAGGGACAGATTTAACTTGTACTTTCCTTTCTGTAAATGACTCTCAGGTTGCAACTCACAGCGATTCTTGCAACACTTATGCTTTTTGAGATAGTTTTGATAATTTCCTTTTGCCGATTGAGAATATTCAGAGAGTACCTTTTTGTATTAATACCTGTATACCTTTTGAATCTTATTCTGAGATGTTTGTATCTCCAGATACTTTTGACTTTGAATTAAAACTTTTTAACCTTTCCCAGTGGTAAGTGGTTCTTTAGAGTGGTTTAAGTTCCTAATTGACTAACCTAGTAGTAGATTGTCTTTTACTCAATGACAGGTAACAATGATTCAGTCGACATGATTAGGGATCTGGTAAGGTAACTAGAGACCAGAGACCCCGCGTTAACACAGTGAAAGAGTAAATGACCGTCCACATGCTTTTCTTTCACCATTCACTGCTGTTGCAGAGAACAACTTGTTTGAAGTCCCCGAAGACAGCCTAGAACCCGTAGTCAAGAGCTGTGATCAGAGCAATCGAATTCAGCACAGTAACTACAGCCACTTTGTCTAAGTCCAGAATAGTGGCAGCCTTAGTTTCAAGAGAAGAGAGTGATGCAAGAACATAGGTATGGTGATTGAGAGTAATAACATTTGGAGATTGAGGGGAAATGTGCTAGGGTGGCTCACCAATGGGGGATTTGGCTTTATTTTTCCTATTTTTTTCTGATGGTCTGAAGTTGTGCAGTGCCGCCTCTGCTGCAAAGCTGTAGATACTGCGTGTGATGAGTGAGGGAGGTAGTACAGGCAGATAACAAATTGTGCTTGTCTTATGGGGCACTCAGGGTCGCTTGCACAGTTTGTGGCCCATTACAGAACCAGGGTGTAAAATTATGGTTCTATGCTTTCATGCAGAGTACAACACTTTGTTTAAATGGGTGCATGTCTACATATCTGTCAGTGTGTGAAAGTGTAACTGTGTAGGCACTGGTATAGAAGAGCAATTATTAACTCATTGTGAGCATCCTTAATATGATGGTACACACTCTTTAATAAAGCCAGTCCTATCGGGTGAATTACCGCACTTTATGAATCCTGATTGATTAATTGAACCTGATTGTGGTAATTCTTTTCTTGTTGTGTTGTGGGCCTCCATGGCATGATGATCTTCATCCCTAATATATTTCTGAACCTGGCTTTAAATGGGAATTCCTGCCATATTGAGGGCGTTTTTGGCATGGTGGTGGCCTAAATTGCTTTAGTGGTGCTAATTCCAGGTATATTATGGGCATGATTCATGATATAATGGTGCACACTACCTTTATAATGATGACCTTGGACTGTGGGTGATAGTTCCTTTTATAATGAGGAATCCATGACATGAGATGGTGATATAGAAACGAAGATGAACATGCATACTAGAACAATTCATGTGTGCCAATAATATACATATGAGAATTTTATGTAAATCACAAATTGATGTTTGGGCAACAAACGTATCTAAAAGGAAAATCTTATATTTCATGAGGAAGCTGATGTATGTGGACAAAATAAATCTACTGCTAAATGTGTATTTAAAGCTGTTTTGAGACAACCGCTGCTGCTGCAATCTCTGTATTCTGAGCAAGTACGCTGCTGTATAATCCAGTAAAATCTGTCTAGCTTTGCACTGGTGTAGAATGTTTGTATATCTTTAATTTTCATCCTGTCCCTTCTAAGGCATTCGTAACATATGACTTAGAAACTACTTGAACGAAGCATTAAGAAAAAATTGTGGCATTACAGCCAGAGCTGCCAATTTTGGAACCAGGGAATCAGGTTCGATTCTCGGCATCTTCTCAATACCCTATGATTCTGGGCAAATCACTTAATCTGCTTGCAGCCCAAAAAAAAGAACGTGACCTGGTTTATCATGTGTAAAGCACTCCAGTACCTTCAGGTCTAGTCTTACTATATAAAACTGCAAAAAAACAGCAAGTGGAGGGAGATGCAATGTAAAGTGATATTCTTCCTAAATTAGTAGTGTCAAGAGATTATGTGATTGGCCTAAAAAATGCCTTTAAATAACACTACTACAAGATGGGCGTTGGCTCAGTCCACAAGTTGGCAGCCAGGAGAATATGTTTTGATTGGGCAGAAGTTGTATGCTTTTTACAAAAAAGTGCTTACCCTTCATGCAGCTGTAATTATTTTATTTATTTATCCAGCTGCCTGAGCCAGCAGCAGTATATCTGAGCTTGAACTTTTTCTGGAAGCAGCACTGATGGGAGGACGGCTGTCATTAGCTTTAGACTTCAGAGTGTAGTTTTATGTGAGAGAGCCCAGGGCTACACAAATCTACATGGATTTTTAGATCTGGTTTGGCAGTACAACTGTCACATGCATGACTTTATGTGTTCAAAAAAAAAAAGCTTTCAGCATCCTGCTGAGAGAGGTGCTTCAGCTTCACCCACATGTTTGTTTCCTTGAGTACAGAATTTGATTGGGCTTAATTTGCGAGCTTCCACTAAAAATACTGCTTGCATTGTGATGTTTGGCTTGTGACAAAGTTTATATTCGATACAGCAGGACTGAGTCGGTTATGGCCAATGATCATGGCTATAGACTTGATCTGTTCGTTATGAAATGTTATGTAAAAGGCACTGTCGTGATTTACTTATTGTGAAAAGTATATGTTGAAGTTGATTGACATTTAAGTGTAGATTGTTATTACTCTACATTAAATCCTAAAGATAGGTATTTTGTTACATGTAATCTCAAATATTAATAAAGTAGGACATTATTTTGCTGTTTATTTCCCATTGTGAAAAACCGTGGACATAGAAGGTGAATTCTTGTTAGGCCTTTTAGGAGAGGTAGTTTTTTGCTTAGCCAGCTCAAACTCCATATGTAATTTTATATTCCTAGTTCTATGAATGTGTGTCTGACGGTTAAGACTTGTGCTCAAACTGTAGACCTGAATTGATTATGGTGACAAGCTAAATGCCTCTTTGGTACTCCGATAATGTTATGTCCAGTGCCGTAGGGCTGGTCTGCATATTATGAAACATTATCAGTACAGGCACCTGATTTAGTATATTAGCAGTGAAAAGCATATGTTCAAGCCAGTAAACCTTTAACAGTTAGTTGTTAATCCATTACAAGCTATATACAGGTATTTTGTTGCATGTCATCCCAAAGGTTTCCGTAACCGGCAAGGGTTTTGAGGTCGGTGATCCACCCCAAAAATCTGTGGAGATAGATCCTATGCACTACAATAATCCCTTACGGTCTCTTAGGAGAGACAGTATTTTGCTTTGTCAACTATAATTTTGTATACATTTGGACTTTTATGTCTGCATGTCAGATGGTTGTCTTGTGGAAAGCTTAAACTCTCTACAATGGGCTTGAGTCGATTGTGGTGACAAGCCAATGATACAGGCTATCCTGTTTGTTTATCATGAAATGCTACGACCGAGGCAGTAGGCCTCACATATTGATTGCGAAAAGCAGATGCCAAAGTCAATAGGCATTTAATGGTGCATTGTTATTACTCTAAATTAAAGTACATACTGTCAGTGTTCCCTCCTGTCCGTAATCTAAGGCACATGCGCTGCTCTCACAACACACCTGTACTGATCTGCATCAGTCAGTGACTGTGCTGAGTTATCCACAGAGCTTTGACACTTCACTGGTCCTATGACCTGCAACAATGACTTTTATGCCAGTACTGAGGCAGTCGCAGAAATAAAAGTTAAAAAAACGTTGAGCTCAGTGCATTTCTGCAGACGTTAAGCCATAGGCTCATTTTTGGCTAAAGGCTCAATGGTCAAATGTTACCTATGCAGAGATTACGGCATACGTTATACACTGTTATTTACAAATCCAGAGGTCAGAGGTACAGAGATCCGTGTATAACCTGCATAACACAAAATTAATTGGTGGTAGAGATGACCCAATTTATCATTTGTCAGAGTTCAATAAAATAAACACCATTTGATTCTGTAAAAATATCTCTCTGATTGGTGGCAAGGTAATTCATTTCAAGTGCACTGTATGCCTTTTGTACTTTGTGCCTCCATACTTCTGAAGCATTTTTATAAATAAAGTAAACAGAAAGCTATTTATTTGAGAAAATTGGAGAATTTTTAAAGTCATGAAAGCCTGAATGGCATTCCAATAAATTGAGCACCAGTTGCATAGATATGTATATAACCTACATGTCAAAAGCTCACATGTACTAAAAAAGCATTCTCTAAAAGTGTTCGCACTTCACGGACCAACTTTTTTCTGAATGCATTTGTACTAACTGACCGGTTCAGAAAATACAAAATTCTTGAGGGATGCAACTCGACATATCTCATTAGTATTAATGAGGTAGGTCATAAGGTGCAACCCACTACAGTTGCCTACAATCAAAGGGATGGTGGCCTGCTCTGATCAGCAGACAAACATGTCTTGGATCGCTTTTTAAATGCAGTGTTTCTTTAATTGCAGCCCATTTCTCTGAATGGAAAACAGGATTGTTTAAAAAAATTAGTTTAACCAACATTTTTAGCAATAGGCAGCGGTCCCAGGGACCCCCTTTCACTAGCATATGGGGTTACAAACTCATTTGATGTCTTGGTACAATATTAATGTCTAACCCGAGCAAAAAAGGGGTGGGGAGAGGAAACCACCGATCGACAAAACCCTAAGAAAATGAGGGATCACAGGACTAGAGCGAAACAAACAAACCAAGGTCAGTGCCTGCGCTCAACCGACAGATCGCACGAAAGAAACGCAGACACCACCCCGGGTTTCGATCGCTTCTTACGAAAGCGAAACTGACGGACACGGGGGCGGGCATCTTAGTATAATAACACAACAAACTAAGGGAAAGAGCGCGAGCGGCAGACCAAGAGCGGGTGGGCAACAAAACAACACCAGCACCCTCAGTGCTGCCCAGCGCACCTGATGGAATCATAGGCGCCGAAAGCCCTGCTTCGCACCACCGCATTACTGCAACAGTGCGAAAGCGAAACCGCCGCCGGTGCACCAAAAGCAGCCATCTTAGGAAAGTAACAAGGGAAACTGGCTCTGAAAACACAACAAGCGGCCATCTTAGGAGAACTAACACAACAAGCTAAGACGAAGAGCGAGAGCGTCAGACCAAGAGCGGGATAGCAACAAGCAATACCAGCGCTCTCAGACCGCCCGGTCCACCCGTGGGAACCATAGAAGCCAATAGCCTTGTCCTGCACAACCGCTAAGGTGCGAAGAGCGAAAACGAAACCGCAGCCACAGCCGTGGCATCAAGGGCGGCCATCTTAAGAGAATAACGGGCGAATCAGGATCAAAGACAAAACAAGCAAAAGGATAAGAGCAAGAAAGTCAGACCAAGTGCGAGCGAGCAACAAAGCAACACCAGCGCGCTCAGTGCCTCCCGGCCCACCTAAGGGAATCACAGGTGCCAATAGTTCCGCACTACCGCTAAAGAACGAAAGCAAAACCACCGCCGCGGCAGCAAAGCGCGGCCATCTTAGGAGAATAACGGACTAAACGAGACTGAAAATACAACAAGCTAAAAGAAAGGACGACAGCGTCAGAGTAAAAGCAAGTGAGCAACAAAGTTATATCAGCACGCTCAGTGCCGCCCAGTCCAACAGCGGAAAACATAAATGCCAATAGCCCGGCCCCGCATTGCCGCTACAGAACGAAAGTGAAACCGCCACCTTGACATCAAGTAGGCAGCCATCTTGCCTCCCAAAACAGGAGTAGTGCGAAGGCAAAGAGGAATACCAAACAAAACAAGAAGGCAGCCATCTTTGCGTCAGAAAGCAGAAAGAGAGAGAACAGACAGTCGATGTACCACAGAGGAGGCCAACTCTCCTCCTCCTAAAAAGAAGAAGCGCAGGTCCAACAGAGGGAATGATAGGTGCCAATAACCCTTCCCCGGTACAGAGCTAAAGCGAAAAGGCCGCCATCGTTCCATTCTAAGCAGGACAAGCCGAAGCAGAAGCAGAACATTCAACCCGACAAGGGGACTCAAAACAGATAGAGAAAGACACAGTGCAACAAAAGTAAACACATAGAGGAGTAACAGCCAACTAAGACAGCTGTTAGAAACAAACAAAAGACAAACAAAAGACAACACAGCGGAGATCCAATAGAAGAAGATGGCATAACAACAAAGCAAACCACAGACAAAACACAAAGTAGCACAAACTGAAACACAACTTAAACATCAGCAAAAGAGGGGCAGCCACAATCACAACTGCGAAAAGACAGACGAAAGACATGGGGCACAAAGCACCCAGAAGAGCACCAGGGACAATAAGTAGTAGCAAGGACGAAAGCTTAAGCACAAGACCAGACTTAACACCAAACGAGGAGTGTGAATACGCCAAAAAAAGGAAACAACTCTATTGTGGAGAAGTGTGGCTCACTGGTTAGAGGAGGCAGACCTGGAAGCAGAGGTCAGCCCGGGACCAGGGTTCAATTCCCGGCTCGGCGGGGTATTGAGTCCTAAAATGTCCATGGACTCGACAATTCTCGCTCCGGTGCCTACTCAATTCACGGGCTCACACTCTGCGACTCTGGGCAATAGCTTGCTTAATCTCCACAACGGCCCCTCGGGGCGGGATGCCTGGCTTTCACCTTGCGGATACCCTGCCGGGGTTATCTCACAGGGGAATACCAGGACGGGTTCCCTAAGCAAGCGCTTAGAAACCGCTTGGTGATTTGCGCTATATAAATTCCTGTACATTTACATTTACATTGTTACCACCGTGCAACAACAGGAGATTCGAGCTCATACAAATCAAAAGAGGACTATGTAAAATGGCAGGAAGCGATGGAAAGTCGACTCAACAACCAAAAAAAACGAAACCCGAAGGCATCCTAGATTCTCCCTTCAAACAGAAATCGGATATAAGCAGCACGCTAGATAGCATACTCAAAAAACTAGCCGAAGTCCACGACTTGGCCAAATCAATGAAAAAAACTACTGATGCCATACAACTCGAACTAGCAGCAGTCAGAGCAGACATCCACACGGCTAACAATAGAATATCAAAAGTGGAGCAGAGGGTGAGCGACATAGAAGACAGATCACAGCTCACAAGCAAGGCAATGGGAAATATTGCTAAGGAAACAACAGGCCTACGCAAGCAAGCAGCAGAATTCGAAGACGGACAAAGAAATGGGAACATAAGAATTCTGGGCATACCAGAGGGAGTAGAGGACAAAGCTGGATCTTTTGTAGCAATGCTAGAAGACCTCATACCCAAACTAACAAATCTCAAATTCGAAAACCCATTCGAGCTGGACAAAGCCTACAGAGTACCGGCGTACAAACAAACCAGCAGACAAATACCAAGACCAATAATATGCAAACCACTGCGCTCGCACCAAACAAAAGCCATCTTCGGAATAGCGAGAAAAAACCCGAACCTGCAATGGAATGGCAACAAGATCATCCTCTCGCAGGACTACTCAAAAACAACAGTAGACATCAGGAAGGGTTTCCTGGCACAAAGAGATAAACTAAGGAAAGAAAACATCAACTACTCTTTAGTCGGCCCAACGAGATTTAGAGTAAACAACAAAGGAACAATGATAACCTTCGAAGACCCTGCTGACCTATCACGATACTTGGCAACAACCGAACCACAAGAAATGGAAATGACGACCGCGACAAGTAAAAGAAGAGCATCACAGGACAACGAAGTAGAATAGACTCGAGGAAGAGACAAAAGATTGGTACACAATATAATGGATCGAATATGGAGCGTGAGCATAATTAGCAACGTATCTACCTCATATAAGGTCCACACATGACTACCTCCCCGGGAGAACAAGAAAACGAACAGCATAGAGCTCGCAAGCAGAACAACCGCACACATCAACACTAGCCCAAGACCAGAAAGCGCGACGCACCATCCGAGAACAAAAGATATCCTTTTAACAACGGGGCTATAGTGTGATCTTATTTACCCAAAAACTAAATAACAACCCTGTGAGGGACATTATGTAGACCCACCAACCGTATGTAACAAGAAATATAAGCAAACTATAATACAGCATTAAGATGTCCTGGGGGGGGGAGAGGGGACCTTGCTGTCGCACGCTTTCAGTACGACACACCAAAAGGGAGGGAGGGATGGGAGGAGAGGGGAGGGAAAGAGAAGGGGGGGAAATGTCGTGTCCTGTACGTCATGTCCGTCCTGTTCATCACGTTTGTCAAGTTAGTCATCTCAGGATCCTTAACGTACCCTTAGACAGAATACAAGGACCAACTAGCAGCATATCACCAACTCGCACAGGTAGACTGCATACACCCAACAACCACTGCAATCACAAACTGGTAAGACCGCAACAGACACACCGTCATAATGAGTAATACAAACACACTGCAGTCTGACCTGAAGGTTATATCCCTCAATGTCAAGGGTCTGAACCACCCAATCAAACGGAATAAAATATTAGACTACCTAGCAAAAACTAAAGGTGATATCATTCTCATGCAGGAAACAAAACTATCTATGGAAGATGCAAATAAGATTAAAGCGAGATGGATAGGCCAGCTAGCCGGCTCACCAGCTGTAGGAAAAAAAAGAGGAGTAATCACCTTAGTTAATTCCAAGTCTAAGATAGCCATTGAAAGCATAGAACAAGACGACAAAGGCAGACTTCTGTGCACTCAACTCAAAAGAGGAGAAGAAACAATATCAGTAACCAACATATATGCTCCAAACACAGCTGACACAACATTCTGGGAGGGGGTTACAAGGAAACTGGAAAAAAAGACAAACGCACAACTTGAACATTGTAGCAGGGGATTTCAACCTAGTCCTAGAACACACCCTCGATAGACAATGAAGCTCCCAAATGCGACCCTTAGCCTCCTACAACGTCCTGAAAAACATCTGCAACAGATTTGAGCTACAAGACCCATGGCGACTACAGCACCCAGACACCAGGGACTATACCTTCTACTCCAACCCACACAACAAATACAGCAAAATTGACTACATACTCATCTCAGGAATGCACACACACCTAATAGAACACACAGATATTGCAGCAAGAACGATCTCAGACCACTCTTGCATCAGTCTACACCTAACAGGCAGGCACAATGACCACACTGCCCGTAGATGGCGGTTCAACAACATAACGATTGCAAAACAAGAAGACAAAGATATGATTGAGAAAGCAATCAAGGACTACATAAAAGAGAACGACACCCTAGACACCGAGCTGAAATACTTATGGAACGCCCTCAAGGCAACCATCAGAGGTAATCTAATAAAAATCAAAGCCAGAACAGATAGGGAAGCAAAAGGACAGCTAGACAAATTAGAAAAGGACATAAAAGAAATAGAAACCAAACATATAGACAACACCTCAAACTCAGAGATCCTACTAGAACTTACAGGAAAGAAATACGAATTCAACAGGATCCTTAGCAAGAGGGCGGGTCTGTGGATAAGAAAGTACAAACAAATCAACCTCTGCGAAGCCAACACGGCAGGAAAAACACTAGCGTCATACCTCAAATGTAAGCAGAGACAGCACTGCATCTCCATAATCACAGATCAGCACAACAAAACACACACCCGACACAAGGAAACCCTACACACATTCATGGAGTTCTATAAAGACCTATGCACATGAGATGACAACATTGACAAGGAAGGCACCATAGACTACCTAAACAGACTAAATCTACCCAAGATAACGAAAGAGGAAGCAAAAACACTGGGCCAAGACATCAAGGAGACCGAGACCGCTATAAAATCACTAAAAGACAACAAAGCCCCAGGCCCAGATGGTTACACAGCACCCATTTACAAAAAGTTCTAAGAACTTCTTCTCCCAGTTCTAACCAAAACCTTCAACCACTGCGCAAAAGAAGGGATAATAACAGAAACCATGACACAAGCCAACATAATTGTCATACCAAAGGAAGGGAAAAACCCACAATGACCCAAAAACTACCGCCCCATATCACTAATAAACCTAGACTGCAAGATATACGCCAAGGTACTAGCCACAAGATTGAACAAAATACTACCTCAGCTGATTGGAAACACGCAGGTAGGCTACATGAAATCTCGCATGTCCCACGACAATACGAGTCTCCTATGCCAAGTCATAGAACACTCCTCAAATTCACTCCACCCGGCAGTGGCGATCACACTAGACGCTGAAAAAGCATTTGACAGAGTTTCCTGGCACTTCCTGAGAAATGCATGCAGGCGTACAACGTAGGCGACGATTACACGAAGAAAGTCATGGCGCTATACAAAAAGCCGAAAGCGCAGATAGCCATTAATGGAAGCTCATCGACCTCATTCGAACTAGAGAGAGGAACGAGACAAGGGTGCCAGCTGTCTCCGCTACTGTTCCTTCTAGCCCTAGAACCCCTGGTCAGAGACACTCTAGCTAGCAGAGACATAGCAGGTATAACAATCAACAATACCACAGCCAAGATTGCCGCCTACGCGGACGATCTACTTATAATAACAAACAACCTAGCCCACTCCATACCAGCACTCATGAGTGCAATCGAAACATACGCCAACCACTCAGGCTATAAACTTAATAGGGACAAATCAGAATGCATGCCTCTCAACATACACACAACTAGAGAAGTAATCAATCAATCAGGGAAGTTGTAACGTGCACTGCTTACCCCTAAGTAATAGGGGACTCAGGCCTAGCTTGGCAACCGAAGGCTGTCAAATATCTGGGAATCCAATTTAAAAGAAGCCTAAGAAGCACCCTAGAATTGAACGAGAAGCTCACACTGGGAAAGATAAAAGAGCTACTAGACACGTGGTCACCCAAGTTCATCACATGATGGGGCAGAATAGAAACTATCAAAATGATGGTAACTCCTATAGTCAACTATCTGGCAGACATGCTACCCCTGCCCCTTACAGAAGACTTCCATAGGAAAATAAACCAAATGATCAACAAATGTATATGGAGAGGGAAAAAAGCCAGAATAGGTCTCCAAAAGCTGAGACTAGCAAAAGAAATGGGCAGGCTCAATATAGCGGATCTGTAAACATTTCAACTAGCATTCATAGCCAGACAGGGGATGCACTGGCTGCTTCCGCCACAACAATACACGCCTACATGGCTATCCATAGAGAAAGCCATTCTGAACAACACAGAGCCACTCACACTGCTCCCATCTAACAAGCAAGCACTCAACAACAATCCGATCCTAAAGATCACAAGACACGCGCTACTCAAAGTAGATCGTAAACTAGAAATCAGCATTAAGAACTCGCAGTGGGAAATACTCTGGTCTAACCCCAAGATTAAATACAGATGTAAAGCACTAGACATAAATACATTGAGGAAGCTAGGAATTCTGTTTCCTGCTCATCTGAAAGCAGATGGGAAGCCATACACCTTCAACAATCTGAAAACAAAACATAACCTTTCTGATATAGAACTTTACAACTTCCTGGCTATCAAAACAGCCTTAGCAAAGTCAAAACTACGCAGACAGGCCCCATCTATTTTTCAGTTTATGGAAAGCATAAAAAAACAGGGCACTAAGTCTCACTTCTATACAAACTACTCCGACCTGCCTCAACCAAACTTAACGCTAAAAACACGGCCTACTGGAAAACCCATATAGGATCCAAACTCACAGAACAGGAACTACAAACACTGTGGGCGCCCCCATCGAAAAATATGATATCCCCAGTACTAGCACAGACTAAATTCTGGCTACTCCACCAAGCTCATTGGACACCGGCACTCCTAGCCTCGGTACGTCTAAAAGATAACGATACCTGCTGGAACTGCGGTGTAGAAAGGGGGGACATCTTTCGCTGCACGAAAGTCAAAAACTTCTGGAAGCAAGTGCTAGACTTCACAAACAGGACATTAAACTGCACCCTAAAGCAAACATTCACCACAATTGTCACAGCACATATCACATCAGACATCATCACTCAAGAAGAAAGATACCTCATTTACTTCCTCCTCACATCTGCAATAAAGACAGTACTAACCAACTGGAAGGACACCTCCAAGGCCACATTCAAAGGGTGGCTGAATTGGGTGATCTTCCTCAGAGGAGCAGACTACACCACTCTCAGACATACACCCTGGAGACACCCCAACAGAGAGATGTGGTTGAAATTGGATAAATTTATAGACTCCTACAAACCAGCATAGACAATGAACAACCCGGTTCTACCCAAACTCAAGATCGGTCCTGGGGTTCTGTCACAAAACAACCACCATCACTTTATGTTTTATGTTCTAACTAGACATCCGCCAATCGCAACAGATTATGTGTTACATGTTAATCGTTAGCCAGTCCACCTGGGCGAACAAAGACAGTCCGTCAAGCTCATCACTATTGCCCTACATGATCCTCCAAAGAACGCTATTTGTAAGCTTCTTGTTTATTTGTATGTAATTTGTAAATACAAATAAAAACATTTTAAAAAAAACTTTAGTACAATAGACGCAAGATCTCCATCCTGTCTAAAACAGGGCATTAATTGCAGCAAGTTGTGTGTTATCAATAGGTTTCAGGTAACGAATCTGGTAAAATAGTTCTTAACAGGCTGCAGCAGAGCCTGTCATCTATGGAGTCACTTGCTGTGGAAGCTTCCCTCCTGTCATGCAACATTTGATGCAAGTACATTATTCTCAAAAGTTGTCTCTGTCAAACCAGTTGCAGAGTAAGATCCCTTTTAGTTTTCAAGCAGTTTCAAAGCTGCTCTTTTTGTATGTTTCCCATTACTTTGGCTGCAGAGAGTGTTCGGGCAACCCTTTTTAGGTTTAATTTTATGAGGAGGCGGACAAGTGTCCGTATATGTTTTATTTATTGTCAATCACTCTGCTCTAGTCTTTTCCCAAAAATCTGGATACAGTACAAGAAAAATATGACATTGCCTACTCTTCAGGAATATATTTCCATCAATCAGTAGTCATCTTGATCTTTGTGACGCTATTGGAGTTGCTTAAAAGAATGCAATGACATAATAAATGCAATATTTAACCCTATTTCTCCAATACAAATTCAGTTTACAAAACTAAGTCAGTCTTTCTTCAATACATACGAACTTAAAAAGGGAATAATAGTGTATTTGCTCTAGATCACTAACAATTTGCATGAAAGCCTTCTGAAATTAGTACACACAAGTCGTCACAATGGCAGAGCAAACTACATTCAAGAGCTAATTGCACGCTCGTCCTACTCGGCGAGACCTTTATCCCCAAGATCTGGGCGAATACCACAATTTTACTATCTAATTCAATTTCAAACCCAATATATGTAACTAATTTTTTCACTGAAAAAGTCACTTTAAGAGAAAATATAGTCACTAGCAACTTGATCCTAATTGATTCACTCCCACCTAGATCACTCTCTTATTTCCAGACACAAACTCACCTAAATAAATAAAGCATCTCAGATTAACTTATTGTTTCTCAGGCATACCTCTAGGAAACATCAAAAAACAAATCTCCTTCAGCCAGCTTACTGTTCACGCACCAAAAACTAAACAGGTATTGGCAATGCCAACAAGAATTGTTTAGAACTAAAAGTGCCTCTTCAGTCACTAATGAGTTTAGGTACTCAATAAGGCATTTATCCTTCCACTCAGCGAACGTCCTCCCCTTTAAACCCTATAATTCGTTAAGAATACTTAAGCCATCAATACCATACCGGTACAGGTCTTAGAAGTATGGTCTGTATTTTGCATGCATTCATTTTAGAATAAATATGTAAGCATTTAAATAGGCTGAAAATCAACCATTTTGCGCAGAGTAAGAAACCAATTTAGGTCCTGAAGAAAACCGTCTCACCCTAACAGGCAATTACATGGCTGAAACAAGTTGACCTGTGGTGGTTAAGGATCATAGAATCCTTATGACATCTCACTGTTCTTATCTGTCTGATCTTGCCCTAGACCTCACTCATTAGAATTCTACCAGAGAATATATAGCATTTTTATTGCCCTCACTCAATTCCCTGCACATACTTTCTAAAGTGCTCCGCTTGCAAAGGCGTAGAGCCCACACACTCCCATTAGGTGATCTTGGTGTGGGTCCAATGATATAGCAGGCCACAGGTGGTCTGTAGGTCGGACCCTACACAGACACACACATATATATATGTATATCTAAGAAATGTGGCATGAGCATTAATTTACCTGGGTGCCATCTGCACACTCGCTTGTGATATCGATTGTGTTGAGTTCCAGATAGGAACTCAACACAACCTTCTCTTTCAGCAAACTGTAAAAGATACATATTTTTCACCTCCATTTGAATTGACACGCATTTTCTTATACTTATCCTTGTTAGTATTCCTATCTACCATTGAATTATTACTGTAAATCTTAAATTTCCTACCCGCTATTAATTTATTGATCATCAAACATGGTATGCCTTGTGTTCTCATATCACACCAAACAGAGGGTTAGTGGTAGCCATAGTAGATATCTAGTTGACAGTTTCAATCAGAAGAGTGTGTCCCTGTCACACGCATGTGTCTTTGCTGAGTCACTCTGTTGTCGAAAATAACTGTAAATACACTTCCTTGCTTAGTTCCCTCTCGGGGTATGTATAAAGCCCTGTCTCTCTGGAACTGTTTGTGACTACATTGCCTGGACTCTCATAAGGCTGTCCGTAAAGTACCACTGACAAAACCTGGCATCTCTCCATCCAGCCTGTTTCACACTGCCTGCACATAACTGCACCTCTATACCTGTTCTCCACAACCCTGACAACAAGGTATGTTATTCTTGGCTGCCCTATGTCACTCTCTTATAGTGCCAGTAACTCTTGGCATCTGTCTGTGCCACACAACAGCACAGTGGCTGCATAATAAACAGACATCCAGGAAAGAACCACTCCCCAGCAAGTAGGAAGAGCACTGTCACCTGAGAAGACTTACATGACATCAACACAAATCAATACAAATCCAATTAAACAGAATAAGGTCATCAATGGTGCTGTAGTGTACGAGCAGAGAAAACAATTGTCCTATGGATGGAAAAAACAGGAACATACATATTCTAAAAAGAGGAAGAAGAAAAGGCAAGACAAGAAAAAGATAATAGGCATCAAGCCAGTGTTTTAAACACTAGGATTTACGATTGCATACAAATAGGTGATAAAGATCTGCTGTGAAGTAGCAGTAGAGCAGACGTGTAATCAAATTCAAATAAAGCAGATTAAAAACGAATTGGGAGAGATTGAAAAAAGAATCAGCCCTTGTGTTGTAGTATGGTAACGGTAGTAGTGAGCATGTTCGTCATTATTTGTTATTTTTATGTTTCTGTTTTTCCATGAGTAATATGCATTAAAACAGTTTGGAAAACTAAATAAAAAGTTGTACTGGTGCCAGATTCACTTTCACAATAGCATACAGCAGTGTCAGTCAAGGTATCACTATGTGAACGGATTAGGCTATGGAGAAATTATTAACATATTGTTAGAAATGGAGTTTCAGGTTGGCTAGGATATGCACCTAAGCCAGGCACCACTCTAGTCAGGGCAAGGGAGTTACACACCAAAGATAACCCCTACACATCCCCTTGGTAGCTTGCCATGAGCAGCCAGGCTTATCCCAGAGGCAATGTGTAAAGCGTTTACACAACACACACACACACACACATCAGTGACACACAGGTGCACCACAAGGAGAAACTCCACACATGTTTATATAAAAAATATCCTTGTATTATACCAAAAACATATTGGAACAAACTTTGTCAACTAGGCAATGGTTACAACATTACATAGGTCATAAACCACTTTGACATAAGGCAATGGACATAATATCAAATGTAGTGCATTAAAGCATTACAAACAAGTTGTACAGGTCATAGAAATATTAGGCATAACATCACAGTTAACACCCTGAAGTAAATACTCATACTTGCACATTAGCTCACAGCCTCTTTGTATCATATGGGAAGCACCAGTGACCACAAAAAGTTTGTATCATATGTAAAGCACAACATCAGGTCCTAAAGAAAATGCAGCAGTTATATGTACATTTCTATCACCAGATCCTATTGGGCACCAACCACCGCTTTACACCTTCACTGTGCACCGTTATGCAGCTCCTGCAGTAGGAACACGTTTTCAAGTAGTATGATATTTAGGGCATCAAACAAACAAAAAAATGCAGTTAGGGGTTGATTGGATCACCAGACAGCATTGTGCCCCTAAGCACCACTTTGTACTTTAAATATGCGGCCCTAGCGCTTCTTGCATGGGTTGCGCGGAAATTCCAAGGCAGCCGAAGCAGGTTCTGGACCTCTGTTGAGGATGACTACCCCGTTCTGCTCTCTTATGCTGCTGGGGCCCGTCCTGGCTTACCCAGCAATGGCCATCAGAGTACAGCAATGCCCCCCACAGGTATTAATTGAAGCAGCTGCCTGTGATCATGCGGCGCAGCTGCAAGGGCTCTCTGGAGCTTAAATCCCCCACAAAAAGGATAGGCAACTTGGGAGGCCTCACTGGGCCCTCCCTATCTGAAACAGAGCTGCCAGTGGGACTGCAGAACAGTGGGAGCGAGGGTTAGCAACCCAGCCTCGGGTGTGGATGTCCACTGATCCTGAGCGTTCACCGGGCTCCTGATCTCACTCCCCTCCCGGTGACCGGAGACGACTCCAGTGTCTGCAGACTTCCTGGTGGGGACGGCTTTCCACGTTCTTTGGGATGGCCGGCTCTGCCCCTCCTGACGTTGGCATTGCCCCAACAACACTGGACCTCCAGACTGGGTTTCCTCGTTACTGCTGCGAGCAGACACACGCGCTAGCTGCCATGGAGGCAGAGAGTGCTTCATCCACGCAGAGCTCTCCCCTCCCGCTGTCCCAAAAGACAAGAATTATGGCTGCACACCAAACGCACTGCTTGCCCTTGTCAAAAGCGCTCACTATATACTGAGTTGAAGAAGCACTTCTCACATGCTTTAACTTTTAGACATTAAAGCAAACTAAGAGGGAAGCCTCCTAAAGCGCTTCACGTGTGCTGTGATAGAGAACCTCTAAACAGAGCTCTCCAAGTGCTGTACTAACAAACAAAATCAGAAAAAGCACGAAAATGCCACCACCCACTTGTAATTTTTGAAAAGATGCCAGTTATTTAGGAGCAATAGGACAAACACACCTTTCTTTTGTTCGACCTGGTACTTTTATTTGTACCTGATATCTTCAGTATTTTTTGTTTTTTATACTTTTGTGCAAAGAAGAAAAACAGAACATTCAGCTACTTCACCATAAATATGTACATCAACTACTTCACAATGAATATATACATCAATATTTACAAACCACAAAATTAAATCCAATCATATTGTACAATCACAACCATTCTACATATAATACAAAACATATACAACATTCAGTAGAACAATCCTGTGTATAAACGATCAAATCGATATTTATACAAACGGAAAAGAGACAAAGTCAAAATGGGGGAAGGAGAGATGGTTTGGTTCTAAAAACAGTTAATGTTTATAAATGGCTCCTTCCAGTGTGCCGTGTATAAACGATCAAATCGATATTTATACAAACGGAAAAGAGACAAAGTCAAAATGGGGGAAGGAGAGATGGTTTGGTTCTAAAAACAGTTAATGTTTATAAATGGCTCCTTCCAGTGTGCCGACGCGTTTCTGGTCCAAAGAGATCAATCTTTAGACTGTCATCAGGGCTCTGTCACTTATCTGTATTAATATGCAAAGAAACAATACAATGTTTTATTATTTCTGCACTCTATTCTGTTGATGGATAATTAAATGATCGCACCGCTAATTTTATGTACACTGGGGAATACCTGTTGGGTTTACTTTGGAAAAACCAAAATCTGAGATTGCGATTTCTGTTGTCGCTTTCCTTTGAATTACTGGTCGGGGTCTCAACCTGAAGGAGGGAAACGGAATGGTAGCGTTTCAGTGGTCATGTCTTAAGCATGTGTCATAAATCGTTCTAAAGGGCAGACTGCCGGCTTATCTCCTACCTGTCTATTGTAGCAGGAAGGCTCAATGGGAGCGGTTTCTTTTGCGGGTTCAATTTGCCTCGAGTCTGTTGATATTAAAAAACTACTGTTACTCCATAAAATCACAGTATGTGATCACCCTCATCTACCAGTGACACCGGGGGGGGGCTAGTGCACGACATACCTTGACTGGAGACGTGGGCTCCTACCGCTGGGTACCTCCTTTCAACGCTGCCCGCGCGGCGTGCGCCGCGCTCCTGTTAAGTGCGTTTGTATGCGC
This sequence comes from Lissotriton helveticus, assembly GCF_964261635.1. Taxonomy (NCBI): domain Eukaryota; kingdom Metazoa; phylum Chordata; class Amphibia; order Caudata; family Salamandridae; genus Lissotriton; species Lissotriton helveticus. Next base: position 1,515,565,000 of record NC_136068.1, on the reverse strand, counting down.
ATCCACAGTTTCCAGATACGATATCTGCAACAATGGCAAGCGAAATTATTTTAAAGCGAATACACGCTAGAGTGCGGATTCCTCAAAAAGGCTCAAATCTTTACGTGCGTACCTGTTCAATTCCCGACTGTGTTTCACTGATTCACTCAATGCTGAAGTGGAGGGGCCATTTTGGATTTTACCATCATTTATGTTTGTGGTGTTTGTGGGAATTATGGGACATGTAGTACTAAGGTCATTATGAGTCACATCATGAAGGCAATTCAGCTCGCTTAGAGGGCACCTTTAGACACCTGATTTGAACATATTGTATTTATAATCTTGATACTTCGGCCAAATTATTTAATCCGGTGACAGTGCTATTGAATTTTAAGATGAGGTAAGCTTCTTTCTGGAGCAAAACCCTCTCTGTGTCAAGTACACGTTTCATCTGATTTGTTGAAAAGAGAACCGACCATTTAAAGTCGCTCTCGCTATGGCCTTTCTCGATGAAGTGTTCAACCATGGGTGCTGTTACCACTTTTTTCTTTATCCTGGACCTATGTTGGCAAATTCTCAAGTTCACCTGTTGGCTCGTTTTGCCGATGTAGATCTTACTACATGGGCAAACTACCACGTATACCACATTTTTTGTTTTGCACGTTGTGAAACCTTGGTGTTTCCACTTATTGCCCAGATGCTGGAACTCATTCCCCTCAAGTGTGCTGGCACAGACTACACAGTTGCCACATCTATGGTGTCCTTCCAGTGGCTTCATTTTTAGTTGACTCCGTAAGTCATTTTGGACTCTGGTGGTACCTATATCTGCTCTCACCAATTGTTGGCCTATACTTTGGTTCTTCTTATAGGCGAACATTGGGCGTGGAAATGGACATTCAAGTCCCTCAAGGAGATGCCAATTCTTTAGTATCGTTTGCCTGAATTTGTGTGTGTCCGGGCCAAAGGTCGTGACACACACCAGCCTGTCGAGTTCTTTCTTTTGTTTCTTTTCCAACAATTGCTCACGGGGGAAGAACCTAACTCTCTTACGGGAATGTTTCAATCGTTTTTTAGGGTATCCCCTCTGTACCATTTCATCACAGAATACATTCGAATGGACATCGTACTCACTCAGTTCAGAACAATTCCGTCTAATTCGGAGTAGTTGCCCAAATGGCAGGTTAGCTTTTAGATTCCTGGGGTGGGCACTCTTGTGGTGCAAAATTGTATTTTTATCCGTGGCCTTTTTATACAGGGAAGATTTTAATCCTTCATTTGTGGCCATCATTGTGACATCTAAAAATGTCATCTGTGCTGTGCTTGACTCCATAGAAAATGAAATGTCGGCATGTCTGGCATTCAGCCAGTTGTGAAAAGCCACCAGATCAGTCTGGCTCCCTGCCACAGGAGCCAGACGTCATCTATGTAGCGCCACCACTGGCTAATATGATGTTTGAAGGGATTGTTGGTCTCAATGAACCTCTCCTCATATTGCGCCATGAAGAGGACTGCCATCTCCGGTGCATAAGTGCATCCCATGGCAGTCCCCTTCACTTGCAAAAAGAATTGATTGTTAAATTTAAAGTAATTCTTTTTTAGTGCCACCTCGGCTAGTTCCAGAATAAATGCAGTGGGTACCTGATGTGGTCTTTCACGGCTCTCTAGGTAAAGCTCTATCACCTCTAAGGCCTCGTCCTGAGGGATCTGGGTGTACAAGGACGTGACGTCCATAGTCACCATTATCTGTTTTGTGGGGTCAAAGGGAGTTCCCTCAACCTTTAACAAAAAATCGGTGGTATCTCTTAAATGGGACTTAACTTTTTGCAAGAAGGGCTTCAAAAAGAAATCGACATACTTGGAAATTGGTTCCAGGCATGAATCACACCCTGAAACTATGGGGCGACCAGGGGGCTCCTGTAAATTCTTGTGAATTTTTGGCAGTAAGTAGAGCACTGGAGTACGCGGGAATTTTTTCAATAAGAAATCACATTCTTTAGTTCCAAGGAATCCAGCCTCTCTGCCTGATTGAACAATGCCCGCAATCCGTCCCTAGATCTGTTTTACTGGATCTTCGGGAAGGGAACGATACCATGTGTCATTCTGTACTTGCTTTAGACCTTCTGTCAAATACATTTCCCTGGGCCAGACAACAACTGCTCCGCCTTTATCGGCCTGTTTAATTACCACGGACTGATCTTCCTTGAGGGATTTTATTGCCATTCGTTGGTTGTAGGTGATGTTTTGTTTAACATATGATTTTGTTTTCTCTAACTTGTTTATTGATGACAGGAGTACCTGCTCGAATGCCACAATTTGTTTTGGAATATTTAGGTGGGGTACAAATGTAGACTTATTTCTAAGTCCAGTAATTTCATTACTCGCACTAGTCGATGGACTAGACGAAAAAAATGCCTTAAGGCGCACCTTTCTGCAGAACTCAATTGCCTCCAGTTTGAGTCTCGTGAAATCAGTATGTTTAGATGGCACAAATTTTAAACCCAAATTTAGAACAGCTTCCTCATCAGCAGTGAGTATTTTAGACGAAAGGTTAACAACTGTACTAGGTCTCTCTATGACTTGTACGATCGATTCCGTGTTCTCATCTCCCATGGTATTTTTTGGCGGCCTCTTGATGCCTGACCCCGATCTAAAAAAGAAACCTGCTTCTTTGAATTGTTGCCTCTTTTGTCTGAATCAGATGAGTCAGATGATGTTTCCGAAAACGTTTTAAACCTGTTTCTAGATCTCCCTTGAAATGTAGACAGAGCTCGACGAGACTCTGTCTGGGTGTAGTAATTTTCTTTAAGGAAGGGGTACACAAGTTCTATTTTAAAGGCTTTAGAGTCCCTCTCGTATTTGTTGGTCTTGTCTGTGATTGTATTGTCCCTAAAAGTTTGAATTTCTTTGTCGATTTTTTCTAATAGTCCTTTAGCATCGGTCACTGCCTGGTTATCCCTTAGAGCTTGAGAGAGTTCCTCAATCTCCCTTTCCTCTTCTCGGACAGAAAAATGACAGGTCAAAAACATACCTGTCATTTTTACTGAGGATAGTGAATATAAGAAGGGGTTCAGCTACATAAACACCAAATGTAGCAGAGATTTAATGGTCCATACCATCGAGACGGCCCAGAGGCTGTGTCGAGAAGAGGAAAGGGAGATTGAGGAACTCTCTCAAGCTCTAAGGGATAACCAGGCAGTGACCGATGCTAAAGGACTATTAGAAAAAATCGACAAAGAAATTCAAACTTTTAGGGACAATACAATCACAGACAAGACCAACAAATACGAGAGGGACTCTAAAGCCTTTAAAATAGAACTTGTGTACCCCTTCCTTTAAGAAGATTACTACACCCAGACAGAGTCTCGTCGAGCTCTGTCTACATTTCAAGGGAGATCTAGAAACAGGTTTAAAACGTTTTCGGAAACTTCATCTGACTCATCTGATTCAGACAAGAGAGGCAACAATTCAAAGAAGCAGGTTTCTTTTTTAGATCGGGGTCAGGAATCAAGAGGCCGCCAAAAAATACCATGGGAGATGAGAACACGGAATCGATCGTACAAGTCATAGAGAGACCTAGTACAGTTGTTAACCTTTCGTCTAAAATACTCACTGCTGATGAGTAAGCTGTTCTAAATTTGGGTTTAAAATTTGTGCCATCTAAACATACTGATTTCACGAGACTCAAACTGGAGGCAATTGAATTCTGCAGAAAGGTGCGCCTTAAGGCATTTTTTTCGTCTAGTCCATCGACTAGTGCGAGTAATGAAATTACTGGACTTAGAAATAAGTCTACATTTGTACCCCACCTAAATATTCCAAAACAAATTGTGGCATTCGAGCAGGTACTCCTGTCATCAATAAACAAGTTAGAGAAAACAAAATCATATGTTAAACAAAACATCACCTACAACCAACGAATGGCAATAAAATCCCTCAAGGAAGATCAGTCCGTGGTAATTAAACAGGCCGATAAAGGCGGAGCAGTTGTTGTCTGGCCCAGGGAAATGTATTTGACAGAAGGTCTAAAGCAAGTACAGAATGACACATGGTATCGTTCCCTTCCCGAAGATCCAGTAAAACAGATCCAGGGACGGATTGCGGGCATTGTTCAATCAGGCAGAGAGGCTGGATTCCTTGGAACTAAAGAATGTGATTTCTTATTGAAAAAATTCCCGCGTACTCCAGTGCTCTACTTAATGCCAAAAATTCACAAGAATTTACAGGAGCCCCCTGGTCGCCCCATAGTTTCAGGGTGTGATTCATGCCTGGAACCAATTTCCAAGTATGTCGATTTCTTTTTGAAGCCCTTCTTGCAAAAAGTTAAGTCCCATTTAAGAGATACCACCGATTTTTTGTTAAAGGTTGAGGGAACTCCCTTTGACCCCACAAAACAGATAATGGTGACTATGGACGTCACGTCCTTGTACACCCAGATCCCTCAGGATGAGGCCTTAGAGGTGATAGAGCTTTACCTAGAGAGCCGTGAAAGACCACATCAGGTACCCACTGCATTTATTCTGGAACTAGCCGAGGTGGCACTAAAAAAGAATTACTTTAAATTTAACAATCAATTCTTTTTGCAAGTGAAGGGGACTGCCATGGGATGCCCTTATGCACCGGAGATGGCAGTCCTCTTCATGGCGCAATATGAGAAGAGGTTCATTGAGACCAACAATCCCTTCAAACATCATATTAGCCAGTGGTGGCGCTACATAGATGACGTCTGGCTCCTGTGGCAGGGGAGCCAGACTGATCTGGTGGCTTTTCACAACTGGCTGAATGCCAGACATGCCGACATTTCATTTTCTATGGAGTCAAGCACAGCACAGATGACATTTTTAGATGTCACAATGATGGCCACAAATGAAGGATTAAAATCTTCCCTGTATAAAAAGGCCACGGATAAAAATAAAATTTTGCACCACAAGAGTGCCCACCCCAGGAATCTAAAAGCTAACCTGCCATTTGGGCAACTACTCCGAATTAGACGGAATTGTTCTGAACTGGGTGAGTACGATGTCCATTCGAATGTATTCTGTGATGAAATGGTACAGAGGGGATACCCTAAAAAACTATTGAAACATTCCCGTAAGAGAGCTAGGTTCTTCCCCCGTGAGCAATTGTTGGAAAAGAAAGCAAAGAAAGAACTCGACAGGCTGGTGTGTGTCACGACCTTTGGCCCGGACACACACAAATTCAGGCAAACGATACTAAAGAATTGGCATCTCCTTGAGGGACTTGAATGTCCATTTCCACGCCCAATGTTCGCCTATAAGAAGAACCAAAGTACAGGCCAACAATTGGTGAGAGCAGATATAGGTACCACCAGAGTCCAAAATGACTTACGGAGTCAACTAAAAATGAAGCCACTGGAAGGACACCATAGATGTGGCAACTGTGTAGCCTGTGCCAGCACACTTGAGGGGAATGAGTTCCAGCATCTGGGCAATAAGTGGAAACACCAAGGTTTCACAACGTGCAAAACAAAAAATGTGGTATACGTGGTAGTTTGCCCATGTAGTAAGATCTACATCGGCAAAACGAGCCAACAGGTGAACTTGAGAATTTGCCAACATAGGTCCAGGATAAAGAAAAAAGTGGTAACAGCACCCATGGTTGAACACTTCATCGAGAAAGGCCATTGCGAGAGCGACTTTAAATGGTCGGTTCTCTTTTCAACAAATCAGATGAAACGTGTACTTGACACAGAGAGGGTTTTGCTCCAGAAAGAAGCTTACCTCATCTTAAAATTCAATAGCACTGTCACCGGATTAAATAATTTGGCCGAAGTATCAAGATTATAAATACAATATGTTCAAATCAGGTGTCTAAAGGTGCCCTCTAAGCGAGCTGAATTGCCTTCATGATGTGACTCATAATGACCTTAGTACTACATGTCCCATAATTCCCACAAACACCACAAACATAAATGATGGTAAAATCCAAAATGGCCCCTCCACTTCAGCATTGAGTGAATCAGTGAAACACAGTCGGGAATTGAACAGGTACGCACGTAAAGATTTGAGCCTTTTTGAGGAATCCGCACTCTAGCGTGTATTCGCTTTAAAATAATTTCGCTTGCCATTGTTGCAGATATCGTATCTGGAAACTGTGGATGCGCATACAAACGCACTTAACAGGAGCGCGGCGCACGCCGCGCGGGCAGCGTTGAAAGGAGGTACCCAGCGGTAGGAGCCCACGTCTCCAGTCAAGGTATGTCGTGCACTAGCCCCCCCCGGTGTAACTGGTAGATGAGGGTGATCACATACTGTGATTTTATGGAGTAACAGTAGTTTTTTAACATCAACAGACTCGAGGCAAATTGAACCCGCAAAAGAAACCGCTGCCATTGAGCCTTCCTGCTACAATAGACAGGTAGGAGATAAGCCGGCAGTCTGCCCTTTAGAACGATTTATGACACATGCTTAAGACATGACCACTGAAACGCTACCATTCCGTTTCCCTCCTTCAGGTTGAGACCCCGACCAGTAATTCAAAGGAAAGCGACAACAGAAATCGCAATCTCAGATTTTGGTTTTTCCAAAGAAAACCCAACAGGTATTCCCCAGTGTACATAAAATTAGCGGTGCGATCATTTAATTATCCATCACCAGAATAGAGTGCAGAAATAATAAAACATTGTATTGTTTCTTTGCATATTAATACAGATAAGTGACAGAGCCCTGATGACAGTCTAAAGATTGATCTCTTTGGACCAGAAACGCGTCGGCACACTGGAAGGAGCCATTTATAAACATTAACTGTTTTTAGAACCAAACCATCTCTCCTTCCCCCATTTTGACTTTGTCTCTTTTCCGTTTGTATAAATATCGATTTGATCGTTTATACACAGGATTGTTCTACTGAATGTTGTATATGTTTTGTATTATATGTAGAATGGTTGTGATTGTACAATATGATTGGATTTAATTTTGTGGTTTGTAAATATTGATGTATATATTCATTGTGAAGTAGTTGATGTACATATTTATGGTGAAGTAGCTGAATGTTCTGTTTTTCTTCTTTGCACAAAAGTATAAAAAACAAAAAATACTGAAGATATCAGGTACAAATAAAAGTACCAGGTCGAACAAAAGAAAGGTGTGTTTGTCCTATTTATCCTAAATAACTGGCATCTTTTCAAAAATTACAAGCGGGTGGTGGCATTTTCGTGCTTTTTCTGATTTAAATAGGGTCCAGCCCCCCCACTCCTTACCCCAGGACCTAACTCCTTTTGTTTGTACTAACAAACAAAGCACTCCTCATGTGTTTTCACCTTGTTTCGCAAAACAGAAAGGTAGAAGGACAGTGCAGCCCTTCTTCTGCTCCAACAGGGTAAGCAACTGCAGGCATTCTCACCCCACACTAACCAGGGGCATGGTTCCTCACACAGCTCTGCTGCTTCCTTCCAGGCTGGTTTCTTTTAGACCCACTGAAGTCTTTTGTATCCCTGAGACTTCCAACAGGAGGCCAGCACACACAAGCCCTTGGAAATTCTTCATAAGAAGGATACCACAGTAGGGCACAAAGAGTCAGTCCTTTTCCTCTACCACAGACAGAAGCAGCAACTGCAGGTCAACCCACCCCTCACACAGAGAAGGCATCCCTCCTCACACACTCCTTCTGATCTTCGTGGCAGGGTCCTCTTGTTCCTTGAAGTAATCTAATTCTCTGGGGTATAAGGTCCACTACTTATACCCCATGTTGCCTTTGTTTTCTTTCTGGCAAGGGTTTCTGAGCCCAGTCCAAACCAGTTCTGTCCCCTCAAGTGCAGAATCACTACAGGAGATGGAGACAGCATTGTGCAAAGGAGACACTGCCTCTTCAGGTGTAAGTAAAACTCCTCCCACCACTCTAAATGCAGCCAAAGCCAATTCAGTTCAATTCTGAGTCATCCAGGAAAGGCAGGACACACCTCAACTCCCCCCACCCCTTGGTGGCTGTCTACAGTTAATGCACATCCCCAGTCCCTATCACTCCAAAACCAAACAGTCAATACACAAAAAGGCAGAGACACACAGAAGGTTTTTTGTTTTCGAAACGCATACCATTTTTCTTTAAGGAAAACAGGCTGCACTTTAAAAAAAAGAAACATTTCTTTATTTAAAAGCAAACACATGCATGGTGGTCTGTTTTCCCCAGCAGGCCACTATCCCTGTGTTTTTAGCGATATCAAATGGGTCACAAAGTGTGACCTACCTCATGAATATTAATGAGGTAGGTCAATTGCAACCATCTGGGAAGCGCTAACAGTGTAAAACACACTGTTGTACATAGCTGTTTGCGATTTCCTAATAGAGAATCGCATTAATTTGCTATTAGGAAATCGTAAACAGAAGTCTATGTAAAATTTCTGCCCCTTAGATCAAAACTAGTGGGCAAAAGTGGGCCCTAGTTGATCAATGTCAAGAAGAACCAACGCATAAAAGTATTCCACTATAGGGAAAAAAAGTGGCGTTGCAGGGCAGCTTGGCGTGCGTGCCTCCAGTGACGCAAGCAAAATTCGATTGCAATTGTCAGGGACGGGATGATCGGCCATTATCCCCCATAGAGAGCTGAAACTGGCAGGCGCCCAGAAAGCCACAAAAGAGAACACGGCACAACAGAGGAAAGCCGTTTTTGAGCTGTAATAGAAACCAGCGTAAGCATGAAGTGCCTTTGGAATGAACATTTCCAGTTTCATGTCTACTTGCTTTGTTTTTTAAGTTATTTTTTTACTCATTCTGATAGAATTTGTTAAAGGTGACTTCCATGCATATCCCCCCCAGACTTCGTAGTGGGGGGGACAAGGGTGGGGGGGGGCGAGGGGACGAAAGTATTTCCCCTCTCTCTTCTGTCTGGGGCAGGGCCATTGGTATGTCAAAGCGCGAGTGCTTTGACGTGCTAATGGCCCTGTACTTGACCTGTGACCTTACCTTTTGTGCTGCAAAAGCTACAGGAATGTTTTCACACCTCGCCCTCGCCTCCACCACTGCCTGCAGTTTGCACTTCTACAACAAAGGAAGAGAAGTAGTTTGTGGATTGCTGACTGCAGGGCTGACATTAGAGTGGGTGGCGCCCAGTGCGACCATCTCAATGGACGCCCCAACAAACTTTTTAATTTTGAGTTATGCGGGAAAACAATGCTGGTGTAATGTTTGTTAAGGGACTCAGATGTACAGCGCTCTGAGCACATGAGATGTAAAATGTGCTGTTTACTGCATTCCTGAAAACAAGAAAGGTATTTGGAATAGAGGCACACAAAGTAAAGGAATAGAAAGGTGCCCAGAATGCAATAGGTGCACAGTGCTGCAAGGCATTGTGCGGCACACACAGTGACAGGTGCAAGGCTACGTGAAGCACAGCTAGTGCACAGTGCTTAAACCAATGAGACTTCTAGAATGAAATATAAAAAAAATGACATCTGATGCTCTATAAGACACAAAGACAAAGTATTAGCTGGTTAGGCCCTTGTGTATCAAACCTTCACGAAAAAAAGGAGCACAGATGCCCAGAGGTGATATGAATTGAGAGTGGCTTCTTGAGTGGGAGGATATGTTCGGTTGCTATGATTACTTATCAGTAACATTTTGCCTAATAGCCTAACAGTCTGCCTGCTGAGACAACGCATGGGTGTCAGGCCAGGTACTGGTGGCTAGAAAGCCTAGATTGTAAGACAGAGTTCCTGGCTTGCGAGGGGAAGTCTGGGCACTCAGGCATGTCCCAGGGTGTCCACCCACCATTTTGTACACTTTTGTAGTTTTCATATTGCGCAAACTTGGCCGAAGGGGATCACAGTGCTTCATGTGAACACGAGATTATAGTACATAATGTCAGATTCATTCGTGTTTTTTCCAGGTACGGGGAAATGAAATGCTTTACCCAGAGTCACAGCATAGTGAGCCAATGCCGGGACTTTAACCTGAGTGTCCAGTTGCAAAGTCAGAAGCTCTATGTGTTAGGCCACATCTGGTATTCTGGCCACTTGAATTAGTCAGATAGCAGACTGTATATGCATGGAAAGCGGCGTAAAATAAAGTCCATACCAGTTTGTACTCACCATGACAGAAGCGGACAACTGGTACAGGGCAGACTGTACACACCAGAGCAGCAGTCTAAATGAAGACAAGCCACAGCAGTGTAAAGATGGTAAAAAAATAGACTGCATATAAGGGATAGCAGTTTAGCCACACAAGTAGTCTGTACACCAGAAGAGTAGCGTAAAGAGAGAGGAAGGCATACTATACAGAGCACACAGGGTCGCTGGGACCCACTGGCCTGAAGTGCCCATTTTCTTTCTTGCACTGGGGTCCATGATACACCGATAAGCCTCTGGTAGCAGGAGAGCAGTGTAAATAGGCACAGGCAGACTGTCCACCACTGTAAAGTATGACAGTATGGATCATAACAGCAGTGTAAAGGGGGCAGGCTGTAAAGTAAAAACATTGACAAGCAGACTGTTCACAATAAAACGTAAAGGCATGAAAGACGGCGAGAGAAGGAAGGCTTGTACATACCAAAAGACAAGAGCTGTGTTTTCAGCCACAGTGCTTTGCCTCAATTTCCTGTGATGGACGCTCGGGTGAAGGCCAGTGCTGTTCCTCTCCTGTATCTGAGGGTTGCTCCTGCGAGGGCCCTCGGGCTTGTTGTCAGAAGCCCAAGGGTGCATGGCTGCTTAGACTAGCTGTTGTTGCAGAGCACAAGCACTGGTACTGTGGTGGACTCTGGGCCCAGCAGCAGCGCTTGCAGCATGTGCAGCGGTAGAGAAGGCATCCTCAGAGGGTCATACTTATTGTCCGTGTACATCCATCCGCAACCACATGAGCGCATTTGTCCATCTTCTATTTTCACAATGTTGTGGAAATGGAAGAGGATAACGCATGCATTTTGGTCAGAGGCAAATGACGCCACCTGAGCTTGGTGCCTGGTACAGTGGCACTGGTCGCACCACCCTAAAGTCAGCCCTGGCTGACTGCATACTGCCCCTCTTCAGCCCAGACCCTACCTCATTTGACACTCTTGCACACTGCGCATTTCAGCCACTCAAAGCCTAATGTTTTGTTGGAATGGTTATTTTGAGCAGTTGAACCTTGCCCTGGAACATAAGAACAATTAGCATCAAACGTAGTCTAAGCTATCTTGCATTATGTTGTGTCAGATGTGTTGGTCTATCCTAATATTTACAACTATTTAAATACCACTATTTTGTCATATTTCTTTTCTAGTGCTACCCAACCCAATCCAGGATGTTGGAGCGCTTTAAATCACACATATACATTATACATTCACTATAAACCATATCTGTGTAAATCAATTTACAGGAGGTGTTACATAAGATAGTGAGGGTACAAGGTGTAGGAGTCAGATGTCCTTTCCTTTATAATTCATTGTGCTGTATTATAAGGATTATAATTCATGAACTGCAAGCAAATAAAGGATCTCTGTGTTAAAAATAATAACCCATAAAAGAAATATCCGTCATCTGTATATCACATGATGTGCTTTATGTGAGACATATTAACCCTCTATGCTACATTGATTCAAAACTGGGACTAGACAAAACAACTGTCTCTCCAGCAAGAGCATTTACCTCCATAGTTATCTTACAATTATTATCATGATTTCCTGAGATTTACTGGGTACATAAAGAGCAATGCACCAGGTGTCTTAACCCCATCAGATATTTTTAAATGCAGAATTTCTAAACAATTAAGCAGAACAGATATACAGCCATGTTTCTCCTTGTTGCCAATTTCTTTCTGGCAGTGTTTTAATAAATACATGTATAAGTGGAGGCCTAGTCCTTGCACAGGGGTTGCATATCTTTTTGGCACAACCTAGACGCAAACTCTAATTTGTTACATATTGTAATGCGCTCGAATGTACTCAGGATAGACCTGCTTAACATATGCGAGGTCTTAGAATCTGATGTGATTTTTTATGATATAATTTCCAATGAGGTCATGTGTTGTGATGTCATGTGCGATGTCATGCGCTGTGATGTCACTTACATACTGCCTAACTTGGTTAGTGCCCCAATTCTTTTGTTTAGGACTTGTGCCCTGTTGGGAGAAGTATATTAGAGAAGTGGTGTTGGCAGTTGTAGGAGGCTGGCTTAGGATATGGTGCACATTCTCAGGAGTGATTCACTTTGCACTAATACAGGTGATTATAGTGGTCTTTGATAACCATATAAAGCTCTCAAAGTGGTAGTTGTGGAGAGCAGCCTTCAGGCTTGTCCTGAAGGAGTGTAAAGCAACTTGTTTTACCACACTTAACCAACAGTGTAGATTAGAAGAAAAAGAACCACACAATATTTATAAAAATAAGGCTTTTTATTATGCAACACAATCACTAACACATTGGTATATCTCCTACCCAGAGATATCAACAATACACACAAGAATACTTCAAAATAATTAGGTAAGTAGCACAAATATACACTGGTGTCCAGGTGAACACAAAACCATATGCGAGGAAATTGCAATGCAAACTTCAAGGAGAACGGGACTTGGACCAGAAAACTCAAAGGAGATGGGAACACAAGGAACTACTCAAGGTAAGTACCCAGGAACCCCAAGGGGCTGTGTGCAGAGTAGAAACACAGCTGTATGCCCGATGGAAGTCAATGGAGAAGTTGCTGTTGCAGTTTTACAGAAGAAGGACCCTTCCCAGGGGACCCTGAAGAAACCCTTTGGAAGTTTGGGAGGTTGGAGAGTCATCCCACCCACGGATGCCCCAGGAACCAGGTTACCTGCACCAGGGAAGCCAGGGGCATAGGGGTGAATTGACATCGGAACCTGCCATAGACGACAAAAGAAGACTTCAAAGAAGACGCCTCTGAAGAAGCATGTGAAGGTGTCCAGTGGAATCCAAGAATGGATTCTTGAAGAAGAGAAACTGCAAGCAGAGGGGATAGAGTCTATGCCACTTTGAAGTGACCAGGAGGCACAGAAGCACCTTCCCCACCAATGTTGGGAGGTTCAAGAGTGAAGATGGTGACCGTGTTGCTGCAGCTGCAAGGACCAGGAGATGCTGAGGAAGACCAGGAGCCATGCATGAGCTGTCCCATATTGGGTGTCGGTGTTCAGGTGGTCGGTGTCTAGCGGGAGGACCAACAAGCCTTGGTAGCCGCAAATGGCGTGGAAAGCAAACAGATGAAAACATTAGGACCAGTAAGATCCAAGAGACTCACCAAGTGCAGGAGAGTCAGAGCAGGACCTTAGCAAGCAGGGGAGCCCGCTGAAGCAAAGGAAGACCCTCAAGAGAACCCACATGCCGAAGGCACAGGAGTCACAAGAGGACTTCAGGCAGTTCACAAAAGATGGAGGCCCACGGGGCAGAGGATGTAGTGAGGATGCTGATCATTGAGGGATGAGGTTCTGAAGGGTCTTGTAGCCAAACTATCTCTGGAGTGCAGAGCCAACAAGCCTTGACAACAGCAATTCATTGCAGTGCACATGAGTTTGGTTCCAGCGGCTTCAATGAGCTATACTGTCCTCAAAATTGCAGAGAAGACAGGGCAGGCCTCTAGGGGCTGTAGAACCATAACCTGTGTTGCTGAGCCATGTGAAGTTCGTTGGATGACAGGAGCAGCAGACTGGTGCCTGCAGATGCAGGGAAGTGACTCCTTCACGCCAAGGGAGATTACTTTGGATGTCCTTGATGCTCACAGGCCTTCTGGAGAACTTTAGTGATGCACAGACACAGACGACGCAGAAGACTTGAAGAACAGCGAGACCAGGAACAGCAGGTGCCTTCCTTGATGCAGTCTCGGGTCCAGTCAAACTCTGACGAAGTCCAAGTGCCTAAACGATAGAAGAGTATCTTGGTTTCAAAGGTGAGTCTTGTTCCATGAGGAATCTGAGGACCTACCCACGAGGGAGCCCTTAAGAACCCTAGGGAAAGGGTTGGAACGACTCTGGGGTCCCTCCCAGAGGAGGGGCTGGACAGAGGGGAGGATACTCCCCTTTTCTTTGTCCAGTTTTGTGCCAGAGTGGAAACCAGGGGTTCCGGAACTGTCTCAAACAGAAGTATGCAAGGCAGGCACAAATGTGGCCCTTCAGAGTAGTCTGGTGCCCCTGGCAAGCGCCCCCAACCCAGCCCAATACAATAAGTCCTGTCTGGGAGGTGGCCACACCTCCGTGTGACAGGAAACCTATTGTCCTACCTTCCCTTGCTCAAGTTGAGCTCAGCAGCAGGAGGACAGAATCGTGTCTGTGGTCAGTAGCACAAGGTTGCTGGCAGACCCTGAAATGCTGTTACTTGGAGTACAGGGGGGGTCATCTAAGGAGCCCCCAGTACTTGGGATCATTCTTCTTCTAGCACCAGAGTCAGTGTTGGGGTATGATTCCAAAAAGTTTGATACAAAACATGACCAGGACCAGTGCAGCCATTATTTATTTACACATCTCATAATAACTGATATCCACTATATACCTTAAAATGGCTGATCGCTCTTACAAAGCCTGGAGAATCAACTCCGGGGCCTGTAGGGGTGTCCTGCTCATTCAGGGGCACCCTTACATTTGTAACCAAGCATCCTGCCTATTATAGGAGTGACATCGTTTTTAAGTGCAGTGACCTCAGATATAAGGAACTTAAAGCTGTTGTGAGAGTTGTAAGCACCATCTCACACAGGCTGTAATGGCAGGTCTGTAGGCAAAATACATGCTGCATACCTTTGTGGCATATACTAGTGATGTATATTGTTACACCAGTAGCCAATTGTGGATGTACCAAAGTACTTACCAGAGCCAATCTAGGGCATAGAGCACAGTTGCTGGCGGTCTGATCAGTAGGATCCCAGCAGACTACAGTCAAAACACACTGACCCCAGTGGGGGTAACAATGAAATTAGATCCTACTTTCCTACACCCACGCCCCAAACGTAAGGATGAGACTAACCTTGCCCATTTGAGGCTTCATAGTCTTAGTTGAAATATCTGTAAAGTCCATCTTTGTTGGCATGGTTACTCCCAAGTCTATGTTCCACTGAAAAGTCCATACCCTGTAGGGAAATGGACCACCTCAAAAGTTTGAGATTTTCACCCTTCATCTAGTTAAGCCATAAGAGGGGCTTATGGTCTGTCTGAACAATGAAGTGAGTGCCAAACAGGTATGGCCTCAACTTCTTCAAGGTTCAGACCACAGCAAAGGCCTCTCTCTCAGAAGCTGATCAATGCTTCTCCCTGGGGGTCAACTTTCTGCTTATAAACGCTACTGGTTGACCCTGGCCCTCTGCATTAAACGGTGACAATACTGCACCTATCCCTATCTCCGAAGCATCAGTATAGACAATGAATGGTTTGGAGTAGTCTAGACTTTGCAGAATTGGAGCAGAGCACAATGCTTGCTTCAGGTTATCAAATGCCTTCTGACAGCTAAATGCTAGATATGCTGCACTATAAGTTTTGAGACCTGTTAAGACTTTATTCACCAGCCTATGAAATGTGGTAGGTGCATTTATGAAACCAAAAGTCATCACAATAAATTGATAATGTCCACTGGGGGTTGAAAAAGCTGTTTTAGGTTTGACATCCTCATTGAGTCTGAATTGAAAATAAACAGCAGTCAGGTTAAATGTAGTGAGATATTTGGCAGGGGCCAATATTTGGCAGGGGCCAAAGTATCAATCACTTCATTTGCTCTTGGAATTGGATGGGCATTAGCCCTAGTGACTGTATTGAGGCCTCTATAGTCATCAAAAAAACTCTTACCATCCTAGCTGTGAGATCTGGGTACAAGACTACAAGACTAGCCTAAGGGCTATCTGAAGCCTCAATGACTCCCAACTCTGGCATCTTTTGGACCTCTGTCCGGATGCAGTCTTTGACATGGTCAGGCTGTCTGTAAATGTTACTCTTCACAGGCATGCTGTCATCTGTGTCCACTTCATTGGTACACCAGGTGATTTGACTGGGTGTCAGAGAAAAGAGACCAGAAAACTGAGAACCTGTCTACAATTAGCTTGCTGTAGATTAGTGAGGCTGTCTACCAAGGCTACTCCTTCAACTGATCCGTTGTCAGGGTCCTGAGAGAGGAGATTAGGGAGAAGATCACTTTCTTCCTCCTGTCCCTCATCAGTGGCCATGAGCAAGCTCATGTCAGCCCTGTTAACAAAAGGTTTCGGGCGAATCACATGAAGTACCCTGTGGGGACTTCTTGGAGTACCTAGGTCAACTTGGGGCCACTCCACTTGTCTTAGAGAGCTGCTGGTGCCACAGGTCCCAACACACACACTTTCTGTCCTGGCCGATAAACAGCCTTTTAGTCATGTCAAGCTTTCTGAAGCTCCTGGTTGGCCTCAAGGTTTTTGCTGGCCGCCTTCATATGCTCAGCCATGTGAAAACGCAGGCCCAGAACATAGTCTACTATGTTCTATTTAGGAGGCTTGAGAGGTTGCTCCCATCCTCTTTGACCATACATAATGGACCCCTAACTGTATGTCCAAACAGAAGTTCAAATGGGTTGTAGCCCACCCCTTCTGAGGAAACTCTCTGTAGGGAAAGAGAAGGCACAGTAGTAAGACATCCCATTTTCCAAACAGCTTTTCTAGGAGTCCCATGATAATACCTTTGAGGGTCTTGTTGAACCTTTCAACAACCCCATTTCCCTGTGGATGGTAGGGTGTGGAAAACTTATAGTTTACACCGCACTCTTTCAATACAGCAGTGATGTAGCTAGACATGAAGTTAGTACTTCTGTCTGACAAGACCTCCTTAGGGAACTCAACTCTGAAAAAGATTCCCAGGAGAGCCCTGGCCACTACAGGAGCTGTAGTGGTCCTAAGGGGAATAGCCTCTGGATATCTAGGTGCATGGTCTACCACCACTAAGATAAAACTATGTCCAGATGCTGTTGGAGGCTTTAAGGGACCTGCAACGAATATCCCTACCCTCTCAAAGGGAACCCTAACCACTGGCAGAGGGATTAAGGGGGCCTTTGTGGTGCCACCTGACTTACCACTGGCTTGACTGAAGACACAGGACTGACAAAACTCTCTGGTGTCCTCAATGAAAGTAACGGACAAGCCTGCACCAAGTCTTGCTTTTCCCAAGATGTTCTGCAAGGGGAATGTTATCTGCCAGGGCCAATAAGAACCCCCTAAACTTCATAGGTATGACCAACCTCCTGGTAGCACCAGGCTTGGGGTCTTTACTTTCAGAAAACAGGAGCCCTTCTTCCTGATAAGTTCTGTGGGACCTACTGAAATGTCCTGCTTCCTCAGCAGCAGCTTGATGTCTGAGTGGTTCAAGAGAGGAGCAGGCCTTCTGCTCCAGGCTAAAGTCTTCCCTTGAAAGAACCCTGATCCCAGATGCTCTGTCTTGTCAGGCCCAAGCTCCTCTAGTACAGCTCCTTCACAGGTACTGAGATCATCTCCCTGAGGAGGCTGATTCTCATTGTAAGTCTGAGAGGAGAATACATCTTTATCCTTCTTGCTCCCTCTTGGGAGCTGTTTGGTCCATTTCTTCAGGATCCAGAGCTCCTTCCGTGCCTAACTTCTAGGCTTCAGCCCTAGTGACAGCAAAGACAATGGCTTAAATTCCCATCATTTCTACATGAGTGCTGAACTCCACTTCAGACCAGTCTGAAGTTTCCAAATGATTGACCAGTAGACCGTCCACAGGTAGGTCGGGGGATGCCACAACTCTCTTTGGGTCAGTTACCCCTCCCCAGCTGAGACTGACATATGCCATGGAATGATCTGTCCTGGTATGGTATTGTTAACATTGGTCACTTGGTAATTCTGTCCAAGTAGAATCTACTCAGTGCACACAAGTTTTTCTGTCACTATAGTGACACTGGCACCTGTGTCCTTGTATGCCACAGCTTCCTGACCATTGATGAGAGGCTGTTGCCTGTATTTGCCCAAGTTAGTAGGACTTACAATAAGGGTGGCGAGCTCAGTGCCACCATCAGACTAAAACAGCCTGAGTGGGTGTCCTGACTAGGCCAGAACCCACTTTACTACACAAGGTTAACCCAGCTAAACTCTTGGGGGCCCTACTACTACCAGTGCTATTGCTAGGGGCACTAGGACGTTTAGGAGTAGTAGTAGCAGTATTGGTGCTACGCTTAGAGCAATCGGCAACCTTTGCCCTTTTACCTTTTTCCTTACACAAATAGCACCAAGGTTTCTTGTTAGAGTAGGAAAAGGAATGCGA
The DNA here is from genome assembly GCF_964261635.1 of Lissotriton helveticus. Taxonomy (NCBI): domain Eukaryota; kingdom Metazoa; phylum Chordata; class Amphibia; order Caudata; family Salamandridae; genus Lissotriton; species Lissotriton helveticus. The sequence continues at coordinate 1,515,546,875 of NC_136068.1, read as the reverse complement.
CCTACCCCCAGAGAAAGATTCTGGAGGACCTTCAGAAGACTCTTTTCTTTAGATTTCTGCCCACCTTTCTCTTGGGCCTTAGGATAATCTTTCTTCTTCTGGTCAGCACCACCATGAGACCTTTGTTGCACTCTGGTGCGGACCCACTAGTCTGCCTTCTTTCCCAATACTTGGGGAGAGGTCAGATCCGAGTCCACCATCTACTGGTGCAGTTGCTGATTTTGACAGTTGTTAAATATGTGCTTCCTCACAAGTAATGCACATGTCGCAAAGAGCATTCAGTTTATTCTTCCTTTTTAATCCCATCTTTGTTTGCTTTGTGCATGAAAATGTAAGATTCAAAAACATGTTTTTTCACATTTGGTCTAATTACTTTGGGAATCGAAGCATACTTGCAAACTGTGACTACATGCCTGCCTTATCAATGTTTCACTACAAAACTATGCAACTGTATTCTTTTAACGGAGTGTATAGTTCCAGACAGTGGTCGATTTGTATCGGGACACAGGAAAGTCCAAAAGGTTGTCCCTGTCCCCCCCAGAAATTTAGTGTCTCCTACGCCCCTGCTTCCATGCACAGTGGACGATCATCATTGATCGTAGCTAAAATAACATAATACAAGTTTTTATGTTTTAAGTTGAAATGCCAAAAGAATACCTTCTGTGTACAGCTGTGCCTTCTTTTTATTGGACGAGTCCAGCTCTTCAGACCAGTGGTAGGACGCTGACTGCTGTTTTTGAAGCTGTAATCATAGTCTCATGTGCCTGTAACTATGACCCCATTTGCTTGTAATAATGCCACCACGTGCCTCTAACCAAGTCCCATGGGCTGCTGATCATATATGTAGTTATGGTCCATGCGCTTGTAATCTTGCCACTAGTGCCCAGGTGCTTGTAATGATGGCCATACGTGCCTGTAAACACGCCTCAAGCGCCTGTAAGCATGCACCCATGTGTCTGTAATCAAGGTTCATGTGCGTGCCCCAAAGTGCCTGTAACCATGCCCCAATTAGATAGGTGGTGTGCCGGTAACCAGCAGTGATTTGTGATAGTTTGCATTCTCCCACGACACAGTTGCTTTCCACAAGCCCAAGGTGGAAATCACTAGTATATGCAGTAGACCTTTGTACTCTCTACCATTCCTATGTGACTCTTTGAGTATATCCATTTGTATCTCTTCCTTGAGTGACTTTACTATTTGTACATTTGCAATTTTTCTTTCTGTTTGTATCTCTTCCTTGTGTGACTTTACATCTTGTACATTTGCAATTTTTTCTGTTTGCATCATTTATGTAACGCAAGTAATCCTAAATCCTTATGTTTTGCAACTGGTTCTAATGTAAAGCGCTCTGACACCTTCGGGTAAAGTTCACGCTATATAAAATCGCATTAAATAAAGACAGAGGGCCAGGCTCCCTGAGTGCAACAGAGTGTGTCAGTTTAGATAAATACATAAATAAATCGGAATAACATTGTTCTGGATTGTTTTCTATTGCTATTTGTTTCTGTGTGCCGAAACAGAAAACTGGGATTATATTATCTAGTCCTAGCAATCAAAACCCAGGCATGCAGGGCGGACGGACGTGCAAGTTGAACTGCCAGCACCGACAAACAGGCGAGATTTCATTTTCAGTTGCTGAAGCTTATCGCAAGTCAAACAAAAGACACTGTTGTGTCGACAATGTAACAGGAGACAAGGCCGTTTGTGTGCCTGAGCTCTCCACACCCTGCAGCGGGCAGCGGCCCAAGGTGCATTGTTTGCATTTCTGCAGGGAGGCCGCCCCGCCTTCTGTCAAGAGGCCCAGCTGATAGCTCATGTGACTCAGGGGTCCAGCAGCCTGCACAGAGCAGAGGCTGGCACCTTATCGTCACATGCATCCCCTGCATGCCGTCACTCGACTCGACTGTTCTCTGCAATGATGATGCAGAGGACAGGATAGGATCAGCAGAGAGACTTGACTTGCCTCCAGTAAAATTTGGATGGACAGTCTGAGGGTGCAACCTAGTTTTGTAATGCCCCCATAAGTAATTTGCTGCTGTAGAGAAATAACGCTAAAAGGCAAGGTGAGAAAAGTCTTTGAGGGTAATTAGCACACTACTTTTAAGTTTCTGGGGACCTCGTTTCACTATACATTTTACACCACATAGAGAACAAGCAGTGGCAAAGCCAGTAGGTCTCTCCTATGAGAGCTATTAGCGTTGGCAGTGTTTTATAACCACGCTGTATGTACAGCAGCAAAAAGGCGCTGTGACATAGCCTGGGCTAATCTGCTTTTCTTCTTTAAAGAAAAAAAAGTATATTAGCGCTGAATGCTTCATAGTCCTTTTTTATTAATTTTTTTTAGCCATGCTGCACATGGCTAGAAATCGTTGCCTAAGTTGATGATGCCCATGCTCATCCACAGCATGAACAAACAAGCATTTGCAATGCAATAGGTCTCGCATTTACGAGAGATTGACCTATTGACATTGTAAATGACAATGCCTTTTATTTATGTGTTGATTTTTAAAACATAAATAAAAGGCATTGCCATTTACTATGCCAATAGCTTAAACTCTCACAAACGCAAGACCTATTGCATTGCAATCTGGCACACCAGGGCAGAAGCGTTCCAAGACCACAGCTTTCTATATGTGGGGCAAAGGAAACCACCAGTGGCTCCGCTCGCTTTAGGGCAGCCAAAAGAGGGAAGGCCCAAATAAAACAACTATAACTGGCAAATAACAAAATTAAAGTACAGGTTGTGCAGTCAAACACCAAAAGGAGGACAAGACTGAAGAACGGAAGCCGTGGGGTGGGAGTGTCTTGTACTGATAAGGATTAGAATGAGACAACCTGTTTGCATCAGTCTGGCAGCACCACAAGGTTACACAACAATGACAGCAAAAGCGATAAAAGGATGACTGACAGCAGCATGACGGAGTGACTGAGAAGGCAACTTGTCGGCTCTTCTAACTGTGGGCTCACAAGCCCCCAGGGTCTGCGGTGCACCAGCGAGGGGGAAAGGAGGGGGGGGGGTTAGTGTGTCTGGAATTACTAAAAGGGGAAGCGCAAATTACGCAGCAGAGATGACAAAATTGCTAGGCAAAAAAAAGGCAAATTACGCTGTGTAAAGCGCTACATTTCGTGACAGTATAATTTCCTTACTTTGTCGTTTTTACACTGATTAACACGGTCTAAGCAAAACTTGTTACCTCATTAGTACAAGTTTATTACCTAAAAACAGCAATAAGGAAAGGGATCAACCATACTTTACAAACAGCCTTTCACTGCACCGTAGGACGTGTTGCAAAGTGTGAGTTAGAAACAATTTTCGTTGTTAAAGTCTGCAGATTACGCACCAAATTATGATTTTTCTTTGCAGTAACATACAATGAGAGGAGCCAGATTAATTTACTGCAATCACAGCAATGCAATATCCCAAACACTGCACAACAGGTCCACAGTTCCACCCTGCACCCCCCTGCTGCCCAGAATAACCAACCCAAGGCCTTCTTCACCTACACCTCTCTCCGGGGTGCTCACCGAGGCACACCAGATGCCCTGCCGCTCCAAAGGATTGTCGGAGAACACTGACACAGCAATGCAGAGCGGGCTGCATGGAGCGGCTCACTCAGTCAGGGTTTCTCGGTCTGCACGAGCACTCCAGCAGCCTCAGTGACCTCCGCGGCCGCAAGACTGAAGCCCCAGGAACTTGACCGGGGCTCAGTGGATTTGGGTTTTGATATCCGTGAAAATAAAATGGATAGCAGCCAAGGAGCCGGGAGCAGGACAGCAAATAAAAAAAACTCCACAAATTAGAGTTCGTTGATCACGTGACAATGTTTCTCTTCCATCCCAGCCAATACCAAAACCAGGCGTGAAGGCAGCAAGCCCGGAGCACTCGATAAGAATGGCAACGAGGAGCAAGCTGCAACACTGGCATGACTGTCGCCAACCAATCAGAGAGCCGACTGGCGCATGCTCCAAGCGTGAAGGCAGCGTGGTTGCAGGAAGCCCGGTGTGCTTCACAGCTGTTGTGAAGACTTTTCTTATCTGCTTGTTAAATAAACAAGCAGATAAGAAAAGTCTTCACAACAGCCGAGAAGCAGGAGATCCAGTCCGGGTGGGCTGGACCAATAGGCCAAACGGAGCCAACCCAAAAAGCTAATTTCCAAAAGCAGGCCGGCGTTTAGCATAAACGGTGATGCCAGCCAATGGAAATGAGGGGCTGGCTTCAAGCCCTTTTCTAAAAGTCCTCATTAGCAATAAATCTCGCTGAGCGTTGCTGAGCATGTGCGCAGCAACGCTAGGCGAGACCTAAAAACAAAGGCAGAGACAATTGTCTCAAAGGTGAGACCAATTGGCTATGCCAATGCCAGTTAGGTCTCGGCACAACACCCCTATGATTCTGAGCAAATTGGTTAATCTCCCCATAGGCGAAAAAGAAAAAAAATTGCATTTGGTATCAAATCCTATCACATAAAGAAACCAATTGCACCCATGTCCATGTCTTATTGACAATATGTTTGGAAGTATACATCTGTTCTCACAGTAAAAGCAGACAAAATATGTTGTCACAATAAACATCAATCTCAAAGGAGAAAAGGGCTTCTACAATGTTTTTGTGGCATAATAAAACTTTGCTGTAAATGGCAAGAAGTTCAACAAGTACAAAAGGGAAGAAGAAAAAATAATAGAAGTACCCAACTACAGCCTGATCAGCGGAAGGACAGCAATCAAGCTGAAGCAATCAGTACTCCATGCTCCAGCCATAAGAAGAGTAACTGAAGCCAGCACACATGGGCCAATTAGAAGGCAGCAAATAACAAAGACAATGAAGCCAGCAAATGTTTACCAATGGGCTGGCTACAATCCCCTTGTTGTATACAATATCTCTTGCAGGTGAGACCAGGATAGAGAAAGGAGGTAAGAAATTGAAACCAGGCATGAGAGACTGGATAAAACACAGAATGCAATGTTGTTCATTTTAAATTAAATTATACATAATGTACCCTAATTTGAAAAACTCAAACAAATACATGTGAAATTTACTGCATTAGGATCACACCTTTGCTTTGAGTAAGTTTCTTATTTGTTTGGAACGCTGAATGAATTCCAGGAGTACTCCAGGATACCAAGGCAAGTTACAGGTGTCCAGGACTACTCAAAGGTGAAACCTGTTATCAATGGGACGGTATCAGGTTTACATTTCACGATACGGGAATGAAACACTGAAGAGAATTTGTGCCTCCTAATATTTTTGTTTCTCGTGAAAAATGTCTTTCTCTTTCACTTCATTGATTTATGGTGTTGTTCCCTCCCTTTTCCGAAATTATAAACACATAATCCTGCACCTGAAAAGATACCGTTCTGTACTCCACTACCTTTTGGGTAGGTTAGTGCTATACACATCACACTTGCATACATACATACCTGCAAAAATCTATGAATACCTACAAACGTGCAACTTTGTTTATGACACACTTCCACATGTAATCCCATGAGCCGGTCTTGCAGACATATCGGCTTGTCATGATACTGATTTAATTTTTATGTGATTAAGTGTGATATTCAAGGTGAAAATATTGCCAGTTCTAATATTTTAAATGCCCTCTTAAATTACTTTTAATACAAATTTATTTTGCACAAAATCCGATATAACGCAATTTGCATCATTTGTTAATTATGTCATGATACAGGCATGGAGGCATTTAAAGAGAGTCACGATCAGAGTTTGTATAATCAAAGAAAGGGATTTCTTCGTTTAGGAGCCAGTAAATGCCATAATCACCATTGAGGTTTAGCCTGTAAATTAGCTTAATACAATAAATAAGTATAACGAGGTTCTCTTGAAGGATCATATATTGAATTAATGTATATGGTAATGGAATACAAAGGAGCGAGTGCTTCCATACAAAAATATAGGAAGTGATTCTGACAATGTAAGTGCACTGTAAGCCTGTTTGCATGGCGGTGGTCTTGTGATATGAGTAAAAAAAAGAACAAGACTGAAAACAGAAGACTGAATTATAATTTGACAGTGTAATTTAAGAAATGTTGAAGAGTCTGGACTAGCTATTAGTAAAGGGAAAACTGAGGAAAATGTGGATGTTGTATTGTAAAAATCTGTGCATTGCAGGTTATACGCAAAGGCAGAAATGTATTATTGGAAAGAAAGAAGATCATAAGAAAACAAAGGCTGAGGGCAGTTTGAGATGATGGAAAGGTGAAGGTAGGAGAGAAGGACACAGTTGAAAGTATAAAAATGATTCCGGGATAAAATAAATGTGCGTTATAACTAACAGATGAGATGACTGGTGTTGAAGAGATAGTGTGATGAACCCCAAGAATTAAACAAGAAGCTAAAGAAAAAATTACCAATGGTAATAAAACGCAGGACCTATTGTTTAGTTTTGAGGATTAGCAGTTTCTAGACAAAATATTGTGTCAGAAAGTTCAGAATACATGGACTAGGCAAGGGCCATTGCCTATCTGGTCCTATTTATTTTACATCATCATTCAATGCTTTGTTTTCCTAAATATTTTCTGACGCTGGCTGCAATCATTCCATTGGGTGATTAGAAAGCTTAGATAAGAGGAATGTCAACATATTCATGTTGAGGGGACCAGAATACAAATCCATATTCCTCCACATCAAAGGACTCTGAGCAGAATCTTTTTTTTAGCTACTCAATTTTTTTTAGATTGATTCTTTAAAATACTTCAGGGACATTAATGAAAATTCTATAAGTACATTATTAATATTCTGAAACATCCTTAAGCATAAAACAGACATTTTCAACTCTCCTCAAACAGTACGCAGGAGTTCGCCCTCTTCGCCTTTGGATTAGTCCATGTTGAACTTCCAATTGTCGCTTATGGTTCTCCAAGTTATTTACTTGGACCTTATGCTCAATATCCTCAGGATCAAATTACCCGTGCCCCTACATTCAATCTAAAGTGCGTGGATGGATTGAAAATTCCCAAGTGGTATACATAACTTGAAATGCATCTCTTTTACATTTTAGAAATATTGGTTTAGTAAACTTTTCCACACAGTAACAAGGTCCATCAGAGCCTTTTTGCCTCCAATTTTGCAATTGTACATCAAATGGGATCTATATGTGGCAAACCAATTTGCTTTTTTTGCTCCGAGAAAAAGACTATAAATTCTGAGGCGTCAGCCAGCCTTTTGTTTGCCTGAGGATTTTATTGCAATCTCAGAATTTAGCTTTTCCAAAAGGATTCAAATATGAGCTATAAAGGAGCAATGAGGCCATATTCTGTGACCCCTTCTGGGCGTGCGTAAGGGTTAATATTTTATTGCAATTTTGAAACCACACAGGAATTTTTTGATCGGTTCCACTCCAACAAATCAGGAATGTCATACATTTCCATTTTTTCTCTTGTGTGATTTATCCATGTGAAAACATATGGGTGGGGGGGATGCACGAAGTGAACGAGGTGTGTAGCTGTGTTATCTTATTGTATGGCTGGTTAAAATTTAGCTGATCTGTGCTTTGGAGTAAGTGGGGGGGGGAGAAACAGTCACAGGAGTGGGCGAGAACCTGTCAGGTACGTTCCAGGTGTGCCATCTGTCAAATGTGTCTTGACGTTACGTAGAGGTGGTTGTTAGTTGCCTTACGGGAGACAGGAGCGGAGTTTGGGATGAGGGCTGCCAGGCTTCAGGCGTTTCTCCCCAGCTGTCTCCTTTGTGAATTGGAATAGCAACTGCGCACATTCCATGGATATTGGATTTTTGCGTGTTCCCTTCACTTCCTCTTCCCTCAAAGTCTCTTCTTCCTCTGCCCCCCATTTTTTTATCGCACCCACATAAGCTGCTCCCGGTCCTGCTGGGGCTCGCCAGTGCATGGCTATGCCTCTCTTTGCGAGGAGAATAGCTAGGGATGCGAAGCGCCATTGTACTTTTTCTGAGTTTTTCTTGCGGTGGATACCCAGAGCGCATGTTTCCCATGTGGATATATTTAGGAGATTGACTGTCGTTCTGAGTGTCTGGTGTACCCTACCCCAGTATTGTTGTATGAAGTGGCAGTCCCAGAACATATGTCTGAAGTCCGCCTCCGGAGTTTGACTGCGGGGGCAAGTGAATTGAGTGTCGGGATAGAAACGGTGCAATTTATCTGGCGTGAGGTATGCTCGGTGCAGGACGTTGAATTGCATATTTTTGAAGTGTACATTTCTGGAGACCTTTTTCGGATATTCCAGCGCTTGATCCCATTCTTTATCGTGGAATGCCCGACCCACATCATCCTCCTACTTCTGTCGCAGCTTGTCTAGGGAAGTGTTAGTCAGCTCCGGATAGCCCTGTAATGGCAAGTAACTAAGGGGTACATTAGGATGGCGGGCGTACTTTGTCCGCCTGCCATCCTATCGCGAAATGGGACCGCCCGCCATAAGGGCGGGGGTCCCGTGGGGGCCATGAGGATGAACCTGCCACAGTGGCGGGCGCATCCTGCATTCCTGACATTGTGGCGGGCGGTGCACTCAACATCACCCGCCACAATGCCAGGAAGGCATGTAGTGCCTGCCATATTGTACATGGAACTGATGGTACCTCCCATGTGCACCCCCCACCCCCCAGAACCCCTGGGGGCCCGCTACGGGCTTCCAATGTCAAACACCACCTGCCTTTCCGTGGCGGCAACGAAAAGCATGTCCCCGCCTGCATACAAATATGGATGGCGGTGTCTACCAGACACCGCCACCATATACACTGCTTTTTCGCCCGGTAGGCAATCTGGCGGATTGCCTACCGGCAGAAACCGGCGGACGGTCTTCCTGTCCGCCAGGGTCCCCCCCGCCATGGTTATGTGGCAGGGGGGAAATTAGAAGCAGGCTGAGGTTTTTTGGTGGGTGGAACACCACCGCCCATTATAATAATGGGCCCCTAAGTGTCTGCCCGCCCCATCTGCAATATCGTGTGCAACATTGGGTGTGTCGGGGACTCCCCGTCTCAGAGATCCCAGTATTGGCGGCTGCTATATAAAAGTTGCCTTTGCAATAGGAATTCTCCTGGTGTGAGGTCGTACCACTCGACCATTTGGGCATATGTCCTTAGTTGTCCTTTGTGAAAAAGAGACTGTACCTCAGTCACGTCATGATCGGTCCAGACCTGGAGGGCCTCTGCAGTGCAGTATTTGCTTTCCAGGGGAGTCATACTAGGGGGAGTAATGGGGAATACAGGGGCTGTCCTTTCAACATGCGGTGTATCCCTAGCACACATTTGTGGGCCAGGGATACCTGCAGCGGGTATGTGTGCAGTGGTTTTGTGCCTGGCATTAACATTCTCCTGATGGCTGGGAGGGTTATTCAGCCTTCATCGGTAATCGTTTCCCCTATATGTCTTTCCGCTGTCCAGTGAGACAGCCATTGGAGTTGTGCCGCTAGGAAGTATGCCTCGAAGGATGGAGCTCCCAGTCCTCCGCGTGTCGTGGATAAGTATAATGTGCTTAAAGCTACTCTATTGCGGCCATCTCCCCATATCAGGGCTGTGAGTAATGTGTCTAACTCCCAGAAGAATGAGCGTGGTGGTATCACAGGGAGATTCGTGAAATGATAGAGTAGTCTAGGGACCACGATCATTTTGGCTATGGCTACACGTCCGATGGGAGCCAAGTGCAGAGTTTTCCAGAAGGTCATCGCCGCTCGTAGTCCTGCCAATGTTTTACGATGATTCCCCTCATAGAGGTCTGCGGGGGAATGGTATAACTGTACTCCAAGATATCGAGGAGCCACAGAACTCCATGTGATCCTCTGGGTGCCCACTGTGATGTCCCGGGGTGCCAGATGAGGAGTTAGTGGAAAAATTGTAGATTTGTCCCAATTGACTTTGAGACCCGAGGTCTCTTCGAAGTCCGGCAGCATTGTACATATCGAGGTGAGGTCGCAGGTGACGTCCCGGATGTAGTTCAGAAGATCGTCCGCGTACAGTGATACGCTGTGCACTGCGTCTGTTATGGGGATACCCCACGTCTCTTCCTCCCACCATAACCGTGTGGCCAAGGCTCTATTGCCGGAGCGAATAGGAGGGGGCACCCCTGTCTGGTCCCTCGCTCCACCGGGAATGGGGCGGATATACATTTGCCAATTCTTACCCTGGAGCTGAGACCGTTATAGAGGAGTTGTGTGTACGCCAGTAGGGTGGGGCCGACATTTATTTTCCAGAGGACTGCAAACAGATATGGCCATGTTAGTGTGTCGAAGGCCTTCTCGATGTCCAGGATTAGGCACACTGCTCGCGGAAACCGGTCTCTTGCCCTGTCTTGGATGTGGAACAATCTACGTAGATTGTGTGAGGTGTTTCGTCGCGGGACAAAGCCACATTGGTCTGGGTGTATGTTATCCTCTCCGTCCTCGGGATCAGCGTGATGTAAAGTAGGCCACCTCCTGATGTAACCAAACCCAGTGTGCTAGCTATAAAAGCCGTGGATTCAGGAAGGATCAAGCGAGGGCAGGGAAGGAAGGGAACATCAGGGAAGGAGATCTGAAAGACAAAGAATAATTTGGTTGGTATCAGTTTCTATAGCCTCTATCTCCGTACACCATAAACAACAGCTGCATTCTCTCTCTGTAAAGTAACAAAAATGACTGTAATGTAGAAGATACAACTCTTCACCCACTTCAGAGCCCTGGATGAATGCGAGCAGTGGTTACTTCCCCTGCAACACATAAAGAACCACAGCATGTGTATATAGCATATGATCTACCATACCCTGTGAAAGCAGTAGACTATGGTGGGAGATGATACATACCCCTGATAATTGTTTTTATGCATGGAATAGATGAGGAAGTCTTGAGCAACAATCATGTGGGTCCGGGACCATGTAACAAGCAACCAATTGGTAAAAGAACAATAAAGGGTTACGTCACCCTGAAAGAGATGGTGTAGTACAGTACCTGGGTAATCCGGTATGGAGTGTCCGTGAAGGCGAATCCAGAAGATAGTACCCCCAGCACTATGCACCGTGATTCCGAGAATACTGATGCAAGGCAATGAGATTTTCATAAACAAAAATGGGCCCTCTGCAAGAGCCGCCAGGCGCAGGCTCGTCCAACAGAGGACCTGCTAACCGGACTGGTAAGCCTATAGTTAGAGTGGTCGAGATTTCGTCCTCCGCACGAGCCGAAACCAGAAGGCTCACCAACAGAGGGCAAAGTAGCAATAAGAACGGAAGCGAAGTGACAAGTCGTCCTCCGCACGAGCCGAAGCAAGAAGGCTCACCAATGGAGGGCAACACGATAATAGCTCCCCAATGATCCGTGGGTAGCGCAAACACCACTACCCCTGGCCGGATCCGTAACGCTTGAAACTGCTACGGTGAGACAAACACGATTCCAAAAACTCCGGCAGCCTTGCCGAAACAGAATATCCGCGAAAGGGCGAAGTCATGGAACAAGGCACTCTTTGAAACAGGAGTGAGCAAGAAGCTTCACAGGCACCAAGGAGCGTGAAGCCGGTCGTTGCAAATCCAAAATATCCGACAAGAGCAACAGGAAGTTCCTTCCTATATAGCACTGCCCCCTCTGAGGCTAGGCATTCTGGGTTAGGTAGTTCTTTCTCCCATGCCAGTAGTTCGGATATCACGAGGCGCGAACCAGATCGTGACAGTGTACCAAAGCTGGAAGGATTTAAACGCAGTCTGCGTTTAATAACGTTATTGGTCTATATGGGGCTGGGAGTGTGGGGTCTCTATGCTGCTTCAGAAACGTCACCAGGATCGACTCCCAGAGCGAGCTCACCTCTGGTTAGTGCATCCTCATACATGGATGCCGTACGGAGTGCTAATCGGGTAGCAAAGGTGCTATAATATTCGAGCGGGAAACCGTACATACCTGGCGCTTTGTTTCGCGCTAACGTTCTAATCACGTGAGTTATGCCAGAGGGCGTGATCTTTGCCTCTAATTCCTTCTTGTCTGCGGGTGGGATCTCGTGCATAGGCGATGGGCTGAGAAACTGGGTCAGCTCCTGGTGTGTTGCCTGTGTTTGGGTGTGGTAGATTTCTGCGTAATAGTCATGAAATATGTGCATTATGTCTACTTGCGAGTGCTTAAGATTGCCCGCCTCGTCTGTGAGCTCAGTGATCAGGTTTACAACTGTGTCCTGTTTGGCTAGCCAGGCTAGGAGTGTCCCTCTCCTAATACCCTCCCGGTGCACCCTGGTTGCGTATGAGCAAAAGTTATATTTGCGGAGGTTGTGCATGGTTTCTGCATGGGATGTTTTAGCTTAGGTGAGTTGTGCCAGAGTGGCCTTCCCTTGACCCATGTCTTTTGACAGGCCCACTAGTTTAGCTTCTGCATTCTGCAGTGCACTTTCCAGCGCTATCCGCATTCCTACTACTTGTTGGATGCAGTGTCCCCTGGCACTGACCTTAAACTCGTCCCATTCTATTAATCTGGAGAACACCATGTTGGCATTGAGTGTAAAGTGTTCCTGGATATGGTCTCCGTGTATTTGATGAAACGCCTGATCGGTGAGGCACTCTCGCGGCAGCTTCCATGTTGGGACGGGTGGATGGGGTGGCCTCCATCTAAGGGCCACTGTGTGTGCATCATGATCTGACACAACTCTGCCTAGGTAGTCTGTGTGTTGTACCTTACATAGGAGAGCTGCAGAGTAAAGAAATCTACCGAGCCTGACCCGTAAGTCGTGCGGGATGGAGTGAAAGGAGTAGATTTTAGCAGTTGGGTTCCGTGCCCTCCAGGCATCCACCAGAGCCCACTGATCCACCTACCGTCGGGAGTGTTCAGTCTGTTTGAGTGCGGGTGATTGCACTGATTTGGTGGCCTCTAGTTCAGTAGAGTTTTAGTTGTTCACTATTGAAATCTGGATTTTTGTTTTGTTTGTAGACCTTTCTTACCGTTGAGCCTTTAAACCAATATGCACCAAAGGCATTGAAAGGTTGACACTCGGAGGCTATCTTCCTCAGGTTTGTCTCATATTAGTTGCTGGCCAAAGTGCGCAATGGGGCACAATAGAATTTCATGTCAAGTGAGTGTCAACCTTAGAGAAAAATAGACAGAGCTATATTGGAAATGCTGGGCTGTTTTTTTGTTCACACACAGAGCTGTTTCTAATCTCAGCAAGTTCATAGAACGAGGACCACAGTGTAGGGGCAGCAGGCTCTGGGGAGATCAATTACTGGTAAACAAGGACTATTGACGGCAGATAAGCTATCCATCACTACTTCACGTTGCTGTGTTGGAGGGCACTAGTCGGTATGGTCTGGACTGCGTGAGAGGGGGTTAAGTGATCGAGGCCGGGTACCCATAAACTGAAAATCACAATTCCTAATTCTCGGTTTACTGATTAGCAATAAGGGTCTGGCTAACTGTTTGGGTATCTGGTGGGGGTATTCCAATTCGCCCTGTCCGCTGCTGTGAGATAACATTCTGAGGTGTAAAGTTAACAGAAGCCAACACATTTTCGACTCTACCAAGTGTATCTCTAGATTCTGACATTACATTGGTGAGGTTGTTGCAGAACTTGGTCAATATATCAGTCAGAACTTCAAAAATGTAGTGTTTTAAATGAGCCCAAAACTCTTCTACACCCCTTGAGTTGAGTCAATATTTGCAGTTTCCTCCCCTCTCTTTATGGTCTAATCCTCCTTGTTGACTCATCGCAACCTTTTAGGTGCTGCTGTGTCCCCCAGGTCTGCAGTCTGATCAGAAGCAGTAGCCACCATATTGTTGTTAATAGGTCCGGATGTACGAATGGTGGAGCCATGGTTTGAGGCGTCAGGAGCCATAGGGACGACCCCTGGGACTCCTTCTGGGTGATGTTGGTTGGCCATATCCGAGAGTTCGGATAGCCCACAAAGCCCTCCATGGAGATGCGCCAAAATATATAAAGGACAGATTCCAAAAGTACGTGCCAGGACGGACTCTGCGCTGTACAGAGGCATGTAAACTAGCCTCCCCTAGATACAATCTCAAGACCAAAGGAGGCAGAGCGTTCTCGGGTTTCCTGCCTCGGATCTGGAATGACCTACCTGAGGCCTTGCGTAGGGAATCAGCCCTGCTCCCCTTTAGAAAGTTGTTAAAAACCCACCTGTTCAGAGAAACACTGTTTAATCCTCCGTCCAGCAGTCATGCAGGTCCCTGTTCCTTCTTTGAGCGCTTTGAGACCAGTGGTAATTTGCGTTATATAAAAATAAAATAACATAACATAACATAACAGTTCGCCAAATACGGGGTGAGAGAGACAACCCAGGTCCAAGGAAAGCCTCCTCTCTGCCCTATCTATTTCTTTTGTGATGGCCCTCACTGCTTTCACCAAGAAAAGAATCAATGGTCGCATGCTTTGTGCCAGAATGGGTACACATGAGGGTTGCCTTCCTCTTCCTCATTGAGCCCAGTTGATGAGGACCTCCCGATATTGAAAACACCAAACAGGGATTAAACCACACACAATAGCGAAATACTCACAGTAGGTGCTTCTGCTGCACTCTGCGGCTCGCGTGATGTCCATAGATTGACTGGTCCCTTCCAGAAAAGTATGGTTGCCTAAAAACGTCTATGTCAACCAAAGAAACAAGAAAGTAGGCCAAGCCCAGCCTCGATCGGGAGCGGATGGGCATAGATGGGCCCGCCCTTGGCCGGGGCTTTGTCCGGGCGCAGCCAGAGTGCTCCTGCATGCGTCCTGCTCTGCGGGAGCCCTGTGCTTGTAATAAAGCGCCTCAAGGCACGAAATGGTGTGAGCTCTGTGCGGCCGCCTCAAGCGTTGCTGGAGCTTGCAGTCTCCTGCCCCATCTCTAGTCAGTAATGGGCTTCCCGCGCTGCGGGAGCCATGTGGTGTTAATAAAGCGCCTCCGGGCACGAACTGGATCGGGCTCTGTGCAGCGGCCGCAAGTGTTACTGGGGCTTGCAGTTTCTTGCCCCTTCTCCATCAGTAACAGGCTTCCTGTGCTGAAGAAACCCTGTTCTGTTAATAAAGCGCCTCCGGCAATGAAATGGTGTGGGCTCTCTGTGGCGGCCGCAAGCATTGCTGGAGCTTGAAGTCTCCTGCCCCTTTTCCAATCAGTAACTAAAAAAATGCTTTAATTATAGCCTGTCACAGACATGGTTGTTTGCTCCCCTCAACAGGCGATTGCAATGATTCCTAGTCTGTCGAAATTCGTGATCTACCTCATTAATATTCATTAGACAAGTCAAATTACGACCAAGTACGAATTGGTAATTTGCTAAGCAACCTACGATATATCACAAAATATAACACTGATCGCCAAAATACTGGTCACAAATTGCAACAATGGTCACAAAAATACTGGTAGCAAGTTGCGATCAGTATTTTGCGGCCAGTACTACGTCCATCTAGCTCATAGTGAGGGTGAACAGTTCTCCACTGCTGGGCAGTACTGGTGAGCTACACTTCCTGGTAATCACTAGGGGGTAACTGTTCCAAATGGACAGAGGGAGCAACCTATTCTGGTTGCTGTGGTAAAGATTTAAGAGAGTGCTCTCGTTTGCAGGTCCTGTTGGATATCGATGAAGGTGGGGGTATTTCTCCTTTTAGAAAAAGTGCCCTCACACACCCTTGTGGGTGTTATGCTTCATCATTGGGTGTATGCTCCTCGTGGGGGTGGCACTGCTATCCCCCATGGGCACCGCAAGAGGGTTCTTTGGTCGAGATCTTTTAAGCGTAACTCCGCAGTTGTGCGTATGGGTGTGTGGGTCTAAAAAGGGTGTGACTGAGTTTAAATTACCCCCGCGGTACCCAGAAACAGAATTTTTATCCGTGGGTCCGGCTGGTAAGATTAAAAATAGAGGATAAGGAGAACCTCTTTTAAACAAATGTAGTAGAGGAGTGAGCATTACCCTGTGCTCTCTTATTCATGAGTGTGAGTTTCAGGTCAACATGTTTCGCGCTAAGCATTGGTCCCCAATGGATCCTGATGTGCTTCTTCAGGACCATGATGTGATAATAAAAATTAAAAATAGAAATTAAAGAAGACGGCTCACTATATTCCTATGGTGCCTAAAGTTAGTTGTGTGGGCGTCTGAGCGCCTATTTGAATGTCCGATTGGCTTTCCTGATTCCAACCCCACAATTCGTATGGATCGGCTTCCTCGGTTGAACCTAGCGGTAGTGACGAGGTTAACTTAACTTCTCCTTAGTTGCAGCCCATTACCTTCCCCACCGCTCTCAGGTTTGCTGGTCCTGAGAGCCTTGGGGCAGGTAATGGGCTCATAAATCTTTACCACAGCAACCAGACTTGTTCCACATTCTAGACTTACACTGGAACCCCGGGCCGAATTCCTTTTTCCCTGCTTGCAAGTGTGGAGGGGAGGAAAAAAGCATTTGCCAATTATTGAATAAATTCCATGAACCCAAAGGACCACAGACTACTGATCCAAATTATATTATTTTATTACAAAGCCAAATATAGTTGGACATATAAACACCTCAATACGAGAGTGTAAATATGTATGGGCACTAATACAAATCCGAATCTATGAATAATATTTACGCGGTGCAAAATGTACAGAATAGCAAATTCCAAAATCAAGATGTAAATAATTATAGAGACCGCATCCAGGGTCTTCTTCATTGATGGATAATGGACATGACACTATCTATCCCTATCTATCCCTACACTACCTCTATTGTTTGCATACCTACTTAGCATTTTCCAGGCAAGCACTAGAAAGGTGTCAGAACATGAAGGCTTCCTAAGAAGCACACTCATGTTATATGGGTCGAGTAGCTTAAAGCTGGAGAGCTTGTACTAAGATGCTCTCCCCTCTCCAGGTAAGGCAGAAGTCTCCCGGGCTCTGTCCCTATCCTTAATGCAAAAGGGAAACTCACACCCACAAATGCATCACATGACTATTTCGCCCAGTTGAACACAACCTTGTAGGAAACTTCCCATGAAGCAATAGTATGTCCAGGTTCTTGCTCGACGACCTTGACTCCCAGGCCTTTCCAGACACGAAAGACATCCTCCCTTGTTATCAGGTCCACTTATTCAAAGGCAACCTCTCCTCTATATGTCTGGCTAACTCTTGAAACAAAGATATTATTCTAACAAACGAGGACGAATTCTTGCACCTGCAACAGAGACGTGAAAAGGAGAAAAATACACATTCCGCAGCCACATAGACTCTAATTGACAGATTCACTTAGAGCAAACAAGGAGAAACAAAAGTTAGGCCTATCGAGTTCAGCTAACATAAGAACAGTGCCCACCTTTAAAAACGTATATCAATCATTAATATGCACACATTATATGATCCTTTATATGAAATATTTGTTATTCATGAATATACTTCACACATATATAATTCACCTTAACATGCACATTTACTAGTTTGATTATTTGATTACATATAGAAAATATCTAGCACTTCACTTACATGTTATTACAATTCACGTTCTAATACCTTAATGTTAATACAACAATTGATTATATGTTGGTGCAGACTAACCATGATTATAAAGCACCCCTACAGAATAAAGAACCATGTTGCGCACTATCACTGGAGAGTTCTGTAGGCAGGTGGTTTTGGTCGGTCAGTGGTTTGTTAATAAACAGGGCTCAGGCCTAGGTAGCCCTGGGTGTGGATTCCGGCAGTGAAAGGAAAACTACATACGGAATGACTTACCAAGAAGAGATCATGGAGATGAATCTTCCTCTAGTGTAACATTTGCTGTATCTTGACAGAGGACCGCGAGGGGCAGTTGATTCCCATCCACGGGTAAAGTCTGTGGCCTCACCTTGCATTTTTATTGGATTTATATAGTACTTACTATCCCTGACTAGGCATTGAAGTGCTTTTCGGCAAGTGGCATGCTACTCCAGAACCCAAAGTGAATTAGTGGTAGGTTAGTATAGAGAATTCTATTTTTGTAATTCGAGCGATGGACATGTGTTAGTTGGATTGAATAAGATAAAAGAGGGATAGAGGAAGGAGGAGTCTAGAAAGTGTTATTTGTGTGATCATAATAGTACAATTAGGTTTGGGATTAGTTAAAGGAGGGATAGAAGAGGGAAGAGTCTAGAAAGTGTTATTTGGGAGATCATAGTAGTAAAATTAGGTTTGGGATTAGTCAAAGGAGGGAAAGAGGACAGAAGAGTCTAGAAAGAGTTATTAGGGCGATCATAGTAGTACAATGAGGAATGCCATTATTCAGAGTGGAGGTAGAGGATATATTGAAAGTACAGTATGACACATAGAGAAGTGAATTGGAGAGGGTTTAAGGTTTTTTTTTCCTTACAGTGGGATTTAAGTAATAAATATTTAGATAAATAACTACATAAATAGGTATACATAGCCACCAACCGTAGCTCAACCTATAGCCCCTCAACAGATTCTTTAGAGACTAGAGATTGCTTGAGTGAGTCACATGAGGTCAGAGAATGATACAAACGTGTGCCTTGCTCCACTTGCACGTAAATCATATGCAGTATTACCTCCGTAGATCACACATCTATGCATACACTTCCTGCTATAAAAGGTACACATCTTTTATTATGCTTCTCCATATGCCCTCTTTGGACCACAGAGCCCTCATGAAGTTAATGGGAGGTTTATCCTGTTTTATATTGAGCTCTTGGGAGCATTATTTCCTGATACAAAGAAGGCTCCTTTTACAGAGCTATAGTTAAATATTAATTATATGACTACCTCAGTGGGAGGTGCATGAGCGGGAATAAAAAATAAAAATGATATGATCATTAACATAGTGCCAGGTGAGTTTTGTCATTCTGTATTATTGTAAATACCAGATGTTACAGTTACTCCTTTTATTGATATTGATCTTGGAACAATAATAAAATTAGTTGGCCTTTCCGCATTGAAACGTGTGACCTGCAGGTCGCAGCAGTGAAGGTTTAAGTAATTGAACTGTATTACCAGCTGTTAAGCATATGTTAAGCCCTCAAGACTCCCTGAGGTCCTCAATACTCTTTCAGAAGATTGAGTGAGAATAAAAGAACCTGCGGTGGATTTTGACCATATGCTGTGGGGTTGCCCGAAGCTAGGGGACTACTGGTCTGAGATTGGGGACCTCTTGAATACAGTCACAGAGCGGGAGGTAGACTTTGACATGGCCGCGTGCCTCCTTCTTTGGTTTCCGCATACTAAAAAGACCAAAGTTACGAGCAGATTCATTGGGTTGGGACTGATATTAGCACAGCGTGAGATCACGTGGCATTGGAAGTCTAAGGAGGGGCCGTCTGCACGGAGGTGGAGGAATGAATTGGTGAGGTGGTCGGGCTGTGAGAGTGTGTTACGAATGCGCCAGGCGATTAGGGCTGACAACGAGAAATGCTTGGAATTGGCGCGGTCCTGGGAGCTGGTGGTGCAGGCGTTGAGAGACTATCTCGCCGAAAGCGAGGACACTGCTTAGTTATACCCTAGGGTTCCGTGTGGCTGCTTGCTTCTCGAAGCTTTCTGATAGTTGTCACCCGGGAGCAGTAAGTAGATGTTGGATCCCGCATTAGCAGCAGTTGGGGGGGGGAGGGCATTGGGAGGGTGTTGTATGGAGGAGTAGTTTGCCGACTAGCGGCAGCCTCCTAGAATGGACTGGCCCGGGATAGTACTTAAGAGGCTTTAATGACATGACATCAGTGTAGCCTGGGCTCTGATGGAGAATGAGGGTTGGTTGTTGTGGGATAAAAGCGGAAACGGAATGTTATAATTGACCTGTGTCCCGAATGGGGCGTACACCATGGTGCCTCCAGTGTATTGATTTCTTGCGGTGCCGCCCAGCCTCCGGGATGTGGGCCGATCGGCTGTGTACTGTATGATTATTGCACTGTATGATGGGGACTGGTGGTGTACGGGTTGGCTTGTTGGATGTTTTTCTTCCTGTTCTGCAATAAAAATATATAAAAAAAAAAAAAAAAAAAAAAAAAAAAAAAGAGTGAGAATAAAAGAAATGTAGCTTACAAAAGGTGAAATAGTGTATCTTTACAATATACTGCCTTTTTACCGACACATCATTCTGTGCGATCACCTAGACAGGAGTATGTGCGGGCATCCCATGTACCACTTTGTCTATCTTTTGGAACTCTGCACAGATGTATTAATAGTGTTAGGTAAAGCACACAGTGCTAAAGAGATGTGTGTGTGTGTGTGTGTGTGTGTGTGTTTGTGTTTGCCACGCCCTCTGCAGGTTGTGCTGGCATTTTCAGCTCAGGCTTTCAAACTTAAGAGGTGAATAAATGTTTGGCAGTTGAATTTCGCTAATAATAATTGTATACAATTATGTTTCAAGAAAGCACTTTGGATAAAAGATATTATATATATAACGTGGTATTACTAAAGAACAACTCATTCTCTCCACCCTAAAGTGTAAAGTTGTTGTTTCTCCTGGCAAAGAACAAACTGCCTCCTTCAGTGACTCACATACAGGCACAATTCTATAGTATGGAGTGATTCTCATCTGTAAGGTCTGAAAGCCGCAGTAGAAAGGTACATGGTGAGCAGTTCACTGTGCAAACTCCTAGGCTTCTTATAACCCTAACATTGCAAACGCTGAGAAAGCATGGATACAGATGAGGTGAGAGGGTGAGGAACACACTGGTAAGGCAGTCTAAAAGTATACAAGTCCATACAATGATTTCATATGCCAGTAGTCACTATTCAGGTGGGTAGCCTCTGAAATGTGATCTCGGGTGGCACAACACATGTGTCTCTGCATGCGTTCAGGTACTAAAGAGACCCTCATAATAGGATCATTACTTTTATTTAATACCTTTCGCTTTAGTTTTAGCACGGAAAGTGCTCAATTTTTATTTTTAAAAAATTGGAAGGGAGAATTTCTCTATCCTCTTTTCAGGAGCACCTGTATGATGGGTTAGCCAGCTTAACAACTCACTGGGTGCACCATGGGGTTCGTTTCCCGGGATTCTTTCTAGTTCCCAGCCCCACTTGAATCTTTTGTAGGCCAATAGAGTGAGCACCATTGACTTTCCCTAGTTAAATACCAAAGAGCAACTCATTTGGGGTGCATGGTTTATTGATCAAATATAGCACCTCGAGGGAAAATGTGCCTTTTGCCGCATCTCTTACAGTTATGGCGTTCTAGTAAAATGTTCTGATGCCCTCTTTGTTTAAGTCTTCCCTGCATAAAAAAAAGAGTAAAGCTCACAGTGGAGGGGACATGGTCTAAGAGCTGAACCCAATTGTTGATACGCAAAACACATATGTTGTTCCTCAGCAGTGGCGTCTTGTGACCACAAATTACACATGTAGCATAAGTGACACAAATAACTGTTTGAGCCTGATAATGTCAGAGCAAGTGATAGCTCGACTTTTAACCTAGAGTACTGCGCTATGTGTATTTAAGCACTCTTTATTGAAATCAATGTATTTTCTACACAACACCCAGAAAATTCAATTCATGGTTTATCTAAATGCTGCCCTAGTCAGATGACGTTACATTTATGGTGACTCTGTTGCTGTTTACATCCAGGATATGGGCACTGCGTTCTCGAGTGGTGGCCCCATAAACTGTTTCTAAATACATATTTTTCAAGTATTGAGAAGGCTAATAATTCTAGGCTATTTTGGGTGTATGTATTTTTGCTGTAATGACATTTGTTGTGTTATATGTCTGGGCAACAAACCCCTATATACATACACAAACAATATAAAAAAGTACATACACACAAAGAACGCATGCAGACACATATGTAGTCAGTCAACACACACATACAGACACAGACAGGTGGATGTTGGATGGATGCATTGATGAAATAATGATAGTGTGGGTAAATACGTGCATGAATAGATGGTTGTGGGTGCAAACAGTGACACATGGGCTAGCCAGGTAGCATAGAATGCAAGTATGCATGTCTGGAAGAATGCTTTGGTGTTGGTGGATGGCAGATCCCCACAGATCACCCTTGGTAAGCACATCTCATCTCACTTTAAACAATAGACTGGGACAAAAACAAGACACAAAACAGCAAACACAATTATCAAAAATGCCACACTCTCTTGTGCAATGACCACCCATCTGCAACAAACCACCTATCACCCCAACTAACTTTCAGGCCTTACACCCACCGAGCAGAATATGCTTATGTATGACCCCCTGAGGTGCATGAAACACTGCAGTACACTGCACTCAGACACATGGCGCACACTACAATTACGATACTCCTTCCCATACTGACCTTGTTGACCTATGGTGAGCGTAACCCTGCAAACACTAGTTTAGTGCACACAAAACTGCTAGTACACCTTGTTATCACATACATGGCATGCCATTTGTATATGGCATTCACCATAGTGCGCACAATTATACCACATTCATTTGAGACAATGCGAGGAACAGTACCATTTCACCAAACTCAGTTGGGGCAACAAACTTGCTACAAGTAATGCCAATATTTTAAGCCAAACATATATGGATGCATTCTTGCAATGGCTCACAATAGCACGATTGACGTAATCCGTGATGACATCGAATAAGCGCCTGACATTTAAAATCTTTAACCCATAGACAATCCTCATACTCTGAGGAGTCAAGACAGCAAGAAGCAAGAGGCAAGACAGCAAGAGGTTTGGTCACCTCTGTTTGCAGCTAGTCTGCCTCCCCTGTTGTGTGTTGGTGTGCCTCACGGATCCATTTTGAGCCCTGTGCTCTTTAACCTATTTATGGGTCCCTTGGCCTCGCTGATTGAAGCAGGCGAGGTTGTAATTATATCATATGCTGACGACACCCAACTACTGTTTACGCGTAAGAAGGGAGAGGAATTCAATGGGCAAAAGATTCATAAGTGCCTGAGAGATACTTTTGCCTGGTTCAGACTCAACCATCTCAAATGCAATTCAGAAAAGTCTGAAATCATCTTTTTCGGCACACCTCCCCTGGACGTTCGGAGACAATGGTGGCCCCCAGATATATCTCCCCCTCAATCACCAGTTAAGATCGTAAAGAATCTGGGTGTGATGATGGATGAGACTCTATCTATGACACCACAAGTACAGTCGGTGGTAGGCATATGTTTTGGTCTTCTGAAAATGCTCCGCAGGTTCTTATTTTAACTACCTATTTCACACAGAAAGACAGTAATACAGGCCCTCATCTCCTCCAAGCTGAATTATGCCAACATCCTTTATCTGGGCCTTTCAGAGTTTTTGCTCAGTAGACTGCAGGTCATGCAGAATGCGGCAGCGAGGGCAGTACTGAGCCTCGGTCCTAAAGACCGGATTTTCTACCATCCGAAGAATCTGCACTGGTTACCGGTCCGCTGCAGAATGCTCTTCAAAGCTCTGGTCCTGGCCTTCAAAGCTCTGCATGGCACGGGGCACTCTTCACCCGAAGAAGAATCTCATATTATACCCCTGGCAGATCTCTCAGGTCAGCTCACCAACACCTCATGGTGACTCCTAAGTGTCTTAAAGCCCGCTGTGGCGGATGCTCTTTCCAGGTGCTGGTGGCTAGATTTTGGAATAAACTCCCTCTCCCGCTTAGGCAAATTACAAACATTCTAACTTTTAGGAAGAAACTGAAAACCTGGTTGTTCCAGCAAGAAGGCTAAGCGCTCCACTCTCAGGGTCAATGTTTTTTTCCCCCTGTTTGACATCTGCAGCTTTTTCCTGTCTCAGCGCCGGGATACTCTGTCGACTAGCTGTGCGCTTTATAAAACCTCCTATAACATAACTTAACATAACATAACAACAGGATTGAGAGTCACACTCTAGACTCCAGAGCCGTATGTCTCGCAGAGAGGGAGTAAGTTTCATACTCTGGAAGGCAGTGCCATTGTCACTGAGCCTCACACTCTGCAAGGCAGGGCAGCAGGAAGTGGGCCTTACACGCTGCAATGGATGGAGTGCAGCTTGACTGAGTTTCACACCCTGGAAGGCAGTGTCACTGTGAATGAGTATCATACAGCAAGGACCTATTTGTTAGTGAGTGTTACGGAAGGCAAAGTGACTGTAAATGACGGGGGGTTTCTCCCTTTTGTGGGGTGAGTCCCACATTCTGGGGAGCTGAGGCACAGACAGTGAGTGTTAAATTTGAAGTTAGTATCAATGGAAGGGATTAAGCACTCCGTAGGTAGAAACACAGACAGTGAGAATCACGCTCTCGAAGGAAGGTAAACTTTAGATGTCAATATCTGTTGGCCAGAATCTGACCCAATAGGAGATAGCATCACAGAAAGTGGTTCTCACAATTTGGAAGGCAGAGTCACAGACAGTGAATCTCATACTCAGGCAGGAAGTGCCTCAGGGGGTGAATCTCATACTCGGAAGGTGAATCACGTCCAGTAAATGTTGCAATCTGAAAAGTAGAGACGTGTGAAGGAAAGCAATGTCTAGGGGAGTTTTACAATCCAGTGCCACAGGGAGTCTCACAGTCAAGAAAGCAGTGACCCGCTTACTAGCAGCATATACCTGGCCCAGATACCTAGTATCTTTGCTGCTTGGGGAACATATTTTTGATCACGCACCTTGCAAAATTGGAAGACTTGGTATTTCTCAATCACAAAATAATCATTGCAGAAGTGACATCTTTTAAGCCAGGAAAGACGTAGAACAAATAGTTTGCACACAAAGTGAGACAGTACTTAATAACTATTTAGACCTTACATGGAGCAACAAAACATCCCTGATCATAAGTGATGGAGCAAGAACAAAATGTGGCACGTGGAGGGATCTGATGTAGTGTGCAGGAACCTTCAGCTGAAACACTACAGTCTTTCTTCTAACAACCCTTTCGCAACACAATCTTTCTTACACACAAGTTCACTCAACTGAAACTGCACACTGTTATGGTGTCACCTTTGGTTCCTCTGAACTCCACAATCTCCAGTGTCCCATTGTTGTCATACTGCTTGATCTAAACATAGCATTCACCACAACAGACTGCGCCAAATTCAACTCTTCACTCCATCCCTTAACGCCGGATTCTTATCTTATCTTACCATCTATTAAGAATCCTCGGTCAACTGGATCTTTTTATCTGCTGGAAGTGTAAAGGAGAGAAAACCAATACATTTACTACCATCAATATGAGGTAACCAATTTAGACTCAGAAGGACCACTGACTCCGACTTACAATTTTACGGATTTTATTACAAAGCCAGAAATAACTGAACATACAAACACCCTATGACGAGGTTGAAAAGATACATGGGCACTAACACAAAATTCATCCTATGGATCAACCTAATTTGGTGTAACATGACAAGAATAAGCAGTTCTAGAAAAATTAAACAAGCAACAATTGCTCTGATATCCAAATTAGTCATCATCGGTTACAGAAAGGACAATGAATCAGTTAATTCTGTCCCTACACTAACACTAAGGTGACATCCCTACTTAGCATTTACCAGGCCAGAGAGAGAAAAGGTGTCAGCTTGTGAAGACTTCCTAAGAAGTACACTAAGGTTGCATGGGTCAAAAGCCAAAGCTAAGTCTTCATTATAAAAATCGATCCCTCCTCTTACCCTCCTAACGGCTCTCTGCTCTCATCTACCTTCCCTTTCCTCGGGGCACTGTCCCTAATACAAAATGATCAACTCAAAGAACACACCCTGAAACACCTTTGGCTGGGCCTCTTCAAATTCAAATTCAAATTCAAAAAGCTTTATTTCGACATTCAAAGTAATATCATAAAAGCAACATTGTTAAAAACAAATATATATCACAAAGTGCCAGTTGCGTTACCATCACGAATACACCATATATTTCAAAAACAGAGGTATAATCTCAAAGTGCCAAGTGCATTAAAAACAAAGAATAACAATAAGATAACAAGCCAATAGGAAACATATACATTAAAATCTAAAAAGTTAAAAAGGTCCAAGATACATCAATATTTATCATATGCTACAGCGAATTCCTAAACTTTACCAATAGTTTCAGGGCCTCTTCTGCAGGTAATGTTCCACAAACTTTCACTTCATCCAAGAACGGTTGAGTTGTCCTTGAGTCCCAGGCTTCTTCAGCGAGCTCCTAATAATTAGCATTCCATAAAACACTGTAACAGGTCTCCTCCATACCTAACTCCTAAAACAAAGAGCATCAGTCTAGCTAACGAGAGAAATGTCCTTGCACCTGCAACGGAAAGCATGTGAACGAATTAACCTTGCACGCCAAATCTGCTGACTGCCTTCAACTGAGAGCTTTCCCAAGGAAAATACATTTCAGGCCTACTCAATTTAGCTAACATAAGAAATCACAAACAGGCCTTTCCATTGCAAAACGTGAATACTCATTCAGGCCTTTACACATCAAAGAATACACACATTAATAAACATTACATCTATAAGCATTAAATTTCTTCACCTTTAAGGCACATTTAGGCGTCTCTACACGTGCAGACTTTTATGGTGCACGTTTAAATCGAACGCACTAAATTGCACATGAACTAATTTGTTAAGCATTTTGCAATACATGGTTACATTTAAATGTCGTTTTACCCTTTCAGCTAATACAAACTAATTTCCCAGCATTACACATACATTTTCATTATTACGTTCACATTTTCTAATGATTAAAATGTAGTTCAATGAAGGATTATATGTGGGTGAGGACTATCTGTGATTATGATAAACCCCTACAATTTTCAGAATATCATGATACTTTGTCAGTATCAAGGGCTCTGCTCTACAATGGTTATCCTCTTCTATTAGTCCACTCCTTCTCAGTACCAGGGGTCCAAGATATCACCTCAGACTCTGCCACCAGCCATGATCCAACAAGGGTCAGTCTTAGGTCCTCTCTTATTCTTTGCCAATATCATCTTCCTCTGAGACATCATCTCCTCTTTAAACTTTACCTACAACCATTATGCCAATGCCCCCAAATCGTCCCCATCTACAATCATATATTGATATAACTGACTCATTGCCACTGATATATAGATGGCCCTTTGAACTTGTATATACCATTCCTAAATAGGAAAAGTTATTTAACGTTTGTATTCCTCTGCACCCGTTTCTACACCTACTTCCATCAAATACCCCCCAGATATTCTGACATTCTTTTCCTTGGCGAGAAATCTTGTTGTGCTTTTCAACTCTTCAGTGTATATGGAATCATTTATTACTACAACTGCAGTACATAACGGAGTCACGAACATTACAAAACACACTCGATGCCTCACATTCCATATTGTTAAGGCACTAAATGATTCACTAGTGCTTAAAACATGGTACTACTGTCCCATCTTGATTGTGGGCCTCCCTCAATATTCTTTCTCCCCTCTAGACAAGTGCTTAACTATGGAAAACCTTAATCAACCTGCCCACGCACACGCCCACTACTCACGTTTGTGCTGGAGCTCGATGACCCTCAATCTCAGCAAAAACAAGGTGCTCGACAATTTGTTTATATTGTTATACAAGGTGGTCAACAACATCTCTTCAGACTACCTGGCCTACATACCGGCCAGCTACACACTTACCGAGAATATTGAACCATCTGACCGCACCCAGATCGCCTTGTGCAGCATCAAGGGTCTAATCCCTCTATGAGGCCTGCATTGTTGAAATACCTCAATACCCCTAAATCAGTGAGTTCATATATCCTTTGAAATCTCGTGCTATAAGAATGAAAGAATAACTAATGAATACACAGTACCAAAATGATTAATACTTTATTATAATAATGTATCTATGTCACCTTACTTGTCCAAACGTTTTTCGATTTAGCTTTCCCTGTCTGTTCATCACAATGTGACAGATTTGTCCAACTCCTCAGGCGTCTTGCTGGTTTATGCTAGCCATCGAATCTACTTACCGTGATACACAACTCCTTGTCTATTTGTAAGACACCTTTGTACACATTGACAGAAAAGAAATATTCTCCCTGGTCATTCATTCACTGCTCACTCCCTCATGCAGGTTGGACAGTATTCGCTTAAACCAGCCAGGCCTAATTTTCCCAAAAACACAGTTTATGCAACACATTTACAAGTATGCCTCTTGACAAGCAAATTTACATTTCATAATTTTTTTTTGTTTTTTTGCTGCATTATGTGGAAGCAGAAGAGCTTCAAGTAGTGAACCAGAGCTGAGATAGCACACTGTTAAGTAGCCCCAGTTCATGAGGGCAGCATCTAATCTTTGCAGGTTTTTTCGGTATACAACCTTTACAACGCAACTTTTACCACGCAGTGCCTTTACGACGCAACTTTTACAACGCAAACCATTACAACGCATTGCGCTGGGGGGCGCTCTAGGATAGGGAATAGGTTTAATTTACTGTCCAACACCTTCCCTACTATCCACGGGGACTGGAGTTGGAATAGTAAATTAAACTATTCACTATCCAGCGCCCCAAAGCACTATGCGTTGTAATGGTATACGTTGTAAAACTCGCGTTGTAAAAGCATGCGATGTAAAAGCATGCGTTGTAATGTCATACATCCGGTTTTTTCAGCCAGCATTGCAGTGTAAACTGGGAATTGTAATTTCCAACTGTGGCAAGGTTTTATTAGGGTGTTTATTATGCAATTTAAGGCAAACTATGCAACCCTTCTGTGGAAGTAATGTCTAGCTCACTGACACAACATTGGATTCCAGTGCTATAACATTGGACATGGCTCCTATGAAAGAAAACTATACATTTCCAGCAGATCTAATTAAATTCGTACACATAAACAAATGATGATTCCAGTGTTGACCTGCCCACAAGGTAAAACAGACAGTGTGGAGCGCACACAAATCTGCACTCGGCAAAGAGAAGTCTAGATGTACACTTTGTGTTAAAGGTATGCCTCGTTTATTCACCTCCTCTCAGATGTTCTAAAACCTCTTTAGTTCAGGTTTCCCTTGTGTTCACATTCTGCAGCCTATGAAAGCTCCTCTGTCCAGTCCCTGTAGAGCACTAGAGCATATGGCAACTTTACTATCCACCCGTCTCACCAGGAGGTGCTTTAGGATTTTAAACATTCGATAATAAAAACATGCACCATCTTTAGGATCCTTCTAAAGTTTGAGCGGTCTCTTCGGGATGCTCCTGCTTTGAGAACAGTCGATGTCATGTATGCGTGACTTGGTGTAAAGTGAAACAAAACATTTTCTTGACAAAGAAGAAATCCTTCTTTCGACACTGTTGACATTACTTTAAGAATGTCAAGTTTTTGTTTCCTCCTTCCTCAAATCATCAGTTTAGATGATGACACTAGCTGAGAAAAACTGTCACCTCTTTAAATGCCAACATACAGCAGCGATCAAGAGAGGGTTCATCAGTTTGCAGTGCTACACCCTGGGGGCAACACATGTCGTAACTTTAATCTGTTTGATCTGCAGTCATTTTTTGTTGTTGTTAAAAAAGCAGATGTTAGATTATGTGGAAGATTTATGTCGTTGTGCGAAAGGTTTCAGCCACCCAAACACATTTTTCCAGTTGTCTGTTTATAAATGCACCAGTGTAATGCTCTACTACTGGAGTGAGGTACAGGCTCATTTAAATAAACTGCAAAGGATGCATACAATATTTCTCCTAAAAGGTGCTCTTTGATGCATTTTGGATATTGTCAACAATTAGGATGTTATTCCATTAACTATAATGTCATTTGTGTCATCATTTTTCAGGTTATTGCAATCGTGATGGATGTCTTCACAGACCCTGACATCTTCCTTGACCTATATGATGCCACTTCGAGGAGGAAAATCCCGGTGTACATTATCCTCAGCCGCCTTCACCTCCCTGCATTCTTAAGCATGGTGGGGAAGACCAGCGTCAATATCCGGTATACAGAGGTATGTTGGTGGTTGCCTGCTGATGTATAAATAGCAAACAAAGTGTGCGCAGGAGGAGTTACTAATGAACACTACGCCTTTAAGGGAGTGCCATGTCTTCTGTTTTTCTGTGGACTACAAGTATACCTAAAAACGGATTGTGTTGCCGTCTTCTACTCTGGGAGTAGTTCTTGAATCACATGATATGCAGTTTGTTGGTTTCTGCGTATAAGGCCTACTCTCATGGTGCAGCCCAGCTTGCAATGACCTAAACATCATGTGTTTTGTGGATCTTGGTGAGTTTAGGAACTAAAAAGAATCTAGATATTAATGAAAAGGAGAGTATATTTCTTATGAAATGAATGTGTCTGGAAATTAGCAAGAGCTGAGTGAGTCTGTGTTTAGCAACAGCTGAGTGAGACTGGCATTTAGCAAGAGTCACATGAGTTTGGGCTTTAACAATACCCGAGTGAGGGGCTTTACCAAGAGCTAAGTGAATGTGGGGTTTATCATGAGCTGAGAAAATCTGGGATTTATCAACAGCAAAGCGAGTGTGGACATTATCTAGACATTATCAATAACAGAGTGAGCCTGAGCCTTTTCAAGAACTGAGTAAGCTTGGACTTTATCAAGAGCCAAGTAAGTCTGGGCTTCATTAAGAGCTGAGTAAATATGGAGTTTATGTACAGAAATGTAAGCCTGTCATTATCAAGCCCAGATGCATATAAGCTTTATCAAGACCTATTAAGACATTACAACTCTTTGCCCAGACTACCTTACTGTGCAGTTCATTCCTTATCAACCAATGAGATTCTTAAGATTAGCCAACCA
This sequence comes from Lissotriton helveticus, assembly GCF_964261635.1. Lineage (NCBI taxonomy): Eukaryota > Metazoa > Chordata > Amphibia > Caudata > Salamandridae > Lissotriton > Lissotriton helveticus. Next base: position 1,515,516,387 of record NC_136068.1, on the reverse strand, counting down.
CAACCTTCTCATCATCCACCAGACTAGATACAAGAAAAATGGAGCAAGAACTTTACATGTTGAAGGTTCCTCCCTGTTGAAAACTCTTCCACCACCACTGAGATTTGAAAATAACTTTATCCAAATCAGAAAATCTCTGAAAACTCTTTTTTTCACTCAAGCATTTGGCTAATCCCTTTAGCTATACTACATGCCATTTGTGGTCTGACTATTCTTGGCATCATCCCCAACACTCTTCTCATGCCTCCAGCTGGTCAGACAACTCAGGCGGCTGCTGTAAACTTTATGGGGATGTCAATGACGTCACTCTGGTATTTTCTGGCAAGGGAACCTGGTTCAGAGCAGATTGGACTACTAAGTAGAGACCTCCTGCAATGTGAGGCTGGTTTGAAGAATTTTCTCAGAACTGGTTTTGTTTTCACGACGGGCCCTGATTCTTACCATTGTCTTTCTGCACTTATATGCCCACATGCATCAAAGGGAATTGCATTCGCAAATGGTGCGAATCGCAAAATTCGGCCGTTTGCAAATGCAATTTCCTTTTTTGGGATGCATCATGTTTTTTAATTTTTTTCGCAATTTAAGGAATCGCAATTATGTTGCGATTTCTTACATTGTGATTGCATTTACGAAATCGCAATTTGTGAATACTTAAATACAATGCATGAATATTTTTTTTTTGCGAATTCGCAAATTGGAAGAGGTAAATTACCATGAAGTTGAACTTCATGGTAATTTGCAAAAACTTTCAAAAATGCACAAAAGTGCATTTTTTAAAGTTTCATTTTACACACACACATGCCCTTGTGGCATGTGTGTGTGAAAAATGTTCTTAAAGTTTAATTTCAGGGGTGCAAGGGGGGTCCTTGGGACCTCCCCCTGCACCCTTGAAATAGCATTCTCATTTTGCGATTCCTTAATTGCGAATCGCAAAATGAGAATGGCTTCCAATTCATTCCTATGGGCCTCTAGGCCCATAGGAATGAATGGGAAGGGATTCCTTAATTGCGATATGCAAATTGTGAATCGCAATTAAGGAAAATTAAGAAATCGCAAAAAAATGGCGATTTCTTAATGCATAGCATTTTGCGATTTCTTAATTGCGATTCCTTAATTTTCGCAATTAAATCGCAAAATGTAACAATGATGCATGTGGCCGATAATGCCTTAACATCTATCGCATCTTCAAGGAATCCTGCTCTTATCATCAGCCTTCTCGACCTAGTAAATGATGGGTCTGATTGAAGTTTATATTTATCACTAGTTCGTCCTTGCAACACTCCTCTCCTCCCACCCTGCTCTCTGGGAGGACATTGGAGGTAAGGAGCAAATTAAAAGAAAAAAAGAAAATAACGCGATTACATTAATAAGATTTAAAGCCTACTAAATAACTTTTTGGGGATGGATTTTGCCACAGACATCAGCTCGAATTAAAATAAGGTTGCCGAACGGGAAAAAAACAAATATTTTTTATAAATCTGCTACTAAATGTTACATCTTGAAAGTTTCAGTTGGGTTCGAATGCCACTGAAAAAATAAAATGTATATGTCTCTAGTTCGTACATATTTTATTAATTTGGTAAAAGTATCTCATAGCTTCTTTCTGCATTGATGGTTTGCTCAAAGTGTGTAAGGTATAATTAAAGTTGAATACTTTTAAAAAATGTTACTACTGTTGTAAACCACATACAACGAACAAGAAGAGATATGGTGCCTTTGAACTTGTTAAATAAGTACTTTTTAACAAAATGATTACAAGGTTTTTGGACGGATTGAGACGGGGGCGTGGTTGGGGAGTGGAACTGTCAGTATCCAGAGACAACCCACCTGCGGTCTTGCCGACTGTTGTCGGCTGTTCTCAGGGAAAGCAAAGCCTGACAGCTCTGTTATAGGCAGGTGCCGGACAGGTGAGAGGGCCTAGTGGGTTTGATAAACCCTCAACTTGCCTGACTCTCCTGAACGTATTATTAGGAGCTCAATTTAATAATATGATTCATCTTTGAAAAGCAAAGTCGTGGTGAGTGAGGCGCTTGTACATATCTGGCATGTTATTCCATAGAGTAGCTGTAAAGTGAAGAATGCAAGGTGCCTTTCAGTGCTTAATTTGTAAAAATAATTTTAAAAAGTGCAGTTTTTAAAAGCCGTGAGGGATTCCTGAATAGTAAGCAGGGCCGGACCAGGAACCAAAAGTAGCTAGAGCGAAATGTTCAAACTAGCCCTTCCTCTCTTTGTGCTTCTTTATTTCTTTCCTACATCTTTTCTTTCTACTCTCACTCACTGTTTCTCTCTAGGTGCCTGCTGTCCTAAATCCCAGGGAGCTATAGATAGAGGCAGTGGCCCTCGAACTTCAAATTACAACCTCCAATAGTTCCAGCCCCCGGGGAAATCCCAAGTGGAACAGAAGGTCAATCCAGTCCTGAGAGCAAGGCTGCCTCATCTTGATCTTACTGAGAGTCTTTTTCTTCCACTAGCCCAGCCGCGGCCGGCAGTGGGAGTAAATGCAGGGGGGTGACGTGGGGAGGGGGAGGGGCAGGGTGGGGGGCAGTAATGTATGGATTACGGAGTTTTACAGGTAAGTAAACATTTAGATACATAAAACGAATTTCGTTGCAGCACTGCATCGCATTTTAGGATGCAGTGTACTCACCGAAATTCGTTTTATTTATTTAAATGTTTACTTACCTGTAAAACTCCGTAATCCATACATTACTACCCCCCACCCTGCCCCTCCCCCTCCCCATGTCACCGCCCTGCATTTACTCCCACTGCCAGCTGCGGCTGCACTAGCCTTATCTTCGTCTCTAACTAATCTAACCTCTTACTAATCTTTATCTTTAACTCTTGCAGTTTCTTTTTCATACCTACTCTTTTCCTAAGTCACTGTGTTCCACCTTCCTCTTCACCCTTTTTTTAAACATCAAAATTAAACACTTGCACATTTTACTTTGGCAATATTGATGATTTTGTCTTCTGTGTAACAAAAACAGGAGTACAAACCTTTATTGATACATTCCATCACTCAAATCCATATTTAAGGTTGGTGATTAGAAGTATCAGAGTTTTAATAGAGTGGTACAGTGAAGCTGTGCATGCTTCACTTATTATAGGGCATATTTATAAGATTGTAACCCAGCGGAGTGCAGCAAGTCACCTTGCCACACTGCGTCACAGGGAAAGGACAGGAATGCACCAAAGAGAAAAGAGTATGACATAGCCCGGTCCTTGTCCATGTGCTGGCACCGTTTTGACTGCCTAGCGCCAATGCAGGCACCCGGTTGTGTCTGTGTTGCTTGCAGGATTGTTGTGGTGTGGGAAGGGCCGCCGTCCTGCACAAAAACAATCCCGGGAGGAATTTTTCTTTTTCTCTCTGTACTGCAGAATACACCACACATAGAAAGAGAAAGTAATGAGGAGAAAAAAAGATATTTCTCCTCATTACACCTCCCTGGGAAGGCATATCTTTTTGGCACATTCCCAGGTCTACTACTTTTGGGAAATCCTGGAATGCGTAAAAAAACGTGAGAATTGAGTGGGAACACTCACATAACACTTATGGACCGCCTTACCAGGTCAGAGTAACGCAACACCGGGATTTGCGTTACTCCATATTTACAAAGACACTCAGGGCCACACAAGTTGTCCTTGCGTGGCTTCTTATATCGCAATTCTCACTTGTGTTGTGCTTGCACCACATTAAGTGGTGCAAGAGCGATGCAAATCCCATCATAAATATATCCCTCAGTGTCCCTCCTCCACAGAGTAAAGTCCTTTTCATGTCTTAGCCAAGCTCTTTGCATCTCTTAAAAGAGCAGTTGTAGGAATCTGAGTAGAACGTTTCTTTTAGCATTATGACTTAGAAAAACACATTAAATATGCTTGCTGTCCATCTCATGAAATGGGCAACAAATCTCAATGAGATTCCATTGGTATTATCCATGTTGGTGAATTCATACCTGTTTTCCAATTTACTTAACATTTTATTTTATTCAACCATCACTTAAGAATGCTTCTTTCATTCGCAATAATTCTTAGTAGTCAGTATATGCAGTAATTTACTTAACTTTTTGTCTGACTGTGGAGGTATTTTCAACTATCTTAATTTGTAAAGCAGTTCAAACCTGAATGGGCCTTCAGTTGATGTAAGGGCACATCTGACATTACTCAGAAAATATATGTTTTTTAGAACTTCCTTAATAAGAAATGATGATCCATTAAGCCTTACATATTCTACAGGAGTTTCACAGATGTTCCACGAGAAACTGTTTCTCGGGGTACATTCCTAGGCAGGAAAGAACCACCTATCCTGGTCCTTTTGATCTTAAGTGGTACAAGAAACTTATTGCTGCTTAACCTTAGCCTTCTCAGGGGATGGTACTTCTGTATTCTGCTGTTAAGGTAACTGGGAGCAGTCCCATATTCTAGTTTATGACTAAGAACTCTTGAACTGAGGGTCAATGGGCACTGGGTCATCCCCGTTCAACCTTTAGCTTATTTGGAATAGCCTCTTTAAGTTTTTGGCTTTAGAGATTGTCAATCACATCTAGATCAGCCAAGAGTGTTATATCTTCCGCACCCCATGCTTTTGATGTTAGTGTATTATTCCACTTCCCGCGTCCTGCTTGCTCTCCAAGGCATGAGGAACTATTTTATAGCTAAAAAGTACACTCAACACTACACTTTTTATCACATTTAAGTTAATTTATCCTTTACATGCGTTTAATAAAGAAATGAATTTAGTTTTACTGCAGCAGTCACTATAAATGCCACCACCACCACCATGACCACCAATAAAACCACACCTGCTAAAACTACACACTACCATTACCACCATCACCAATACCACCACCAATACCTCCAAATATCAATATAATCACCAATACAATCACCACTGCTTCTATTACCAATAAGAAAACCACCACCAATACCAACATCACTAATACTACCACCACCATCACCAATACCACATTGTCATCAGAGCAACCACCATTAATGCTACCAAAAAGACCACCATTTGTATTACAAAATTAACAACATGAATATCCCCACCACGAATAACACCAACAATAATACCATCAATACCACCACCAATTCCCCCACCACTACCAATACTACGAACACCAATAGCACCACCAATACCACAGTCCCTAAAAACGACCCTGTCCTACTCCTTTGCATGTCTCAGGTTCATTATAAGATCCCTACCCAGTAATTTAGCATCCAACCCGGCACAGTGAATGGAAGTGAATGACGGTTCACCAACCAAAGCAGAAAGCATCAACAACCTATCATGGAGAATTTGGGTAAGACTGTGACCTCAGACTAATTGGTGATCTAAGGACCGGTTATCCTTGATGTAGTTTACAACCTCTCGTAAATCATCTGTAGGTTTTTCAAGTTACGTAGTATATCTTTTGGGATGCTGTAAGCACATGCCTCTGGAAGCCTGAAAATTATAACTGCATGATGGCTAATGTGGGGATTTCAATACAAGGAATTGAGAATCCTTACCTAATTGTCCAGAGGAGGCATTAAAATAGGAATAAACCGAGGTGTGCCGACTTTAGGAGGCACCCAGCCCTAGAAAGAGATAAAGGATGACCTTTGTTTGAATAAGAGTAAAAACAGTTCACATTCTTTATCTTGATAACATTATGTGCCTCTGCTTGGCATTTAATGAATGTAAAACTGAATTGTATTGTGCATAAGAACAATCACAATGACTTAGTGAGTATTTTGTATGTTGGGGTAAATATATTTGTAGAAATTTGTGTTTATTTCCTATACTATCCTAATGATAACATTTCTCTACACTAAGGGCACAGTACATTTGCCCTGTGATATGTTATGAAAAGGTATTCAACAACAGTAAAGCGGTATGTATCTATGTTTGTATGTATATATATATGCTATATTTATAGCACAAACCTAGCTAACTGGCACTGGATTACTGTGCAGGTATAAAGACAAGCATACATTCAACGAGTGATAGGAGAGGTAGCTGGGTTTATGGATGGTTAATGCATTGTGATTTAGTGATCTCTGAAGAGGTGAGTCTTCAACTATTTTCTAAATTGGAGCAGCGTTGAGGTGGACCTGATGGGTAAGGAGATGTTGTTAGAGAATGTGTGTGATAGAAGGATGCTAAAAACGCCTTTTATTATGCCTTTATTATGCCTTTTATTTATGTTTTAAAAACCAAAACATAAATAAAAGGCATTGTCTTTTACAATGCCAATAGCTCAAACTTGCGTAAATGTGAGACCTATTGCACTGCAAATGATTGTTTCTGTTGTGATTCTGGACACTTGCAGGGTGCCTATAGCACCGGGTGTGATACTGTAAAACACCATATGCCTCGGTCCCAAAAGAGCGCTTTACTAATTGGTAGGAGGTGCCTGATGGCTAAAGCTGCCAACCTTGATACAGGGGGTAATCAAGTTTGACTGTTGGCATCCGTTCAATGTTCTACGATTCTAGGCAAATTACTTAATCTCCCTGGGCCTATAAGAATAGGTGGAACGTAAACTGTTTCTGTTGTAAAGTGCTCTAAAGCACTGTTACAAAATGTTTACTATAAAAAATGACACAAAAAAGAATCTAACCAGACTGCTGCAGAGTTCACTAAAATTAAGCTCTGAATTTTTGCTGCACGAATCAAGAAATATTCCCAGTATGAGTGTTACGCTTTAGATCTTCCTAGCTCTCGCTACTACAGGAACAAACATCGGGGTGGTGGGGCCTCCATATTCTGTATTGGCCAACTTCTTGGAAATCGTACCCGGATTCTCCAGAACATTTCAGAACCTTCCTTCCTTTGAGAATGCTATTCGGATCTGGCTATTCTCCGATTATCTTACAACTGTAATAGGGTCCTGTGTGGTTATACTGCTCCCTCTGCCTCTAGTGCCACAAAACCTCATTGCAGTGTGTGAGCGCTTTATTAAGGGCCATTGACACAGTGAGAATTCGCTCACAGCCTCAAGGGCAGTAGGTCTGAAGATCCCCAGTTAACGTAGAGCCTTTTCAATCTCCCGACTCTTGGCCTGGAGGAAAGGGCACCCCTGAACTGCTCTGTAGTAAAGAGGTACACAGTGTTATACTTGCACTGAAAGCCCTCACTCCTAAGAAGAGTAATCCCAGCCCACTGCCCTCTTGGTAGCTGCTTGGCTCACCACAGCTGGTGTCATGGTATAATAATATAATGCAGGGTGTAAATGTGACATTGTCTCCGGAGCACCAAATTTGCATTAAATTATAATGTCTTCACAGCTCTGAGTCTTGTGTTTTTTGTGGGCGGGGCTTATACCAGGGAAGTAAGTGCAGGAGATGTGTGTGCTCCGAGGCCCACCTGTGCCAGTACAGCTGATGCCTCTTAGGCCGTGTTGGCATGCACCTAGTCACTTCTTAGAGCTCCCACACCTACACCCCAGGCCCCAAGTCCAGGCACGGCCTCCCTTTTCATGTTTAGGACTCAGGAGGGGTCCTTGCTGAGCAGATACCAAATGCCATCCATGTCAGTCTGCCACCTAGACCAGGGGGAGGGGCTCTATCCTGGCAATGAGAAAAACATAGTCACAAAGAAACTGGACAAACCGGTTCTGACCAGCTTCTTGTCCTGCTTCAATCATGGGCCCCAATGACTGCGTCACCTTTTAAAGGCGGACTTACCCCTCACTAGCTTAAAGGGAAAGTTTGTGACAAATTAAAAGAAAATGCCTTCCACGATATACGTGCAGCGCTTGAACACAATAAGAAAAGGACAGAAAAAGCATTGTAAGAATGTAAGTGGGCCTGTCTAGCTGAGATATGAAGACTGTCTGACGAGGTTAATGAAAGATGTAGTTTTATTCTGGCGTGCTGAAATATGTATTTCCTGAATCACTGTTTAGCGCCTGCAGCCAAACTCTCGTGCAGATGCTAGACAGAGCTCGCAGAGTTGGCAGAGTGCAGACAGAAAGTGATTGCTCACTCATCCTAGGCCTGTTCTGGGCACAAGAGATAGTGGGGGGTGTGGTTTAACTTCTTAGACGCCAAGTGTTCTTTCGTATTTGCCGAGCTCTAACCAAGCACCCGACCTCCACAGTACCTGCCTTGCACTCACAGGAAAAGTGAATAAATAGAAATAAAAGGCACATGGCTGCGTTAGGCGATCGCAAGAGACAAAAGAATCGCATGGCAGCCATTATTAGTGCTGAGTCTGCCTCGTTGTTAAACAAGCTGTCGCCATTGAGTGAATGATAAAATGAAGTTGAAGGAGACAATCTAATGCGGCAAGTAAACAATCCAGTTCGGATGGGCTGTCCGAGAAGGAGACAGGGCTGTAACAAAAGAGCCTCATTTGCAATGGGAAGCCAGCGTTTAGCGTAAATGGTGATGCAAGCCAATCAGAAAAATGGGCGGAGCTTAAACTCCACTTCCAAAATATCTCGATTACAAGAAGCCCCGCAGAGCGTGCACGCATGCGCTGCAACGCTGGGCGAGCCCTAAAAAGTCATAATAGTACATGTGCAGACAAAGACTCCTCATGTTTAAACGGGTACAGGTCCAAATATATATATATATATATATATATATATATATATATATATATATATATATATATATATATATATTACCTACTGGCGGTCGCCAGTAGGTATATATAGTTAGGATTTTTTCTCTATGGGATTTTTGAAAATTCTATGTCTAATAACTTTGGCGTTTGTGGACGGAATTGGCTGAAATTTTCAGGAAAATGGCACATTTTGTTTCTGAGCAGCCCTTGAAAATTTGGGGGGGGTTTGTCAAGGGGGGGCCGAGAAAAAAGGGGGGTCCCAAAACGTGTTTTTAACATTGAGTTTTCCATAGGGCGGTTGGCCTCACTTTTAGCCCGAACGGCTGAATGGATTTGCACGAAACTTGGCAAAATTGTAGGGACTGGTAGCCCGATGTGCCTTTTGTAGGTCTCAATATATGTGCTCCAGTGGATTTTGAGAAATTAACGTTTAAAAAAGATATATATCTGTAACAGCGGACCGGGCAGCGCTCCAGTACGCGTACTTTTCGCGCAACGGAGCTTTGTGAAGCGAAGCTGATTGGTTCTCCGGCGTCTGTAAACATTCCAAACAGTCCGTAGCGGCCGCCATCTTGTCTCTCGGTAGGATCGAGAGACAAGCGGAGGCCAAATTGAAGGGGCAAATGACCATAAGGGAGCATAGTAGATCCTCCCTGACCGTTTAGGTTTGATGTGGAGGTTTTAAAAGGGCCCCGCGGGGCAAAAAAAAAAAAAAATAATAATAATCGAACAGCTGAATGGATTTGCACGAAACTTGGCAAAATTGTAGGGACTGGTAGCCCGATGTGCCTTTGCTAGATCTCAATATATGTGCTCCAGTGGATTTTGAGAAATTAACGTTCAAAAAAAGATATATATCTGTAACAGCGCACCGCTTCGCGTACTTTTCGCGTTACGGAGCTTTGCGAAGCGAAGCTGATTGGCTCTCCGGTGTCTGTAAACATTCCAAACAGTCCGTAGCGGCCGCCATCTTGTCTCTCGGTAGGATCGAGAGAGAAGAGGAGGCCGAAGCGAAGGGGCAAATGACCATAAGGGGGCATAGTAGATCCTCGCTGACCCCCTAGGTTTGATGTGGAGGTTTTAAAAGGGCCCCGCGGGGCAAAAAAAAATAATAATAATAATAATCGAACGGCTGAATGGATTTGCACGAAACTTGGTAAAATATTAGGGACTGGTAGCCCGATGTGCCTTTGCTAGGTCTCAATATATGTGCTTCAGTGCATTTTGAGAAATTAACGTTCAAAAACAAGATATATATCTGTAACAGCGCTCCGCTTCGCGGAGATAAAATTATATCTGTATTACCTAGCTGTTGCTAACACCAGTTAGCGACGGCTAGTAGGAGATAGCGACCATCTTGGGCCCCACTTTGCATGTGAGTGATATTTATCACTAATGACATGCAAAGTGGGCATGCCAAGATGTTAGCGACTGGAAACAGTCGCTAACATCGCTATCTCCTATTATCAACTTTTGGAAATATTCGAGATAAGCGCGAATATCTCCAAAAGCTAGCACCTGCCCTGAGCAGTTCTTAGCCATGTTATCCAATGGGAGGTGGATAACATGGCTAAGAGCATTAGCTCGGTAATGCATGAATATCGCTGAGTTTTCAGCGATATTAATGCATTGCGGTCGTTTTTTATCGTATTTGCGATAAACCTTGATAATAGCAAGGTTTATCTGCGATAATTTCTGACGGTAAAAAAATCGTTGCTAAGCATCGTTAGGGATAAATATCGCTTAACTTTGGTAATATGCCCCAACGTCTGTTAACGTTCGATTCGAAGGAAATCAGGAAGTATTGAAAAACATTGTCTGCGCCATCTTGTCTTTTTTCAAATGCCACACTTTTGTCGTGCACGGCAGCCATTTTAGATGCCTTGACCAGACCCACTCTGTGCACGCTGTCGATCCTTAGCATGGCTCCCCACCCTCGCAAGCATCTCCCCCAGGCAGTGGTCACCCCCGCTCTCTGTCTTATGCATGGGTAATAAACCTCCCCCCATCTGCGCTGCTCTTCCCTGAGAATCACACCCTGTGCCCGCCCGACACCTCCCTTTCGCCCTATTCACTACCGCACCCTCTGACACTCCTTTTCCTCTGTGTCCGATTGTCCAGGCTGGTCCTAGGGTATCAGCTAGCCCTGCAGATGTAGTTTATGGCCACAGCTGTAAAGAATCACCCCTCTTCAAAGGAGTTATAGTAGATCAAGGCCCACACTCGATGAGATCCGTCACAGCAGAAGCGTTGCTATTATCTGAAAACCATCCTGTATTGTGATTGGGGAGGGGACCGAGCCTGAAGCGGAAGATTCCAGGGATGACTCTTTGTACATCAAAGTTTTTACAATTATGTGTCACATTAAAAATATATAGCACTCCGACAAAGTAGTAAGATTATAAAACTTTAATAATTTATAAATATATACAAGAAAACAAAAATAGTAATAACATATAAACATTTTTAGGGAAAAACAACGAAGTAGCGGTCGGCTGTGCGAATAGTCCCAACGCAGCACAACGTCCAGATTTCCGGCGTGGGGCGTCGCGGGGGGTGGGTCATCAGTAGCAAACTGTTGTGCGAATAGTTCCAAGGCAGCAGAACGCGTTGAAATCTAGATGACACGAAAGTGATGTCTAGTAAGTTGCCACCCAGCAAATAACGGCGTGGGGCGTCGCGGGGGGTGGGTCATCAGTAGCAAACTGTTGTGCGAATAGTTCCAAGGCAGCAGAACGATGGCACCAAGGTGATGTCCAGTAAGTTGCCGCACTGGTTTTGGTATCCTACAATGCTGCTCCGAATAACGGCGTGGGGCGCCCCGGGGGAGGCGGCGTGAACGGGCCTCTCCAGGTGGAGTGTCATCTGTTGTAGTGGGGCGCCCCTTTACCGTTTCAGTTGCCATTCCGTCCGTTTTTGGTCCACTGTGTCAAAAGCCGCAATTCAGCTGAGTTGCGCCCACTCTTGCGGTGCAGCGATAGGCGGCTGTCACAGGACTCTCAAAATGGCGGCAGGCTGTTTCCTTTTTGGGCCTGGTCCACTGAAATGGCCCTGGGACACCTTGGAAATCGGACGCTTGTCTGCTAGGTCTTGGACCCCATTCTCGAAAGCGTCCCCTCCGCCTTGAGAATTCATCAAAAGTTTTGGGAGCCCCGACTCCTGCAGGCTTCTGGTGGGGAGCGGCTGCCATGATTGCTCGCGGAATGACCACGACGGAGCTACGAGATGGTGGTGCTCTCATGCTGACGCCAGCTTCAGTCTGAAACATCCAGAAACAAGGTGGGGCTTTCATCGTTTGGGAAAAAAAAAAAGTTTTCATCCAATGAAAAGTGTTGTTTTTAGGTCATATGATCAAGCCTTCCATCATTAGGAAACCAAAAGTAAAATGAACCAATGAAAAGTTTTATAAACAAGTCACATGACCTGTTATGCGGCATAGGGTATAAAATGCGGAGAAAATACGTTGGCACGTGAGGCGGCGTCAGTAGCGGACCGATGTGCGAATAGGCCGAAGGCAATACAACGCGCCAAGATCCGGATGGCACCGAGGTGGTGTCCAGCAAGTTGCAGCACTGGTGTGGCCATCCTACAATGCTGAAAGTCGGCGTGGGGCGCCCCGTTGGCCTGTGAGTTTGCGTCAGTAGCGGACCGATGTGCGAATAGGCCGAAGGCAGCACAACGCGCCAAGATCCGGATGGCACCGAGGTGGTGTCTAGTAAGTTGCCGCACTGGTGTGGCCATCCAACAATGCTGAAAGTCGGCGTGGGGCGCCCCGTTGGCCTGTGAGTTTGCGTCAGTAGCGGACCGATGTGCGAATAGGCCGAAGGCAGCACAACGCGCCAAGATCCGGATGGCACCGAGGTGGTGTCTAGTAAGTTGCCGCACTGGTGTGGCCATCCTACAATGCTGAAAGTCGGCGTGGGGCGCCCCGTTGGCCTGTGAGATGGCGTCAGTAGCGGACCGATGTGTGAATGGGGCCGAAGGCAGTGCAACAATATTTTCGGAATAGAAGACACCACTAGGCGCTGAGATGCCAAGATCCGGATGGCACCGAGGTGGTGTGTAGCAAGTTGCCGCACTGGTGTGGCCATCCTACAATGCTGAAAGTCGGCGTGGGGCGCCCCGTTGGCCTGTGAGTTTGCGTCAGTAGCGGACCGATGTGCGAATGGGGCCAAAGGCAGCGCAACAATAGTTTCTGACTGACACCACAAGGCGCTGAGATGCCAAGATCCGGATGGCACCGAGGTGGTGTCATAGTTGAGAGTTCTGAGCAGCGGTTGTAACACTGTCTGAAGCTTATTTGCAGCTGCTGCAGCTTCACTACGCGTCAAGATCCGGATGGCACAGAGGTGGTGTCTAGTAAGGTGCACTGGTGTGGCCATCCTACAATGCTGAAAGTCGGCGTGGGGCGCCCCGTTGGCCTGTGAGTTTGCGTCAGTAGCGGACCGATGTGCGAATAGGCCGAAGGCAGCACAACGCGCCAAGATCCGGATGGCACCGAGGTGGTGTCTAGTAAGTTGTCGCACTTCTGTGGCCATCCTACAATGTTGAAAGTCGGCGTGGGGCGCCCCGTTGGCCTGTGAGATGGCATCAGTAGCGGACCGAAGTGCGAATGGGGCCAAAGGCAGCGCAACAATATTTTCTGATTTGAAGACACCACAAGGCGCTGAGATGCCAAGATCCGGATGGCACCGAGGTGGTGTCTAGCAAGTTGTGGCACTGGTGTGGCCATCGTACAATGGTAAAAGTCGGCGTGGGGCGCCCTGTTGGCCTGTGAGATGGTGTCAGTAGCGGACTGATGTGCGAATGGGGCCAAAGGCAGCGCAACAATATTTTCTGACTGACACCACAAGGCGCTGAGATGCCAAGATCCGGATGGCACCGAGGTGATGTCTAAGTTGCGGACTGATGTGCGAATGGGGCCAAAGGCAGCGTAACAATATTTTTTGTATGGAAGATACCACTAGGCGTTGAGATGCCAAGATTCGGATGGCACCGAGGTGATGTCTAGCAAGTTGCTGTACTGGTGTGGTCATCCTACAATGCTGAAACTCGGCGTGGGTCGCCCCATTAGCCTGTGAGATGGCGTCAGTAGCGGACCGATGTGCGAATAGGCCGAAGGCAGCACAACGCGCCAAGATCCGGATGTCACCGTGGTGGTTTTCATAGTTGAGAGGCACTTCATCTGCAGTGGGGCGCCGAGATCCGGATGGCACCGAGGTGATGTCTAGCAAGTTGCTGTACTGGTGTGGTCATCCTACAATGCTGAAAGTCGGCATGGGGCGCCCCATTAGCCTGTGAGATGGCGTCAGTAGCGGACTGATGTGCGAATGGGGCCAAAGGCAGCGCAACAATATTTTCTGAAGAGAAGACACCAAAAGGCGCTGACATTCCAAGATCCGGATGGCACCGAGGTGGTGTCTAGCAAGCTATGCAGTTGAGTTGTGTGCGCACTTGCGGCGAATAGGTCGAAGGCAGCATAACAATGTTTTCTGAATAGAAGACACCACAAGGCGTTGAGATTCGGTTACCACCGAGGTGATGTCTAGCAAGTTGCCGCACTGGTGTGGCCATCCTACAATACTGCTCCGAATAACGGCGTGGGGTGCCCGAAGGGGGGGGGAGCCGGCGTGAATGGGCCTTCCTAGGTGGAGGCTCGTCTGCTGTAGTGGGGCGCCCCTTTACCGTTTCAGTTGCCATTCAGCTGAGTTTCGGCTGCTCTTGATGCTACAGCGACAGGCGGCTGCAAGAGGACTCTCAAAATGGCGGCCTGTTCTTTGGATTTGGGCCTGGTCCACTAAAATGGCCCTGGGACACCTTAGAACTCGGACGCTCGATTTTTTTTTCCTTTCCTGTACATGCAAAAAAAGGTAAATGCCCGGTACGTTACACGCTTCATCTGCCACGATGAACTCTCCAGAGGAACCGAAAAAATATATAGTTGTGGTAACTATACCATGCATCGTCATATGGAGAGGTGGCACCAATTAATTATAGTGCTGCATAAAAGAGAGATTTGGAGGAGAACCCCTGACCTGCTAGTACATTCATCAAAGAAGTGGCACTGAGAGCTTCAGAGGCAAGGGAAACGGTCCCAAATATTTAGAAGAACTTTGGAAAGATTAAAATGACATGTTTAGATTGTGGCAAATTAATTTCATGTGGACAGATGAGTGTTACTCTAATAAATACAGCATATGAACATCATCATAGTCGATGGTTGGTAGAGACATTTTGACTATATCCTGGACCTGCCCGTCCTCGCCCAAAATGGCGCCGGAATAAATGGGACTCGTAACTCCTTGTTGTGTACTGGTTGCAGAACCTTGAAATCACGAGATACGTATGCAGTTTTGAAGCACATGGCGGGCGGGGACGAGAATTGATTGAATATTTCGACATCCCTATTGATATTAAGTTCTGATGTGTTATTGATTACTGTACTGTTGAAAGTTCGAATTAACGTCACCCATGGTACTTGCCCGCAAATGTATATCTAGATAATTTTATTGTAACTGGCCCTGTCGTATTTTAATTATAAAATATACGTCCACCGATTCCGTAACTGTTAGACACCTTAGTTCTTGCAACCTAATGGCCCGCCCGTTACGTTCCTCTACAGTGTAAATGTCTATTCATCATATACGATTACAGTTTGCTCCGTGGCAGGCCCACGTGGTTATAGGCTCGTATTTGTATAATGAAATTTTCACAATAAAGGTTTTTAAAAGAAAACATGGTAGTAGTATATACATTGGTAAAGTTTTTAATAATAGTCACTGTTTTAGAATCATTAAAAGGCAAGTGAAATAAAGCAGACCAATTACATGAAGGGTAAAAGGTATAATACGAAGGAACGCAGTAAAGATAAATGGTCAAGGGCTGTTGTGTTTTCTATTCCAGCAACATAAAGTGATCGATAAGAATCTCATATTCAGGCGTATCGGCGACTAAGACAGCAGGTCGACCCTCTTTTGCTCAACGGCTCCGTCATGGGACGAAGAAACGCTCTTTTTCTCGAAAAAAGAATATATTTTACTTGCAGGACAGTTGTAAAATTTCCGGGAAAGTACATTAGCCTGGAACATTATAACATATATTTAAGAAAAAATAATGTTCGGAAGTAATGAAAAGCGTAATTTTTAGGTCATATGACCAAGCCTTTCATCATTACAATAAGAAAAGTAAAATGAACCAATGAAAAGTTTTATTAACAAGTCACATGACTTGTTATGCTTACGTTACGCGCTGCGCGCCACGGATGACTTCCGGATGCGCTAACGCGGCGCGTCATATGACGCATTACGCGACAACGCAGGTCCAGAATATAGTCAAAATGTCTCCACCAACCAGCGGTCGGAACACAACCCCTTTCAGCAGGCTAAATAGTTCTGTTAAATGACAACAGAAGGGACAGGCAACAAGAACCATCAGTCAAAGAGGGGAGGGCTAGTTCTTCTCTACCGGGTTACATTGGGGCGCTACCGGAACTGATCCAATTGGTAGTCTACAGTGTTTCTGGATGTTTCAGACTGAAGCTGGGGTTAGCATGAGAGCAGCACCATTTCGTAGCTCCGTCGTGGCCATTCCGCAACCAATCATGGCAGCCGCTCTTTATCGTTATTTTGGGCGGGGTGGGTGGCGGAGCCGAGCTGTTTTGCAGCCATCATTGTGTGGAGTTCAGTTCATCTCACTAGTTTTGTATTTGTCATGAGGGGTTGTTCCTAATGTTTCTATTTTAGCGAGGTCAAAAAGAGATCCCATTAGTGGCCTACTGATTTTGCTCGATTCCTTTTCTTTTTTTTTACACGATTTTTCGTTATCTGCAAAGACTAAACAGAGTATTGCGACTCTGTGTTTGTTTGTAAATAGAGAATGAACCAAAGAGAACTAATTCTAAAACAGTAAATACTTGGATAACAATCAATCAAATGGAGAGAGAAGCAGGCACGACGGATTACAACGGGGGCAAAGGCCTGCGTTAACTACCTTTCACTATCTGCAAAGAGAGAGTACTCCTAATAGAAATGAGGGGGGGGCACCATTCAAAGCAGATCAGTGTGCATAAACACGAAAATGTTTTCACTTACCACGTACTTGACATTCGACAGCTTATGATATTTGCTATTAAAAAACCATTGAAATTCACTGAAAAAACCATAGGTTATAGACCATATATAGTTAGGAATTAGCGTTTACAAAACCTTGAAAATTCACTGAAAAAACCATAGGTTATAGACCATATATAGTTAGGAATTAGCATTTAAAAAACCTTATTTTACTCACACAAAACCAGTGAAATTCCATATATAGTTAGTTGCACTAACTATATATCGCGCACCCGCAATCCACTGCTGATCATGTCACATATTACATCATTCATGACATGGTCAGTGACATCACTGATGACATCACTGATGACATCTCAAATGACATCACTGATGACATCACTGATGACATCACTGATGACATCTCAAATGACATCACTGATGACATCACTGATGACATCTCAAATGACATCACTGATGACATCTCATTTGACATTACTGATCACATCACTGATGACATCATTCATGTGATAATACGATGAACCTCTTCAGACTCTAATATAACCTTAGATACACTCAGTGTAAACAGACACTCATAGACTGTCACTCATCCATGGAGTTACTCAGACACTTAGTCAGTCATGCAAAGAATCAATCACACCTCCATTTCCTCAACTATACAGTTATACACACCTTACTTATTCAAACATATACTAAAACATATTTACTCACTTATACAATCCTGGATACAAGTTCACAATGATCCATACAGCCACTCACACATTCACTGGCTCTTATGCACAGTTATTTATATATGTCAACTCTCACATGTACTGTGTTTTACATATGTACTTACTTTGACATGTAGCACTGAGATATCCATTCACTCACCAATACACTCATGCACACAGTCAACCGCCCATACAGCTGTTTCCACATGCACTTTTGAACCCATACATCTAGTCAATCAACTGCTCACACATCTATGCAGAGAGTCATACACCTCCCAGCCACCCAGACACACACTCAGTCTCCCATACAAATGCTTGGGCAACCAATCAATAACCCATACAGTTAATCATATAGCTAATGATCAACACATGCAGCAGTTTACAGAACAACAGACATAATGATGCACAAATTAAGACAGTTTAGTCACTAACCCATGCACTCAGTGAGACACATTTAATCAGTCACTCATACAGTCAGCCATGCCCCTACTAAATCCTTCATCAAGACACTTATACATCCACTCATTCTTCAATATGTAAGACATATTTTAACTTTACAGAATTATACAGTCACTGGATGTAGTCATCAGTGATGTCATTTGAGATGTCATCAGTGATGTCATCAGTGATGTCATTTGAGATGTCATCAGTGATGTCATCAGTGATGTCACTGACCATGTCATGAATGATGTAATATGTGACATGATCAGCAGTGGATTGCGGGTGCGCGATATATAGTTAGTGCAACTAACTATATATGGAATTTCAATGGTTTTGTGTGAGTAAAATAAGGTTTTTTAAATGCTAATTCCTAACTATATATGGTCTATAACCTATGGTTTTTTCAGTGAATTTTCAAGGTTTTGTAAATGCTAATTCCTAACTATATATGGTCTATAACCTATGGTTTTTTCAGTGAATATATATATATATACATCTACCTAATTGCATTACGCTATTTTTGTTCAATTGTGTCTGGATCACTCCAGGGAAACATGAGCTGGTATCATACGCATAGTTCTTTGAAACACTCTTTGGCAATAACATTGAAAAGGAAGTGATTGTAGGGATGTGAATTAAGATATAAGCTGTTTATTAATGAAATGATCTCATAAACCGTGATCTCCTGAAGTGCGGAGGGGCAGTGCTGAGCTATCACAGTGACCTGTTCAACTAAAGTAATGCATCAAGTCTGGCAATATACACACAGAATAATAAATGTAAGTGCATAATATGTGTCTGACCTCAGACAAATTTAAATGTAGGGGCAGATCGCGCAGCACAGTAACCAAAGATTTATTAAAGAATTAATGCCATCATTAATGAATCTTTCACTTCAGGCATTGTACCTGATGACTGGAAAAAGGCCATTGTAAAACCCTTAATGAAGAAGCAGAACAAATCCCCCACTGATCTCACTAATATGCGTCCGATCTCGCTATTACCCGCATTAGGTAAAATTGCTGAGCAATTAGTGTACGGGGTGTTAAAAACCCATGTAGAAAACAACCAGGTTCTGCACCCACAACAGTCAGGCTTCCGCCCTGGCCATTCTACCGAGACTGCCTTGATAGAATTATCAGACTCTATTAAGTTCTTGCAGGATGAGGGCAGACAGGTTGTACTCATCCTGCTTGACCTAACAGCCGCATTCGACACCATCTCGCACGCCATCCTTATCAATAGAATGCGGGAGATTGGCGTGGCAGACTCTGTGCTGGCATGGTTAGTTTCGTTTTTATCTAACAGATCGCAAACGATTGCACTAGGCCCCTTTAAATCCAGCGAGAGATCCATCACATCAGGAGTTCCCCAGGGGTCCATACTCAGTCCTCTTTTTTTTAATATCTACATGGCCCCCCTCCTTGCAGTGATCGAATCTCATGGAATCCTCGCCACATCGTATGCTGACGACACTCAATTGGTCGTCACTATTGATAGGAAATGTCCTGATGCTGAACTTAGATTCCAGAATTGCCTCTCAGAGGTCTTTTTATGGCTAAATAATAATCATCTCAGATGCAACAGCGCAAAGACCGAAATAATACCTCTAGGAAAAGACGTATCTTTCTGCCCAAAAGATTGGTGGCCTAAAAATTCAGAAGCCCCTCCGAGCGCTGTATCCTCGGCACGCAACCTTGGCATTCAATTTGATACTTCCCTTTCCTTTGATGATCATGTTCGCATCACTGCTGGATGCTGTTTTAGTCTTATCAGATCATTGAAGAAATTCTTCGACTTCCTCCCCATTACAGCCAGAAAATCAGTCGTGGTTGCTTTAATTCTCTCCCGACTTGATTATTGTAATGGATTGATGGCAGGATTGAAGAAGTCTACCCTTAGAAAACTTCAAAGCATCCAACACGCCGCTGCCAGACTTGTGCTTAAACTTCCCAGAAGGTCCTCTGCCTCAGCAGCTCTCAATGTCCTCCATTGGCTACCACTTCACAAAAGAATCTTGTTCAAACTTTTACTGACTGTATACAAAGCTACCAGGAAAACAGGTCCCCTCTACTTCTCCAAGCGTTTCACTTATTACAATCCCTCACGCTGTTTAAGATCCTCAGGAACCAATCTTGTTATAATTCCAAGATTTAAGTTAAAAACCAAGGGGGGAAAAAACCTTTTCCTTCCTGGCTGCCAGAGCCTGGAACAGCCTGCCTGTTAATCTCAGGCAGGCTGAAACTGAACCTCATTTCAGGAAACTTCTGAAAACCTGGGTGTTCCAGCAATCTGACACTTCAGTCCTAGCAGCTATATGATCTACTTTACTTCCTCGTTCCCACTATCTTCTGCATGCTCAGCGCCAAGATGCTCCTCCCGGAGCGATAGCCGCGCTTTACAAAATTCCATAAATATCAAAATATCAAATGCTGCATTGTGTGAAAGGAAGAGAGGAGAAGTGCACTATATCAGCTAAGATATGGCACTGTTATTCTCTCCACTAGTGCTGGCAGACTTCAGACTGCCTTGTGCGTACACACACATCATGTGCAACATAGTACAAGAATGTGTGCCTGATAGAGTCTGTACTCATAGGGTACTTTTTCAGTCCAATATACTATGTTTTGACAAAGTTTAACACTTTTCTCACTTTGTGTGCTGTACAATACAACACACATTCAAAGTTGGGAAACTATGAAGAAAAAAAATTCTCAATTTCACCTGCTTTCATGTGACATACGTTTTTAAGTAAATCCCTGTCTATCATTGCTAGTAGATAGTGATTTGCGTCAAAATCAGTGGGTGGTTGCATTGGAACACCAGCATACCACCTCGGCTATATCACTCTTAATGCAAAGTAACTTGTAGTTTGCTCTGTAAAGTTAGTCTCAAAAAACTACTTTGCTGCAGTTAGCATCTCTTTTGTGGCACACAACTGACACAAAGTACTAGTAAATCCTCCCCTTATTTCCAACGGTATCGCTGCCATTTGAGTCTAACTCCTCAATCCAAGTAATTCAAGTCAATGCTTGAATTTGCCTTAGCTGCAGCCCTTTGACAATCTCCAGGCAAAGTTAAGTTCCCAATAAACACCCAGACTATTCAAACAAGTCCAACAATTCTTAGGCTTTCCCCTGTTTAAAAGTCAGGAAGAAAGGTACAAGAGGGAATTCCCCACAGTCTTAATGACATCCAGTTAGCGGTAGCATACCCAGTTTACATAATTATTTTCGTCATGTCTGCTTTCTTGGTGTAAGCCTTGCCAGCTTTTACTACCATGTATGCCCAGCAAAGGCATTTTAATGTCCATTCATTTTCTTAGTATCTTGTGTGCCAACCATAGGTATCCTATTGTTCCTTCACGATACAAGTCATGGTGCCATCCACAAGTAGCCCAGTTCCACAAAGAGTGAACCTTTCCAAATTGTGAAACTATAGACAACCTAACACAGTCTAGTTCAGATATTACGGTCATCCTGAATCTAAACATCCCTCCTTGGTGCACTATCTATTAGCCCAGCATTCATGTGACTTTTGGCTTCCCAAAAGATGTTCAGGCAGCTTTCACACCAGTCTGTTCCACTCCTTTCACTGTTCTAAGTTTTCTCTGGCTGGGTAGATGTCATGCTTTACGTGACATCCATAAATCATTATTAGGGTATTCTTGCTACTGTCCCTACCTCGATCCTACATTGATGCACACTGTACTGCCTATGCCACATCACCCACTTATGAAGTTCTGCTTTCTTAAGGCTTCTGATGTCATAAACAGTCAATGGGGACCTGCTTCCGCAGCCTCGTCGGGAGTATGACGTACTATACAAAAGTTTTAAGATAATAGAATGCACGCAGGATAATCATATTCCTTGATCACAGCCACAATAAGGTCCATGATTTAGAACTTTCTTGATCTTGGCCTCCAGGACTTCTTAATCTAACATCTTAGATTTGGATTTCGGTAACCTAAAACCCATAGCATGTCCCTCTTCCAACTATTAGATTACTCTGCTGTCATCCCAGTTGTTTCACACCGCTGTCACGCCGCTATCAGCTCATTTGCCCACTAAGCCCCAAAGAAGACCAATGCATACATTCATCCAAAAGGATCGGTGTGTACAGATAGCAGTGCAATCACAATGCTTTCCAAATTTGAGAAGATTCCTTACTGGTTTTGTAGCCACCTTGTTGGCCCTCGCCCACCCAATGAACATCTCTTCAATGAGGAAACTGGTCCTCTTAGACTCTGGCTACAAAGGTACGACTGACAGTCTATGTGCTATCCATGATCTTGTTTTACCAGCCCAGGATACATAGCCAGGGAGAATTTCCTTTTACAGCCTGTAAATTGCTTTCTACACCTATTCCCACCTACTTAAGAAGGAGCAGGATTGGAGCTTAAAATTCCAGAGGTATGGTGGAAAGGGAGTCATGTCTTCAACACACCTAGGGCCATGTTGATCACATATTGAGATTCCATATTCAAAGAAGAAATAGCATATTTAAATCGTATTTTAGTATTCATGCCTGTTACCACTGACTTGCAGTGCCCCATATTTGCCATTTTCTGAGTTGTCTCCGTTTCAATGTGCTCCTCCTGCACAAGGGTGTCCCAAAAGGTAGGTTCACCTAGTCTTTTGCACCTCATTAATACTTGTGATGGATGGAGGCATTATTATGGATGGATCATCTTCCTTTCATCTATGCATACCTCCATTTGTTGACCTTGTTGCGCTGCACACTGGGACAGACCACAATGTGGTAGTCATTACACTTACTGTGTCTCACCAACCAACCTGTATCAATGAAAAGTGCAGGAATCGGGTCAATGATGTATATATTTCATAACAAGAGTCAGTACATGTGTGCAGGAAAAGCTCTGGTAATATTGATGCTGTATTTGTGGGCTAAAATGTATTCGTCTTCTGTGGACGGGCTGAAAACCTGTCATAGATATGATTCTCCTAAATGTTTAAAAGCAACATTATAGGGGACAGGGTGGTATTTTACAGGGCACTTAACTAACTCAGAAATACAGTATGTGAGGGTGCCCACTGCTTAGCACAACTGCAATGTATCTGGACTGCCATTTCAACAAATTACCCTGCCACTCAATGTCGGCAGACTTGTCAGGCTGTGCATGCCCATCAGTAGGTTGGAAGATGGTGTTCACACGCTCGTGTTGCAATATATTTTTTGTAGATTTTAAAGCAAAGCTGTGGTCTTTATTAATGAGGAGGCAGCTAATATGCAGGGGAAGACCTTCAGGGGGTGTTTGTGGTGCGTCACACTACAAATAAATGTATTCTTGGCTTGGTAGTTGGGTCTGGGGGCTCTAAGCCGGACTGATATCCCTGTGCCAGTGTTTTTCTCGTCGTGAGCCAGGAATGAAAGATGGAACAGTGTCCTTTGATGTTAATGAGAGAGAGAGACCGAAATACCCACCTGGTGGCTAAATTTCAAAATGTGAAACCATATAACTTGGAATCAATACCGGCTTTCCTGCTTATCCAAATTGTGTGAACCTAGGCAGCATTTTATTTCATAGAGCCTCCCTTTCCTTTATCATCACATCAGACTGCACTTTAAAGTACTTGAATTAAGGATTTGCACTGTATAGGCACCTCTTGGAATTGATTTAATAGACTGAAAGACTGTAATGTTGCTCCATCTATAATAAGAATCTATGCCAAGTTTAGGGCTTACATGAATACCAACTTGCCTCTTAGGTTACTAATAACATTGCCTTTGGGGGGGGGGTCGAGCCATACATGTTTCTAAAAACTATCACATGCCTGTATATGCAGTAATGTAATATGTCCTACTAAGGTGAAATACTTCTGCATGTTAAAGAAATACAGTTTTTTGTTTAATTTTTGAACAAATTATATAATATTTTTACATTATGTTTCTTGCATGATATATATGCCAAATGTTTTCTTGGACAGGCTCGGACTCTTGGAGCCAAGCAAGACCCATGGCTCGACTCCGGCTCTTCCTGCCCTATTGATTTGCCTGCGCAACTTCAATATTTGAGACTTGGATTTATTGTGTGTTTCTGTTAGTCACTTGATAAAAATGATTTGTAAAAGGAGAGGACTGGATACACGGAGTCTTGCCCCCATGCTCTGATTTGACAACTCTACCATCAAGGCTTCGTGCCCGAAATTGTGTGCAGTGAAAATACACTGAAAACAAGTGATCACAGGTGAGGGACTCCAGGCCGTTGTGTTGTATGTGACCGTAGTCATGATTTCCCAGGGGAACCTACCAGGCCTAGGTGAGACTGGCAGGCATGTAAGTTCAGTGAGGGTGTTTGGGGTGTGACACCCCTCAAATGCATTCTCGGTTCGGTAGTTGTGCCAGGGGGCCCTCAGCTAACCTCCTATGTCTGTGTCAGTTTTTCTCATTGTTCTCATTTCACAAAGAGATTTCAACTTCTACATTTTTGTGATGGTGAACTTAAATATACAACTAGTGACAGGTTTACCAGAAAAGTATTAAATCTGCACCCATAGACGTACTCCTTGAATAGGTGCAAATCTGCTGCTTCTTGGAATTCAGAAACATTGTTTGTCGTAGGCTTGGAAAGTGCTGCCCGTCTCATCTTTCCAGACATCGTATTGGCAATCAAACACCCAAAAGCTGATTGAATGAGTAATTATAAATAGACTAAATAGTGGCAATCGATAGGGGTAGCATTCCAGCCCACCGTTTTCACCCTCTTTATCACTCTAGACTGAGTCCCACATAATGCAAATCAGTACTCATGGAAACAGTCCATCCCGAACCTTGGTCATCGCACCCCGCCACCCTGCAGCCCGCTGCGCTTCTGCTAACATAACTAACACCTTCACATTATGGAAGGTGCTGGACTCACTGTGTTTTCACTTTCCCTGCAGGTCTGGAAACTTGGAAACAGGTCTTCCTTTAATGATGGGCACCACTTCAGGATGATTGCCTGGGCCCCTCAAAAACGCCTGATATGCCACTCTGGGTCCAGTTGTTTCTTCTTTTTTCATGATGCTTTCTTTCACTCATCCTTGAAAGTTCAGGCAGAAAAAGAACAGTTTCAGGAAATGTCAAAAACTTCCGAAATCTTACGTAATTTCCGAAATGTTCTTCTTTACAAAAACTGAGTGTTCTGTACAAATTTCTTCACGATAGATATGAACAGTCACTATTCATCATTATTTGTGTTGATAATTCTGCACCACCGATTCAGTAGCATAGCCAGCGTGTCATGGGCCCTGCTAGTGCATGGAAAGAAGTGTTATCACAACGCTATCAAGTCACGATTCTGCAAGAAAAATGTACTAGCTTCCGTTTTGGAGAGCTTGACAAATCATGGCACTAACAAAGATGCGTCGTTAAATGTCCACTGGGCTGTATGATTATTTACATAAATTATGGCCTGACTATTTTGGCTCTCGTAGTTTGAATAATTCTTTTGGTAATGTACACTTTGCTGCTTGGATCGTGTTCAATACTCAGTCAGTTTTGCTTTGTCACCTTACGTTAGAAACCTAGAGCAGACGTGGTGTAGATTTAACGACTGTTTTCACAGGACAACAATTAAGACGATAATCTTTTTCATCTTTTTTTTCTAAGAGGAAATGGTACCCTCTCTACTGGAACGTGTTACACCTGCTTAGTTGCATAGTCTGTTTTTGGAGCATGCCATTTCTGTTCTGTCACACAGGACCCACATTTCAGGTTTTTTGTATTTGTATGGTATGTGTTTTGTAATTGTCCAGGGGCCGGGTGTAATTTTCAGGCTGCATGGAAAGACTTAACTACACCACTGGGTCACTGGATCGGAGTTATGACTTACTGGCAGGAAATGGATGGGCCTCTAGAGAAACTGGTTGATTTCCCAGTCTGTCTATGCTGTTTTTGCCTCCGATATGCCTTTATGGACTTGGAAAATGATATTCCTATAAGAGCCTATTGAGGTAATGCATAATTATGGATTTTCCACAGTTGTCATTAATTCACAATCTGCTGGATTAAGCGCATATTTCAACAACAACAAAATATTTATAGATTAAATAGTTCAAAAGTTATTAAAAAGTGGTAAAAGACCACTTGCAAATGTAAACTGGTCACCTTTGCGTTTCTAACTGTGCTAACCCGTGTATTTAGGTGTTAAACTAGTACTGAGGTGCAACTTCTGTCCAGACGGTATTAATGTATTAAAATGGTAAAATAACTGCCACAACATATGCCATATTATCCCACTTAATTTGTCTTTTCATGCAACGAAATTTAATTAACCTTGGCACATAATGTTGTCCTCCTTTGCCACATCGTTCCAGGACCCTTCCTGGTCACTATTTAGAAATGCAATCATGTTGGGAAATCTCCTGATATCTCCATACCTATCGCTAGTCAATTAAGGGCGGGCCTAGGATGCAAGCAGTTGGGTAGCTCCTCCTTACCTTTACAAGCATCAGAAGTTGCGACAGTGCAGGAAGAGGTGCAAGATGCCACCAGCAATTTCCAAAAGACACACAAATGATGGATGGAATGCAGAATAAATCAAACATCCACCGCAGTCAAAAGATCTCGGTTAAATCCATTGTTCGTTTGCTCCCCATTCCAGAATTAGTCTTATGCAAATCAGTCTTGACCCTGCTTCTCATGGGAACATCCAGCCCGAACTCCCAGGCCAGGTTCTCCCTGGACCAGAAACAATCATCCTGGGACCAGTGTTGGGGTATCACCCCTCATCAGTCAGGCTAACTTGAATCCAGTGGCACAGAGAGCCTGGGTCCCACGTCATTAATGATGCGGGCGGCCCCTTTTCCGACTCTGTGCAATCTGCTCTGCACCCTGGTATAAATATTTTTGGGAATACTTCAGACATTGACCTGTACACTGATTTTCTGTGGTATGTTCCTACTGTGCATTGAATTTTGGCTCAATACGAATCTTGGATGAATTCATTTTTTTATGAAGGGAAGAGTAATTAATGTGTTTACCTATTCATCTATGGTAACAACCTTTGAACGGTTGCCCTTTTTGCCCCTTATCCCCTTACATCTTGACTTTTCTAATCCTCACCCAAAATGGCGCCTGCGGACTTCCGCACTATCTGTCACCCTAGTTTCGGTTTAAGTCACGGATGCACGGTTCCCATCAGCACCACCCATTTATTCAAGTACACTGGCACACACATTCGGCGTTCCGGATTCTGATTCTCACAAATTAACAGCAACTATTAGGTGGGTGCATTTACACGTTATTTACGGGCTCACTGCATTGTACGGTTAATTTGTGTCCCACTGAGCTTCTCAATTTTACTCCTTAGGTTTCCATTTAGCCGCTTAATTCGAACGTTAGCCCCAGGGTTCCAAGGGTAGGACCTTGTTCCTGACCCACTTACCAATCCTCGTATTCCTCCGACATATCCGCTGGCCGTACATTTTTAGAACAATCCCACACCACACTGTGTACTCCTATTCATGTCAGTTCATCACCTCATCTTACTATTAGGACTTGCCGGGCACATTCGCATCACACGCAGCTGAGAACCATTCACTATCACCCTACATGGCCTTAGTATTTTTATTCCGTGTTCAACTTAGCGATGAACATTGTTCCAATTATGCACGCGTGATTCGCTCCTTTTTAGGTCTCGCGACCTGTCAATGCGCATGCGCATTGAGCGGAGCGAGACTATAGGGGCTTAAACAGACCTTACCTAGACTGGCGATTTGATGCTGTGCCCGTGCGCTTTTAGGTCAATGCGCAAGCGCATTGACCTAAAATGCGCTTGCACAGCATCAAATTGTCAGCCATCTGTTGCCCAGCTTAGTGCCGCTCCACCCCCTGCGGCATCAAAGGCTTTCACGGCAGGCCGGCCGTGCTTTCAGTTTCACGGCCGGCCGGCCGTGTCTCCTTTTCTTTTAACTTGTTTCTTGTTTTCTTTTTTCACCCACCCATTCTCACCTGCCCTCAGCAGCACACAGCATGTTTCCTTTCATCAACCCCCTGCTGGATCAAAGGCTTTCACGGCCGGCCGGCCGTGCTTGCCCAGCTTGTTTTCCCTGTTCTCCTCTTCATCTCCCCCTTTCTCCTCCCCCCTAATTATTCACCCCTGCTGTTGTTCAGACCTGCCACAGCAATGCTGCCCTCCATCGCCGCCGGCCGTCAAGCATTTTCTGCCTGCAGTCAGAGCTTGTTGATATCTAATTCTACACTTTGTGTCTCCTTTCTTGCTTTCTTCCTTGTGTGGTTCTTCTCCCTGCCATCCCGCTTTTTCTTTCTGCTTTCACCCCCAGCCACCATTTGTCCATTGCTCTCCTGACCCAATCCCCATAGAAAAAAAATATATTTCTAAAGTATTTTTTTTAAGCCCCCTGTGGAGCCTCTTGTTTTTCTGGTTGCCTCGGTACGTTCCCTTTAAGAGTGCTCAAAGTTTTTCTGCCAGCAAGGAGGCAGCCCACATTTCTTATTCAGCTGCATTTCAGCATTCATTTCCAAAACTACTCTTGTGATGCTGGATCCATCTGTCCTCATAATTTTCAGTCTACAATTACAGTATCAAACGTGAAAGAGCAATTAGCAAGCATTTGTAATGCAATAGGTCTCGCATTTGCTCGAGTTTAAGCTATTGGCATTATCAATGACAATGCCTTTTATTTATGTTATAAAAACCAAAACATAAATAAAAGGCATTGTCATTTACAATGCCAATTGCTCAAACTCGCGCAAATGCGAGACCTATTGCATTGCAAATGCTTGTTTCACTGAAGGACTGTTGTACAAGCCGGCTTTGTAATACTCACAGACCACTTTCGGATTACTGTTTAGTCATCCCTTGGCTACTCCCCTTAGAACAACATGTATGTTTTATTTTTGGTTATTCCACACCTGCCCTTTTTTAACTTGTTTTTCCTCTTTTTTCTTTTTCTTACCCTCCTTTTTTCCCCCTTGTTCTGTTTTTCTGTCTTTCCCTTTTCCGTCTATCTGGACCCCCCTCCCTGCTCAATTCCTTACCTCATTTAGGTTATCTCTCAGGCATATCACTTTACCCTGATGATGATTCCCCGATTCTAAGTTGGAATCGAAACGTTGGCGACACCTACACCGTGACTCCAATTTGATGATGATTTATGTGGCGCACAAGATGTTTCTCACACTGTGACTGTTGTAAATAGGTATCGTTGAAAGTCACTTTGGAAGCGAATGCCTGAGGTCTGGAAATCTGGTGATTTCCATACCCCGCCACTTTTACCCACTGGATAGTATTTACATTGGTTCTTTCTGTATTTATTGCATGTTTAAATAAACACAATTCTTTCATTTGGAGGAATACCAAACAGCTCTAATTGTAGTTCTGTGCCTATAACATTATGCTACTTTGATAGGGACCACTGTCTCTTGTAATATATTGTTTACCCTCGGTCCCTTATGCCTCACAGGATTCCCTTGTTCCTTGTTACTCGGGTCTCACGTCTGTGCATACCCGTCGCACTTAGGGCAAGAAAGCAAAAGACACACAAATGATGGAGGGAATGTAGAACAAATCAAACATTCCACCCCTTGCCCCCCCCCAGTAAATAGATCTGGGTTAAATCCATCATTCTTTTGCTCACCATGCCACCCCAGTTTAGACATAGCCATATGCAAATCAGTCTTGACCCTGCTTCTCATGGGAACAGCCCAGCCCGAACTGCCAAGCCAGGTCCTCATTGGACCAGAAACAAGCATCCTGGGACCTGTTTCGGGGTATCACCCCTAAACAATCAGGCTAGCTTGAATCAAGTGGCATAGAGAGCAAGGAACCCAAGTCTGGGTCGTGTGTGCTACAAAGGCCTGCAACTCTATGTCAAGTGTAGCACCTTCAGCAAGTCCTGGCTCTCAACCAGCATCACTTTGGTTGCTGAGATTTTCGACCCCAGTGTCGAATGTTGAGAGGCAAAAGTCCAGATCCCAGAATGCTTGGCTGAAGGTGTCACGTATATTATAGTGCCACTTGGCAGCTATTGCTGTGGATCATGAACTGGAGCTACAAGCCAATGCCCCCCACCCGCTACTTCCCAAGAGTAGGATCCTGAGCAGTTGGAAGCCACATTACTTGAAGCTCAGAAACAACCAGGTTTCTTTGACCTGGCACAGCTACAAAGGTTTCTAAAGCAGCCTCCGGCTTAGCGGAATCCACACAGAGCTGCCTTATTGTTTTTGAGGAACCGTGCCATTTCCACTGAAGGAACCATCAGCCGGCAGCTCTGTGGTTTGCGACCCTCTCACTACATTTCTGGTTTGTCAGCAAACAGAACGAAGGATCTGAAAGGCGAGAGTAGCGCTACTCTGTTGAGAAACAATGAAAATTGCTTTTAAGGAAAGTCCATGTCAGGTACTACTGGTACAGGCCGTCTTATCAACATTACCAGCACCCAGGCAAGCAGTGCACTGAGCCCTGCCTTCCCAACCACTCACAGAAATAAAAATGTTTAATCGAAAATCTGTTTTAAATTCTGATCAGCATGGGGCCCCTATGCTCGCAGGGCTCCCAGGCAACTGCCCAGCATGCCTATGCGTTAAGTTGGTACAGGGAGACCTGGATCTTCTAGCACTGTGTTCTTTCTGGATGGCCCATAGGGCAAGCAGGCAGTGCCAGAAGGGCTGATCTGACAGGTCAGGGTGTGGGATGGGTTTTTGACTGGTTTTGTGGGCCTGTTTTATGCTCTGGTGAGCCGGTTTTTACTATTTATTTTGCTGACCTCAAACTTTGCCTGCAGCAAGGTCAAATGCTTGAAGTCTCTCTTACCTAGAAAACACCTATACAGTGTGTTCTTACAATTTGAAAACTGTCCAGATTCCAATGTAGTCCACTTTTTTAGCTTTGTGATTTGCCAATGGGGGCCATTTTCACTTTGGTGGCCCGGCTTGCTTTTGGTCGCAGTCAAACCCCAGACTGGGTTCTATAAAGAATCTGACAATGAATTCTATATTTTTCTAAAATATGAGGACCTCTGACCACATAACCGTCTACAATTGAAGTCAGAGCCACCCTAGCCTCGAGATAAGTGTGGGTGGGTGGAATTTCCTAACACTTTCACCTGACAGTTAAGAGAAAGGGGATAGTCAGTTCCTTGGCTTGTGACTGTTTCATCATTCCTGGCCTTCAGCGCACCTGCCAGACAGGAGGAAGCTGTCTCATTTCCTTATAGTCCTGTCGACCTCTTAGGAAGGCGGAACCAAGTTCAGTTCTGAGAAGACGACATTTCTTTTACTTTCCCGCAAAGTCACCTGTAACAGAAGACTTATCTGGTGTGAAACTATTGGCATTCCCACAAAACTTGCTACAACTGCAAAACCCTTTCTTTACTCATGGATGAAAATATCAAGGAGTATTATCCAACAATGGTTAACTTGGCAAGATGTAAACTCCAGAAGTTTAGACTTTTCAATCAGAAATCAGTAGTAGAAGCACTGGTAATTTCCTCTTTTCGGATGTATTTTAGGATTTATATATTACTCACCAGGGCCGGACTGGCCGTTGTGGGCACCGGGCGTTTTGCAGGTGGACTGGAAGGGTGGGGGCTGGTTTCGGAGCAGTGGGGGCCTTTTTTGTTACTCGGGCACATTTTGAAGCAGTGCTGCAATATCGTTCCCCTGTAGCAAAAGCAGCAGCAGTATTCCCCACCAGCACCCAACTCCTCACCCCCTCCCGTGGCCGGTTCTAGTTAAGTGTCAGGTCTGGTTCCGTTCTCAGTCTGGCTGTGTTACTCACTGCCCCTATTTAGAGAGCTGAAGCACTTATCCCCATGGATGGCAATTAGCAAGCAATGCCTTGTAGGGAGTGGGGCTGGAAGGATGCTGTTTTCGTCTACAGCCTATGTAGGATGTGTTTTCATGTTGGTGCCAGCGTTGGTGACAGGGCAGCAGGGGGCTCAGTGTGTGTGCACCAAAAACAGATGTGAATCAGAGAGGGCCCAGTAATCCATATGGAAACATGCCCCAGTTGAAGATAGTGCTGTGTGAGTAAAAGGATGCCAACGGGAAAGTGCTTAAATTGGGTCATACCCAGAAGCCATATACTATTTTAACACTCTATTGATTGTAGAGTGCATGTTCACCCCTTGGGAAACACTGGCACTGAACAAAATGTATTTATTGTTACCCAACTCATTCGTATACATTGTATCGATCTTAAAATAATAAAAACAGCCCTGGGTAAAATTTCTGTTTCACCAATATAATCTTGTTCAATTCCGATAATTGTGCGTTATGTACCCTTGATGAAATTAAGTTATTTTGCGTAAATATGTGCTATTGGCAGGAAAAATTAGCGTGAGCATAAGGGAACAACTCAAACAGCCAGAACTCAAGCAGAGTGGACGCATCGATGCATTTTGCACAAAAATATAGCACCAAAAGGCGATTTATAATGTAGCATAATTGTTTCAAAGTTTTGCATAATTACTCACTATTAGATTATGCGAATTTCACATACCACTAAATGAAATGCTGAGTGGGACAGTGCAGGGGGTGTGGAGTTGGGGTGGTGTAAGTTAGGGTGTTGGGTTTTAGGCCTTAGGGCAGAGGGAGGGTAATGCGTAGTTGGGTTAGTTTTTAGGGCGGGGGGTTGGGGTAGGTTTTAGGGCAGTGGAAGGGATTAGGGTAGTTTAAAGGATGGCGGGGGGCCAGTAGGGTCTGGGTAGTGTAGGGTTTTAGTTTTTAGTGTTGGGGTAGGTTTTTGGACAGTGAAAGGGGATGGGGTAGTTTAAGGCACAGCGCAGGGGCAGAGGAGGGAGTTTGGTCGGGGAAGTCAGGGTAGTGGCAACCTTAGCCACACATACCCCTTTACCATTCATGCCTATCCCACGAAATTTCGTGGTAAAGCCTTGCGTGGTAAAGGAATGCATGGTGATTGGGCTGGTGGTAGAGGCACTAGTGGTAAAACCATTTGTGCTTCTATCATACAACCGGTATCGCTATATTAAACTCAATATGTTTCATACATGAGGAATAGAAATGTCCTAATTGCTATTCTCAGAAAATAGCAAGCAGGTAATTGGTGTTACTAAACTTTGTACAAATGGTTCTAAATCTCTTGCAACTGTAAGCCTTGCAGCGCACCAATTCGAAAACCCTTAACATCACAAAGCACGGCATTGTGAACATTTTTATAAACAATTGGACGCAAATGCATTTCCCACCTGTGACAGAATGCTCTGCAATATCTGTATCGGTATGCACATCCCGCAGCCCAAATGTATTCTCCTCAGTCTTTATCCCACCCACCAGTGTCCTTCAAAGTCCCACATGTTGGGGTAATACCCCTAGAAATATTTCCTATTAAAAGCATTGCTTCTGGCACTTAGAGCTTTTTTTTTTTTTATCGTTATAGGCATGCACGGTACTGTTGCATAAAAAGACATGACTGGAAGGTTTCACACTTGACACAGCTATGTGAAACATTGAAAGCTATGTGAAGCATTGTTTCTTATTGATTTATGGTTGCTAGACAGTACTTACTGTAAGACTTTTGACAAATTCACAGAAGTCTCCCTTGTGCTTATTACATGCTGTCACTTTCAAAGATAGGCAGAAATTAGTGATTATTCTATCATTAATTGTATTCCCTCTTTTGTCCCGTCCATTCAATACTTTCAGTCATGTACAATCAAGTTAGAATTACTTTATAATTAACTTTTGAAGATTTCTTACCAGCGGCGCAATGGTGGAGGAGCATCGCCCCGCCCGCTGCCAGCAGCAGCAGGTACACACATTAAAGGAAAGGGGGGGCCGCTCGGCCCCCACGCACACATGGCTGGGCCCGACCCCCTCCTCCACCAGTGCTGGTTGGGCTGCGCGTCCCGCCAGTTGACCCGGAAGCAGTTTTGCGCTTCCGGGTCGAGGGGGCGGGATCGCGGCGTAGGGGGGGGGTTTAAGAGCCTGGGGAGCGCGGGAAGCGGCCTCTTTGTGCCCGCGCTCCCCAGGCTCGCTCCTCGCCCCGCTGTGGGGCCTTTAATTTTCCCCACCCTCCATCCCCTTGTAGCAGAATTCTGGTGAGGACACTGGTAGGTATACGGTGTAACGCTATGCAATATCGTAAGAATAAATGTTTTTTCTTCCTGAGGCCTTTCCCCCATTTACAGGCAATGTTAATATGTATATGTTTTCTGGGTGTGTTTTGCTGTTGCATTAACTCTTTTTCCTTAGGCCTTCTTTTCCCTCTTACATTAGTAATGTCGTATTTATTATGTGGGTCTGGCGGTAAGGTCATAATCGGTGAGCAGCAATTTAAGGTCCTTAGGTGGGGCGGCCCCATTCACGAAAGGGGTCGCCCAGGGGGAGGGGCCATTGGTCTCTCCCAGAACTTCAGGGGCAGGGTATCCGCTTGCTTGGGTGCGGGGGAGGGGAGTCACGCTTTCCTCAGGCTGGTAGCCACCCCACACATACACTATGCACTATGACGCTAAGGGCGCGAGTGTAAGGGCCCTCCTGTTATGGTTAAATGGAGTTCACCGAGCGCACAAGGGTAAACGGGCCCTTGTCGCGCATGCGCATCTCGCACGTGAGAGCGTAGCTGGGTAAAAGGATCTGACACCGGTTAGCGACCTTGCCGTAGGACCAGAAATTATTAAAATGCAAATTGATATCAGGATGTTAGATTCGGTTAGGAACCACGCTGTATTAGACATTTGCTAAGGTTAGCCCATCATACCTGTCTAAACTGGATGTAAATCTAATGTCTGAATTTTGCATTTAACTGCTTCAGCGCTACCGCGTTTTCCCGCTGTGCGCTGAAGAAGTAGAAAAAGGCTTGTTCATGACAAAGCCAGCTCGTCATGAGCGCAGCATAGGTAAAGCCCATGACGAGCTGGCTTTGTCATTAGCGTGCAAGTGGTTAATAATTATGTAAATAATGTTATTTTATTAAATTTTTAATTTTGTTTCATATTTTAAATAATACGGCCGGGGGGCCACGAGCTCGAGACCCCCTGCCTTCCAAAGAATTCTGTTGTTGGTCTGATGAATGTGTAACTGTAGTATGCACGTTAAGGGGGTGGGGGGTGGCCGGCAGTCACAGACCATGTGTGTCCCTGGCTTGCACTGTTACAGCGCGAGGGCAGGGGGTGGGGCTGATTACTGCAATTGCACTATTACTTCAGCCCCTGGCAGGGCGCTTATCAGATCTGTGCACTTCAAAGCCTGTAATCCCAGGCCTGAGAAGCAGCTGAGGGAGTCGAGCCCCAGGGCCCTGGCATCTAGATGAGCGTTCGGCTAGCCTGCTCCAACCAATCCTGGAACTGCACTGCAATTTACAAGGGAGGAAGTTCCTCCCTTTCTGTCTGACTCCGAGAAGAGTGGCAGGACATCAGGATGAAGGAGACCTTATTCAGAGCCTGCGTGCCAGCATATATGGAGTGTGTTTCAGGCGCCACAGCATAATGTAATATTTCCGTCTGCTGCTGTTTCTGGCAGGCCTATGCCTTTCCTACTTGATAACTGGATTTATTATATTGATCCAAATATAGATAAAATAGTTTAAAAAACATAAGGTCCATTTTCCAATTTAAAATTTACCAAAACGTGGCAGTTTATTAGCATTGCTCTACAGCATGGTGAAACCAAAAGCTCGAGGCAACCTTAGCCAGTGATACTCCAATGAAATAGGGAATGCAGTTCTGGGCCCAAGACAAAATGGGAACAACACATAGTTTTCTCACGATCTTAGAACCTCCAGTACAACTTTGAGAACTCGTCAAATGTATCTTAAAAGTATTGGCTGTGACTGCAAGGGAGCAGCTAAGGCAACTTTTTACAGAGTTTTCGTCCGTTCCCCTTCTCAAAATAGCAACATCCTTGACAATGGCACCATAGTTCAAGCCTCTGGGGTTGGTTGCCATGTTCTCACTACTGTTCTGACTGAACAGATCCATGTCCAGTGCTTAGATGTTTAAGAAACTCTTAATCACCTCCATAAGGAAAATATCCCAATATGGAGAGCTTCTGGTAATAATTAAAGTTCTCCATTCTTCAAAGGGTGTTACTACCAACTACAAAAAAAACCTTCCTCATGCCCATCACCTCCTCCTTGGGAACCCGTATCAAGTTTTATATCTATTCAAAGGCTATACATATATTTATTCAAACACCTGATGGCGTGCCTCTTTGTAGCTGCTTTTAGGCACATGGAACTTCTGCTGCATGCCCATATTTCCATGCAAAACAATAACATGCAACATGCAAGTCAGTCATAGCATAATGTTATGGTTTATCCAGCCAGTATTTAGTGACTTTATTAGATATATGTGTTTAGTTATGTTCTTCTTTCATAAAGCCTTTCAGTTGTAAATTGACCTATTTTTTTTTTATCCAAATCATTTTTATTCAATTTCAAGAAAAGACAAATAATTATGACACAGTAATAATGCAAAATTTAGACTGCAAAAATTAGATTGCGAAAGTTACATTGCTGTCAAGTCATATGAAGTACAGGGTAAGTCGAAAGAAAATCAAACAAATATATAGAGACAAGGAAAGAAATAATAAGTTACTCAAGTGCCTTGCCACGTTAAACACAGTGAAGCTGTAGAGGTTCAACAGACATAGTCAACACCTGGATAGTACTCAGACTATTATACAGTAAAGGTATATCAAGCGAGTAGAGATTTCATAGTTGCAATAGAGGAAAGTTCAATACATTACAGTCCAGATATATCAAGCAGTTTTGCGTTAGGGGGGGCAAAACAATACAATACAGGTGAGTGATCACCAGTGTAGTCTTATATGAGTGAAGCCTTGTGAGGAATTTAATCTACTTTCACAGTGGGTCATATGAGAAAAAGTGAGCGTCCAGGGCCTTCCATAGTTTCATGAGTGATTTACACCAAGGAGAGGCGTGGAGTGCAACGTTGTCTGCTCCTCTAAGGAAGGATAACCACTCCTGCCACATCCTAAATGAAACCTCTGTGGAGTTCTTCCACTTGTTCAGAACAATTTTACAGGCTAGAGAAAGCATGGGATCTAACAAGTATCTGTCATTTACATCAGTGATCTTAGGGTCCAGAGCACCTAGCAGGACATAGGAAAATTCCCTTGGAGGGGTCATGTTAAAGGTATTGCCTATACACTCGTAAATCTTATCCCAATATATTTGTAGAGTAGGGCAATGAAAGAGCATGTGGGCAAGGTTGCCAATGTGAGATTTGCAATTCCTTCATGTGGGGCTCGCACTGAGATTGAGTTTAAAAATCCTTTCAGATGTCCAGTATGTCCTATTTATTAGCATTGGTTTGGTTTGCGATAATATTGGAGAGATTTTATTTGAGAAGGGGTGGTATGCATCTTTTCCCAGTCGAATTTGATATTGCTAGAGTTGGCTACGGGTTCGCATTTTTCTTCACACTTCATGTAAGATTTGCGAGGTTTGGGGTTTAGAAGCTTATATATTTTTGAGACAATGTGCCCTGACTTTAGCAGCTGGGTAATATCTTTGAGGGTATGGACGGGTCGGAGGGTTTAAAAGAGCGCATCATGAAGAGAGATTTTAGTTTTAGAAATTTATAAAAATCTAACATGTTTAGCCCGTGGCGAGTCTGAAGCATGGAAAAGGGTAAGGGGAGGTTTCCTGAAAAAAGGTCTTTGACTAGATTTATGGCATTTTTAGACCAATGGTCCCAGTGGAGCATTTTTCCGTTGAATTTCAGGCTCGGATTATTCCAGAGAGAGGTCAAGTTGGATTTGTTAATTTTTAATGAGGAGAAGTGTTCCAGTCGAAGTAGGGCTCTTTTGGTATTAAGTAAGATATATTTTGAGTGGGGTAAGGAGGATATATCCATGGTGAGGAGAGCAGGTAAAGGCATGTCGTGGATGATTGATCTTTCTATGTCTATCCAGACTGGTTTGTATGCAGCCTGACGGATTAGCCAGTTTGATCCCTGTTTACAAAGATACGCAGTTTGATAGTTCCTAAAGTTCGGAAGGCCCAGACCACCTTTTTCTTTGGCTAATTGGAGTTTTTTCATAGATATTCTGGGTTTCTTACTTTGCTAAAGGAACGTGTTAAAAAGCTTGTAAATTTGGTTTAAAAAATTGTTTGAAAACGTCATCGGTATCATGCTGGCTAGATAATCGACAAGAGGAGTAATCATCATTTTTAAAGTCTCCGCTCTTCCCCACCAAGATAGAAATTTTGGCGACCAGCCATCATAACAGCGAAGAGAATTTCTTGAGTAGGGCATTTTCATTGAAAGCATCAACGTAGTTACAGTGATGGAAGAAAGGGAAATGACAGAAAGCTGCAGGAAAAATGGAAAACTATACCAGAATTGTGGGCTCTAATTTGGAGTAGAACAGATGTTGTTATTAGCACTCTTCTGAAATTCATTTGGTCAGGTTAAGGTAGAGATGCAGCAATAGAGAGAATTGCAGCGCTACAAATCTTTGATAAAGCATAGATATCCCTATAACAGACAAACTTTGGCTGGCAGATGCCAACAATTTCTAAACTACACCTAGGTGCATGGAAAACTTCTAGAGAAGGAATATTATGAGGATTCAGCATACTATTGACTCAGTAGGTCATTTACAGGATCTTGTAGTCGTTATTTATACATGGTCTACTAGTCATTGTTTGTACATGTTCATCTTTAATCTGAGGATGAGGAACAGCATAGTCCTAAGAAAGTTTCAGGTTATTTGGTGTTTAGGCAGAGATTTAATTATCGTGATCAAGTTTGGGCATACAAAAGCAAGAGGTCATCCAAATAAGGAGCCTCGAGTGGTGCTAAGTTGGCGAGGTTGTCACATTCACCCGAGGAACAAAGTAAAGCTCAACTTCATCTGCTACTTCAAGGTTACTAATTTGATGTATGATTATTAATTTCAAGCAAGAGGATGGTTGTGGGCAGGATGTACTAATCAACAGTATCCAGGAGCTGGATCTCTGTATTAGAAGTGTTAGAAGTGTTCTGACATAGGTAATTGGAATGTGTAAAGCCCTCAATGGCCAGTATGTAATCCACTACTCTTTGATGACCAACATTCCCTTGATGCTTGATATGTAGCTGGGTATCATCAGGAGACATATTGAAGCCAGTCTCATAGATCTTGATGATTTGTTCCTGTAGTACCACATAGGTGTTAAAGAGGGGTGGTGCCAAGCTAATGCCTGCTGTATGATACATGAGTTCTTGGCATTCAGGAATAGGAAGTGAGTGGACCAATTTCACCTGTAGTTTACAGATCCAGCACTGAGGAAGATAAAGACAAGAATAGATGAGCACAAATCTACCATCAAGAATAGAGGACTTGGGTTTAAATTTTGCAAAACATTTCATAAAGTATAACATTGTTTCTCAATTTGGTTTGTGAGATTGTGATCAAATTGCCAAGCTATGAGGTTAATACAAAAGTGTTGTTTCAGGGATTCTGCACATACACAGAAATATGCGCAGGAATATGGGACCTTGTTGTATAGGGGCTAAGCCTTCCTACCACCTTAGTGCCCACAAACCCAGGACCGACTTGCTATAGTGTATCACTCGCTCTCCTACACACTTACAAAAAAGCAAATAATTAGACACCCCAGAACACAACACTCCCAGATCTCTCAGGAATCGCAGTAACGAGACACACCTTTTAGCTCACACTCTCGTACCTGTCCACAAAAAGAACTGACTGAGACACAACTATAGTTTAAAATGTTTATTTTAACTATCATGCTCTAACATACAGTATACGTGCCACAACCAGCAGAAAAATGCATAAAACAAATACAGTTAGCATTGCAGCTAGGCCATATATCCTAAAAGGAGATGTCAATATATAAAGACAATGGAAAAAGGACTATAATGCCTAACCTCCCTCCCCTTGGTAAGAAGAAGTATTATTATATAATAGAAGTTCTCTGGGATTTGTCAGCAGACCCCATACCTTAGTGCCTAGATGGTATATCTACATCATAGGAACTGCATTGCTCTTCTCCCTGGAAAGCTCCCTCCCCAAATGTGTGTTACCTAAACATGTATCCCCATAATATTATAGTACGAGTTTCCAGTAGCAGCTGCATTAGCATGTTTTGTCTAGGTGCAAGAGACTGACCAGACCAGAATAACAAGGGGCATTGTTTATCGAATTTGCTCACAGTTTTTAGACTAAACTCCAGGAACAGGCAGAGAATGTACAAAGCAGCGGTTCTCATGTGAAAGGCATAAACAGAGTCTTGGTAAAATAAAGCCATGTAGTAACGTGTGCAAAAGCTCCAACATGGTTGCTAGGCTCATGCTAACTTAGCAATGTCGACAATGTCCCTATTGGCCACGTGACAGTGTTAAACCTGGCTTTTCCAACGGGTTTCTCCCCAGACTTTTTGCTTTTGGGCCTCCTGTTCTTGAACCTTTTGTGTTGGTTTTAGAACTCTGGGCTCTTTACCACTGCTGATTAGTGCTAAAGTGCATATGCTCTCTGTGTAAATTGTTATTATGAATTGGTGTTTCCATGATTAACTTATTTGATTTACTGCTAAGTCCCTAGTCCATGCACTGTGTGTGCCCAGGGCCTGTAAATCAAATGCTTCTAGTGGGCCTGCAGCACTGAATGTGCCACCCACACAAGCAGCCTTTCAAATGGGTCTCAGACCTGCCACTGCAGTGTATGCGCACAGTTTCTACCTCAATGTTGACTTGGCAAGTGCACCCACTTGCCAGGCCCTAATCTTCCCTTTTCTTACATTTGAGTCATCCCTAAGGTCGGCCCAAGGTACCCCTGTGGGCAGGGTGCAGTTAAGCATGGGCGGATCTAGCGGATCTAGCGGATCTCGCGTACGCGAATTTGCGTATTTACGGATTCGCAATACGCAAAATCCGCAAACTCTGGCGGATTAGCGGATTTTTAAGTTTTTTGTGTTGGCGAGCGTTCGCGAGGATTTGTGGACCATTTCGCAATTGCGAACTTACTTTTCGGCTCGCAACGGCCGCGACTATGTTGTTTCTACGTCTGGTTTATCATCACAGGTTCACAGCACCCTCTGTTTCACCACTGCCACCCTCTGGTACACCCATGCCACCCTCTGGTACATCCTCACTGCCACCCATTAGGTTTGTTTATCACTGTAGATTATGGGGGTGAAAAAAGCAAGCACACCTGCCCTGCTTCAACTGCCATGAATTAATTTGGGGTTGATTAATGTGTCACTTATTTTGAAACTTCCAGTCTGGCTGGCACCTGCTTCCTTCCTTATCTGTAATTTGCTTTCTGTTGCAGTGAAAGCAAGCACACCTGCCCTTCTTCAACTGCCATGAATTAATTAGGGGGTGATTAATGTGTCAGTAATTTTGAAACTTCCAGTCTGGCTGGCACCTGCTTCCTTCCTTATCTGTAATTTGCTTTCTGTTGCAGTGCAATTTTTTTTCATAGGACCTTTATGGTCTACTTGTAGCTATTCTATGAGCCTGCTGTTTGGGTCATAGCAGGGTCATGGAATAGTTGCAAATAGGCAACTGAACTCTGGTGGGGCCCCTCAGGAAGCACTAGAGTGAATGGTTACTAATGTTAAGTTTGAACTTTTGCACCTGCTGATTGCTTTCAGTTTAGCAAAAATCGTTTTTCTGCAATTTCGCGCGATTTGCGGGGCGCGAATCCGTGCGAGATCGATTTCGGAAGCCGCGAATGCGTGCGAATACACCATTTTTTTTGTGGCGTGTATGTTCGCGTGATTTTTTGCGTGTTCGCAAGGCGCTTGTAGCTATACGTTTGCGAAGTTACCCTAGCGGTCGTACACGGGCGCGGCCATCTTGTTTGCGTGACGTAATTCCGTTTCCGGCCGCTATGTGTAATCTCGCAAAGTGTGCTGCTCGCTAGTACAATTTTGCGTGTGATCGCGAGGAAAATCTCGCGCGAACTTACCCACGCGGTCGTGAATGGGCGCGGCCATCTTGTTTCTCATTCATTGCTATGGTTCTGGGCATGCTTTCTGTATCCTCTCTGAATCTCTGCCATCCTTTGCTTGTTTGAAGTTTATTTGATCTATTTTACTTATTATCTATCCCTCTATTTTTCTAGCTCTATATTTTTGTGTTTTCTGCTACTTTTAGTTAAATTTAAACTACTTTTTTAAACTCTTTTCTTTTCTTCTTCCCTATTCTATTTCTTCTTTATCATTTAACTTCATTTCTGCCCAGACCATGGTAAAGGGAGCCGGGAAGCACCCTGAGAAGGGGAAGGGTCCCGCACCCCGTGCCCGGCTCCGTGCGGGCGTTTGAGGGGGGAGCAAGTGATGCCACGGGAGATCTTTAGCGCGGAGGAGGTGGGCGCACTAATCTTCTACGTCCAGCGCCGCCTCCCCAAGACCATCCTGGGAAGCGGCAAGATCGCAACCGGCTATGGCATCCGGGAGCGCCGGAAGCGGTGGGAGAAGGTGTGCCGGGCCATGTTTAAGCTCTCTGGGGTCCGGCGCACCTATAACCAGGCCACCCACCGCTGGACGGATGTCATGGACCGGGAACGGGACTTGCTGGATGGGCTCGGCGTAGAGGTCCCCGGGCTTGGTGAGTAGTAGTAGCTATTTCTAGCTATTTCATCACTACTCTGTTTTATCCGGCTCTGTTATTTGCAAATCTTTGTTCTTTACCAAGAGCAATAATGCTGCCGATTACATTGTAGGTAAATTATATTTCAAAATCTTCTATGCATTTCAGGTGCACTGCTCTCCTTCTCAGTAGCCTTGCTTGCTACTATGCTTATTTGTTTTGTATTTTGTGTTCATTTCATTGGCCTGAGAAATTATGTATGAGTGTAGTGTAAAGAACTGCGTAATGCTAGACACTAAGGGTCATATTTTCAATTACCGGCGCATCCCTGCAAAGTAGCAGGGATGCGGCAGTAATTGTGCGCTATGCCACCACCACCACCCATGGGCCCAAAACGTCACAGAAGCCTTACGCATCTGTGCCGTAAAGGCAGCGCATTGCTGGAGTTGCGTGCCAACGATGGCGCAGCTCCAGCAATGCTCTGGGGTGCCCTATCTCCCCCCAAAAAAAAAAAAAAATGCTGCATCAAGCCGTACGTGGGCTTCAAGCAGGCGCAGGGTTTCAATCACGCATCATTGTCCTAAAAGTGACTGATTGACATCTTGTAGATTTCCCTCAGCCACTTTTAGGATTCGTTCCTGCGCAGGAACGCCCTCCCTTGCGCCGGAGGAATGGAGGAATGTGAGCCGCAAGGGACTTCTAAATCAGCCCCAACAGA
Source organism: Lissotriton helveticus (assembly GCF_964261635.1). Taxonomy (NCBI): domain Eukaryota; kingdom Metazoa; phylum Chordata; class Amphibia; order Caudata; family Salamandridae; genus Lissotriton; species Lissotriton helveticus. The sequence goes on along the minus strand of NC_136068.1, from coordinate 1,515,473,401 downwards.
CTGAAGTCCAGTACTTCCTTTTAGACACATGGCTATAAGAAGAAATAGTGGTGGTGGTCGGTGGATTGATAGTTTGAGTATTCACTGATCTGCAAGCAGGATGGACTTTGACTGTCACTTCGCGTGCTGCGGACTGCTGCCTGCCAGGCCTAGGCAAACCTTTTTAGTAGTCTGTTTAGTGAGTTACATAGGAACTTTCAAAGTCAACGGTCCGCAAATCAGGCAATACGAATAACGTAGTATACCACATGAGATAGGTCAATATATCCCGTGGAATAGTTGTCTATCTATTTGCTATTTCTCCAAAATATTTTGTTATTGTTCTTTTGAAATGTTTGATTTGGTTGACAAATCTCATCCATGTTTTCTGGTATTTCTTTCTTTCATGTTGTACATCAGCTCCCCCAAGGGCCAGAGGACACAGGAGGAGGAGGAGGAGGGTGCTGTTCAGGAGGATGCAGGCCAGGATCGGGCAGGTGAGGGCTCCTTTGCTGGCCCCAGTAAGTTTTAATTTTAATATAGAGTACCTATTTTTTCCTAGCGTTCCTCATTCGATTTTTTCTAAATCGTCTTTGATCTTCTTGTAGACTGGATCTAAATTCTTATCCTGCCTCGACTATGACTCCCTGTGGTATTACTAGATTATTCTTATTAGTCTGTCTGTGTAGCTAACTAAGATTGCACATTTGGCAATTCCATTGGACTCCCATTCTAGTCAGCAATAGCTCTATGCACTGAGTGCAGTCCTCTGGGATTGTCCATAATGTATTTTCAAGTCTTCTAAATGTTTATGCTTTGACAATTGCCAACAATAAAAAGGTGAATGACCACCAAGAAAGAATAAGATACTACTTTACTTTTGGTTTGGATAGGAGGACAATCCATTCTACTACTGTTGCAGGGACAAATCTGCACAAACCGAACTATGAACACTAAATAGTGCATTGTTTATTAATTATAATAGGCGCAGGTAGACTTTCTTTCCACATACCTCAGTGATATCAGACTTTGAAGAACCCCCAATCTCCTTACTGACTAAATAGTGTGGCAGAGTCATTTAGCTCCCAAAGTCACTGATGATTGATCCCCAATGATCATTAGATTATCCAACGCAGGACAAGAGTACGGAGTCAGAGTCAAGAAGTGCCAGAGGCACTCATGCTTACAAAAATTCCAAAACCTTTAGCTCATCCACTCTAGTCTGGAGGACAAAAACCACAGAGTCTATTTAAGTTTAAAAGCTTTATTAAAAGTAAACACATTTATTAAAATCAAATTTGTCATAAAAGTAAACGTTTAACTGAAAATGGAAAAGTGCTTAGTGCTAACGATTAATTGGACACATTTCTTGTGGAAAAAGGGACATTTTTACTTTAGAGTAGACAGTTACAAATTATTACATTGTATTTCGTTTTTTTAACATTATTCCTCCTAGACCAAATATTATATAGTAGTGAGTGGTGTATTCTAACATTCTTAAATGTACTTTGTAGGTGGAACATCTGGTGGCGGGGCCAGCGCGGAGGTGGTGGTGTTGGGCGAGGACTCTGGGGAGGAGGCGGTGCAAGTGACGGACGTTCCTGTGAGGGTTCGCACGGTGGTGGCGGGAAGAGGTAAGCTATATATTCCTTACTTATTGAGATTGAAGACTGCATAGTGTGCTTTCTGCACGGGTGTATTATAAATCAACCAGGTAGTAGCCTCCTCTAAATGTACTTCGACTTAGCTGTGAAGTTTTTGGTGAGAAGAATCCCAATAAGATCTTTGATGGATGGGATGAACGAAAAGCGAAAGAAGGGTGTAAGTAAGTGTGGAAGGGCGAGAAATTTTATGATGGCTGGCAAAGAAGAATGATATGTGTTTGCTTGGCCCCCGAGGTTCCTGGGAAGGAAAGAATATGGTATGGTGCATGGCTGGGTCAATGATGAAGCAAGGATAGGTGGAAGGACAACAGCCTGGGTGGGTGAAACAGAAACTGTATGTGTGCATATACTTTGAATGGATGGATGCCTGGAGCATGGCATTATCTGACTCTTAGATAGCACATGTGTATCTAGAGAGAGTAGATGGTCACTGGATGAACTAAGTGTTACCTTGAAGAGCATGTAACACCGCACCCGCACGTCCGTTCCAGTGTAGGGAAGGCAAGGAAAAGAAATTGTAAATTTGTCCAATACTACCATGAATAGTAGCAGTAGTTTGTATTGCAACTGCAAGCACAGCATATATCCGGTTATTACGGTGGACACTCCGTACCTCCCTTAATAACTTTAGTTTAGTAGTAGTACGTCATTCATGTGTGGGTGTATCACTGTTCACTCAATAATAAGCAAAGCACCTAAAGTCATCCCATATGTCATCAAATACATCCCATGTGAAGTGATAGATAATCAAATTATTTAGCTTCTTAATTTTCCTTTTCTAGTACTCATTTGCACTGTAGGGTGAAAGGTAAATTAATTAAGCAGTAGCCCTTGTAACAGAGTATTCTCAGTGCCACCCGTAATAGAAAAGTAATAGCTTCACCACCTGCATGTACTGGACCGGTACAGTAACGCAAGTCTGTCTCACTCATCATGGTGTGCGTCTGTTTTTCTCGGGTGCAAGTTCACTGCGCTGGCATTCTGCCGGCTTGCATAAGATAACGTACCAATTTTCCTAAACAAGAGAGAAGAAGAAGAATAAGACTGGTGTACTGTCATAGTCGACTGTAATGGAAGTCCATAGTGGTCGTAGAATTTGTTCATTAAACTCCCACTAATGTTAGAGCAAGGATGCAGAAGTGGGAGGTTAGATAGATACTGTCCTCAATAGTTATGTACTGTGCTTTCAATTTGCTACTTGTACTGTGACACAACTTTCGGCTCAATCACTTTGTGTTATTAATGTTAAGGAGCATTGGTTACAGACTATGTCTTTCTTTCTTCATATAGTTGCTCCTTCCAAATCGACATCACGGAGGGAGCAGGCTCGAATGGCCCGGCAACGGAGGCTGGATGCCACTGTCACCGAATATCGGCGGCTGGTGGCCCTGGAGGAGGAGGACACGCAGTCAACCGGTGGAACCACAACATCCTCCACTGGGACAGCTGCATCCTCCTCCGTGCCCCCACGGGCTGCCAGCCAGCGCAGTGCTCCAGCGGTACGGAGCCGGGCTAACAAAGCCAACCGCCACCGCCAAGCAGCAAAAAGACCAGCTGCCCCCACAGGAGTTGCAAGGCATGCCAGCGCCGCTTAGGACTCAGAGTGTCGTACCTGGAGCAGGAGGTCCATAACTATAAGAACTTGGTGGAGGGCCTCCGCATCGACCATGCCACCCTCCGCAAGGAGTATGATGCCCTGGCCGCAAAATTCACCAGCACCCTCCAGTAGTGGAGTGTCCCTTGCCCTTTTTTTAGAGACTTTTGGGGGGTGGGATTTGGGAGTTGGGTTCTTTTTGGGACTTTTGAAAGACAATCGTTGGGGTTAGGGAGGGTCTTGAGGGAGATTATTTTGTTAGGGCTACATAAATATACTTTTTTAAACTTTATCTGACCATACCTGTTTTTTACTGCTTTTCAGTCTGGTGGGTGGGGGTTTAACAGTAAGTTTGTTTTCCTGAAGAGTCCTAGGACTTTAGTAGTACTACCGTCAATCTCTCGTCTAGTCCTAATACTCCATTATACTACCTCCCACCAAACGCTTATCTTACCTGTAATTTGTGTTAGAAATTAGGGCTAGGCCCAGTGCTGGCTCCACGGGAAATGGGGATTAAGGTTGGCAATCCTGGGCGGATGAAATTTCCTCGTTGCGGTGGTACTAGTGGTGTGACACAGTGGCAGTTGCATGCCTATGGAAAAAAGAAAACGAAACCTGGTTTGTCCTTACTGTAGCATTACAACGGTTACGGTACGATAGAGAATATAGCAGGTGACAGTACACTAGAACAGTGCCACAATGTAGCCTAACAAATGGTAAAGTATTGCAAGTATAACTAGTACTTGCGTTGAATTAATTTGACATTGGCTCCTACTACTACAAGAAATAGTACTGAAGCTGAGTAAGTCTAGAATATATCCTCGTATTCCTTCACCAGCCTGTTGCTATGACCTTATCCTCCCCAGCAAGTGTGTGGAATTATTGATGTCATTTAGTCAGACATCAGGCTGTTGTATAGCTCCTATATATCCTTATATCGTGTTAAGTTAGCATAGGTACATTTGAGATTTAAACGCCATTTTTCCTTTCTTGCAACTTCTGCACACGACCCTTAATTGTTGACTTAGCTTTCAACCTAGTGGTTTGCCGTGGTGTATGTGAGAATAATATGTTATTGCTCTGATATCAGTTTTGTTTAATAAACCATGTCTGCACGGAGAGTGCTGAAGTTTCAGGAGCAACACGATATGGAATTGTTATGAGGTCTGATCTCCACGCCTTCATAGTCATAACACAAGTGCAGCCTTTGCCAACTTGGGCTTGAGGCGGGATTGATATTGCTTTGCAGGAGAATAGTTAACACACTTGATGCGGTGCACATGCAGAGAGAGCTGGTGTATGCTGATGTGATTCCTTCATGCTAGGACACTAAGGTATGGGCCCGCCCTAAAACAACCCAAAGAGACCTTCTTAGCTAATAATATAATATATGTGTTAGGGAGGGTGAAATATAAGTGTTGTTAACTCTTATTCATTACAGCATGTTAACATGCTGTCACCATTCGCTTTTTATGTCTTAGTAACTATGCTGATAATTTTGCTACTGATAATAAGTATACTTGTATTATCTAAGATACTGCGCCTGAGAAGACGGCATTAGTAAATAAACATTTCAAATGCACATGTGTCTTCTTTACTCCATGTTCTGGTTTGTAATGATAATATAACGAAAGAGTGTTCATGAGTTCCACGTACCCTGAGGTACTGTAAGTTCATGTTCTGGTTTGTCTAAACATTGGAAGTTTGATATGTCCAATGAGACACTGTAGCTAGCTCGGTAAGGGGTGAGTTGGTTGCTAAGGTAAGTTTTGGGACACCCTAATTTGCCGAGGTTCCACTCCTCTGTGCACAGTTCTGTGTGAGTACAGAAACCCTGCAACATGGCGCCCAACGGTTTCGGTGGTCTTATATCATGACACTCGAGTAGTTTATCGTTCATGCCTTAACCCCTTCACATCCGTTTCCGGAAAACGGGGTGTCGGTGAAACCTACCTATTTTTTGAAATAGGTCTTTATTCAAGCTTGATTCTTTCTTAAACGGTTTCTTTGAATTACTACCCAGTTGTGCTACAAAGTATTCTTTGTGTGTTCTTGTTTCCAGTGTTGTCATGGCGGCGGTGGCTATTGCGCAGCATAGTCGCGTAGCGGTACGCAACCATCTTCAGACGTACCAGGTCCCAGTAGATGGGATGGCTGTGATTTTCGTGGTATGTGCAGATCCGGCGTTTCCTTATGAGTTGTTTTACTCTTGGGTTACGTTTCCGGCTGTGGACGCTAATTCTGGTTTGTTCCACTCCTACACCGCCTCGGATGTCCCGGCTGTATATACGCCGTACAGGGCATTGGAAATACCTATTGATCATTGGCAGCATCGAGTTTGGTTTGATGGCGCCCTCCCCCACTCTTTGTCCGCTGCGAGGTTGGGTCCACTCTCAATTCCAGGTACAAGTTGGCCTGCGTTGGGTGGCTTTACCCCGCACCCGAATCACGGGGCTTGTACCCTAGCAGAAATACGCAGGCTACATGTTGTTTCCATTTCCGTGATTCGTGCTTTAGTGCAATACATCGGTCAACATCTTCCTGGTGGTCCCCAGGGGGGTGCGGCCGCTCCCATGGAACGAGGCGGAATGCGTCTCAATCCAGTGATGGTTAATTCGGTTTTTGGTGCGCGTCCAGTTGACAACGATGACTTCCCATTCTGGCTAGCAGAGAAGTTTGATCAACTGGAGGCGGTTTTTCCGAATTCTACTCCTGCTGATAAACATAGAATGTTAACGATTACTCTACCGAAGGGTATTACTCCTGAACTTGTTGACTGTGAGAGCTGGGGAAAAACATTTGCGGCAGTTTATACAAGGTGCTTCGGCACCCCGTCTATGACTGCCCTGCCTGAAATCATTAGACGTGTTCAGAATGATCACGGTCCAGAGGCAGCGGTTGAATTGGGTATGCGCCTGTGTGGTTCTTTTGAGATTGTAAGTGATCTCATTCTCTCCAATGTTAAAGGAGATGCAGTTAACTTTCAGGTGTCGAATGCTTTGGCTGCTCTGCCCGATGCCGACAAACCCCGCCAGTTAGCAAAGATTGTGGTGGCCGCTTATAAGACAATTGGCCGCACAAGTAGAGGTCTGAAATATTTTCCAGTAAAGGAGAAAAAACAACCTCAGGGACAATCTGCAGTGACAGATGTCCAGCCCAAGTCCAAGAAACAAAATTGGCCTAAGAAACAGACACAGGGGAAGAAGAATACACAGACTCAGGATTCTTTTCCTGCAGTACAAGCACCTGCGCCGACAGAAAAAGTTTATGATTTGCGCGATCGCGCGATGATTAAATCACCTGATCGATTTCAGGGTTCTGATCAACGCTCTCCTCGTTCCTTTCAGGAAACATCGGCACCGACGACCGGTGGAGGAGGAGGGGGTGGACGTGGACGTGGTGGCCAACAAGGACGTGGTCAGTCCCGCCAGACGGACGGCGCAGTGAAGCAGGAGGATTCTACGCCTAAGCGTCCGCAGTTTGCGAAGAAGAAAGTCGCAGCCTTAACAGCGCATAGATATGCCACAGATAGTGAGAACGCGGCTTCGGAATCTGACGTGGGCTCTGACCTTGCTGGACAGCGCGGCGGAGATTACCATAGTCAGAGAGGCGCTCCGTCCACTACTGAGGGTGACAGCGACTGAAGTGTTTGTTGTAATAGAAACAGCCGATACGAGATTAGCTCCCCCTGAAAGACTTTTTGAAATTGTCCTGTTAATTGAAGGTGACATACAGCGTACTGTCAGAGGGGTATTTTGGGAGAACCTTTCGTCTACGTACGACATTTTGCTTTCCGAGGCTGACTGGCCCCCACCTTTTGTGCTCGCAGCGCCGCGAGGGGAGGAGGTGATCCTACCCAGTTTCGCGCACACTGTCTCGACTGAGCATGCGCAGCATTTTGCGGAAGAGTGGGCTCGGGCTCTCGCGCCGGCTCTGTACCGTAACCAATGTGGTTGGGATAGATTGTCGCCTTGCCACGAAATTCCGTTGCGGTCTCAGCCGCAGCCTCAACCTCAATATCCCATACGGCGTGAAGCTAAATCTTCCGTCGCGGAAATCCTTGAACAATTGGAATATCAGGGAGTTATTGAAACGTGTGTGTCACCGATGAATAATCCCCTTTTTACTGTGAACAAACCTGACGGATCATATCGTTTGGTTTTGGATTACCGGCATTTAAACTCGCATTGCCGTAACTGTGCTGTACAGAATACCCACGGCTCTGCCCTAGTGGATAGTCTCGTGCGTAAGCGTTTCAAGACAACGCTTGACATATCCAATGGTTTTTATGCCCACAGATTGGACAGCTTTAGCTCCCAATGGACCAGTTTTACAAGCGCTGGAGTCCAAAAGCAATTCCGGCGTCTTCCAATGGGCTATAAGAATAGTCCTGGTATATTTACCGCTCGCATTGTCTCTATTCTGGAGGCACTCGACCCTGATGCTTTTTCGTATGTGGATGACATATATCTCACAGACGACGATATTTGGGAGCATCTGTGTCGTGTAAATTCTGTTATTTGCAACTTCGCTGACATGGGTTACAAATTTAACTTTGCAAAATCGCACATTGCAGAACACACGGTGTTGTTCCTCGGCTATGAGCTGAACAATGAAGGTAGAGGCTTGGCTCCTCACTTCTTGGAGAAATGCGCACAATTGCGCGCTCCTACAACACTGAAAAAATTACAGTCTTTGCTGGGTTTTTTGAATTTCGGCAGAACTTACATTCCGGAATATGCCCAGCGTATCAAGCCTTTGTATGCTTTGATACAACCAACTTTCTCAAAATCATGCTGGCTGCCTGAGCATTCAGCCATTTTGCAATCCTTGCAGGCTGATCTGCTCGCTTCTAAATATTTACTGACTCGTGATAACCACACCAACCTGGTAATAAGAATAATTCCTGGGACGGTGGGTTTCACATACCTCACTTTTAACGAAGGTGACACAGTACCTATTGCTTACAAGTCACACTTGTACACTTCGGCTGAGATGCGGTTTCCCACAGTGGAAAAGGTTTTAACTGCTGTACACATGGCAATTCTAAAAGAACGAGCACTGTCTCAGGGGAAACGCATGCTAGTGGTAACACCCTGTCCTCACTTGGAGGCAGTCACGAAAGCCAGTGTACCGAATTCAAAAGCTTTGCACCCTCGGTGGATTCAGTGGGCTGCGTCATTGTCATCCACGGATGTCATGTTTATTTTTGACGCCTCCTTACGGTCGCAAGAGTACTTGCAGTATGAATTCGTTCATCCTGCTCCTCTGGCTATGCGCCCTTTGGAGGACTTCCATTGCATCATTTACACTGATGGGTCGGCGCAGGTTGCGCATGGCTCTAAACATGCCTACGTTTCCGCATGCGCCATTGTGGTCGGTGCTATGTTGAATGATGAGTTCGTTTCCAGGGAAGTGCACACGTTGCCCCTGGGCGATTGCACCGCACAATTGGCGGAGCTTCGTGCTCTCTTACTAGCTTTGGAGTACGCAGATCCAAGTGTTACTACTCTAATTGTAAGTGATTCTTACTACTGTGTCCAGTCTTACAATGAAAACTTGTTCTTTTGGATTCAAAATGATTTTCATGATTCTAAGGGTAGCACAATAAAACATAAAATGATCTGGGTTCGAGTGGCAGAGCTTAAGGCTAGGTTGCCACTCGTTTATGTGATTCATACTCTCGGTCATCAGCGCGTAGGAGTTCACGCTGTTGGCAACTCGCTTGCTGATGAAGCAGCGAAATCAGCAGTATCTACATACTTAGTTGCAGCAGTTACTAGGTCTAAAACCAAGATTGATAGCGACATCTTAGCAGCAGTTGCTGCCTCTGAGAAGGGAAGTAAACATCCTGCGGGATTCCCTTCGAAGTATAAATACCACTTAAGTCCCGGAAAGGTTCCTTTTGTGACAATTCCTGATGTTGGGGAACGGCTGATTCCCAACTCGGATCGCAGAGCAGACTTGATTACAGCGGCTCATGAAGGTGTGGCGTCTGCGCATGCGGGCGTCTCGGCCACTGTAACTCAATTACAACTACGTTTCTGGTGGCGGGGACTGTACAAACAGACGCGTGATTATGTCCTTCTTTGTGACATATGCCAGCAGATTAAACCTTCAACTGCTACGCGTCCGCCACAGACTCAGTTGTACATTGCTAATAAACCGCTAGGCTGTGTTTATTTAGATCACTGCGGTCCTTTTTCATCTGATACTGCGTATAAGTACATCTTAGTAGCAGTTGACTCATGCACACGCTTTGTGTGGGTATGGCCACATCGCAGCGCTGATTCACGGACTGTCATTAGAGATTTGCGTATCTTTATAGGGATTTTTGCCTGTGGTACCTTCCATTCGGATCAGGGTCCGGCTTTCGCCTCTAAGGCGTATAAGGATGCCATGACTTCGTTGGGGGTCCAAGTCAAGTTTTCGTCACCCTACAGACCTGAGGGTAATAGTGTAGTTGAACGAATGAACCGTGATTTAAAGCAATCTTTGACAGCCCGAGTTATAGGCACTGGCAGAAACTGGCTGGCTCACCTCTATGGCGTGCAGCGTGCTCTTAATAATCTCCCTAGAAGGTCTCTGGGTGGGCGGACCCCATACGAAATGCTCTTTGGCATCAAGATGTACGTCCCTGACCTTGACGGTCTAGACTCTGTGGTTCGCGCCACTTCCTTTGACGCAGATGAACATTGCAATGTTTTACAGAATCTACAAAAGACCAGAGACAGTCTTGCAAAGGAACATTTGCCCTCCACATCGGATGATGCGTTGCAGATCCCGGTAGTTGGCTGGCTACCCCAAGTTGGAGAACTGGTTCGAGAGAAGATCGACAACAAGAAAGAGTTTGGTCCCTCCTATCGAGCTCCGGTCCCAGTGCTTGGAGTGAAGGGCACAAGAACAGTCATTTTACCACCACTTCCAGGTCGTAAGGAAAACAGGTTTATTTCTATTGACAATGTCAAGATACACAGAGTGGCCGATTCTTCTTAGCATGACACCAGCTGTTTCCTGTCCTTCCATTGTGAGAAATTCAATCATGCCCACTGCTTCTAATATTGAACCTGAAGTGGCCATCGAATTACCTGCTGTTTCCAGTCCATTATTAAATAATTTACCCGGAACTAACGTTGATGAATTGGACTATACATACCCCACTGATTTGTCCATGCCTGACCTGCAAGCTCGTTTAGCCACGGAATCCAGATTTTCGTTTGACTCTGCTTCCCTTGCCTCGAAAAAACCCTCTCACATTGCAGTATATGCTAGCCTGTTTAAAAAACATTTTTTGATACCTCCTTGGATATACATTTGGCTGGTCCTTTTTTCGGTTTACCTTTTTATGTCAATTGGTTTTGTGTTTTATTTTTTTCGAATTATGAATGGACACTATGTCGAGGAGAGAACTTGTATTACTCATTTAAATGGAACTTTGGCCCCACTTTCCTCTTCACATTCTACACACAGATTAAAAAGAGACTTGACTTTGGTTAACATCACAGCATGGCCTGTTCTGGATGAAATCGCGTGGGATGCAGTTCGGTTTCAGATTCATGGCCCAACGGAAGTCGTTAATGTTCCTAATGTACTTAGAGTGAATATGGGGGATGTGGTGAAACAAAACATTCGTTCTGATGATTGGGATGTTAATGCTGTGGAAAGTTTGTTTTCTGATTTGAAATACTATGCTGCTTTTGATGCTGAGGATTTATATTTAGAATCTGCTAATTATGGTGAATTGTTCTGTTACCAACATTATGGCAATCACTTCTTACACAAAACATCTTCCCGAAGGGATGCTGTTAATTTTACTCAGTGGGAACATTGCCCGGCACCTACACAAGGGAGTTCAGAAACGTTTCTTAAAAAGTATACTTATTTCACTGACTTTAATCAGTCCAATCCCGAGTCCTTTTATTTTAAATTTCAAAAACAGCCACTGTCCAAGGTTAGACTTACCGATACAAAATTGTTGTATTCGAAGGCCTTCCTAGATCAATTAGTTACTGGGGGCTATGAGTTATGGAAGGAAACAATAGACCTTAAATCGGTTTGGGGTTCAAGGGCCTGGCAGGTACGAGGCACTGAGGCTTTGCACCGTGCATGTCTCATCCCGAATCATATGTTGTTTTTAAATGAAACCATTTCCCAGACCACATGCTTTGGATTGGCTACATCTAAAAGGTTAAACACCCCGTCTTTCCCGGAGTTGGAGGAATATGAGGATTGGAGTAATTTTACTCAATTGTCCATTAAAGATATACAGGCTCTGCTTCTTAATTCCTCCTTTAACATTTTCAGTATGAATCCCAAGGGTTGGCTGCTTTGGCACCGTAGTGCTGATTCTTGCCAAAAAAGGTTTTTAAATATAACTGAGGGTTTTAAGACTGTTAGATCTGATCCCCGGTTTGATTTGAGTCATACTGTCACCTCTTACTCTGTGGGCAAGTTGTGTCAAGCTTGGCTGAAACATTCAACTTTACCTGCGGTTAAGTATCACCTTTCCAAACTGAATGCAGACGTGGATTTGAATGATTTCATTAAAGGCCCAGCTAGTGGCAGGTCGAAAAGGTGGTTATATGGGGTTTACAATGAAATTTGGAAACTCTCACAGATTGAGGCTGCTTCACGCCTTAGGGCTATTGATCAGGCGAATCTTGAGAAAGTGCTTGCAGTTGTTGACAATAGCATTAACGTGCTTTCCTCTAGAATTTACACATTAGATAATATTGTGTCGTCTGTTGTTGATATTGTGCATGATGAAGTGTCAGTATTATACCATGGTCAAAATCAATTACGGTCAATCATGCAGTTTGCATGGACACTTCAGACTCTGAAAATGGGTAAAGTTCCCTGGGGATACATAAACGTTTCCTCTTTATTTGCACCGTTTAATTTGACAGACAAACAACGCTTGCTTTCAATGCGTGATGCTTCCTTTTCTATGCTACATATTGAGAGGTTGGAATCTTTGCCTTTTTCTGTGGCAGAGGCCACTGCTGCTACGTGGCTTATCCACGGTTTAATAACACTGCCTTTTGCTTTATATAAGTTTTCAAATTGTATGAAATATGTGCCAATAGGTCGTTTTGAACCCTTAGGTAGCTGTTTTCTTCATGAGGTCTGGTCACTCCCATACACATACAGATGTTTCAAGGATGAACAAGAAGTTTATCTAACAGGGGATGAGTGTACTGAGACGCCAGATCATTCTTTAATGTGCAGACACATACAGTTACACGGTTCATGTAACAAGGACCGACCGAATATGGCTTGCGTTTTACAGGGCACGCCAGTTCCTGCTATCATCCCCACGTTTAAATTGTTAGAGGATGGTAGTTATTTAATGCTCAATAATGAAAACTGTTGTGGTTTAATTAAAGGTATAGCTTTCATAGTAACAGTTAGTGAGCAAGTTATTTGCTGCAGAAATGTTCTTTATCCTCCCACACGTGAACATAGGGAGTCTTCCATTTGGCCACAGATACCGACCTTGGGAGCAGAATTCAGCGGCATGGCTAGAATAAGAGCTCTATTGTCCCAGAAAGAGGTGGCCTTGAGCTCGGCCCGTGAAACTTTCGTGCTTCACATTGCTAATACCCGTACGGAGGTTCAGGCTCTTTTAAATACTGATTTGCCTTTGCATTTCGGAGCCATGGTTCGTTCTATCTTTAACGCATCCTCCACAACGGGCCTAGCACATTTTTTTAAAGTTGTTAGCGGTGGTCTCGTGACTTCCTTTGAGAAGATTTTTGGAGTCATCCCTGCCTTCTTCCATTCTATTTTTTCATCCTTATTTGGAGGGTTCCCGTTTTTACTTGCATTAGCGGCTGGCGCATTGGTGGTTTTCTGCCTTTTTAAATATGGATGCCCTTCCTGTGCAAGACCACGCTCAGCTGCTACTGACGTGGTTTCGCAACCGCATGCTTGATTATTATGGCACACTGCCATTGGCGACTCTAAGCACGGCGTTTGGATTATCTTTTCGGTTCTCCTATTTCACCTGTGTCCAGCCTGTATTTCGCTGCCTGACCTGTGATTTCCTTTGGGCCATTGATTTGTGTCTCTGCGGACCAATATCTTCTGACGTCGATTTTGATCAACTGATGAGTCCTATCATTGCTCACGAGTTGGTTTGTTCTGACGAAAGGATTATGGCCTTGGCGGTGGCACATGGACTAATGGGTCCCTGGGATGTGTTGTCGGCAGCGCAAAATTTCTTGGAACGAAGTTTTCTTGAAAACCCACCGAGCTGTCCTCTGATGGTTATAGAGGATCCGGTGCTGGAAGATCACGTATGTTCCTTTCATCTTTTAAATTGGATGGCTGAACTGTTTTCGGATGAGGACAGTGACTTCCTCCTGGAGGCTGTTGCAGCTTACTTTTCATATACAGTCTTATCATAGACACTGCCTCAAATTGACATGCTGATTGATAGCATTTCCTTGATTTTATTGACTTTTGGTCAAGACATTTTATTTTTGCTTGCCTATTGGCTTGAGCCACATTATACTTGTGGGCTATTTTTTAGCATTAGTTTTTATAATTGAATTTTTATTCATGCTCGTTTCTTGTTGGATTCTGCTCTCATGTGATGGCACTTCTGTTATCTTATTTAGTCCGTTCTCGGATCATGGGGGGGTGTTGTATAGCTCCTATATATCCTTATATCGTGTTAAGTTAGCATAGGTACATTTGAGATTTAAACGCCATTTTTCCTTTCTTGCAACTTCTGCACACGACCCTTAATTGTTGACTTAGCTTTCAACCTAGTGGTTTGCCGTGGTGTATGTGAGAATAATATGTTATTGCTCTGATATCAGTTTTGTTTAATAAACCATGTCTGCACGGAGAGTGCTGAAGTTTCAGGAGCAACACGATATGGAATTGTTATGAGGTCTGATCTCCACGCCTTCATAGTCATAACACAAGTGCAGCCTTTGCCAACTTGGGCTTGAGGCGGGATTGATATTGCTTTGCAGGAGAATAGTTAACACACTTGATGCGGTGCACATGCAGAGAGAGCTGGTGTATGCTGATGTGATTCCTTCATGCTAGGACACTAAGGTATGGGCCCGCCCTAAAACAACCCAAAGAGACCTTCTTAGCTAATAATATAATATATGTGTTAGGGAGGGTGAAATATAAGTGTTGTTAACTCTTATTCATTACAGCATGTTAACATGCTGTCACCATTCGCTTTTTATGTCTTAGTAACTATGCTGATAATTTTGCTACTGATAATAAGTATACTTGTATTATCTAAGATACTGCGCCTGAGAAGACGGCATTAGTAAATAAACATTTCAAATGCACATGTGTCTTCTTTACTCCATGTTCTGGTTTGTAATGATAATATAACGAAAGAGTGTTCATGAGTTCCACGTACCCTGAGGTACTGTAAGTTCATGTTCTGGTTTGTCTAAACATTGGAAGTTTGATATGTCCAATGAGACACTGTAGCTAGCTCGGTAAGGGGTGAGTTGGTTGCTAAGGTAAGTTTTGGGACACCCTAATTTGCCGAGGTTCCACTCCTCTGTGCACAGTTCTGTGTGAGTACAGAAACCCTGCAACAAGGCAAAACCACACAGCCCGGGGGAAGAGGGTTAGGGTTTGGAAAATGGATGGGAATGGGGGTTTCTTTTTGGGTAGGTTTTGTTGAGAGAAGAAAAAAAAAGCACAGCATGGACAAACAATAATTGAAGATAAAGAAATCTTTGGGTACAAACTAAAGCTAACCACATGCAGTCACACTCATAGAAGAAAACAATGGATACTGTATCTGTTGGAGTTGTCCTGTTGAATTTGGTAAGTAAGTTGCATGCAGCAAAATATTCCTCTTATTAGCGGCACTCCTCCATTCCAGCTGACGCTTCGTCCATCAATGTTGGTGACCAGTGACCACTGACAGAAGACACCCTGTCCACTGCCTGCCTGGCGGATGTTGACTGAAACCCGGCCTGTAATTATTGAACGGAAAACAGGAAGTGCTATTACAATACCACTGATAAATAAATATAAGGTATGTACGCTGTGTGGTGCAAAAAGTCACACTTTGATTTTCCTAATAGACAGTACAATTTCTTTGAAATTGCGTAATCTGTCTGAGTCACCTTTTTAAGGATAAATAAGTATGGCCAAATTAATTTAGCGGATCTTTCCCCTCAAGCTAGGTGTACTGTAAACTGTGTTTTAGAACAAAATTAGACCTTCCCAGCAATGCTCCCACCAAGACCCTTACTAAAGCCAGTCGCAAAAATGTAGAAGACCCCCAATCAGATCTCAAAAAACGAGGCCTAGCAGAAAAATGGTGACAAAACGTACTTTGAAAGTAAAAGTAGGCCCAAATACACCCTTACCCACCGTGGATTGTATTCAAACCACTTGCAAGCAAGCAAAAGTATCCATAGCCAGCATCGCTCCAAGAGTGCACCCCGAAACACATGCAATCCTGCTGCTAGGGCTAACCCTAACGAACCCTAAGTTACAAAAAGTGCCAAAAGGCTTTTCCTTATGGATTTTGTCCAAACCACTTCTATCCGGTATTAGACCTTCCCAGGAATGCCCCAAGAGACCCGCCAACCCACCCGCAAAAAAGCACGCGACAACACCCCCAAACAGCCAAAAAGCAAAATCTCATACTTACAATATCTCTCGGCCTTCGGTCCAAACGCGCTGTGCAGCTAGGTCATCATCATAACTCCTGTTTTCCACCACGGATTTACTGAAAAGCAAATGCAATCAAGATTAGACTGTCGCAGCAGTGCTCCCAGACCCCAAAACTCACCCACAAACACCCGGAACCCAGCCAAAGAGCACCTCAAAGGCAAGCAAGTCAGCAAAAACGGCAAGAAATTTCCGCCTCATATTTGGTCCAAAACACTTTTATCCGTTATTAGAGCTTCACAGCAATGGGCCCAGAGCCGTCAACTCACCCGCAAAGAAGTAGAACACCCCCACAAGTGCTGAGTCTTTCTTCATTGGGCGTAATCCAGCCCTCTGCTTTGAGGGAAATAGGAGGAGGAGGATAGAGGAGCATGTTCTTCTGAACTTGTGAACCTGAGGAATGTAGACTGCGGCACCTTCAAATCAATAAGCAAACAAGTGAAGACAGTTCTGCTGATGGGCTTGTTTTTGGGATTAGGTGATTAAAGTTTGAATTAAATTAACTGTGCAAAACAAAGAAAGACAGACACACAGGAATAAAAGTGAATAAGGACGAAAAAGAAAGTTATTGATTCATTGTCTCATTTTCAGGGCTCGGTGTCAGGGAATAAGAAGAAGATTTCGTCATCATACTCTGCGAATTCAGGCAGGATGAGGTCAGCGTCACCGAACAGAGAACAAATCCCCTCATCTACGTTGCCGTCCTCCTCCTCTTCATGCGGCGTGCTTTCTCGTACTTTGTAATCTGGTGGTATGAGGTGCTGATTCATCTTGATCATTGTTAGCCTCTCCACATTTTTGGGCGAGAGGCGGCTCCGTTTGGGAGTTACAATGCCACCAGCAGCACTGAAAACACGTTCAGAAGACACACTTGCGAGTGGGCAAGACAAATAGTTTATAGCCAGGTTGGAGAGCTGTGGCCACAATTGTTTTTTCCCATGCCAATACTGCAATGGCTCATCATTAAGAAAGACCTCTGTTGAGTCATTCAGATAGTCCTGCACCATCGACTCAAGGTCCTCAACGGTTCCTCCACTTTGCTTACTTTTTGCTATGCCTTTGACCTTTTTTTAGAACCATACCCAAGCAAAGTTAGCCAATCCGCTTCAGCAGCCACTGTTACTCTTGTGTGTGGTGCAGATGATCCGGTTGCCGGTGTATTTAACGGCTGAGAGGTCACTTGTGCCACAGCCACAGGTGCAGAAGTGGATTCTTTTGACTGGGGATGGCCTGCTGATGCTGATGCTGATGCTGATGTACTGCCTTCTCCTTCAATATCCTGCCGTTCTTTTTCAAACCTCTTGGCTGACCAGGCTAGCCAACATTTGTACTTTTTAACATCTTCATCAGCAAAAGGAAAGAATGCTTGGCCTGCCAGCGCCTTTTTGTAGCGTGGATCCAGAATAGTAGCACAAATGTAATGCTGTTCTGAGTTGATCTTTTTAAGACGTTCATCACCACGTAGGCGCTCTAATAATTTCTCCAACATAAGAAAATGGTCTTTGTTTTTTTCATTTTTTTCCAACTCAGAAGACACCGCCTTCAGTTGGTGCTCCAGCATGCACAACAATGGGATAGCTTTTCCCAAATTACAGTCCTCCTGGCTGACTGCATGCGTGAAGAACTCAAAAGGACGAAGCATGTCTGTCAGGCTTTTAACTATGTCCCATTGCGCCGCACCCATCCGCAGGTCCTTCTGAGCTGTACCCTCTTTTAAGAAATAGTGATCGAGTACCGTATACTGCTCATACAGACGCTCAAGCATGTAGAAGGTTGAGTTCCAACGTGTTGCCACCTCCTGGATGAGTGCTTTCACTGGCATTCGACGTTCAAGTAGCAGGCTCCTCAGATGCTTCCGGGCCTTAAAAGAATGGCTGAAATGGTTGCACATTTTGCGGCAGGTGGCCATTACCTCGCACGCTGGACTGTCTTTATCACTCAAGAATTTTTGAACTACCAGGTTGATACAGTGCGCCAAACACGGCACTCTGAAATAGTGACCCAGCGCCATGGCCTTAACTACATTGGCGCCATTATCCGTGGAAACATAACCAATCTGGCGTTTTTTTGGGGACAGCCAGTGAAAGACCTTTTTGTTAAACTCGTCCAAAATGTTTCGTGCTGTGTGACTTTTCTCCAAGCCAAACATGGCTAGTGTTGCATGTTTCCGAGCAGCTTTAAAAACTTGGTCCGGGTCAACACCTGCGTTTAGCTTTGCTTTAACCCCTGAAAAAGAGACCCAGTGTGCAGTGATGCACATGTAATCAGCGCCTGCGCCACTGGTCCACATGTCTGTTGTCAGATGTATTGTGTGAACAGCACTCTTCTGCAAAGCTGCTCCAATCGCCTCCAGCACATCTTCATGTAGTGCTGGAACCGCAACTCTGGCAAAATAGAACCGGCTAGGAACCTTCCATTTAGGGCAGAGCGTTGCCACTAATTCTAGAAAACCTACCGCTTCTACAAAAGAAAAAGGGAGAAGGTCCACAGCTAGCATTTTAGCCAGCTTAGTGTTATACAGACGCGTCAGTGGGTGGTTGCGTTCATATGGCGCGTCTGAAGAAAACATGGTTCTAATGTTGCCCTGGACCAAGCATTTACGGGATGATAATGACTTCGTTGACTTAATTATGCTCGCTGGTGAACTTTTGCGCGTTGGTGTCTCACTCGCTCCAACACTCTTAGTGTGCCTCACATGGGGTGTGCTGCTGACAGGGGTACTGGGTGTAAGTGAAGTGTTTGACACGTCTTCTTCCTCCTTGTCATCATCAGATGCAACATCAACGTTTTCTTGACTTCCAATTCGGGCTTCCTTGATCGCATTTAGGTGCGCAAACCATAGGACAGTGTGCTGTCTCTCAAGATGACCTCTCTGGCCTCCGGTACCATAGTTGGTACCTGACTTACCATGACTAACTGCAAGCTTACAAAGGGTACAAATGGCGAACTTTTCCCTTTTTGGGCAAACAGTAAAGAAGTCCCAAACTGGTGACTTGAAGTGTCTGTGGGGCCTGGAGGAGGCGGCGATACTGGTGGTGGTGGTCATGCTGCTAATGCCAGATGAAGTGGAGGATCTGGATTGCCCAACTTTTGTACGTTGTGCACTTTCACCGCCACTAATTAAGGTCGAGGTGGATGGAGGTCCCTTCTTGTGAGAAAGAAATATGGAAGCGGTACGAGTTGGTGTACTTAACTCCAATGATTGTGGTGTTTCCACTGCCTCCTCGTCGACAACATCATCATCATCACGCTCAGCAGCTTTTCGGGCTAGGGTCAAAATGTCTGTTTGCTGCATGCCCGCTGGGGCTGCAGTGACCTTTATGATGACTGGGTCGTCGGTGTCTGAGTCTTCATCAGCAGCAGTATCCGCCACTTCTTGTTGAGCCTCATCATCACACTCCATAACTCTGAGACTTTGGACGAGCTTCCTTTTACGCTTAACTACCTTTGTCAGATCATGTGCCTCACTCTCAGACGGCAGTGGTGCTGGTTCCCAATTTTGATCCGTATCATCAGAAGGAGGTGTGCTTGAAGAAGATGTAGACACCACCCTTGATCTCTTCCTTGCTAGGGGTGTGGAAGACAATGAATGATCATCAGGAGGAGTGTCTTCCTCAAATGATACCTCGTCTTGATTGTCGATTTCCTGATGTGCCCCTACTTCGGGAGGAACAACTATTGTGGGCACTTGTGACCCTCCATGCACCTCTGCTTGCGCTTCTCCTTGCGCTGCCTCTCCTTCCACATGTACTTGGGCTTGTACTTGCACATGTGGTTTTTATTGCGGCTGTGGTTGTTCAACACTCGTCAGATGAGTTACAACAACCTGTGTTGATTGAGGGACATTGCTGCTACTTTCTTGCGATGAGCCAACATCACTGGTCGATGGTGATTGAACAACTATACTAAGTGCCTCTGCAGCACTGAAGGGCTTGGACTTAAGTTGGCGTGGTGGTGGTGGTGGCACTGAGCCCAATGGAGCAGGGGTGCTGCTCCCAGCTTGGTCCCCAGCAGATCCCGCTGCTGCTGCAGGCATACTTTTTTTTTTACTCCCAAAAAAAGGGGCGGCCGGCACACCAGTCTCCTTGCTAACTTGCTTCTTCTGCTCCTTACTGGCAACTTTCTTGCTAGAGGAGCTACGGGTAACTTTTTTTGGGGCCATCTTCTTCAGAACAGCAGGCAGCAGTTGCACGAGTTGCAGAGTTGTCTGTGTCCAGACGTGACGTCGCGTGGCGATATGCTGCACACACACACCGCTGCAGGACTTCTTCCTGGCACTGGTGGTTCTCTAGAGTCTTGTGCACCTAAAAGCAATGGAAGACAGAGGAACATCAGTTCAGTTATACACCCCAAAAAATGGAAAAACACAGAAAAATAAGCACAATCCCATGCCATCCATGATGTTTACATTCAAGACACCACACAGAAAGACTAGGCCCATGCAACACTCACTACCCCTGGGGATAATGGATGAAAAGTAGGCTAAATAAGTGCAGGCCTCAGACACTGCCTCTCTTCAAAATGGCCCCTTGCACCCAAGCACATGTTGCCTGTACCAGCCAGCACTCAAGATGGCCACCACCACCACCCACATGGCCAGTCCACATCAACAGTACACCCCAAAAAAACAGAAAAACACCCAAAAATCACCACAATCCAATGCCATCCAGGATGTTTACCTTACAAAAACACAAAAAACAGCACAATCCCAGCCCATCCATGGCCTCAATGGTGTTTAAATTCAAGAGGACACCCCACAGAAAGACTGGGCCCATGCAACACTCACCCCCCCTGGGCAAAGGGCCCCACCAGCAGCCCCAAAAAACAACAAAAACCACAAAATTCAGCACAATCCTAGCCCATCCATGCCCTCAATGGTGTTTAAATTCAAGAAGACACCCCACAGAAAGACTAGGCCCATGCAACACTCACTACCCCTGGGGATAATGATTGAAAAGTAGGCTAAATAAGTGCAGGCCTCAGACACTGCCTCTCTTCAAAATGGCCCCTTGCACCCCAAGCACATGTTGCCTGTACCAGCCAGCACTCAAGATGGCCATCACCACCACCCACATGGCCAGTCCACATCAACAGTACACCCCAAAAAAACTGAAAAACACCCAAAAATCACCACAATCCAATGCCATCCAGGATGTTTACCTTAAAGAGAGTGAGACCCCACAGGCACACTCAGTCCATGCACCACTACCCCTGGGCAAAAGGCCACACCAGCAACCCCAAAAAAACGACAAAAAACAAATAAAACAGCACAATCCCAGCCCATCCATGGCCTCAATGGTGTTTAAATTCAAGAGGACACCCCACAGAAAGACTGGGCCCATGCAACACTCACCACCCCTGGGCAAAAGGCCCCACCAGTAGCCCCAAAAAACGACAAAAACCACAAAAATCAGCACAATCCTAGCCCATCCATGCCCTCAATTGTGTTTAAATTCAAGAAGACACCCCACAGAAAGACTAGGCCCATGCAACACTCACTACCCCTGGGGATAATGGATGAAAAGTAGGCTAAATAAGTGCAGGCCTCAGACACTGCCTCTCTTCAAAATGGCCCCTTGCACCCGAAGCACATGTTGCCTGTACCAGCCAGCACTCAAGATGGCCACCACCACCACCCACATGGCCAGTCCACATCAACAGTACACCCCAAAAAAACAGAAAAACACCCAAAAATCACCACAATCCAATGCCATCCAGGATGTTTACCTTAAAGAGAGTGAGACCCCACAGGCACACTCAGTCCATGCACCACTACCCCTGGGCAAAAGGCCACACCAGCAGCCCCAAAAAAACGACAAAAAACACAAAAAACAGCACAATCCCAGCCCATCCATGGCCTCAATGGTGTTTAAATTCAAGAGGACACCCCACAGAAAGACTGGGCCCAAGCAACACTCACCACCCCTGGGCAAAGGGCCCCACCAGTAGCCCCAAAAAACGACAAAAACCACAAAAATCAGCACAATCCTAGCCCATCCATGCCCTCAATGGTGTTTAAATTCAAGAAGACACCCCACAGAAAGACTAGGCCCATGCAACACTCACTACCCCTGGGGATAATGGATGAAAAGTAGGCTAAATAAGTGCAGGCCTCAGACACTGCCTCTCTTCAAAATGGCCCCTTGCACCCCAAGCACATGTTGCCTGTACCAGCCAGCACTCAAGATGGCCACCACCACCACCCACATGGCCAGTCCACATCAACAGTACACCCCAAAAAAACTGAAAAACACCCAAAAATCACCACAATCCAATGCCATCCAGGATGTTTACCTTAAAGAGAGTGAGACCCCACAGGCACACTCAGTCCATGCACCACTACCCCTGGGCAAAAGGCCACACCAGCAGCCCCAAAAAAACGACAAAAAACACAAAAAACAGCACAATCCCAGCCCATCCATGGCCTCAATGGTGTTTAAATTCAAGAGGACACCCCACAGAAAGACTGGGCCCATGCAACACTCACCACCCCTGGGCAAAAGGCCCCACCAGTAGCCCCAAAAAACGACAAAAACCACAAAAATCAGCACAATCCTAGCCCATCCATGCCCTCAATGGTGTTTAAATTCAAGAAGACACCCCACAGAAAAAATAGGCCCATGCAACACTCACTACCCCTGGGGATAATGGATGAAAAGTAGGCTAAATAAGTGCAGGCCTCAGACACTGCCTCTCTTCAAAATGGCCCCTTGCACCCCAAGCACATGTTGCCTGTACCAGCCAGCACTCAAGATGGCCACCACCACCACCCACATGGCCAGTCCACATCAACAGTACACCCCAAAAAAACTGAAAAACACCCAAAAATCACCACAATCCAATGCCATCCAGGATGTTTACCTTAAAGAGAGTGAGACCCCACAGGCACACTCAGTCCATGCAACACTACCCCTGGGCAAAAGGCCACACCAGCAGCCCCAAAAAAAGACAAAAAACACAAAAAACAGCACAATCCCAGCCCATCCATGGCCTCAATGGTGTTTAAATTCAAGAGGACACCCCACAGAAAGACTGGGCCCAAGCAACACTCACCAGCCCTGGGCAAAGGGCCCCACCAGCAGCCCCAAAAAACGACAAAAACAACAAAAATCAGCACAATCCAAGCCCATCCATGGCCTCAATGGTGTTTAAATTCAACAAAACAGTTGTATCATGCACCCATAACCAACACTGGTCCTACTGGATACTGTGGCTACCCACAATATATTTTATTTAATGTTCTGAAAAAGTTCCAAAATTGTAGTTGCAGCAACTGTAATGCCCCAAACAAACTTACTTGTGAAAGTTGATTTCTAATCCAAAAGTGATCCAAAGAAAGTCAAAAAGGCCTCAAATCCAAATATCCAGCAGCACCCACAAAAAGTAATCCTTCCAGGTCAAGGTCCAAATGAAAGTGACCAGCACATGAAGAAAGCACTGGGAGGAGCCTGCTGGACAGGAACAGGAAGTTGGAGACTGTGGGGCACTTCCTTCCTCCCCCCCCCAAAATGGACTCCTTGCAAAAAAAAAGGCCATGCAAATGTCAACCTGAGGAGTGATTCTGATAAAAATCATCATTTTCTGAAGGTTTATCCTGTTTGCTGGTGGATTTCTTGTGCAGAATTGCTAAATCTCTATTTCGCGAGTGCGAGATTGTTCCTTTCCCCCGCAACTACGTGTTCGCAATTGCGAACTCTCGCGAGGCGTGCTGTGCAAGGTGGCAAGCCGCGATTACGTATTCGCGGGCGCCAAACTCCCGCCGGATCCCGCGGCAAGATCCAAAATGGCGCAGCACTCGCAAAATATGATCGAGAAAAACAACTCGGCAAACGCTGAATGACGGAAAGTGAACGCCGTGAACCACGCCGCGCGCCGCAATATTGTATCACCAAGCAAAAAATCCGCCGCGAGCGAATTCACGGATTTTCGTCAAATTCGCGAGAGTTCGCGGATTGCGAATTTGCCGAAAATCCGAAAAATCCGCGAGCGGAACGGATTTTACGCCCATGCTTAGGTGCAGTATATGTGAAAGATAGGGCATGCCCTGATTTGTGTGGCATGTCCTGATAGTAAAATAATGCCAATTCAGTTTATCACTATTGAAAGGCTATCTGTCCCATAGGATAGAATATGAGTTTATTTATAACATCTTAAAAATATAACTTCCCATTGGGACAAGATAGGAAGTTAATTTTTCAGTTTAATATGCCTAAATATAAAAAGGCATCTTTTAGTAAGGATGATCTTTACATTCTGTGTTTGAAAATACCACTTTTAGAAAGTAGGTATTTTCTTGCTTAGCCATTCTGTGTGCCTCTGCTAGGTTTGTGTATTGACTGTCTGGCACTGGCGTGACAGGGTTGTTCATTCTGTTCAGATAGCCACTTGGGGGGTGAGGTGTGTCCTGCCTTTCCAGGGAGAGTCAGGGCTGGCCTGATAACACCTGGGCTGCATTCAGAGTAGGAGGAGGAGATTTCTTTCATGCCTGAATGGGCCATGTCTTTCTTGAACAATGCTGTCTCCACCTCCTGCTGGGCAGCTGCACCAGAGAGAACAGAGCAGGTTTCGGCCGGGCAAAGAGCTTTTCTGCCACCAGATAACAAAGGAATTTGTGCTATAAAAAGTGGGGCCCAGACCCCAGACTTTTAGATTATTTCTGGGATTCCAGAGAAACCTTTGCCAAGGAGAAGAGCTGGAGAAACTGAGGAGAAGTTCTGCCCCTTTGCTGTGTGCTGTCTGGAGTGTCCTGCAGTGACTGTTTCTGCCAAGGAAAGAACAAGGACTTTGCTGTGTGCTGTGTCCCCTGCTTGAGGAAGATCTCCAAGGGCTTGAAGTAGAGCTTTATTCCTGTTCTGAAGTCTCAGGGACACACAGACTTCACCCCCAGCTCTCCTGAACTCACTTACTAAGAGTTCTGACCTGCCAAGAGTTGCCTGTTGCTGTTCTGGGCCTTTGGAGGTTGTTCCTGTCCTTTGGAGCTGGAAATTCGATGCAACTACGAGAAGCGCGATGCATCCGTACCTGTTTCTGATGCAACGCCAAAGAAACCGACGATGCGCCTGCCCGCGACTGGAGAAATCGCTGCATGACTCATATTGTGCACTGATCTACGGAGTCCAAGATCCCCCCACCGATTCCAAAGAAGGCCGTACTGTGCGGTTGCAAGAACCAACAGTTCATGGGACGGCGGCTGGGGAAACCAACGCAGCGCCGTTGCTGCCGCCGCATCGAGAACCGAAGCATCTTCGATCCTCATGCATCGCACCGGGGCGCCAAGTCTACATCAACACTAGGGCCACAGTAAGAAAACGGTGCATCACCTCCCCAGACAGTAAGAAACCGACTCATCACCTCCCCTTCAGTAAGGAACCGACATGTCACCTCCCCTGCATGGCAGTAAGGCACTGACACATCACCTCCCTTAGAGTAAGGAACCAACGCATCACCTTTCCTGCGCGTAAGGAACCAACACATCACCGTCCTCAGGCTGTTTTTGTTTATGATTTTGACGCATACCAAGGTACTTTGTGTTGAAAGTGTCGCTTCTATAATTTGCAATGGACAGAACTGTTTATACATTTTAAAAGTCATATTTTGATTACTCTATTGTGGATTTCTATTGTTTTGATCTTGTTTGGTTTTGGTTTACTTATTTTTCTAAACTGGTGTGGTATCCATTTGTAGTGTTTTCACTGTATTACTGTATGTGGGCACAAATGAATTACACACTGACTCTGAGATAAGCCTGTCTGCTCATACCAAGCTACCAAGGGGTTGAACAGGGGTTATTTTAGAAGTGTATCCCCCTTACCCTGATTAAGAAGAAGGGTCCCTAGTTGAACAACGGTGTAAACCATTGTCAACTAGAGACCCCCATTTCTATATCTCCTACTACCCATATATGAGGCACCTATGCACTTCTCTACATGGGTCAAACTCTACACTATTTAGGGTGTGTGTTTGGAACTGTGTTGTCTTTGTTTCTGTCATATGTGGGGAATGTTTCCTTGTCATGCATGTTGACTACCAAGGTGATGTTATTGTGTAATGTAGCACTTAGCAGTGTGATGAATGAAGAGAGAGCATTCACAGTTCATGGTTTTCAATAAGCTGGAAGATTTTAGCAGCTCTGCATATCCCTTTATGTCATTTCTCATGCTCATAGTCCATTTAGCTGGTTACGTCCCTGGGCTGTCCATTCTTAGATATTTTTTTTAAGACTTATGGCCCTGAGCAGGCATAGGTTGGAGGGTGAAATGGTGGAAAGATTGCTGGGATAGACTCTGTTAATATCATCCCTTATCTGATTATCATTGTGCGATGTCCAGAAGCGATTACAGTGTGTAGCTTGTTGGGACCAGCAGTGGTGGACTAAATTAAAGTCCTTTGTTAGCCAGGGGCATTGGCAGATCTCTTCAGTATTCCATGCTTGTTCAGTTGGTGGTGGACGGTTTAATGCTGAGGATTGTGCACTACTGGGCAAAGGGCATTGTAATGACTAAGTTACTTATCTGGAATCTTTATCACTCAAATTCATAGTGTTCCTCGTCACAGTCGTCATCAGTGAGCAATCTATGCTCAGTGCACAGAATTCACCCACTGAAAAATCCTAACTAAGAACCCCACCCAATATGCCCCCCATACGAAGTTCCTGTCTCATGATTTATAAAAGTGAGCCGAACCCTTAGTACACCATGCAATACCAAACAAAAAAGAGAGAGTCCAAATTTTACCATATCTCCCACAGGGCAGTAGCAGGAGGGATGTAGGACTGTGACGAGGAAGTCTATGACTCAGAGTAATGAAGATTACCAGTGAGTAACCAAGCCATTACCTTCCTCCTCAGTCTTCCTCATCACAGTCTATCACCATTTAGCGTATGTCAAAGCTACTGTGAAAAAATTGACAACAGATATGCAGATGCAATTTTTGTTTATCTATATGCGAGGGAAAAAACATGAGAGGAAACCAGAGTGGAGTAGGATTCAATGAGAACAACCACGGTGGGTGGTTAGCTGGCGAAGGAGAGGGAAACATGTTTATGGGACCAGAAAGCAACCATCAAAAGGACTGTTACCCTCTCATGTTTGATCTTGGCTAGGACTCTACTCATTAGGGCACAGGGGAGAAATGCCTAAAGCCAAGAAAAACTCATTGAGTCCACTTTCAATGCCTCTGGACATGGTAGGAGAGAGCTGTATATTTGCTTCCTGAGGTGAAGCAAAGAGATACAACCACGGAGCCCCAGACTTCATCATAATTTCCTGAAACACCAGAGGCAAAAGGCACATGGACACCAAGGCAAGGGAGTTGGCAACACAGGTGGTCCAAACGTCCACTCTCCCTCCCCTTATAGCCTTCCTCTTTTCTCCTCATCATCCGATCCACCTAAAATCAGGATTTTTCTGGGAAGACACTTTTGGAGCCTTTGCAAGTAGCTGTTCTTCACTTACTGCAAACGTGGATTAAACTGCCTTATTAATCAGTGTTTGAAGAAACCCAAATCAATGGCAGTAGATTCTTAGAAGGCTGAAGGATTCGACCAAGCTTCCCATCTGAGCAGGGCAATACTGGCATTAGCGGGCATCGAGAGTTTTCCTGGGAGGCTGGAAGGGTGGCGGATGTTTTTGCAGCAGCGGGGGCCATTTTTTTGTACCGGGGTCTGGTTTTGCAGCTGTGCTGCAATATCAGCCACAGTACCAAAAGCAGGAGTGCTTCACGCTTGCACTGCCCCGACCCCCTCAGGCTGGTCCTACAAAATTGTCAGGGCTGCTTTGGGTTCCCAGTCCGGCCCTGCATCTGAGGCAAACTCAGATGAATGCTTCCTCTTCATGTTCCCAATCAGGCTTTCGCCCCAATCTCAGTACTGAGACAGCACTCCTGGAAGTGTCGGAAGACATCAAAGGAGTTCTGGACTCCGGAGGCAGGGCCATGCTGGTCATGTTGGACCTGTCGGCGGCGTTTGACACCGTCCCCCATAATGGCCTTCTCTCGAGACTCTCCGAGATAGGTCTCAGGGGGACGGTGCTCAGATGGTTCTCATCATTTCTAGCCGACCGCCGACAAACGGTCTGGACCCCGCCGGACTCTGCTGTGATGCCGCCACTGGGTGTTGGGGTCCCTCAGGGCTCTATTTTGAGCCCGACCCTCTTTAACATCTTCATGACCCCTTTGGCGGCACTGGCGGAGTCTTTCGGAGCCCAGATCGTGTCCTATGCAGACGACACTCAGCTCCTCTTCTCCTGTGAGAGGGGAGGAGATTTTAATGGGGAGAGCATCCGGGATTGCCTTGGGGCTGTCTTCAGATGGTTTCATTTGAGTGGCCTCAAGTGCAATCCCGAGAAGTCCGAGGTGCTCTTCTTTGGGTGTGCGTCGGATCCTGACTGGCACGACTGGTGGCCGACCGACATGTTTCCACCTTCCTCCTCATCCCTAGTTGCTAAGAATCTGGGGGTGAAGATGGACAAGGGCTTGTCGATGAGAGCCCAGATTCTGGGAGTGACGGGCACCTGTTTCGGTCTCCTGAAGGTACTAAGAAAGTTTCTAC
This sequence comes from Lissotriton helveticus, assembly GCF_964261635.1. Classification (NCBI taxonomy): domain Eukaryota; kingdom Metazoa; phylum Chordata; class Amphibia; order Caudata; family Salamandridae; genus Lissotriton; species Lissotriton helveticus. The sequence continues at coordinate 1,515,444,948 of NC_136068.1, read as the reverse complement.
CCCTGTTGTCGGAAGAACACCGGAAACTGACTGTGCAGGCTCTGATCGGGTCCAGGTTGGACTACGCCAACGTCCTCTACCTGGGCCTGCCGGAGTATCTGCTACAGCGTCTCCAGGTGACGCAGAACGCTGCGGCAAGATCCATTTATGGCTTAAATAGGCGAGCAAGGGTGGCGGGCCTCTTGAAGGCCCTACACTGGCTGCCTATCCGCAAGCGTATTATTTTTAAGACCTTGACTTTGGCCTATAAGGCCCTGCACTCTGGAGGCGCAAAGTACCTCCAAAGGAGACTGTCCTTTTACCATCCTGCCTGGTCGCTCAGATCGGAGTCACAGTTTTTGGCTGTGGTGCCGCGCGTCCAAAGAGCCCGCATCGGGGGTCGCTCCTTTGGGTTGCGTGCCCCCCAGCTGTGGAACGCCTTGCCGCTGACACTTCGGGGCGCTTCGAGCCTGTTGGCTTTTAGAAAAGGTCTTAAGACTTGGTTGTTTACTTTATAGGCCTTTCTTTTCTCCTTTTATTTTATCTCCTCTCTGTTTTTATCGTTGTGTTGTGTTACTCTCCAGTAGGTCTCGCTGTGAAAGCGCCGGGATACTCTTTTTGAGTCGCCGCGCGCTATACAAAAGAAACATAACATAACATAACATAACTCTTTGTTGATCAATTTACCTCCATGACACCTTCAATCCCGACATTGAAAGGAAAAAAAATGAGTGTCCCTTTAAAGGCAGCTGCTTCCTGTGTCATCTTGTCACCCAGCAGCAATGAAATGCTCCGCTGGAGGAAAGCATAACCGCTTGCCATAAGAAAATAAATGGGCGCCTGAAAGCAATAAATCGTTTTCCTGTGCAGCAACTAGTCCCCATCGCTTCCAGGGAGGGGTAGGCTGCCTGAAACAAAGCGAAAGGTAACACGCACTGGTGAATGCATTCGGTTTCACCTTAAACTCTTCACTGGGCTCTGCACGCACAAGATCACAGAGTGTCAACTTCATTATGAGAATGTTTATTGGTGACCGTGCACATCAAACTTCTTTTGGTGATAATCCTTCAATTTAAGACACCCAAATGCCTTAACCTAAAGATGATAGCAAGTGCAGAAGTTGGTAAACTGAAGTTACCCAAGGTTTAAGATTATCAAATACAACACATAAAGTCCCTTGTTCCTGATGTGTGCAGGTGAGTCAGGTATGGCCAAGAAATCAACATCTGCCAGGTGAAACCTAAAAAGGCCTCATCAGGATATGCATATGCGTCTCTTGACAGAATCTCTAGCTTGAGGTTGAGGTCATAATAGGAGAGCTGTAAAGTGCAAGGCCGATCCTACTCATAAATGATGTTAAGTCAAGCAAAATAAGAGACACCTACTAACAGGGTGTAGTACTACAGAATTGTGCTGCTCAGTCTCAGTCCACCTAGCTTTGACAAAGCCAAAAATTATGGTCTTACAGTAGTACTACATGCAAATAGCATTTGAGCATATTAAGGCCAGATTTATTGGATTGTTTTTTCTCTATTCTTTTGCCTTTTCTTGGTTAGCCCGTTTCGGTTTCTCCTCATGACTTTCTCCTCCATGATACCCATAGAGGCTGCTGTACTTTACTCATGTGGTGGAAAAGCACAACCAATTCAAAGTTCGGCACCAACAAAGTTCCTGTCATTCCCGGGGTCACAGCTTTTTCTCTTTTGCTGATGCGCCCCTGTCCTCGATGCGCTTAGTAAATGTACAGCTAGACCCCTCAAACCCCCTATCATATGACCAACCTCCTCAAAGCTATCTCAGCACGCACAGGTATGTCCTCGATGATACATCTGCTTATGTTTTTCTAGCTGCATAAGTAGAGTAATATGTGTGGCGGGTAACCAACTCCAGTTTTTTTCTTTGCGTTCTAGTTCTTTTAATATTACTTTTACAATAGAATAAACTTACTGCAGACCCCAGAATGCAAACGTTAAACATGGACTCGCACGAGGACCTTAAGTGTACTCTCTACGGCTGTTTACATGTTGAAATCCACCAACTGTACCCAGTGCGCCAACACCACACAGTGTAAGGTAATCATGCAATGTGACTGTACTGATGCGTGTTACAGTCACGTGTGTAAACAGTAATGCCACGTAGACTGCCTCACAGCACTCGCTAGAACAAATGCCTGCACCTCAAGGAGGGAAGTAAATGATCATCCCGAGTCAGTGGGAATTGCCTTCTTCCAGTGGCTCAATAGGATTCCCATATGTAACAAAGTCCTCTTCTTCTGCATCAGTGTCCTGCGTCGCCATCGTTCCCGGGTACGGGAAGCAAATGGGGCCAAACTATTTCAAGTACAGTTCAAACAAGCATTGTCGAGTTTCAAAAATGTTATTTTTTTCATGTGTACATTGGCATATTCCCCAAATGCCAGCACCATAAGTAGGTAAAACATGATAAATCCCATGAAAAACTTTTTTACATACGAGTCAACTATAAAACGGTAGCCTTACTTCCCGAGGATAAGGTTAGAGTTGCCACCTCACAGCAACATATACATTTTCCAGTGTTGCAAATTTCATCTGTTGAAGCATCCCGATCCTTTTGCGCAATACTTCTGAATACAACAACATTATTTTCAGTGCAATAAGTATAAGAACGTTATTATTACAATGGCCAGTGCTTAGTTTGTGCCAGTGGAGGGCCTCTACTGGAACTCATTTTCCGAGGCAATGGCCTATTTTGCATCCTCCTTCTGCAGCCCTGAGAAAAAGTCAGAAGATGAGAAAGAGGGAGGGAGATGTAGATCGAAACTCAGCAACAGACGAATGAAAAACAATGTGCGGGTGTGCGATAAAGCAACGAGTAGTGCAAGGTGGTGAATAAACGAGCCATGGAGTACAAACGAGACAATGCAGCCTTGGTATTCGGCGGTGGTGGACTCCTAAGAAAACACATGGGGCCTCATTTATGAGCCCTTGCGTGAGTTTTGCGCTTCCGATGCGTCACTTTTTGTGACGCATCGGCGGCGTAAAACATGCCTCCTGATGCGCACTATTTACAAAGTGACGCATCTAAGCAGATGCGTCACTTTGTAAACCCCTGCGCTACATTATACCTGCCTCAGGTATAATGTATGCAGAGGGGGCGTTCACCCGCAAAAAGCCTCGTAATAGTGACGCAGTGAAATCTATGAGATTTCACTGCGTCACTTTTAGGATGCTGTTGCGTCAAAATCTTGCGCCTGCCTCACAGCAGGCGTAAGACTGACGCAGGCCCTTTCACATGGGGCTTGCCCCATGTGAAAGGACACATTGCTGGAGTTGCGTCACTTTTGTGACACACTCCAGCAATGCGTCACTTTTGCGCCTACAGATACGTCAGAAATACTGACGTATCTGTAACTCCTTGCCACATGATGCGTCATATTATAAATATGACGCATCATTCATGTGGCAGGGAGAGCGCAGTGAAAAGTGACGCATCGCTGTTTTCACGCAGCGATGCGTCACTTTTCATAAATGAGGCCCCTGGACCCTTACATTAAAAAACAAGCATTGGCATAGCCAATAGGTCTCGCTTTTGGGACCTTATAAGTATTTAGTTATGCAGCACAATGTCCTTGGTGCAACTACATCAAATGTTGCATGGCTAAACACTTATAAGGTTACAAAGGCCCAAAAGCGAGACCTATTGGCTATGCCAATGCTTGTTTTTGTTTGTAGTGGAGTGATTATTTAATGTGTTTTTCTTGTATAGATTTTGTACTACATACAATATGACAATGATTTGATTATAATTTAATTTGTTGACTATATAAGAGTGCTGTCCTGGGCACCGTAAAGGATGCAAAGATGTTTGTGAGCGACTCAATTTTTACGAGCAGTGCAAGGGAGGGCATTGCTTAGCAAGTTAATGCCCATGGTTCTTACAAAGGGAGCATCAACCAGGTGTGGCTTATGGTTGCTATATGAGCGAATTATGGTTAACAGCATGTGTTATGTCTGCATTTGTTTAAATGTTAAAATATAAAAATAAGTGCTGAAGAATAAAAAAAAGGGCACAACTCGTTTGTTAAAGTGTAACTATTTAAAATGTAAAACAGCGTGTTTGGCAGAATACATCCCTCTCGAGTGTTAATAGCACGCAAGCTGCCTTTATCTGATGATAAAATATCATTGCTATTTTAACCGTCGCTCGCAGAATTATGCCTAGGGGTGGGGGCAGTTGGAGCAGATGGGCTGTGCTGACAGCAAACCTTTGCCAGATTTTTTTAAAACGATTTGCTTTGGAAATCCTTTAAAAAATATCCTCAGTGTTAAAAGTGCCCTTCAAATCGCGTAATTCAAGTTTTTTTATAGTTTCAATGCTCCTAATGAAAGAAACTGGCAAAATGGTTTTGGTAACTCCTCTGGCCTCACGTAAACATGCGTTTTGAGTTTTGCCTTACCTCTAAATTGCAACACTAATGCTGCATATTCAGTGTTTCGTTACCTTCTGATAGCATCGAGGTCCTTAGTACAGTGTTGAAAAAACATTAAATGATTCTTTAGTCGTTGCTGAAGTGCCCCGAAAAACACACTGCTGGCACTGCAATCATTTGTTTGCTGGCCCAGGAGTGCTGCTTGCATGTGTGTGCGCGCGCACAGTCTGCTCTTTTTCGAAGCACATACTCGTGCTTGTGGCACGCTCCTGCTTGCTCCCGCAAGGTGGATGCCGCCACAAGCACGAGTGTGTGCTTCGAAAAAGAGCTGAACAATGGCTAAAGGTCCCCTATGTAGCGCAGGCGCGCTGCATAGCCGAGACCTAAAAACGTATTCTCACCAAGTTGACTCTTGCTTCGTTGCCTGAAGCAGTATCTGAACTGGGAAATACTGTGTTACCATTCACAGCTCTAAATATGATTCCAAAACTATTACGGAGCCGTTGGATGGGAGAAGTTGTACTTTAGGATTGGATAAGGGAAGCAAAATGGTGCCACAAATCTGATAACACAGCCCTTATCTCAGTTCTTTATTTAGAAGCTTAAACAGTGCTTTAAATGGGCCGGTACTGAGTCCTGGCACCTTTTTATTTAGAGGGGAAGAGTACTGTCACTTTTCAAGAGAGACGTAATACTTTTAGTTGGAGAGTACAGCACTTTCCAGAAACAAGCAGGTACTCTAGTACAGAGTACCTGCACTTTATATTTTTACTTTTCAAGCACTGAGCTTAAAGGTGCGGGCACAGGCAGTGCAATGGGGAAAATGTGCCAACACTGGAAGTGTAAACCTCAGCTATTCTGACACTACCTGCTTCCTTTCCCGCAGGCAAACCCAGGAAAAGCTGAGTCTTTCACGAAAGGCGAAAGAGTTTTCTGCTGTCTAGAAATCTGCAGTATTGTTCGGCTATGTGGGCATCAGATATGGTTGCCTCGGAAGCACAAGTGTAAGGAGATGGAGTTTAATAAAGTGCGGTTTGACCAGCGAGACGCAGGCAGACACGGAGCACCATGTATGTGCCAGAAGGGCAGTGGCGCAGGCCAGGACTGTGTCGGACTTGTGAATACCTCTCTGAATGCCGCACGTTATACACATGCACACAAATCTTTATTGCCTGAGACTAGAAATGTTTTTTGTTGGTTATTGGCTGTGCTGTGTCTGGAAGTGGAGTGTTAAAGGTTTAGGAAGTGCTGAGAATGGTCAATGGAGCACAGCTTACCTGAAGCATGTTGGTGGGAAAGGAGCGGTGCAGGGGCTTGAATGTGAGATGGCACAAACACATGGGCAGTGCATAGCGGACAAGAATCCAGCTCACACCAACCAGTACATCAAACTATCCTCTCGCACCCCTTTATCACCCAAAGCCGGCATGTGCGCACTCCCTAGTGAAAACCTAAAAATGTAGCGGAACACTCAAATCAGCTAAAAGAAAGCACAAACGCTCAGCAAAAAATTAGTGTCTCGGAGGCGAGTGAGGAAATGGCAGCTACTGGAGTGTCACGAGGACGCAGGGAGACTCGCTTGTATAAAGAGTAGATAGTGCCTGGAATTGCCCCAGGGGTACTGCGGTGAAAGTAAAGAGTGACTGATGTTTCTCTGGTGACATGCAAAAGTGGGGGGAGGCTAAAGGCTGAAAGCAAGACTTAGAAAACGATGGTTTCAAGCCTAGCTGTGTAGGAAAAGCCACAAAAAAATAAGAGTTCCACAAAAGCGGGAAACTGATAAGAGAAGCACACGTGGAACAAAACGAGGAACAACAGGAGACAATATGCGAGAGCCAATATACACAGAGGAAAAGTATGTGGCAAGAACAGGAGCCAATGAAAAGCAAAGAAAGCAATGGGGCAGGAAGTAAGCCCCTTTTAAGATTTATAATAAACACAATAGATTTCACAGCGCAAGCGATGTGCAGGAGAAACCTAAAAGTGAATTTCTTCGAGGGAAGGGTAGGCTGCCCGAAACAAAGCAAAAGGTAAAAACAAACACCGAGCACACGCCTGATAAGAAGATTAGTGACTGCCTCCTAATCACTGCAAGGGGGAGGCAGTTTACTCAACACATAAAGAAAATACCAGCTGCTATAGCAGGCTACCAAACAACATAATACCAACTTAATATATGATACAAAACTTGCCTACTTCTATATGGGTGACTTTTGCAAAACACAGAAGAAACAAGAATTGGCATAGCCAATAGGTCTCGCCTTTGGGACCTTATAAGTGTTTAGCCATGCAACAGTTGATGTTGTTGCACGAAGGATATTGTGCTGGATAACTAAACACTTATAAGGTCCCAAAGGCGAGACCTATTGGTTATGCCAATGCTTGTTTAGAGTGAAAGTGGAGCTTCACTGCATCATAATGTAAATGCATTTATTCATATTCTAGAAGGCATTATCAGCTAGATAATTTCCCTATGTCCTCATTTTCCATCTTTGCCAGTAGTGCAAGACGTGAACGTTGGGTGGTGTAGTATCTCACGGTTTTGCCTTCTAGAACATTCCGTTTAAAAGTCAGCGCTGAAGGAGACTGCGCCAGCGGTATCTGTGCAATATTGCATGAACAAACTTAAACGCTGCATTTGTGGACTAAAGAACTTAAGTGGTATGGGAATAAAAACGAGAACAATAACACTTTAACATGTGTTATTGATTCCTGTCATGCGAATCAAGGGGTATGCAGAAGTTTGCAACATGCACATTTTAATGGTGAAACAATCATTTTGTGACCTTTGGCGAGTCTTTCAGAACTCGGAATAATGCCCTGGACTGTAGGTGGGATCTTTTGATTTAAATCGGACTTTTAGTCAGAGACCGAAATCCCTCAGATGTGTTTAACAATCACAGACGAGTTATGACTGGTTTGTCTTAAGTCAGTTTAATGTAAATGTGCTGAGAGTGAGACATTTCTAATGTAGTTATTGTTGAATTTTATGAATATGTTTGTGGTGAGGGGGGACTGACTGTTTGGGAGTGCTTCTTCCTATCTTATTCCGTATTGTATGTGCTTCAAAGCTAGGAGTTAACAGGGTCATGTCGGTCTCTCGCTGCTCTGCGAGTCTGGCATTTTTCCAATGGGCCGTAAGCTATGATCTTCAGAACAGGCCTGGCTGCCATTACACTTCCAGGCCCCATGTCCTGGTTCTTGATGCAGCCTCTTGCAGTGTAGGTCTGACTGGCTCATGATCTGCGCTGGGATCTGAGAGTGGAAATCTTCACTGGGTGTTGTGTTGTGGAATGGGATGGTGGTTGGCCAGGGCTGCTTACCACTGAGGCGATGACCCAAAGGCGAGGTTGCTGACAGGGCCCTGGAGTTGACAACAAAGGAAATAAAAGGAATGGAAAACCTGAAAACTAGACCTGCAAACACTTGCAAAACCTGAAGGAACCAAGCAGTGGTCTTAGAAGGTACAGTGAAAGAGTATGTGCAGCGTTTGTGCATGTACCATCTACAGCAGGAACATGTACATTTGTATCAGTGGAAGGTGCGCAAAGAAGCGAATCGCAAACACCTCTGCGTGAAGTAGCATACTACCTGTCACAGTCTGTGTGCTGTCTGTGTGCATGTGTGTTTGTAAGCAGAGTCAGAGAACGGGCACAGTACGTAAGCAGGGTCAACAGTGCTTTTTGTAAGCACAGATCGTGCATGTATTGCTTGTAAGCACAGGCCGTCTACCGAGTGGCTTGTAAACAGAGACAGTCGACTTGTGCTGAAAGTAAACAGAGCTGGACAACATATGCTGTTTGGATCTACAGGGTTAAAATAGTGGTAAGACGCACTCTGTGATGAGGGAGGGGGAGGGAGTTTGCACGAGCAAAACAGAGAGGCAGACAGATGGCAGCTGCGTGTGTGCACGCTCGCGTGCACGCAAGCTTTAGGCCACCAAAAGCCTGTGGCAGCACTTTGTAAACCCACACACTAAATGTCTCGCAGAGCAGCGCATGCGCTGACTCAGCGAGACCTAAAAACAGGATGTACTGAGGCTTCAATCCACTTTCATGAATCATGTGACAGGAACTTTCTGTGGGGGTCATACTGGATGAGGTTCTTGGTTTGTTCTCTTCTATGGGTGAAATAAGTGCACTGAACATGGAGTGCTCACTGGTGAGGACTGTGATGAGGAAGACTGATGAGGAAGGTCATTTGTCTTATGTGAGTGTAAGATTGGCAAGCAGTTTAAGGAGATTATTATGCAGCCCGTATGAACTACAGTTGACTGTCATCTGCTGAGTGTTATGGTATTAGTTTTTGTGTGTGCCTGGAGTGTTCTATATTGTACAGTACTGTAGTTGCATTTATAGAGCACTTACTACCCTCGGCGAGGCATTACAGCAGTTTACACTGGGTAGCAGACTGCTAGAGAACCCAAGCTTAGTTATGTAATTGTGATTATTGTTGGTTATTGGAATTAGTCTTGTGTTTTTAAGAAAACTATTGCATGCCTTCATGCTTCATAATATTACATGAGTTACAGCCACACTAGTACATAGGTCATCACTGAATCATAGTTTGGCAACAGCTTTGCTTACCTTGAGATGTAACATTTGACAAAAGTCATAACCTTCAAGGCATAGTGCATTATATTTTCTAATGCATAAATATCTTTGCCGATGACTACCATGGGGCAGTAGTAAAACAGGGGAACACCGGTTGAATGCATCAGGATGTACACAGATCACTCAGGGCAGGAGGCAGAGCTCCTTAATCATATTAGGAAGGGTCAAGGAATGGTTGAGGTTGTGTTTTTAAGTGGTGTAGAGGCCAAACTATGTGAGGCCTATGCAGTCCTTGTATGCATGCAAAACTCTCTATTTGAATTTGAGAGTATTCTATAAAAATGGACAGAAACACTTAGTTTGAATAACAACTCGTTTTAGTCAAATTGTTCAAATATAAATAGATTAAAAATTCCCTTTTGTAATAAAATGACATTGGTTCGAATCTACATTTGTTTAAAACAACTAATTTTCATGTGACCAATCCTAAACATAATCCTGACCTTAACCTTGATGAGAGAAATGTATCATCTGGATCACACAAAAAGAGTCTCTGGAGTGTAATTGAGGTTTAGGTACCACAAATGAGTTTTGAGAGCTTTTATGAAAGAGAGAAGGTGTATATTTCTCTAGTTGTTGGAGAGAGAGTTCCACCGCATGGGAACATGCCTAAGAAAGAGTTCTTCATGGCTAAGCTTGTTTTGAATGTTGGTGTCTCAGGGATGTTCCTAGAATTTCAGATCTCCTAAAGGTACTATTTGTATTTTTAGCCATTTGGCTCATAAACGACATTTAACTGAAATCAAATGAGTCAAACAGGTCACGTTTTAGCTCTTCGTGCTGGATTGTTCGGGCTGGACTGTTCCCATGAGGCACAGGGTCAGACTGATTTGCTTATGGCTGTGTCTGAACTGGGGTGGCAGAGTGGGCTAAAGAACTGTGATGGATTAAACCCAGATCTGTTGACTGGGTGTGAGTGTTTGATTGGTTCAGATGCTCCGTCCATCACCACTCCCTTTTGTACCGCTTTGTTCGCCATAAGTTGGCAGGGTATGCTCAGACGTGAGTCCCTTGCTCACTTTGCCACTGGATTCAAACAAGCCTGGCTGAAGACGGCTGAAATGCCAGAAACTGGTCATAGGAAGCTTGTTTCCGGTCCAGGGAAGGCATGGCTTGGCAGTTCGGGCTGGACTTTTCCCATGAGGCACAGGGTCAGACTGATTTACATATGGCCATGTCTGAACTGGGGTGGCAGAGTGGGCTAAAGAACGGTGATGGATTAAACCCAGATCTGTTGACTGGGTGTTAGTGATTGGTTCAGATGCTCCGTCCATCACCACTCCCTTTTGTAATGTTTTAGCGCTTCTTCCCAAGTGTGGAGGCCCTCTGGGAGGTATAAGTGACTTGGTATTGATAACGGGTAATGTGTCAGATTAGTAAAAAAGACTAGGTCGTTTTTGGGTGCTAGGCCAATATTCCATGATTATCTACTCACTAACACTGCCCCAAATTGCTAAAAAAAAGAGACACAGAGACGATGCAAGAGTTGGTGAAAGGATTTGTTGTTTTGTGCGTACTTTGTACTGGTAGGTGAAGGGGTGGGGGGGTGGATTCAACACTCAACACAGGAGACCAGGACGTGTTTTTGCTCGTATGGCTTTGAAGATGAGCAAGAGGCAAGAAGATAGAAAATGGAAAAAGAAGACGCAAGACAAAGGTAAAAAAACAGTAAAAAAGGAAGAAAGCAGTAATGAAAGCCAACATGCAAAAGTGAGATAAAGAGAGAGGAAGTGTAGGGTAGTGGAGTTTAGATGCATGAGGTAGAATCAAGACTGGGTATCCTTGGAACTCGGCACCCTTTTGTTGTGAAACTCTGGCGATGGGATCCTAATATATATATATATATTCTTCCTCTTGCTATAAAGTGAGAATATTAATGTGACACTCCACCCTATGCCACTCTATTATATGCCACTCTACATCACTGTATGTCACTCTATGCCAATCTAGGCTACTCCACTCCAGTCTATGACATTCTATGCCACTCCACATCACTTTACTCCATTAAATGCTATTCCACTCTACACCACTCCACTCTATGCTGCTCTACCTCACTCCATATTACTTTACTCCATTCTACATCTCTCCTCTGTACACCACTCTGTGACACTCTACTCCGCTCTGACACTCTACTCCACTCAACAACACTTTACTCCACTCTATGATACTTTATGCCACTTCACTCTACGCTACTCCACTCTGCAACGTTCTATTCCACTCCACTCTACGATACCCCACTCTACAACACTCTACGCCACTCCACTCCAGTCCACTCCACATCACTTTACTCTACTCTACGTCACTCCATGTCATTCTACTCCATTCTACACCTCTCCACTGTACACCACTCTGCAGCACTCTACTCCACTCTACTTCACCTTATGACACTCCACTCCACTCTGTGACACTCTACACCACTCAACTCTACAATACACCACTCAACAACAATATACTCCTCTATACGCCACTCCACTCCACTCCACATCACTTTACTCCACTCTAAGCCACTCTACTCTACTCTACAACATTCTACTCCACTCTACTTCACTCTGCAGTACTCACATGCATGATACTTCATTCTACGACACTCCACTCCATGCTGACACTCTACTCCACTCTGTGCCACTCCACTGTACATCACTCCACTTTACTCCATTTTACACCACTTCACTCTATGATACCCCACTTTAAGACACTCTACTCCATTATACTCTACTCCACTCTAAGCTACTCCACTCTACAACACTCTACTCTACTCTACTCCACCCTACTCTAATCCAGTCTATGATGCCCTACTCCACTCTACACCACTCCACAGTGTCACTCCACTCTTGTCACTCCACTCTTGACACTCCACTTTATGCCACTCAACTCAACTCCACTCTATGCCACGCCACTCTATAATATTCTACTACACTCTATGCCACTCCATTCTATAACACTCCAGTACATGTCCCTCGCTTCTACGCCACTAACTCTTAGCCATGCTGAACAGCAGCCACGATGGTGTAAAACATGGCTAAAACACATTGGCAAAGCCAATATCGAGACCTACTGGCTTTGACACTTTTTGTTTTCATAGAATCTCTAGGCCCAGAGATATCTCTCTCTCTCTTTCTCTCTCTTTCCCTCACATTCTCTCTTTCTTTCTCACTCTCTCTCTGTCTCTCTTTTCAAACCATCCAGCAAGCAGTTTAAAGAAAAAGGGGTTACCCTCTGTCCCTCAGAACCTGGGTGATTATGGTTAAATGCAAAAGTGGTTCTGTTGGGTAAGGCAAATCACTTTGTTAATGCTAGTTAATGCAAAACATACGTATTAGAGCTCTCTGAAACACATATAAAGTGAGATAATGAATCCTCAAGTAAAACAAATTAATCAATTTCTTAAAGCCAAGAGGTGATTTGCAATGTATTTATAATGTGATTCAATCACGTTACATTGGAATTAATTCATTCAACAATGACATTAAAAAGACTGTCAAACACAAGTGAAATTAATGTGACAATTGGTGACAAGTGCTTAATACGTGGAACAATGTACAGTGAGATCCAAAAGATTCATATATACAATTATTTACAAGGGTATAGTTGGTCAGAATATATTTCACATCCGAGGAAACCTAGCATTTTATTTCAAGGATCCTGGAGTTTTCTGAACCATTGGTGGGCGTCGACGTTTCGACCCTATTGCACCCCAGTTGGTGGTCGCGTCAGATCTTTATCAAGACTGGAAGGGAGGGGGCGGACAGTATTGAAGTCAGGAGGGATTTCTCTGCCTGATCTCGTGCCAACCGGTCAGGTCCGATCTCAGCGGAAGAAAAGCTGGATCTTCACTCTCTGGATGCGACTGCTTGCCAAGGGTGGCGGACGGACGTTTCAGCCGTGCACGCCACCCTTGGCAAGCAGTCGCATCCAGAGAGTGAAGATCCAGCTTTTCTTCCGCTGAGATCGGACCTGACCGGTTGGCACAAGATCAGGCAGAGAAATCCCTCCTGACTTCAATTCTGTCCACCCCCTCCCTTCCAGTCTTGATAAAGTAAAGACCCGACGCGACCACCAACTGGGGCGCAATAGGGTCAAAACGTCGACGCCCAGCAATGGTTCAGAAAACTCCAGGATCCTTGAAATAAAATGCTAGGTTTCCTCGGATGTGAAATATATTCTGACCAACTATACCCTTGTAAATAATTGTATATATGAATCTTTTGGATCTCACTGTACATTGTTTCACGTATTAAGCACTTGACACCAATTGTCACATTAATTTCACTTGTGTTTGACAGTCTTTTTAATGTCATTGTTGAATGAATTAATTCCAATGTAACGTGATTGAATCACATTATAAATACATTGCAAATCACCTCTTGGCTTTAAGAAATTGATTAATTTGTTTTACTTGAGGATTCATTATCTCACTTTATATGTGTTTCAGAGAGCTCTAATACGTATGTTTTGCTTTAACTAGCATTAACAAAGTGATTTGCCTTACCCAACAGAACCACTTTTGCATTTAACCATCCAGCAAGCAGAACATCTCCTTTCAGGTTAGTAACTGGGTGATGTCATGACTCAAACCTCGCTTAGCTATGTTGACAAGAAAAGTAGTTTCTGCCACGTGTGAAAACTAAACACAGTGGCTTCTGCGGTAGCTCCAGCAAGTATGGACTTGTTCGCAGAATCAAACCTTTTTCATAACCTATTCTTAAGAAGCCAGCCACTCCAGGAGATCAGTATAGACACAAACAGACACTCTACTCTACGCCACTACACTCTGACAGTCCACCCTAATCCATTCTATGATACTATACGCCACTCTACACCACTGCATTACCACTCCACTCCACTCTACGTCACTCCACTCTTGACACTCCAATCTATGCCACTCTACTCCACTCTATGCCACTCTACTCCACTCTACAACACTCTACTCCACTCTACAACACTCTACTCCACTCTACGACAATTCTCTCTATGACACACCAGTCCGTGCCACTCTCTTCTACACCACTAACCTTTAGCTATGCTGAACAGCAGCCACGCTGTTGTACAACGAGGCTAAAGCACATTGGCAAAGCCAATAGCTAGACCCATTGGCTTTGCCACTATTTGTTTTCACAGGATCCCTAAGGCCAGAAAGACCTTCACCTCTCTCTTCAGTCTGGCTAGGAAGAAGAATATCTCCTTTCATGTTAGTAACCGGGTGATGTCATGACTCAACCTAGCTTAGCTATGTTGACAAGAAAATTAGTTTCCACCACGTGTGAAAAATAAACACAACGGCTTCTGCGGTAGCTCCAACAAGTATGGACTTGATCGCAGAGCCAAATCCTTTTCATGATCTGTACTTAAGAAGCCAGCCACTCCAGGATATTCATATAGACGCAAACAGACATTTTCAAACCATTTAGTCATAATGGAGTACCACGTGATTGGTACAGTTTTTGGTAGGACAGATCCAAGACCTCAGTATCAGTCATGTCTTCTTGCCCTAGATTTAAACTGAGCATCTTGAAGTTTGCTCGAACTCGGGTGCTTGAGCACTCCTGAACTGTGAATCTTATTATCTGGCATCCCAGCTCTACTTTTTGAGCAAGTGTTTTATTTACTCCCCCAGTGTACAAAGCCTAAATTTGCATCTAGGGGCAGACCTCCGAGATATTTCTGCATGTTTATGGCTGGACTTAACTCAGGCCTACCTATCTGGTTACGCTGAGTTTCAGAGTCTAAGAATGGGTGATTAAGAGAGTACTTAAGCAAATCCCCTTCCTGAAAGAGGTTGAACTATGGGGATTTTTGGTTCGATCTGGATACGTAGAATTTACCAGACAGTTATGGATCTGTTTGATACACTTTCCTGTCATTTGAAGAGTCTCATAAATGGTATGTTGGGTGGGCTGTGCAGTTTTTAGTCTATGTGCATCTGAAAGGGGCTGTTTGAGGACCATGGCATGTGTTCCAAGGGAAAATACCCGAACCCAACAGGATGGAAGCCCTGACCCACTTGGTGTGGGGAGCCCAGCTCTCTTAGTACAGAACTTTTTGTGCAGGCGTCATCCAAAGCAGAACATGACAATACACAGCATGTTTGAGATGGTATCCAAGGGTCTCTGATATGGAATGGAGAAGCATATTAACTATACTGATTGTGTAATGATTATGCCTACACCCTGCAGGGAGGCGCATACCCATAGCGATACACGTGGACCTTTGGGATGTGGCATGCTTACATGGCTAATGTGAGAACAGATTTGAATGTCCAGGGTGAGAATGGATAATAAACTAGCGATTGGCAGGAGATGCCCTCTTATATAAATAATGGCCGGGACAAAGGAAGTAAAGTGGGTTCACAACCCCAATAGGTGATTAATCATTTGTGATATGATGTCTGTTAAGGATTTGACTTGATGTTGGAAGTTTAGTGGGAGATCTGTCAGGTGCTCCCTTCTGTATACTCTGTAGAATAACCCTTGTATAAAGCAGACTTTATTTCGTATGGGCAACTATTTATGTTTGTTTTTGTGTTGCTTGATAAAACAAGATATATAAAAAAATTAAAAATATTGGTTATATCACAAGAGTAATTATTTAATTCAGGTGGAATCCGCTAGCTATGTCATGCTAAACTGGTAGAAATCCATACAGAAACAAACCTGAGCAATTTATTGTATGCAAATAGCACAGTAGGAGGTCCTGGATTCAAGATAGCCTGGCTGATGAGGGGTGATCCCCAAAACCGGTCCCAGGATGCATGTTTCCGGTCCAGGGAGGACTTGGCCTGACAGTTCAGGACTGGTGTGTACCTGTGATAAGCAGGTTCAAGAATGATTTGCATATGGCTGGGTCCAAACTGTGGTGGCATGGTGAGCAAAAGAACAGTGGATTCAACCCAGATATCTTGACTGGGGTGTGAGTGGTTGAAAAGTTTCAGCACTCCGTCCATCATCTTGTTGTGTTTGCCATTCACAAGTTCACCATGACAGTCCAAGCCTATGCCACTCAATACCTAATGTTGTGAACCTCAACCGAAATGAAAAGATTTGTGTTTGCTAACATGAGAAAAGCAATTCTATCATTGTCCCAAGCCCATTGCTAAAAAGTATCCTTAGCATCATGTGTGTGAGGGGTAGAAGCTGTCAATATTCATGGGAGAAAGACATTCCTTGATATCATACTCTATAGAATCTCCATTGAGGAGGATAAACTGGTTTTTGAAAAGTTGATTTTTGAGTATGTGGCTCAAACCCAGGATGTAAAGAGAGCCTGGCAGGGTTTCAGTTATTGGATTTTATTATCTAATAGCACTGAGAGCAGAATAATGTGGTCATATTGGTGTGCTGCAATTCGTTAGATTGTGAGCGGAACGTTTTAGCTTTTATGTAGAGTACAAAATAACTCATATGAGGATTGCGCAGAGAAGAATGCAATGTGTGACCAGACGAGGTGGGGTTCTTCAGGTCTTCGTTTGAACAAATTGCATTTTACACAGGAGATGACTTCATGAAGGTAAAATTCATCCAGGAATGGTGTGAACCACTTCAGGATAATGTAGTCCCAAGTTCATGTAGCAAGAAACCATTAGGAAGAGGACCAGTGCTCAAAAGGGAAGTTTATTGCATCAACAAATAACAGACTACAATCTTATCCTCATCATTAATACCTTGCAATACATCATAGTTGTCCTTGAACATCCCAAACTCCCCGCCCTCCCCTCCATAACCCATGCCCCATAATGATACAGACAGCTGTTGAAAAAATATAAGCAATAACAAATCCTAATTGCAGCTGCAACCACATTCAAGAGGTGAACCTCCTGGTGTCATTGATGATTACTGTTGGCCTGGATCCCTCAGGCAGTCTGCAAGAGTTTCCCATGCCGTGCCTAATCCATTGAGCATAGTCCCCGTCTAGCCTCTCGCAGCAATACCTCCCTGTTAGACCTGGCATCCTTGGCGTGGTTTCCCCTGTCTTTTTGCCTCTGCCTCCTGTATTTTTGACGCTGTGCTGGATTTCGTTTTTGCTGGTATAGATGCTTTGGGCATTTTGCCACTGCTGATCAGTGTCAAAGTGCAAGTGCTCCCTGTGTAAATTGCTATTGTAAATTGGTTATCCATGATTGGCAAATTTGTATCACCAAGTAGTCCCTAGTAAAGTGCACTGAGTGGGCCAGAGCTGGTGATAAAAATGCTACTAGTGGGCCTGCAGCACTGATTGTGCCACCCACAGGAGTAGCCCTACAATGGTGTCTCAGGCCTGCCACCGCAGTGCCTGTGTGCAGTCTGTGAACTGCCATGTCCTTCTGGTCAGTGTCCCCACTGACCAGGCCTAACCCTTCCCTTTCTGTGCACATTAGTCACCCCTATGGAAGGCCCAAGGTACCCCCTTGGGCAGGGTGCAGTGTGGGTGAAAGGTTAAGGATGTACTAGTGCAGGTGACAAAGTTCAGGTAGTGAATGACAGCCATTTTCGTTTTTCACTATTGTAATGCTAGCTTGCCCATAGGCTATCATGGGGAATGCTTGCTACAGTGGCTACCAGCATATCTTCCCATAGGAGCAAGGTAGGACATAAACGTGTGGTATCCCTGAACTCAGAATTTAATAAGACATCTTTTAGGAAAGGTATTTTTTTAAATCCTGTGTTTGAGAACAGCACTTTTAGAAAGTGCTGTTCTCTTGTCTGACCTTTCTGTGTGTCTTGGCCTGTTTGTGAATTGACTGTCTGGTTTGAGAGGGACAGGGGCTGGGGAGCCCCCAGGAGGTTGGCTGAGTCAGCCCTAGGCTGAATGACTGCATCTGCATCTTGAGTGGTGGGAGGGGATAGCACCTGGGCCTGAATAGGGCTGTGCCTGCCTTCCACAATGCTGGCTCCACCTCCTGCTGGGTGGCTGACGACCCTGCCCCTCTCTCTGAAAGGAAAGGAGTGGCCAGGAAAACAAAGTGCTCAGGGAACACCCAGAACTGGTTCAGACCGGGCTCATTGAACTACTGCACAAAGGGAACGAAGACTTTTAGGGGTATAAGTATAGAACCGCTGATTACAGAAAATTAGATCATCCTGGAATCACAAGGAACCTCTGCCAAGGAGAAAGCTGAAACTGAAGAAGGAAGACTGCCCTGCTGTTGCTCTGCTGGACTGACCTGCTGTTGCTTTGCTGCCAAGGAGAGGGGAAGGACTTTGCTTTGTGCTGTGTCCCCTTGCTTGAAGGAATCTCCAAGGGCATGAGAAGAGCTGGCTCCCTGTTAAGAAGTCCCAGGAACAAAAGGACTTCACCCCCAGTTTCCCTGAACTCTGCTGAGAGAGTTCTGTCCTTCCCAGAGTGCTTGGTCCAGTTGTGGTGCCTCTAGAAGTAGTACCTGTGTTGGGAAGCTGGAAACCAAGAGTTTAAGAACTTTCTGCAAAGTTTAACGCATCCTTCACTTGCGGGACGCACCAGTCCAGTGAGGGAAGATTACCATTGCTTCAAGTATTGACGCAGAGCCTGTCATTACTGGGTGAGATTGTCGCACCGCTTGCTTGCGGACCGCATCACGTCACTGCGAGAGTCGTCGCAGGCCATCGCATCGAGGGGCCGCGAAAGGAGAAGATCGCCGCTGCGCCGCGCATTGTCGCCGCACCTGAGATCAACGCCGTCCCGAAGATCGTCGCATCGTACCTTTTGCGAGCGGCTCCCACCAAAACCTGTGCACCGGAATCCACGCAAGGTATCGCATCCCTCCCCATACAGACCGGAGTCACCGCAGCACGCCCTCTATGTCCAGCGGGGTTGCCGCATCGCCTCCCCAGGGTCTCAGGAGTGACGCATCGCTTGCTTTTCAACACTACAGCTTCTACTTGGAACTTTTGTCGTATCTAAAGGTACTGTTGGCTAAAACGTGACGCAACTGTGGATTATTTTAAAGCAACCTTAAGAACTTATTTGAAACCATATTCTTGAACTGTGTCTGTTGGATTTTTGTCGTTTTGGTCTTGTGTAGTTTAGATTAAATACCTTTATTTTTCTAAACTGTTGTGGTTTGTGGTGTTTTCACTGTGTTACTGTGAGTGTTGGTACAAATACTTTGCACATTGCCTTTGATAAGCCTGACTGCTCGTGCCAAGCTACCAAGGGTGTGAGCAGGGGTTATCTAAACAGTATATCCCTCTTACCCTGACTAGAAGCAAGGGTCCCTATTTGGACAGTGGTACCTACCTCTGCCAACTAGAGACCCCCAGTTCTAACACTCCCCCTTATATCCAGCTCATTTTTCAAGCTCCATTCACCAAGTTACACTTCAGAGACCCCCACGAGTCTTCCAGTGTCTAGTGATTTACCTCTTCGCCAATTCTTGGAATCTAATGGTGACCTTATTCCTAGAAGTGTGTGGGACGAGTGCAGGAGATAATGTCCAGGAGAGTATTTAACCTCCCTCGATATGACATCGGCTACGACTCTTGTTACCTCCTCCCAGTAAGTAGTTAGTGAATGCCAAGTCCACATCATGTGCATGAGTTCAACTCCCATCTCCCCACATCTCGGACAGGATGCCCTGGTCAGATACAAATATTAATTAATGGGCCATGGACTCAAATATGCCCTATGTACGACAAAAAAATGGTTTTGCTTAAATAATGCATTTCTTGATAACTTTGGTATTCTTTAAAATTGTCTCCCCCGTCTCCATCCGGTATGGGAATTCCCAAATCCTCCTCCGAACAGATTCTCAAGGCCTCAAGGGGTTGAAGCATATCTTCCCGTATTGCTCTATAAAGGCACATGACTGCTTTAACAGTGCGCAATGATGTTGAAAATTACTCACAGGTTTTTTTAAAATGTGGTTCCAACCGGTCGATCTCCAATGTTTGCAGATGGCTGTTGTCACTGCCCCATGAAGAAGGAAGTGGCCCTGTATTAAGTCAAACGCTGTATGGAAAGCATCAAATGGGAGTAGCTCCCCCTCTCGAAATAAATCCACATTTTTGTTGCCCAAGCTACAGACCAATCCCTCAGCTTTTAAGTTGCCACATGAGGTAATGTTTTCAGCATGGTTATGGGTATGGCTGTGGAATATGGAACCCTTGTACCTGTCTTTTGTTAACACCTATACCATCATTTACACATTACGTGGAATTCATGAATGTCACTATGTGAGGTGCATTATATTTTCAGTAGCACACCTAATAGTCTACGTATTTCTGGGACAGATGGACCCATCACTTGCTATGGACTTTGTTTGCCCGACACCCATTGGCTGAACCACTGCAGCTCAATAATATGTTTCGAACTCAGGCACAGCTAGCATCCCTCCACCTCATTCATTGGGTGCTGTAATTTGGACCGTGCCACCCTCCTATGTCCTATGTCCAGCTCCCCAGATAAATGCAACAATCAGGGAATCCAACTCCCGGAACGTTGCTCTAGATTTTGACACTGGCAGCACAGTGAAATATTATAACAAACTGTACTCTCCCCGCTACTGATAGAGGTAATGTTTTCCAAAAGTCAGTACTTGTCCTCACTGCTCTAATGGCTTGTACTATATTCCCATCTAGAAGATCAGACTGACAATAGAATTTCTTGATTCCTAAGTCAATTCAAACAATCTTTATTTCGATCGTTAAGATCATAAAAGATATACAGGTAAACAAACATTAAACCATTGACAATAAAATTGTATGTTGAAACTAATTCATCAGTTTTAAAATCCATAAAATCATTTTCTAAATTTCAAAAAGTGCATCTTTAAGCTAAAATCATTTTCTAGGTTTCAAAAGTGCATTTTTTAAACTAAATTAGGGACAAATTGATCGTGGCACGGTAGAATCACTTATAATTCTTGCGCGAACTCTCCACATTGCCGTCAAAAATTTTGCCATTACAAACACTGTTGGAGATGCAAGGTCAGTTTTAAGGACTCTGTAGGCTGGGGCATAAGTTCGAAAGCCTAGGTTCTTTAGGTACGGGATGAGCCAGTAGCTCCTAATTTTGCAGTAGGCTTTGCAAAATAAAACCACGTGCACATCACTTTCTAGCTTGTAATTACACGCAGGGCAGTTGGGTGAGGCCAGGTTACCGTCCCAGTTTTTGGTGAGCGACCTCAAGGGTAGAGAGCCATATCTCCATTGTAGGAAAAATTTTCTAACGTACACAGGGGACATTGCATCAAGGACATATTCAAAGCTATAAAAGTCTTTTATTTTGGTGAATATATCAGTTAGAGAGCCCTCTCGGATTGAGCTGATAGAACTTTGCAGCATAAAATCATAAAAGAGTTTAGAGAGTGCTTTCCTGGGAAGCATTACCGATGTTATTTCAGGATTATTCCATAGCTCTGGGACTCCAAGGGTCATACACATGTCTCTGATATACTTGAGCCATTGAATTTTGGACACTTGTATCGTTCTGAGGAGCTCCTGTAATTCACTTCTATAGTGGCTCAAATCTTGACTGCTCCACAAGCGCCTCCAATAAGCCAACGGTTTGAGGCTCACTGCTTCGCTGATTGGGCACAGTGCCAAGTCCATTCTCAGCGGAAGTAGTGGAGTGCTCGAGGGAAGGGCCGTCAAGTGTCTAATGAAATTGTTTTCGGCCACTTGTATGGAGTGCAGCGGTGTGTGTCCCCATAGTTCAGCCCCATAGGTAATGCCTCCTCGTGCTTGGGCCTTGTAGATTTGTATTGCGGGTGCCAATGGACGAAGGGGGGATTTTTTTGCGATTCTTGTGATTGCACCCGCCCTCTGGATTAATTTAGTGGTTGCTTTTGTTTTGTGTGGCAGCCAGGTTAAATTTTGATTGAGTGTTATGCCCAGATACTCAATCACTTGAACTCTCTCCAGAGGTGTTGACCCCAGGCGTGGGTTTGGGCAACTTTTATGCTTGTGGCTCAGGATCATAAATTTGGTCTTCGCTGGGTTTATTTCTAATCCCCTTTTATTACAGAAGTCCAATAATCCATCCAGGATCCTTTGTAGCCCCATTGGTGTCTTTGACAGCAGCAGGGTGTCATCCGCGAACATGATCGCTGGCACCCTACTGCTGTTCAATTGCGGCGCATCAATGTTGGGGATTCTACACAGGTGCTCTATCACCCCGTTTGTAAATAAGCAAAACAGGGTCGGCGCCAACACACATCCTTGTCTTACCCCGCGTTGGACTGGGAACCTATCTGTAAGCCTACCTCCCTTTCCGTATCTTACCCGGGCGTAATTATCTGTGTGGAGCCTAATGAGAATCTGGAGGATGTCTCCAGGGACACCCATGTCCTCTAGTACCGCCCACAACCTGGCCCGGGGGACCAGGTCGAAGGCGGCGCGGAGGTCCACAAAAACTGCGTACAATGATCCCCCTTCTAAATATGCAGTTTTCCAGAATAGAATATTCAATCTCAGTATTTGGTCCACTGTTGAGACACCCTTCCTGAAGCCCGCTTGGAGGGGGCTCAAGATCTCTGTCTCCTCCATCCAACATTGCAGCCTATCCAAGATCAACCTTCCAAACAGCTTTTGGCTAACGTCAATAAGGCTAATCGGGCGATAGTTGGCGGGGAGCAGAGGCGAGCCCTTTTTGTATATCGGTACCACCTCTGCTCCCAGCCAAGTATCTGGTAGCCTCATTCCCCCCAGCACTGCATTAAATAAAACCATCAGGTATGGAGCCCAGATCACAGTTTCCTGCCTGAAGAGGTCGCCTGGGATCCCATCCAATCCAGGGGCTTTTCCGGATGGCAGCCGCGATATGGCCACCTCGATATCTTTCAGGCTAAAAGGGGCTGATTTATATGTGGTGATAGTACTAGCTACAAGTGTCTCTAGCTCCTCAGCCTCGGGGGCGTATAGCCCCTGGAAGTGATCCTGCCAAACATTGGCTGCAATGTTTGGTTCAATTGCAGATGGAAGGTCCCCTAACCCATGGTTGATGATTCTCCAGAATCTACGGGAGTCCCTATCGACTAGGGACTCCGCTAGATTCTCCCAATGTTGTATGTCCCACTCCATTCTAGCGTTAGTTAGAAGTAATTTGTAGGCGCTCCTTTTGGAGCGGATCTCTGACATACTGCCTCCCTCTTTTATGGTGGAAATAAGATCTTGTTTTGCCAAACGGCAAGTGCGATTATACCAGGAATTGATGAATTGCCCCTGTGCTTTCGAGCGGCCCTTAACAAAAAAATCAACTTCAAGCTTCTTGATTAAATGAGTGTGAATTTGAGCTAGGTCCTCATTTCTATCTGTTGTGGAATGTGGGTCCCACAAGTCAAAAGCCTCCTCAAGGATGGGAACAATCCCAGCATAAAGAGAGGTAAGCCTTTCTCCGCTGGAGACGAGCCTATCCCATTTTATCCATCTCCTGTTGTTCTCTAGAAGGATTCCTCCTATCTGTTTCTCCTCGCCAATCACTTTCTCCCGGGGGATAGTATATTCTAGCACCAGGGTATTATGGTCACTGTCATATCTTGGTGTTATTTTAAAATCAACCACCCTTTTCCATGCCTTTAACTGTATGAGGAAGTAGTCAGTTCTAGATTCCCTCCCTGGTTTATTGAAAGTACATTTGGATGGAATGTCGGACCGAGTACGACCGTTACAGGCTCTCAACCCATGTGTTAGGTTTAGGGTGTTGATCTGCACAGCCAGAGTTGTCCATGCTCTGGGAGGAGGTGCTTCCGCCCGAGGAACCTGCCAACTCGAATCCTCCTCTAGGGAGGGTCCATCGAGTAAACCAGGTAGAGGCTCAAAATGTGAGTTGAAGTCACCTCCTATTAAATAAGACATGTCCACGGGGATTGTTTCCAGTAGGCAAGAGAGAAGCTTTATAGTTTTGGAGGTGGACCCATTTTTAACTGGCCTTGAATAGATATTAATGACCAACAGTTTGACAAGACCTGGCCATTCAAGAACGACTGCCAATATGTCTACAGAATCTACTGGATATCTTGAGGCTCGGCATCCTGTATCCGAGGCCACCCAAGTTGCTAAGCCTCCAGATGGTCTGCCTTTTCCACTCCAAACAGCAGGGATTGAAAATGTATGAAAGCCCCGAAAGGTAAGTATGACAGCAACGTAGGTCCCATAGGAGCATGTTCAATCCTTCAGGGGGGTCAAGTCCAGCTTCCAACGGAAATTGATTTGATTTTTGCCAGTTGACTTTCGGACCACATAAGGAACCAAATTCCACAGGCAAGTCTCCAGCACCTCTTAGTCCCGTTGATGTATTTCTAAGGAATATCAACAGATTGTCCGCATATAATGTAATTCGGTGAGGGTGGGTGCCAATCCATATGCCTTGATATCTATTCCCAGTTCTTGCATGACTGGCCAACTGCTCCATGGCTAGTGCTAAAAGCAAGGTCCAGAGAGGGCACCCCTGCCTTGTTCCTCGCCCCACCCTATAACTCTATAACATAGTTTGGCCTGTGCGTACCCTGGATGTGGGGTCTGTACACAGCAGCTTTGTCCATGCCAGAAAGCCTCGACCCAACTGCAATCGCTCCATTCCAAACTGTCAAAAGCTTTTTCAATATCAACTGCTAACATCACTGCCTCCTTATGATCGTAGGTATCAGTCTACATCAGAGTCAGGAGTCACCTAATATTCTGTGCCGTATTACGGACGGGTATAAATCCTGCTTGATCAGGGTGTACCAATCAAGGTATAAGAGGAAGGAGTCTAGTGGCCAAAATCCTACTAAGGATTTTATAGTCGATATTAAGCATCGACAATGGGCAGTATGCTTTGTAGCAAACGAGACTAAAAGGCGTTTTAGAAATTGTATGGTAGAGGTAAAAAACTGGATGGGCCAAAACCACCTTCAGCTTAATGGCACTAAATCTGAGGTTATGTTATTTGGGAGAGCAAGTGAGCACTGGACCCAGGACTGGTAGCCTTCGGAACTGGGGGAGTGTCCTGTCCCAAAGAAATCAGTCCGCAATTTAGGGTTCCACATGGATAACAAACTATCCATGAGGGACCAAGTTAACCATACAGTGGGCACCTGCTTCGGAATTATGCGGAGTCTACGCAGGGTCTTTAAATGGATACCGGCCGATGCACGTAAAATCCTGGTTCAGGGCCTAATCGTAAATAGACTAGACTATGGCAATTCACTTCTCCTTGCCATTAACGAGTGCCACATCAGGAGACTACAGGTTTTGCTCATCTGATCTTAGGTCTACCCAGAAGATCCCCCTCATTGCCGTGTCTGAGAATCCTACATTGGCTCCCTGTAAAAAAAAGAACTATTTTCAAGACCCTATGTCTGGTTCATAAACATATGTACGGACGGGGACCAAAATACTGGACTCAGAAACTGACATGGTATATGCCTGGCCGACAGCTGAGATCGAGCACTAAGTTACTGCTCACGCCTCTCAGAGTTCAAACTGCCAGAAATGGTTGTCGTGCCTTTTCTTTTACGGCACCATCCCTTTGGAACAAACTACCTCTGAGCCTTCGCACAATTGTAGAACATACGAACTTTAAAAAAAAATTGAAAACCTGGCTCTTCTGCTAGATCTATTTTTGGCTCATCTTCTTTTTCAGGACTGTCTGCATGCGCCATGAGACTCCCTCGGATGTGATATGCGCGCAATACAAGTGTCCAGACTAGACTAGACTAGACTAGTTGTGGGCCAGCCTTTCCAGTTTCAGCACCAGTATCACCAGCAACTTACGTGTGGAATTCGGCAGACAGCTCATATGTCACACCTCTATGTACAGTTCCACCAGTTTGGGAGCCAGTTTGTCACTATATGCAGTGTAGAACTCAACAGGGAGCCCATACGTTCCTGGAGTCTTGCTATGGGCCGTACCCTTTATCGCTGCCCTTACCTCCTGCAGAGGTATTTCCCCACCCAGCACCTCAACCATGTCATTTGTAATATTTATGATAGGTAATGTCTCTAAGAAGTCACGTATTGCCTTCTCAGTGCGCATGATTAAACTGGTGTACAAGGCCTTAAAATAACAGCTGAAGTACTGCTCTATCTCCCCTAGCTTATACAATCTAATCCCCTCTTCAGTAATAATTTTCACTATCATCGAGCCTCTCTTTGCTGGTTTAGTAAACCAGGCTAAAAGGGACCCTGTTCTCACACACTCCGCATGTGTCCGCACCATGTAATTTCTATAATTAAAACAACTGAGTCTCTCAACCTAAGCCGCCAATCTCTCCTTAGTATCTAGCAATGTGCACTGCAGCTCTGGTCGCCCTGGCATATTCTTTTCAACTTCCTGCAATTCGTGCAATGTTGCTAGAACATCCCTCATCAGTGTAATTCTAACTTTCACTGATTCAACTATACACTTACTCCTAATCACCACCTTGAAGGCATCCCATTCCATCTGGGGGGAGTAGTGGTGTATGTTTTCCCCAATTACATCTTGGTAATGATTCAGGCTTCAATCTTCACGTAGGGATGTAGGGCCTAGAAAGCTTCCATCGCAGCTGGAGAAGGACGGGGTTGTGATCAGAAATCGTCTACGCTAGATATTCAGTGTCCTGTACATGGCTATGTACATCAAGTGGGCAGAGGAACGTGTCAAGGCGTATGTGCAATTAATGCCAACTCCCACTCCCCAGGACCAGTGCTCAAAAGTGTTGTCTTTTGATGATCTAATAGGACTACTAGGTAGGAATTATCCTTTGTCTGTGATGTGAGGAGTGACATTGATAACTTGGATGGTGAATTTCTCTATGATACGAATGGTCAGATCCCTGATTACTGGTTGTTGTTGCTGGTCACTATGCATGGATTTGTATTGATTTTGTTAGTACATTTTTTCGCGCATGGCAAAGAAGGTAATTTGGTGGAGGTTTGAGGTTTCGTTTTTTATAGGAGTCCCAAAATCTGGTCTGTTTTGAGAGAGGAGTGGGTTGTCCTTAATGTTAGGAAGGATTTGAAAATGCTGGAAAATGAGTTGATGGCTTAAAGAAAAAAAATAGTTGATGAATGTATCCTCAGAATAGGTGGATTTTAAAGATGAAGGAGAGACTATCTAGAGACATTGGATTAAATGCAATGCATTTAGATATATTTGTGAGTGTTGGGTTGTCAGCTCGTTTGTTTGTTATAAAAGGTGTGCCTCATCAAGTAATTAATTTGCATGAAGTATATATTAATGGCTGTTGACTTGTTCAGTGATTATAGGATCGAAGGAGGAGAGAAGGTGCTGAGGCAGTGACAGGCCACTTTAAAGAGGAGTAGAATTTGACCTTCTCCTGAGGTATGTATGGTTTGGGTTTGGCTAATGTGTTTAAAGGCATTAAGGTCTGTGTGAAAATTGCATTGAGACTTTTAATCTAGACTTTGTTTTTTTTATTAGATGTTACTGAACTCCTGTGAGTACCAGGTTGTTGAAGCCTTTGATTTGATTGCTTAACTTTTGAGAATAGATATGTTGCTCCAAGGCGGGCTATAAAGAAATGTTGAGTTCTTTAAGAATAGCGTTATATCTGATTGACTTGAAAATGTTGAGGAAGTCCTGTTGGATTAGTTCATAGGGCACATTTTTTTAAATAAGGAATCGTGCAGAGCTTAGTTGCCTTGTATGCTCCAATGCGATTTAGGGTGTTGATTGAAATGTGAAAAGCTATAGTATAGTGGCCTTACCCATATTGCTGGATCAGTGAGGAGGGAGTCAGTTATGATGAGGAGTTGCATTTCGATGGAATGGTGGAAGTGCTGTAAGCGGTTAGGAATATGTTGCTGATGATAGCGATAGCTGTGTAGGCAGCAGAATCGTCTTTATGTGATATTGAGGGTGGTCGGGTTGTTTACCTGTCCGCCGAGTGGTTGAATGCAGAGGGAATGTCAATGAGAATAAGCAAGGACATAGCATTGTGAGTACAGTGAGAGCTTAGTAGTTGGATGTAGATGAACTGAAAAGTTTGTGAAGTGTATGGAGTGTTTGTGTTAATGTTTGTGATGTATGTGAGAAGGATGGTCACAGCCTTGTGGCAGGTTTGCAGGACACATGTTGCTTACCTGAAGAGGGAAAGGCAGGGTTTCTTTTGATAGTCATAACGTAGATTCCACTGCTGACACACTGTGGTGGCTCATCAATGGCCTCCAGTCAACAAGCTGCTGCAGGGTATTGCAGAGCAGACTGATGGGGCTAAAGAGCGAGATGTTTATCTGTATCACTTGGCTGCGATGCATCTTTAAAGTGCAGAAATAATAAAACATTACAAAAATAAGAGCGAGTTTCCTCTTCCGTGCTTCCAAGTCTGATACCTTTCTTCTGTACACTAACCTTGCAGAATGTTTCAAATCCAGATTTCCATCCTTTGTTCCTTTGCCTCTGATGTGGATCTCATGATTTCTACTATGCAAAATCAATGTCATGGTATTAGCTTTATTACTTGACACGTTTTCCATATTCATAGATGCACTGGGGATCCTAAGGCAGCCCTGAAAAATGTTCAAACCAGCACTTCTCCGTTTGTCTCCTCACGCAATTTCCCTACCTTACCATCCCTCCTCTCTCTCCTAAAGCCCCTGTGCCTGCTGCAAATAACCTCGGGCAGCTGGGTAAAGTGACAGAGGAAGCAGGAGAGGCCATGGGCTTTACAAACCGTCCTTTAAAGTCTCTATCCCACCAGCCCTCTCCCAGCTCACCTAGATACCAAGGGAAATTGCTTTCCCAGGTTCCCTTTTATGGACTCAGCCCTCAGGCCTACATAGGACTTTAGTCCACCTAATTATGGCTTCCTCATGACAAATGTGCTATGTGTGAGGCTCTTGCTTTACACACAAGCTCTCACCAGGTGCCCTCTCTCCAGCATTGACTTCAGCCTCTGTTCTAACAAGTTTATCTGCTACCTCCAGAGGGGCTACGAGCTCTCTGCTGAAATGGCTGTATCTTAGCTCTTGCCTCTAGCCATTCTTGTGTTTGGGTTTCTGTGGGAGTTCTAAAGATTTAGGGCCTCATTTAGAGTTTGGCCGACAGGTTACACCTGCAATAGCTGTCAAGTGGCACTATCATATACGTGACACCTTCAGCCAAGCTTTCTGGGACCTGGTCTTTTGCCTCTCAATATTCGACAGTGGGCTCGAAAATCTCATCAACCAAAGTGATGCTGGTTAAAAGCCAGGACTTGCTGAAGGTGCTACACTTGACATTGAGTTACTTGGCAGCTATGCTGGGTACTGCAGGCCTTTGCAGCTTACACGACCCAGACGTGGGTCCCTTGCTCTCTGTGCCACTGGATTCAAGCTAGCCTGACTGATGAGTGGTGAAACCCAGAAACTGGTCCCAGGATGCCTGTTTCTGGTCCAATGAGCACCTGGCTTGGCAGTTCGGGCTGGGCTGTTCCCATGAGAAGCAGGGTCAAGACTGATTTGCATATGGCCAGGTCTAAACTGGGGTGGCATTGTGAGCAAAAGAATGATGGATTTAACCCAGATCTCTTGACTGGGGGTGAATGTTTTGATTTGTTCTGCATTCCGTCCATCAATTGTATGTCTTTTGACATATTACACCATCACAAATGTTCGCCATATTGTAAGTACCATTGGATATAATGCACTTGTAATACAGCGGACAGGATATTAGTCACTTTTGTCACGGAGTAACCCATGCGGCGAACTCTAAATCAGGCCCTCAATCCTTTGTGCAATACTGTGTATGTCTTTGCTTGCTATTGATGCAAGCTTATTGAAAGTCATACTGATATGTATATGGAATATATAAATCCATGATAATGGAATAAAGAATGTTCCGTTACTTCTGTGGCGTACCATCTCTCATGCAGACCTGCCATGCCATACATTCTTCTGAAATTCATGTTCAAGTTATGTTGAATGGGGACATCTTAATCCTTCAACCTCGTAAAATGGCACACCCCCAGTTACCACGCCCTGACCGCTACTAACCAATTGACATCAGAGGAACAGATGCAAAAATGCAAGGAGGTTGTGAAGCAAAATAGGCTTCTGAAGTCTGTGGTTGGCACTGCTGCTCAGTTTCCAGGGCTTTAAGTGAGACGAAAAAAGTAAGGGGTCTCTAAAAGTGGCGTGGCCCATGCAGTTAGAGGCGTGGCTTAACCATGTAAACTAAGTTTGTGATTCCTTAGTGTGCCACACGACCCGTATTTTGGTGTCTCTCTGAGCTTTCTGTTACTACATTAAGATATAACACAGCATTTGACGTACCTCCCAACCCAGCCAGGACTATTAACTTTGTCAATGGTTGTCTGTGGGCCCTCTGGAGAGATGTTAAGGACTGGATGACCATATTTTCTGAACATCTTTTTGACCCACTAAAGGTCACTGCTAGAAACTCGCACTTCCTACAGCCTCGACTCTTCATTGTGGCCAATATATACACCTGAAGGCGACTCATTTCAAAGCACGCACTATACAAGAGTAATATGCTGAAGGAACAAAGACATGCTGGCAATACCTAACCCTCTAATGGAGTGCAAGATTCAGTAAAAAAAGGGTAAACAAAAACGGAACGAAACACTGACATGGATTATCTGAACATTTATTGCATTCATTGTTCAGATTTCGTCACTATTTTTCCCAGTAAAGCTAAGGACATGGATATAGGACCAAATAGGGACCTGTTTCAATGTCCGTTCTAAAATATTACCGAGTCTGGGACCCGGCCCACTTAAAGTCCTGCCAGTTAACAAGTTTCCTCCTTAGTGGGAGCTCCCTTCGGGAATATCAACAGCGAATGAATGCAAACTTCGGTTAGTCCCGCATGTGATGTCACACAGGGGTGTGCACCTGGTGGATGGCATCCTTCATATAGGGAGGAGCCTATTTGGTTCTTCTGACGTTTATTCTTGTCTTCCAGGCCACTGGCAGAGTGGGTGTAGTTTATTACATGCTGGGGCAAACCTGTATTGTTGTGTATTGTTACTCTGATTCGTGTTTTCTTGTTGAGAGGTTAAACTCTGAAAGATTGGACTCAGCTATGATAGCGCCCTGGTCGGAGAGACATTCGGCACCCTTGCTGGTGCTAGCGAATAAAATGAGGCGGTAGGGGACTTCTTTTGTGTTCACCAGTCAGTCACTGCTGAGCAGTGAATGGCCTCTGAACACAAACATCTCCAGTCCTCCCCAGTTCACCTAAATCACCCCCACTTACCTGTGTCCAGGGACATCTTAAGGATTTTGGGGGCCCTGGGCTAAACGTATTTTAGGGACCCTGTTCGAACAACTTTTAATTTATAATCCAATTTCAGCTCTTGTATCCCTCTTTGGTGAGGTCACTGAGTGCGCCTGTGCACTCATCCAAATTCTAAATGTGCTCACATCTAATAATCAAGTATAGTATCAATATTGTAACACAGCAGCAGCTCATTAATATTACTGCAAATAATCCCAGTGACACCCTCCCATTTCTCATATGAGAATTCCTGTTTTGATATGAAAGAAACTTTTTTAATGGATGTAACATAAAACCTAAACACATTACTCTGCAAAATTTCTGTAATAGAATCTCAGGAATATGGTATTTAAAACACTGTTCAAGAATTATACAAGGTTATCGGGGAAAGGGTCTTTAGAACAGGGTTGGCTCTATCAGAGCCCTCTTTGCCCATGCCTTCAAACGTCTCTGCGCTGTGTCACGCTGATGACGGTGTTGTTGATCAATGTTGATCAATGTCAGAAGGGTGATGGGGGCGCGAAAGGGGCTGGAGCTGCGTGCCCCCATGCAAATGTTTTCAGTCAGGACTGTGTGGTGTTTCTTACATGTGGAAATGCGTAAAGAGATTGTATTCTCTAACACTCCTAGGTAACCATTAGACCACGAGTCTATTTACTTTTTACTGGCGACGCAATGCCTTTTTGTGTTTAAAATCCATTAAACCCACGTATCTCTCTGGTAAGTTACACGGAACACTATCACTTTTGTGTATTTGCTATAAAACTCATTGTTGCACGATACAACCGTGCGTACGGCATGGAGCACTCATTTCTAGAATGCAGCGCTGGTCAGTTGCGTTTTAAAGAGTTGTTGGATACGTTCTTGCATGTGATTGGCCATGCTGGCCTCTGGGTTCGCTTAGTAATGCTAATGGATGCCCGGGTTTGTCTCTCCGCAGAACATGCGAGTCCGCGTGCTGTCCGGCTGCAGCTTCCACACGAGGCATCTGAAGCAAGTGACGGGCACTCTCAAGGAGAAGTTCCTGCTGGTGGACGGGGAGTCTGTGATCACGGGGACATACAGGTACGAACGGGCCTGCCCCTGCTAACAGGGCGCAGATCCTGCCAAGTAAGACCATGCTACAAGCGTTGGGGTAATTCTGATATGCCGCTGGCCGCGCGACGCGAAGGGGAGCTAAGCGAGACAGCATCTTAGTCCCACATCCCGCGCGAGCAAAACGGTGCACGTCAGCTCCTGGCCGCCCCCTTTCAGGCGCGTCCAATGGGCGCGGGTCACCAGGTGGGAGGGGCGGCCCTAAGGGGTTTTAAAGTTAGCGCGGCAGCGAGGCTCGGTCTTTCCTGCCGTCGCGTTCCTGGCTGCTCTGCGCTGTTCGAGGTTCATCTCCTTTTTTTTCGTCGTCGGTTTGGAGGTATGTCAGCAACCGCTTAGTCTCCCCCTGGCCTGATCCCTGGGCATGACCAGGTTGATCGGGCCCTGTGGTGTCGGCCACGGGGGGGGCTGGGGTTTGCGGGGTGCGGGATTTTGACTCGACAGTGGTTGGGGTTTGCCCGGGTGGAGCAGGGCAGAGCAGGGGCAGGGAGGGCTCTGGCCGGTGACGTTCGTTACGCCGCCATTACCGCCCGCCTCTCCAGCAGATTAAACGTGCTCCATCCCCGGGCGGCCCATACTGTGCATAACGGACCTTACCTCCCGTCCTTCTCCCCCGCTCCCTCTCCTGCTGCCTCGCTCTTAAGCAACGCAGTTCCGCCGAGAGGGTCAGCACCCGGGCGGCCCATATTCTGCATAACGGACCTTCCCGCCCGTCTTTCTCTCCCCGACACCTCGTGTGATTGGAGTGGTTTTGCGCAGCAAGTATATATTTCAATAGCAGGAGTATTGTTTTCAAGTGTCTGGGTGCTTCTGTTCATATTTCCGAAAACTATATGTGAAATGCGGGTGTTCATGAAAGGAGTTTGTAAGCGTGCAGATTCGACCGCTCCTGTTGGCTTTGTCAAAGCTGTTTGCTGTCCTATCAGTACTTGTCCACCTTTCATTCCATGAAGAACACAGGCTGGGGAGCTTGCAACATGGTCTTGGACTGCCGGCCACCTCCCCCCTTGAACACCGACTGAATTACCCAATTCAACCAGTCAACACATGGGGGTCTTTGGAAGTCAAGGGGGGGTACGGGGCCCCCCCCCTGGCCGTATTTATTAAAATATAAAAACAAATCAAAAATTTTAATCAAATAAACATTTCTGACAATTATTAAAATGCACACTTTTCAGAATATTAGATTGACATCCGTTTCGACATGGTATGATGGGCTAACCTTAACAAATAGCTAGTACAGCGTGTCTCCTAACGTAATCTAATCATCCTGAAAATTAAACTGCATTCTAATATTTTTAATATTTTTAATAATTTTAATAAAGTCCTACGGCAAGGTCGCCAACCGGTGTCAGATCCTTTTACAGCTGCGCTCTCACGTTGAAGATGCGCATGCGCAACCCAGGGCACGTTACACCCACGTGCGCTCCCCGAACTCCATTTAACCATAACAGGAGGGCCCAGACACTCGCGCACCTTAGTGACGTCATAGTGTTGTGAGGGGTGGCTACCAGCCTGAGGAAAGCGTAGACTCCCTCCCCCGCACCCTTTAAAACGGGATATCATATCCTGCCCCTGAAGTTCTGAGAGAGACCAATGGCCCCTCCCGCGGGCGGCCCCTTTCGAAAATTACACGGCCCCACGGTGGGGCGGCGAGGAGCGAGCCTGGGAGCGCGGGCACAAAGAGGCCGCTTCCCGCGCTCCCCAGGCTTTTAACCCTTTCGCTGCCGCGACCCCGCCCCCTCGCCCCGGAAGCACACCAGTACTTCCCGGGCGAGGGGGCGGGGCAAGCGGCCCCGAAAGGGACGGGGTGTGGGAGGGACCGGGCCCCGCCATGCTTGCGTGGGGGCCTATTGGCCCCCCCTTGTATTGCAGCGTCTCGTGAGCCCCTCTGATGTTTGAGAGAGGCCGGGTTCGGGCCTGCCCCTGCTAACAGGGCGCAGATCCTGCCAAGTAGGACCATGCTACAAGCGTTGGGGTAATTCTGATATGAGTGGAACATCCTGTCTGTGCCCAGATCCGGATTACAATGCACTCCGGTAGTACCCCGTGCAATAACACCGTAATCAGTAATACCCCTTTCAAAAACACACCATCGTCAAGTTAAACCTAGACTGAAGGTGCCTGAAGATAACGCACAGAATGCTGTGTGCAGACGGATTTCCACGGTTAATTCACATTCAGAGCATAAAAACCTGCACTGCAATATCACACTAGTTAATTGACCCTTGGGGAATTACCCCCTGTGGTAAGCATTGTGTGAAAGTGAGTTGAAAATGTGGTGTAAAGAGGTGGTCTCTGAGCGCTTGGAAGCATTATCAGGAGGTGAGAGACTGGGTGAGTGTGAGGCCTCCCAGAGGCAGTTGTGGTTTCTGCACATTGGACTAGTGGTAACTGGCATTACATTTAATGAAGGCGCTGGTGACTCTTGTTGCTGCAGAGTATTTGATCGCGTGGAACTCTGGGCAATAGCACTCATGGGCATCTGGATGCTATGAGTATGTATGCTCATGGCAGACACGTGTGTCTTGGAGAAGAGTCTGCTCAGGCTCTGGAGCACAAAGAGAGACGGAGCTCATGGTGAGTGAGTTACTCTGGGACTCTCACCCTTGGAGAATGGATTCATCAGGCCTATGCCCAAAAGGTTACCTAAATTCACGGACAATGGGACGAATACTCGAGGTTATAGGACTGAGGAACCCAAGCTCAAGTTGAGTAGGGGGATTTATGTTGATGGAGAACGTGGTGCAAATCGTAGGAAGACTCATGGTACAGATCATAAAGAACTGTATAATAACCAATTAGTTATTACATTTACGTAATGCACATCAATTATTAAATCCACAATGCTTGCAAATCCTGTTTGCAGTTTATCTAAAATGACATGAGCACACTGCAACAAATGTTTATTTTGCTGTAAAGGGAAGGTCTAGAAACCTGTAACAGTTTGAGTCAGAATGGACACAGACAGTACTCTGACGTCAGCTTCTGAACACATTGGTGCCAAACAGCCTGATATGAAAGATCGAGGCAGGGTGCCTGCTTCACAGCGGAACACAGAGACATGAGGCTCACCTGCAGCTGAGGATACCGCTTGTACGTTTATCTAGGGGGCATACTTACATGCATGCGGGATCTGTACAGGATGGGACAGCGTGATGCCCTGATCGGTTCTACTAAACAAATGTATATGTTGCTTTCCATAACAAGGGTTATTTGTAGAATATGCTAATGGCTAATGGGGTTATATGCAAAGTCATTTTTCTTTAAGGTCCTTCTGTGTACCTTGAGGCCCAGATTATGATCCTAGGGTAAAGGGTTGGACTGCTAGTTTATGCAATATTTACTATACTTATTGGCGGCACTATCACTGCACCTGTGCAATTTTATCCTGGTAAATTTAAGTATGTCCTACATGACAATATTTATACGGGAAAATGCCCAGAAAAAAGGCTAAATATGTATTTTTTAAAGGTAGAAACCACAACTGTATTTTAAAATCAAGGTGTTAGACCTGACAGCGTTAGACTTGACAACCTTAGGGCGGGCTTTTCCAAACCTTTCCCACATATTTTTGCGGATTCCTGTTTGTTGGCATTAGGACTCTGAGCACTTTACCACTGCTAACTTGTACTAAAGTGCATGTAGTCTCTCCTCCAAACATGGTTTGATTGACTTATCCTCAGTAGGCACTTTTAATTTACCTGTAAGTCCCTAGTACAGTACACTACATGTGCACTGTACCTGTAAATTAGAGGCTACAAGTGGGACTGCAGCACAGCTTGTGCCACCCCCTCAAGTAGCCCATGAACATGTCTCAGGCCTGCCACTGCAGGGCCTGTGTGTGCAGTTTACACTGCCATTTTGGCTTGATATTTAAAACCCCTTTCCACGCCTTACAATCCTCTTTGATTACATTTAGGTCACCCCTAAAGTGGGTCATTGGTAGCCCATGGGGCATGGTGCAGTGTAATCAAAAGGTAGGACATGTGCTTTTAGGTTTTACATGCCCAGGTAGTGAAAAACTCCTAAATTGGTTTTTCTCTACTGAGAAGCCTACACCTCTCATCGGTTAAAACTGGGGATTCTTCATTTCATTTAATCAGCAAACTGAGAAACTCAGCCAACGCTTTTCATTCCCATGCTGGGAACTTCATCAGGGCAATGAAAACTGACGACTAGAAAGTACTTTCAGCAATGGCCAATGTGGGTGTTCCGTAGTGTCAAGAAATGCTGATTCTCCACAAGTCAATGAGCGTCCGTCCAAATATATGTCTTTATAAGCAGATAGTTTCATTCAATGTATGTACTTGTAGTGGTCCCGTGTATTGCACTGGAGCCAAATAGAGAAATGACAGGTATGGTAAGTCCTGCCAACCAAAATCTGGACGCCGTACGGGTAGTTCTCTTTCTCCGTGTGTGGAGAAACTATTGGCTTTTACGCATTGGCTGAGTTTCTCAGTTTGCAGAGTTTTAAAGAATTTGGAATAAAGAAATTGATTTTGCACATCACTATTTGGCCATTGGACTTTATGATCTGCGCACCCCCATTTCACAACAAACAAGCATTTACAATGCAATGGTCTAGTCTTTGTTAAAGTTAGAGCTATTGGCATTGCTCATGACATTATTTTTGTTTTTAAAACATAAATAAATGGCATTGTCATTTACAATGCCAATAGCTTAATGTCTCGCAAATGCGAGACCTATTGCATTTGCACCCACACACACACACACACAGAGCCACACGCACCGAGCCACAGGCACCCACACAGAGCCACACGCACCCACCCACACAGAGCCACACACACAGAGCCACAGACACACAGACAGAGCCACACACACACACAGACAGAGCCACACACACAGAGAGCCACACACACATACAGAGAGCCCCCCACACACACAGAGCCACACACACACACACACACACAGAGAGCCACACCCACTCAGAGAGAGCCACACACACACATATAGAGTCACACACACAGAGAGCCACACACAGAGCCACACACTCACAGAGAGCCACACACACACAGAGAGCCACACACACGCAGAGCCACACACACAGAGCCACAAACACACAGAGAGCCACACACACACAGAGCCACACACACACACACAGAGCCACACACACACACAGAGATGTGGACAGTAAGAGGTATGCTAATCTCGCTAGTTTTATGTAGCTCCCCTTTTGGATAGAGATATATACACATATACACACACCCACAAACACATACGAAAGATTGTCCAATTATTAAGAGATGAAGCAGGTTTAGGTGGTGCTTCGGTAGAGACGCTTCTGTGCTGTACGCAAGCCAAATAATGCCGGTTATAATAAAGGAAGTTTGGTAAATAGGAGAACTAAAGATAATTATAGGGGCTGTGAAAATAATCTTTAAAATCACCACAAGTATACAATATCCACATGCACGTGAAAGCAACGGAATTGGGTAAGTAGATAATGTGATTATACCGAAAGCTATGCCAAAAAAATGTTCAGCCAGAAACGAAATAGCATCTCCTTCTATTAACGAGTCCATGATGTTTCCATTAAGATCTGAACTCAGGAAACCAACTGTCAACATTTTGTGTGCTTTGCAACCTAACAACTCGTATATGCCATTTCAATACATTGATATTTTCAAATAATTAAGAATTCATAAGCGTGCCACTTTTACGGTTATTTCTCTGAACGGTCCTACAAAGACGATCGTCGGATGGGAAGCTCACTTTAGTCCGAGTGCTGAAGGAGGTACGCGGCTCTTGGCCTACGAGCTGTGGCAGCAGGTCTTTCAGCGAGGCATGCACACAAGGCACGTAGAAGCCTCGCTCATATTTGGGGACCCGGCAATGACAGGATCAGAAGCACGCATGGATGTGTGAGAGCGAGAAGTCAAAAGGCGCCCAAAAATGGTGGTTCGAGATGGGTGAATAGAAGAGTGCAAGAACGTAAGCGTCACAAGCTCCAGAACCCGCCACAACCCGCAGAAGGAAGATAGTTCATGCTATTAATGCGGGTCACGTAAGACCACTCCAGCGGCCCCGGTGTAGAGCCCCCGGGTCCACCCTTGTATCCGATGCTGACAGGCCCAGGTACCCATCCGTCCCTGGCCACACACCTGCCCTCCCCAGAGGCGTAGGTGATTCTCCATCATGTCCCGCTTTCATTCTCCCCAGGCCCTATTATCCTTGCTTAACCTGTCCCAGGACCCTCCTTGTCGGGCCCCGTCACTGCCGGCTGTCCAGGTCCGGCTCCTTACCTCGGTGAGCTGGTGATCTGCGGCCTCTCGCAGGGCCGGGTCCAGGGTGCCGCACAGGGCTTCAATGATGGTGCTGGGCTCCATGGCTGCAGGAGGGCTGGCGGGGCTGTGCGATCGTAGTGATGAAGAGGTGCGGGCGCTGCGCACATGGACCCACTGCTCCTGCCACCGGCGCCAAAGCAAGAGAATCGGCCAGGCCCCGGATGCAGCCCCTTGTGCTTCTGGGACGTGGCGCACTTCTGCCCGATGCGGGGCACGCCAGGGTGTGGAGTTCAGCACCGGGACCGGCGGACGGGGATGTAGAGGGGCACCGGAGGACCTAACCGAACAGCTTGGAGCACATGTACCGTGGCTGCAGTCAGCTGACCCTCATCTGCAGGGTTCCAGCTCCATCTTGGATTTCTGCGAAAAAAATACAAAAACGTTGCCCCTATGCACAATTTCACATCTATATTTTAATGTCCCAGCCTGTACAGAAAATAGAGAAGCACTTACGGCCGGTATTTTATCCCCTTTAGCAGACATACTTTAACAAACGCTCGAGCGCTCGCCATTTGCTCTAAGCCCCGCCCTTTTCAGACTTGGGGCTGTGGTTTTTCCTGAAGACGTCACGGATAGAAAGGACAGCCAAAAACACGCCCCTCAATCCGGGGCTTAAAGTGACGGACACAGCTCTTCTACAATGGCTGGCCGCAGTTTAGGAAGCCAGCCAATGGAGAAGAGCTAGCTCGTTTACCTCCCTACTAGAAGACATAAGATCTCGCCAGCGAGACTGCGCATGCGCAACCTACGCTAGCCGAGACCTAAAAAAAGATGCACAATGGCTGTCTATCAGCATAGCAGATGAACAATGACTGCCTATCAGCATAGACAGATGCATGATGGCTATCAACATAGACAGATGCACAATGGCTATCTATCTACATAGACAGATGCCGAATGGCTGTCTATCAGCATAGTCAGATTCATGATGGCTATCAACATAGACAGATGCAAAGTATCAACATAGACAGACGAACAATGACGGCCTATCAGCATAGACAGATGCATGATGGCTATCTATCCGCATGGACAGAGTCATGATGGTTATCTGTCAGCGTAGACCAATGCACAATGGCTACCTATCAGCATAAACAGATGCATGGTGGCTATCTATCAGCATAGACAGATGCACAATGGCTGTCTATCAGCATAGACTGACAATTGAAGGCTATCCACAGAGACAGATGCACAATGGCTATCTATTAGCATAGACCAATGCATGATGACTATCAGCATAGACAGATGCATAACGGCTTCCTATCAGTATAGACAGATGCACAATGTCTATCTATCAGCCTAAACAGATGCATGATGGCTATCTATCAGCATAGACAGATGAACAGTGACTGCCTATCAGCATAGACGGATGCATGATGGCGATCTATCTGCATGGACAGATGCACGATGGCTATGTTTCAGCACAGATATTTGCATGTTGCAGTGTTTCTGCATAAATGCAAGCATAGATTGTGTTAACATAGACATATGCATTATGCTTGTAACACCTAATGGCTATATATGCATGGATGGGTTGTGTCAGTATAAGTAGGTGCAGCATAACTAGTGTCACCAATGCATGGTGGCCTACTGAGAGCATAGATTGCTGTACAACGCTCATGTATCAGCACAGACAGACGCAAGGGTGGTCTTGTCAGCATAAATAGATGCATGAGTGACTTGTTGGCATAGGCAAATGAAGGATTGCTACTGTGCATGCAGTGATATTTTTGACAGATACAGATGTGACTTTGTGAACATACACAGACTGCGTTGTGTCAGCATCGAAGGGTGCGGTGACAGATGCAGCTTTGCGTCTTCACAGACTGATACAGAGATGGCTTGTCTCAGCCTTGGCTGCAGAGGAGGATGCTGCAATAGACTGAATAACCATTTGCCTCAGCATAGTTGGGCCCTTGATGGGTATGAGCCAGCACGGATTGATGCACAGTTTCAATGTATCTGCATCGAGGGGGGGGGGGCGGGGGGGGGCTATCTCTACGTTATTTTAAAGAGATGCATGGTGCCTATTTGTCAGCATAAATATATGGATGATGGCTTTCTGTCTGCATAAATAGATGCAGGGGTTAAGTTACGTCAGCATGGCTGGATGCCTGAGAACCACAATAGTTTCAGGGATTATTTCATATCAGCATGGGCGATACATAGCTGTGTCAGCTTAGATGGATGCAGGAATGGCCTTCTGTCAGAGTAGATGCGGTGCAGTGAATGCCTTGGTTCAGCACAGGAAGGTGAATGATGGCTCCATGCAGTCATAGGCAGAAGTAGGGAGCGTCTTCTGTCAGCAGAGATAGACGCAAGCTTGAACAACCTCCATCACAGAGTCATATAGGTGGTGACTAAAGGGCAGGATTGGCAGATTCAGACTTGCATCTGAAGCAGCATGGAGGAGGGGAGAGGGTATGGCTTAACGGCCGACTTTGAAGCTGGGGAACCAGGTTCGTGTTTGGCGGGAGGCTCAAACAGTCTGATTCTGGACTGATCACTTAATCTCCCCGTACTTAATATCCCAGTTCCTTTAAAAAATTAATGTGTCTGTCTGTAATGCAACTGGTGTTCATGTAAAGCGCTGATACCTTCGGGTCGAGTTCGCGCTGTTTAAAACTACAAAAAAAGTGCATGAATACCAACGACCCAAGACAGACATTCAATGACTGATACAGGAATGCCCGTGTAGGATGACAGACGCAATACCGATCCCGAAGTGAAGGGTAAACTGCACTGATGGACAGACACACGGATCTTTACATTGACACCAATTGTGCTCACTGTTGATACTTCTTTCTATGTGAACCATTTTTTCGTTCACAGAAGAATGAAAGGCTGAGTCTGCCCAAGTGTCACAATTACCGTCTCGACCTACTTCTTAAAACCTTCAATAGTGTTAGTTCAGTGTTGAAGTTGCTATGGAGGTAACAGTCAGGGCGAAGGGGGAGTGAAACAATCACTGGAGGGAGGGCAGCCTGTCCGCACAGAAGGACACCCTGCCATCCGTTTCAGGACAATGGGCATGCCGTTCTCCTCACTGCTGTAATACTGCGTTGTGCACGTCATCAGAGTGGTATGGCGTCAGCCCTCAGGACCTGTGTCTGGTGTGTTTGTGTGTGCGCGCGCGTGCGTGTATTGCACCTGCCCTGCTGTGGACCACGCCGTGCTTTCTCTGTTTGTTTGTGAAGCTTGCTATAAAAGTCAACACAACTGGCATTACTAATGTTCCTTGTTTTATGTTACTGAGCTGCTTAAGGCTCTGTTCTGGCTGGTGCACGCTGTGACACACCTCATTCTGGTTGTTTGCGAATCGTGGCTTCTAAACACCTTCCCTCAGATTCATCATTGTCATGTTTTGCGAGTCCTTAATAGCGATTTTTAAGGAATCGCTATTAAAGACTCGCAAAACGGGATTCATGTAGAAATCGCAATATTTTTTGCGATTTCTACTGCTTCCTTATTTGCGATTCAAATGGGGAGTCATTCCTTATTTGCGATTAGCAATTAGCGAATCGCAAATAAGGAAGCGATTTCAAGGGTGCCAGGGTGTCCTTTAGCACCCCATAAATGGTAATGTACACTGGTGTTGCGCACACACATGTCCAAAGGGCATGTGTGTGTGTGTGTAACATACAACTTAGAAAAATGCACTAAAGTGCATTTTTCTAAGTTTTCGTTATTTAACACGTAGTCAGACTTCGCGGTAAATAGCAACCCCAGATTGCGATTTCGTCAAATTTAAAATGGCTCATGAATTGCATTTAAGGAATCTCTAATTGAGATTCCTTAAATGCAATTATTCGCAATTTAGCGATTTCTAAAAATGCGATTTTTGCATTTGGGATGATGAATCCTAAATGCAAAAAT
Organism: Lissotriton helveticus; assembly: GCF_964261635.1. Taxonomy (NCBI): domain Eukaryota; kingdom Metazoa; phylum Chordata; class Amphibia; order Caudata; family Salamandridae; genus Lissotriton; species Lissotriton helveticus. Next base: position 1,515,402,583 of record NC_136068.1, on the reverse strand, counting down.
AGCGCTCGAAAAGGGCCAGATTCTCAGAATCTGGCCCATTGCGAGCCGTTTTGGGCTTGATGAATCTGGCTGTATATGCCTGGAAATGGTTACAGAGTAGCACGCCTCAATCCACTCACCTGACTGCAGACTTGCTGCAATGTGAATGCATTTACACAGAGCATGTAAACATGTGTGGTTCACCCACCGAGCAGAGCGGAATGAGACACAGGCCAAAATGTGAGCGCTGCATGAGACTGGGGTCACGTGAGAGTGTGACATTGGACACCTGGGTAGGCGGGGCTAGATTGTGGCTATGCTGGATGAGAGAGTGGTTATGCGCACGCCAAGTGAGAGGCAGTTGTGTGTGGCAGGGGTATAGAAATACCGCACAGGAGGGGAGATGTGAACCGGTAACGGGCTTCTGCGTCCCTGCTTTGCAATGGAAGCATCTATTTTCCTCGCCAGTGAAAGGAAGGATGTGTGATTGCACTTAAGGACCTGTGCTAAGAATCCATCAGATATTTCCTGGTTAGTGGTCACTTTCTTGAAAGAATATACTCCAGTTGTTTCCGCCTTAGTTTGGATTGCTCAGCAGCTGAGATGGGAGTGTGCCTTCGTGTCCGCTGTGCTAGTCAGTTTAAATAATGACATGCACTTACATGTGAAAGGCAAACAAATTGTTAGCTTTAGGCTCTATCACCTGGGCCAGGTGTAGTGGAATACACGAGGAATAAGTACCTTAGGTCAGGTGCTTGGTTATTCCCACTGAACTACAACCCACTCCTGTAGTAGAACTGTGGAGATGTTGGGGGCAAGCTAGGCCCTTTCCCGCACCATCTCTACAGATGCACTGAAATGGAGAACCCTGGTTGCCATTTCTTGCAGTCAGTCTGTTGATTAGTATAGCGCCTCGTGCCAGCAGAGCCAATCACAAGCACCGTAAAAGTAACACTCCAGATTGATGTAGATTGCACACTATCAAGCAGAGTGACAGCTGTGAACGAGGTTGTGAACACAGGGGTCCCCAGACCGGATTCACTCCTGCTCAAATCAGCTCCTGCCTCAGCGTAAAAGGGAATGAATGAATGGTGCCAGGATTTCCAGTGCTCCAGGCAAAACATCATTTTGTCGTATGAAGCCCTCGCCCACACTGATTGAAAAGGCCAATTTCAAGCCATTTATTGTGAGTTGGCAGCACTACTGCTTAGCAATGGTCCAAAGTACAAGATCGACAGCCAAATATTTTCATTTTTATGCAGGCTCAAAGGTGATAGGCAAGGAAGCTCTTTTGGGTTAAGTGCTTGTTGGCTTTTATCTTGAGGACATTGGCATAATGAATACAGTAGAATTGGCAGTCAGTGCTTAATTTGTAAACAATTAAATGCCAGGGCCCTTCTCGGAAAGCCACTGAGGCATGCACCAGCCATACCCTGCCAGGGCTGGCAATGGCACATTCCTTCAAGTGTGACAATTCAGGCTATTTCAGGCCACACGAAGGTTTAATAATGGCCGTAGGGGCTGGTATTACTCATTTTCAATGTATATTGAGTTAATAAACACGGTTGTTGTGCTCATTTCCAAATTAAAAAGAAAGCTTCACCTTGTGGCACTAAAGCCGGTGCTGAGCACCAGAAACCACAGGCCCAAATTAAGCAATGAGTACAGTGCACACACCTCTGGTAGCCATAGATAATTAAAGGCACTTCGATCTTTTGGTATTCTGACTAAAATTAGGAGTAGAATCACAGTATTCCACATGGTATTACCTTGTCTGAGCTTTTTATATTTCAAAGTATTTTATTGAAAAAGGTATAATACAATACAGTACAGGAACTATTCGGGCACTTTACAGATGGTAAAAGGGTTACGCGTATCTGCAACGTGGCTACTGGCCTGTTATGGGTTTACGGGGGTCTGTGTGTCTCAAGGTGAGAGTCTAGGGCGGTCCACATTTCCGCTCTGGCTATATGCGTGGTTGAGTGTTTTGCGGTGATGTTGTCTGCGCCTCTCAGGAAGATTACCCAATTGAACCACCTCTTGAACGTTGCTTTTAACAAACACATTTGCCACTCGGCCTCAGAAGGCACTACGTGTGTGCAGGGGCTTCAGCAGCCTCGGATTGGTAACGCGGGCACTCGGGCAATGCCCGAGGGGCCAGTGTCTGAGTTCCTGCTGTGGGCTGCTTTTTTGAGCAGGCTGGGGCTCTATTTTCAGAATACAGCCAGCAGCCCAGTGGGTGGCTGAGTGGCCTTTCTGCAGGCAGATGGGCGCTCATTACCACCCCCCCCACCACCAACACCGCCGGTCCCCCACCTCCGGTTTAGCAACAGGTAGAGGTATCACTCCCTTTGTCTCGCTGGCCGGCCCATTAATGTATGCACATACTGAGGGGGGCAGGGGGCCTCAGTAGAACTGGCCTCACTTGTTTTCAGGTGTGTTTCACTAGTGTAAACTGATGCGTGCATTTTTTTAAGCCCCCCCTCCTTCTTTTTAATGCAATTACGCTGAAGCAGTGACTTGAGGAAAGGCATTATGCAAATGGGGGCCGATTTGTTTTGTGTGCCCGGGCCGATTTTCAATCCCAATCCGACTCTGGGCTTCTGTCTAGGGTTGGGGTGGAGGGACAGGAGTATGGAGAGCAGGGGTGGGAAAAGAAAAATTGGTTCTGGCATAGGATAATGTAATGTTCCCTCCATTTCAGAGAAAAAAGTCTGGGTGGTGCAGTGGTATAAGGCTTGGCTGCTATAGAAGTTAGTCTCATGAGAGTTTACCAGCGAGTAAAATCAGAGGTGGTAATGCTGCACCAGGAAAAACCGGATGAGGTACACCCCGCCTGCTGGGATCAGGCGGAGCGGAATTCCATAAAGGAATAATGCTGCTTGTTGGATAATCAGACCCTAAGGGCTGAATCCATCATCTTGCCTTCAATGAGAAGAAAATATAAAAGTAGTGTAGGCTGCAGCTACAGGAACAAGATGCATACGTCTGGCAATGGAACAACTGATTTTACAATTACCGTTCAGCAGCGTTACTACTGTATCACATAATTATTTCTAAGCCTGGGTGAGGTGAAATTTCAATTACAGCGGTATAACTGGCGCAATTCTGGTTATTTTGCATAACAAATTTACACATAATTCCTGAGATTATGCCATTACACCCCATCACTTAGTTTCGAGGGCATAACCTTTAATCTGATATGTACCGTTAAATGTAATTTTTTTTTAAAAAGCGGCATTTAAGGTAGATTTTTACTTGAGTGGATCATTCAGGTAATTTTTTTAATGTGAGACTACAAATCTGAACGCGAACAGCAGTGTTTTGAATGCAAGTGGCAGTTCCTTTCACGTGGGTGTTAACAAACATTTCGGTTAGATTTTTCTCCGAACGGACTGTTTGGTTAATTTTTGACCACATAAATTCAAATCTGAATGAGAAAGGCAGTGTTTTGAACGCACACAACTAGAAAACAGGTCCAAATTACATTTTGCGAGCAGAATTTTCCCCAAACGGACTGTTCGGTAATTTTCTCAGGGAGAGATGCATTTTGCATAATTATGCTGTAATTTCGTGCTACACTGAATCATGTGCGTGGACTAGATATTTCTGGATTTTGCTTGGGACTCTAAAGGAGCATGTAACTCTACAACTGCTCTCTATTTTCTTTGAAAATTATCCTCATGATTACAAATCTAACTATGACCCTACAAAAGTATTAAAAAGATGCACACCTTCTTTGTTACCCATGTAACCTCTATCATTTTTGCAAGTAACTATGCTACATAAATCTAGCTAACCTGCAAACATACATATGTAAACACACACCCCAGAACGCATGCGTGTCAATAATATTTGCACATTTTAGTATTTTATCCATTAACTCACTACAACTGGGACTCTGAAGGCTTGAACCTACTTCAAGATAGCACGAGGCAACTCAGCTACTAAAGTAGTTCTTCTCTAAGCAGCCACACTCTGTAATGTTATGTGTATGTGTTATGTGTATTTGTAAAGCACACCACCACCCTCAAGAGTATCCCGGTGCTCCTTATCCCATGTAAATCCTAGAAATATCTAGTGGTGGGTGTAATTTGCATAATTCCGTGAGACTACAACAAAATTATCCATTATAATGCAAAGTACATATTGCACTAAAAAAATGACCAAAACGGTCTGTTTGGGTAAAAGTGTAGCTTGAAATGTAATTTCAAGTTTATTTCCAGTTGCTTGCATCCAAAACACTGGCGCTGGCTTTTAGATTTGTAGTTTTGTGCTAAAAAAGTACCCAACAGTTTGCTCAAGTAAATACATCTACCTGAAATGTTTATTGATCGCCCTCTTTAAAGAAACTCAGACACAGATTTGTGCTTCCCATATTCCCAGCTTCCTCCCTTGTCTTTCTCTGGAGTTAACTCTCTGTCATAGACCTGTACTACACTCAATACCACCAGAGAGTGAGATCTGGTACTGACAGGATCTGAGCACTCATAGTTTACGAGTGATGAGAGTGAATGGCTGGACATGCCTACAACTCGTAGGGGCATATTATCAAGGACAGGCGATACATTATCGCCGCTTTTATCGGCAGGAAACTGCCGATAAAGCGGCGATAATGACCTTGATAATATGCTCTATGAATTCCAATCAAAGCCCATGTTAGATGGGAACACATCTAATGTATCGCCTGTCCTTGATAATATGCCCCTTAATTTCTTGGATCCTCTTCCTTCACTGCTAAATGCAGCCAGATCCAACCCCCAGGAGGTATAATGGCACACCATATAGTATTTCTGGGGCCTGTGCCAGAGCAACAGTGAGATGTTGACTGAGTTTAGATGGAAAGATCAGCAACCACTGAGCTAACATCCTACAGAGAAAGAAGAGAGAGAAAAGAAGAGGAGAGGAAGTTAATGAGCATTTTCTCATAAATCTTTCCAAAAATATAAGTAAAAAGTGTAATCACCTGGGTTCGGTTCACCAATGTGAACTTATGACATGTCGAAGTTTTTTTCCCCCCTCCCTTCGGTTTCATTTCAGCGTGTTTCAGTTTGTTGCACGTGTTGTCCAAGTTGGATTAATTATCAGTCTGAGTCTGAAGCAGAGTGTGAGGCTTTTGTTGAAGGTGATGTCATCTTCCTCTATGACCTCATTGGGTGAGCTTAGGAAGTCCAGGCCAGGTACTCTCTTGGAATCTTAAGTGAAACAGATGTGGTCAATTGTTCCATTCTGAGGTCACTTTGAAGCTTCACAAAGATACATTTCCCAGATACCACATTTGCCTGATGATCCACTGGCCAGGCACAGTATGCACCTGAAGATCCCTTGACCAGACAGAGCATGCTTCTGCAGACCGGAGCCTGAAAGTTGAAGAAGCTGCTGACTGATCAGGGAGCAGACCTTCTGGGGATTGGCTTGGGAGGTAGGATGAGTATGTCTTCATGGTGTCATGAGAACCCTGACCCTGCTCCTAGGTCTCTGCGTAATCCTCCGAGGCCCCTCTGTCCTCACCCTGAACTGTTTTGAATGCATGTTTCCTCAGTCAGATAAGTGTGAATCGGTCAAGACGACACCGTGCCCCCCAAGCCATATGTGCTACGTAGGCACTGGGGTGGCCATGAACCTACCCTTGACAATAAAAAAAGGCTGCATACTGGAGACAAAATGTGGAGAGGAGCAAGAAATGTCCTACCAGGGGATCACCTACAGCATGACCTACCAGTGCTGCTGTTGGGACCTGTGCAACAGAGCGGCCGACCGACAGAGTGCACTCCCACTTGGTATGATGATGGTACTGCATGTAATTATCTGCTGCACGCTGTGAAGTGGCAACAAGGAAAATGGAGGCAACGCTTGAACAGAATTTTATAAAAGCATTCTATAAATATCAAATGGGAGCGAAGCAATAAAACTTATAGTTGGTACTCATGTTAAAGGACTCGTGATAAATTTCTGCACTGGTAACAAAAATCTCCATGTTCTGAATCTAACCATTTCCGGATGTGGAATTTTGTCTGTGCAAAGTGCTGTTCTTACATAAAGGAGCTAGTTTTGGATGGTTGTGTACACACCTGGAAGCTGACCGAGCATCTTATCTCAGGTAACTGAATGCCAATGATCAGATTCCAGGACAGGCAGATAGACCAGTGCAGGAATATATGAATTCATGGAAGGATCAATGCATATGTCGATAAAAAATGGAAAAGAGCGCAAAATGGCTGAATGTTAAGATGGAAGCAGACACAATTGATTAGATAGGTAGATAAATAACTAGCTAGATACAATTTCAAATGGATGGATGGAGTATTGATGGCTAAACGTAAAGTGGGAGCTACCCATCGAGGAACTGATGCACCCATCGACCAAGTGAAAGGCAGACGACTCTTCGGCCTTCTCAAGAGGACGAGCAAGGGTGGTTTTCTTAAACCATTTACAACATTCTTCCAATGAACAAATCTATATTTACATCTAAAAACATGAGAAATGTGTCATCACATGCCAAAGCGTCAGAACAAAGTAGTGCAGCAGGGGTTTACTGACCTAGAGTCGAAGTTCTATGCTAACAGGGCAGTTCCACTGATAGGCGATATTGCCAAGTATGTGGGAGTGTAGGGACGAAGAGAGAGTTTAAAGTCAAATTATAGTGGTAGAATTGTGGACTTATTTGCTAGATAACACTAGGGGGGTCATTAGGATGACGGACGGACTTTGTCCGCCCGCCACCCTATAGGTATTCGGGACTGCCCGCCATAAGGGCGGGGGTCCCGTTGGGGGAATTAGGATGTGGCGGGCACATCCTTCATCTTTAGCATTGTGCACCGCCCGCCACAATGCTAAAAATGTTTAAACGCATTTGCATATGCAAAGCGGCAGGCACCGCGCAGTGCCTGCCGCTTTGCAAATGCAAATATGGGGGGGCACCATAGGTACCCCCCCGTGTGCAGCCCCCACCCCTCCTTCATTCTGGGGACCCGCAGGGGGCCCCCAGAGTGAAGACCGTATGCCTTTCTGTGGCGGCATTGCCGCCACGGAAAGGCATTGTCAAATGCCCATTGTAATATGGCTGGCGGTGTCTCATAGACACCGCCACCATATTAATCCTTTTCTGCCCCGGCCGCAAGGCGACCGGGGCGGAAAAGCGGCGGATGGTCTTTCCGTCCGCCGAGGTCCCCCCGCCATACTAATATGGCGGGGGGGGGAACGAGTGAGGATGGCGGGTGGATGGCCCCCGCCAGGCTGGCGGTGGCTACCGCCAGCCTGGCGGGGGCAATCCACCCGCCATCCTAATGGACCCCTATGTATTGCTTTCTCCTGCAAAGTCTCATCCCAGGGTGCAGCTGCCTATTTTTTGAAGAGCAGCTGGAGACAGGAGAAGCCACAAAGGTCCTTACAGGCAGCCAGATGACAGCTAGTGCTGGGATCATTCACCATTTCAGTGCAATGGAGGCCCTTCTACTTCCATGATACATAACAGGAGTAAAAGTAGTGCTACTGCTTTCTGTGTCTCTCTACTTGCTGGTATACTTCCTTCTCTTTGGTTAGGCTGACTTCACAGCTGAAGGGAAGCCCATGGTCACAGGCATTTGCTGCTTTCGGGACATGCCATGTTAAAACAATCAAAGGAGGTAAGGCCTGCCTTCAAGGCCCACAATCCCACAGGCAGCTCTTCCTAGATCCTTGAGTCCTGCAGGGCTATTTTTTGGGACCAGCGCTTATTTTAATGATAAATTAAGCATTATTTCGCAGTGAATATAAGGAGACAAGGACCACTGTGATGTGGATATCTTTTCAGCATGTTGCACAGGAGACAGTGGTGCCTTAGCCAAAGGGCTTGCTAGCTATGAATGCCTTCATGTAAGCAGTGGTTTTTAAGAGTGTTACCAAGCTACACAGCAGTGGAACACTCTACAGAGGTTGAACTGTGTATATGAATGGAAGTCAGGTGTGTAATAGGATGAAGGTGTTACGATGAATACACACAGTCAAATGATAGATAATCCTTTATTCATGGACATAACCCCTATGACAGAGGAATCGCGGACACAGCCGCCGGTCAGCTCTCTCCACCCAATCTGCCCACAACAGCACACATTCTTAAGGAATGTTCAAGCTCATTTTAATTCACAACAAATGCTAACAACATAGAGCGTGAGGGTTCGAGCACAGGAACACCTCCATGTAGTGCTCGAGCCAGGAAAACCATAGTACTGGCTCGAGACACAACATGGTGCAGCTCGAGACATAACACTTCTTCCCCCCTCATAACAACACAAAAATAAATGAGAAAAGAGAAAACCAAAAAAAAATAAAAAATAAGAATGTAATAACATAAAAAATCAAGTGATATAATCTTCCAATTTTTTAGGTTTTGTACAAATGCGTTTGGGACGCACAACATCACCCATACCATCAGCACACATATCATGCCCAGATGATGAATTCTCCATGGTACTAGAGCACTCCAAGGAATTTCTACTGGAGAGGGAATCCACATCCTTATCAGTGCTCCGTGACTCTGACGTATCTTCAATCCAATCATAACTCTTACTTCCAGGAGAAAAACTAATGTTACCCCTAAACAATGCAATTCTGTTGGCATTCCACACCTTACCATCACTTAACAGGGCAGAATTACAAAGTACCTTAACAACCTTAAGAGTTGCAGAGTATTTGCTTTCACCCTTGGAAACACTCCTTCCTTTTTTAACTTTGACAACATCACCCACATTGAGAGCTATGCATTTTTTATTCTTACTGAGCTTCTCCTTCCAATGTACCTGATTCTCAACAAGTGAATTTCTCACATCTTTGGGCGACCAGGTAACTCTTTTGGTACAGTTTAACCAACCCATATTATCTTTTGTGCGAGGAGAACGTCCTTTCATAAGTTCAAACGGCGAAAAACCAGAAGCATCATTTCTGGTGACTCTATACGCCCAAACAGTCTTCCTCAACTCATCCTCCCAATCTTTGTTGCTACTATTACACAACTCAATGATCCCTTTGATGACCCTGTTAAAGCGTTCTAAGCTACCATTTCCTTCTGGGTGGTAAACAGAGGTAGTCCTATGTACTATACCTGATTCTTTGATACATTTCTTAAATAGATCTCCACAGAACTGCCCACCATTATCAGAAAGCAGGTCCTTTGGAAGACCCTCCCTACTGAATACTTCAGCCAAGAATTTTAACACACTTCCTGAATCAATCCTCTCAACAACATCATATTCTGGCCACTTTGAAAAATGATCCACAAGTACAATAATATACTTCTGTACGCTCTCAACATTATTCGCAGGTCCAAAAATGTCAACTCCGACCCTCTCCCAAGGCATCTCTGGTACCACAATAGGATGTAAATTGGTTTTACAAGTAACTAAACTCTTGTCAGAGTTGACACAATCACAGCATTCCTGAACAATTCTTTAAATTTCCCTATCAATGCCCGGCCACCAATATTCATGTTTTATTCTACTCTTAGTCTTTACAATATCTAAATGTCCTTCATGACATAGGTTAATGACTTTCTCACGCAAAACTGAGGGTGTAACTAGTTTACCACCTCTAAGTAATAACTCACTCTCCACAGATAACTCTTGCCTTACTTCCCAGAAAGGTACTAGAGGCTTCTTAACACTGTGTTTTTCAGGCCACCCATGTTTTACAAATCGGCACACTTCTTGGATTTCTGCATCAGATGTCATAGTCTCCACCCATTCCTTATGTGTAATGTATTTTTCTTCGGTTCTAAAAATACTGGCAACATACCAATCGTTCCAGTCATCCACACACTTATCAGTTACAGGAAGGGGGCTTCTACTAAGAAAATATGCAATCCTATTGCGTACACCAGGCACATAAACTACCTCATACACAAAATACAGAAGTTGCGCTGAATACCTTGAAATCCTGGGAGACACATTATCTAATCCAGATGAAGTAAGAACTTTCGTAAGGGGTTTATGATCCGTACGCAAGGTGACACAAGTTCCCCATATAAACTATTTAAAATGTCTCAAACCCCATAAACAGCCCAGTGCCTCCCTTTCTATGACTGAATAATTATATTCAGTAACAGATAGTGTTCTTGAGGCAAACGCAACCACGCATTCAGAACCGTCATCCTGCAAGTGAGAAAGGACAGCACCAATTCCTCTACCACTGGCGTCAGTAGTAATAAAACTTTTCAATTTGGAGTCAAAACCTTTGAGTGCCGGTGCGCAACAAATATCCTTTTTAATATTATCCATGCTTTTTTGGCACTCATCAGACCAATGGAAATTACAACCCTTCTTCAATAACTGCCTGATGTTGTACATTTTCTCCGCGAAATAGTGTACGAATTTCGAGTAATACTCGGCGAGTCCTAAGAAGGACCTCACCTCATCTTTATTTCTGGGAATAGGGGCTTTCAAGATGGCATCTACTAGCTCAGACTTGGGACTGATACCAAATGCGCTAATATCATGGCCTAGATAGGTTACACTCCTTCTAGCAATTCTGCACTTTGAACTCTCCGCAGTAAGACCTTTGGTATATAGAATCCTCGAAACTTTTGTCAAACGTTGGTCATGCTCATCTCTGTGTCTACCCATGATAAGAATATCATCTTGGAAGAAAGTTACGCATTTAAACCCCTTGAATAGAGTGAACATGATGTGTTGGAACATAGCCACAGCCGCTGCCAAACCGAACGGTACTCTTTTAAACTGGAATAACCCGAAAGCAGTGACAAAGGCCGTTAAGTGCTTGCTATCAGGATGAAGGGAAACTTGGTGATAGGCCGAGGTTAAGTCGATAGTGGAAAAAAATTCCATATCCGTGGTGTGGCAAATTTTGGGTAGGGGGAAAACATCAATAAATATACATTTGTTTAGCTCACTGAGGTCCACACATAAACAAATTTTGCCATTGGCCTTCCTCGCGACCACCAAGGGAGCGACCCAATCTGAGGATTCCACACACTCAATTATATCCCTGTCCACAAGTTTTTGTATCTCAAGTTGTACTTCGTCCTTTACACTAACGGGAATGTTTCTGACCTTATGGATGCGGGGCACAGCACCATCCTTAAGAACAATTTTATGCGAGAAACCCTTGAGCACTCCCACCTTACCTGAGAACACCCTTGAAAATCTCTCATAAACATCATTACAAATTCCATCCTGGAAACAATCTTGGTTGATACACAGGACCGGGTCAGGACTATTTGGGTCGAGAAGTATACCTAAATCTCCTTGATCCCACCATCCTAGAACACAGGGTCCTGCTTTGGAGACATAAAGTTTGCATGTGGCGGTTCTCCCCTTAAATTCAAAGACCATGCCGCGGAAACCAATCAGACCAATGGGTTTACCTGTATAACCAACAGGATGTATATCAGGAGAATTCAATTCATGACCAAACTTAAAACTAAACAGTTCATCCCACCTCATCTTGTTGATGATTGTGTATGGGGAACCCGAATCAGCTGTCAGTGTCACCACGATGCCATCAGCAACAATATCACAAACTGGTTTTTTCCTAATCTTCTTTGGACTAGAAGATTCCTCATCACTCACACAGCAAACAATATTATCAACTAAATCAGTCTCGTTACTGTCATCATCATCATCATCACACTCATCCACAACACATTTCACACTCTTAGTATTTCTACAAGCTCTAGCGAAATGCCCCGACATTTTGCAATAAGCACATCTTTGACCCAAAGCAGGGCATTTTTTGTCATTCGCTAGATGCGATGAACTACCACAACGAAAACAAGCACCTTTAACATCAAAAGTCTTAGCATTGCTGACATCTCTTGTCTTACTCTTCCCTTTGGAATTGGGTTTGTATTTGCTTTTCTCTGTATTTATGTGAGCAGGAGCCCTAACAATCTTGATTATTTCGTCACTTTGATCCCCTTTGGCTTTTTTAATAACAGTCTTAGCACATCTCAAAGTCAATTCCGCCTTGCTAATTATCGCTGAAATTTCTTTTAGACTTGCGTCACCGTTTACCCATAACTTATCCTGCAAATTGTGATTATTGCAATACATTACTAATTGGTCACGTATTAGATCTTCTTCGATGGACCCAAAGTTGCAGGATAAGGCAAGTCTCCTAAGCGAAGCAATGTAATCCTCGATTTTTTCATTGGGTTCTTGCTTCCTATGATAAAAGTTAAACCTGTGTACGGCCTTACAAACCGTTGGTGCGAAATATGCATTGAGATCGTTAATGGCTTGCGAAAAGACATTGACTTCACCCCCACTAACATTTTTTTTTAATTCTATTGTAAACTCTTAATCCCCCAGGACCAAGACAATGTAGAAGTATTTTTTTTCCTTTCTGGGGTCAATTCTTTGCTTTCAAAGGTATCCAAATAGTTTATCAAATAATCCCTCCATTCCTCCCATCTCTGACTAGACACCTCCCTATCTTTAATCAAAAACGCTTGGGGTGCTGGTAAATTCATTGTGGTGGTGGACATTCTGGTAAATCAGTAAGGAGATCTGTGATACTGAAATATTTAGAATACCAACAATATAATGTAAAATGTGTTTAAATATAAAAGCGTTATATGTGTAGCAAAGTTCACACTCTAAGTTACCTCAATTAAGGCATAGGTAAAGTGCAAAACACGATGAAGGGAGATTGAATCTAGACTGTACACAAGCGTAAAAAAAACCCACTTAATAATGAAGACACGCTGCGAGCGTATCGCAGATGAGAAGGTTAATTATCCTTGAGTAAGGAATTCATGTGTCACATAAATAAAGTACCTCAATATTGTGACACGCAGCGTGCGTATCGCTGAAGTAGAAGACAATCCATACACGAAAGTCCGACTGAAATCTCTGTTGTATGAATTCAAGATGGAGTCACGTTGTTTGACCTGTCTGCGTGACCTTACGCAGGTTGTATGACGTTTAAGTGCGTAATGGCAAAGGTCTTGCGGAACGTGATGCTTGCGAGTCTTTCCTCAAGAACAGTTCTGTAGAGACTTAAAAGATTCCACCGGATCAAAAGATGCGCAGCAACGATTCTCACTTTATCAAGTAAGCTAAAGCGCTTATGTCTTTACTCATTTTCAAACAAAACCAGCTTCACAAAAGAGTTTTTGATTTCCATAGCGATTGTTCTCCACATAACACACAATCCTTCTGTATTCTAATTAGTAAATTAACGTAGAGGAACAATCAACGAAAGTTCAAAATAAAGTAACTCCATTTGTGACTTACATTGGTTGATCAAAGGAGACGGTAGAGCTGCTTCATAATATTTTCCTTTCAGTCTGTCATAAATAAAGTCTGAGGAAGTCCTTTTTCAAACAAGGTCTAATTGTAGATAAAAGGCACAATTCCAATCAAAATGACCTCTTGCGCAGGTTCATCTGGGGTTATGTAGTCATCGTCGCCAATGTTACGATGAATACACGTAGTCAAATGATAGATAATCCTTTATTCATGGACATAACCCCTATGACAGAGGAATCGCGGACGCAGCCGCCGGTCAGCTCTCTCCACTCAATCTGCCCACAACAGCACACATTCTTAAGGAATGTTCAAGCTCATTTTAATTCACAACAAATGCAAACAACATAGAGCGTGAGGGTTCGAGCACAGAAACACATCCATGTAGTGTTCGAGCCAGGAAAACCATAGTACTGGCACGAGACACAACATGGTGCAGCTCGAGACATAACAGAAGGGAGAGTGGATTTACAGATAGGAAACGTGCAGATATCCAGACTTCAAACTTACATCAGGACGGGTGAAAGAAGGATAAGATGTTGATTGAAGGTATATGTCTCCAGTTTCTTATGAAGGTGAATGAGGAAGGGATCTAGCCAGGTCTTGGTGGGCGTAGACCTTTGAGACAAAGCAAGGAAGGCCAGCTCTGCACTGCCCGACCTTGAGTCTGGAGATATTTTTGCTATGTATGTGACATTGTCCTTTAGAGGTCTTGATTTTTCTTTTCAGGTATTTTGAGTTGCTAAGAGTACAGTTTTGAAAATAATGAATCTGAATTTTAGGGGTTCTGGGAAAAATCATCGGAGAATGGAGGTCGGTTTTCAAGGGTGTCGGATAGATCCCTGGGAAATTGTTTGTACCCCTAATTGAGGTTCAACAAGAGTAGGCTTGAATGCTTGTTCTAATTTTAGGGCTTTGCTTCTCTTCCTATAAGGATTCGAACTGGATTGTAATTGATAACCATTGTCTAGCCACTTCCTTTGTCTTGTGATAGCGCTTCTGACACCGCGGCCGCAGAGCGGGGAGAGTGGGGGCAAACTACATTACCCAGCGTCCCTTGGTGCTGCCAGAGACGCGAATTGACGCGTCAGGATCCCGCGCCCGGAGGGGCTTATCAGACGGCTGCTGCTGCGGCCGAGCGGGGGCATCTGCTTGTTGGGGGCATTTCCTGGAGACCGCGGGAGGTCTCAGTCCCTGACTCACGGCCCATAATCTTCACGGCTCTCCTCCGCCGCAGCCGCTTCTGACACCGCGGCCGCAGAGCGGGGAGAGTGGGGGCAAACTACATTACCCAGCGTCCCTTGGTGCTGCCAGAGACGCGAATTGACGCGTCAGGATCCCGCGCCCGGAGGCGCTTATCAGACGGCTGCTGCTGCGGCCGAGCGGGGGCATCTGCTTGTTGGGGGCATTTCCTGGAGACCGCGGGAGGTCTCAGTCCCTGACTCACGGCCCATAATCTTCACGGCTCTCCTCCGCCGCAGCCGCTTCTGACACCGCGGCCGCAGAGCGGGGAGAGTGGGGGCAAACTACATTACCCAGCGTCCCTTGGTGCTGCCAGAGACGCGAATTGACGCGTCAGGATCCCGCGCCCGGAGGCGCTTATCAGACGGCTGCTGCTGCGGCCGAGCGGGGGCATCTGCTTGTTGGGGGCATTTCCTGGAGACCGCGGGAGGTCTCAGTCCCTGACTCATGGCCCATAATCTTCACGGCTCTCCTCCGCCGCAGCCGCTTCTGACACCGCGGCCGCAGAGCGGGGAGAGTGGGGGCAAACTACATTACCCAGCGTCCCTTGGTGCTGCCAGAGACGCGAATTGACGCGTCAGGATCCCGCGCCCGGAGGCGCTTATCAGACGGCTGCTGCTGCGGCCGAGCGGGGGCATCTGCTTGTTGGGGGCATTTCCTGGAGACCGCGGGAGGTCTCAGTCCCTGACTCACGGCCCATAATCTTCACGGCTCTCCTCCGCCGCAGCCGCTTCTGACACCGCGGCCGCAGAGCGGGGAGAGTGGGGGCAAACTACATTACCCAGCGTCCCTTGGTGCTGCCAGAGACGCGAATTGACGCGTCAGGATCCCGCGCCCGGAGGCGCTTATCAGACGGCTGCTGCTGCGGCCGAGCGGGGGCATCTGCTTGTTGGGGGCATTTCCTGGAGACCGCGGGAGGTCTCAGTCCCTGACTCACGGCCGATAATCTTCACTGCTCTCCTCCGCCGCAGCCGCTTCTGACACCGCGGCCGCAGAGCGGGGAGAGTGGGGGCAAACTACATTACCCAGCGTCCCTTGGTGCTGCCAGAGACGCGAATTGACGCGTCAGGATCCCGCGCCCGGAGGCGCTTATCAGACGGCTGCTGCTGCGGCCGAGCGGGGGCATCTGCTTGTTGGGGGCATTTCCTGGAGACCGCGGGAGGTCTCAGTCCCTGACTCACGGCCCATAATCTTCACGGCTCTCCTCCGCCGCAGCCGCTTCTGACACCGCGGCCGCAAAGCAGGGAGAGTGGGGGCAAACTACATTACCCAGCGTCCCTTGGTGCTGCCAGAGACGCGAATTGACGCGTCAGGATCCCGCGCCCAGAGGCGCTTATCAGACGGCTGCTGCTCCCGCCTCGCGGGACGCGCGCGGGCGACGCCGGGCTAAGCCCGGGCAAAGGGCGGGCCCTCTGTGGCCCTTAGAGGCACAAGGAGGCCGGGACGGGCCACCCCTCTTGGCTACGAAGAAGGTGGAGGTACTGAGCTATTTTGTTATCATAGCATCTGTGATCCGAAACTGTAATATTGTTGTTGCTGCGACTCCGATTCCCTCACACCATGTCCATCTGGGAGGAGCTGAATGCCCTGTGTGGTACGAACTATGCCCAGGACCTATCTACCCCCGGCAAAATGGGTAGAGAATTTGATGAGAAAAACGTCAATGACACTGAGATCCTTTCTAATGCCGGTAAATTGTGTACTACCCCCTCACTAACTCCCTCCAACCATCCTATATCACTCCCGATCGAGACTCTGAACAGAATACCTGACTCAGTTTCACCTCTTCATTTGACCTTACTGGCCCACATCGAGCAACTGTTATCAACTCTACTTTCACCCCTGGTTACAAAAATCAACAATCTAGGAGACAGGCTGACCAGTATTGAAAACACAATATCAAGGAAATATACCCCAACTGAAACAACAGCTACATCCATTAATCATTCTTTTCCCCATAGTAACATTGAAAAGCTCAAGCCTACGACACGCACAAAAGCTCAAACCCTTGTACCCCTCATGTCCATATCAAATAATACCACTCATAACTCTGCACCTGTACCCCATAGAGCCCGCAGGACTGCACTTGAAAGCAGGACGCGGATTAACTTACCTCCAGAAGCCTCCCCTTACGTGGCTGTTCTTTCTGGGGTCCCTGTACTCAGTCAGGGCAAATTTGAAACCCACCGGGACCTGCTCAACAAAGCCATTTCCTGGCTAAAACAAAACAGACCACTTCCACCTGACTTGGATGGCGGCATCTTGAGTGTCAGGAGGGTGGGGTGGCTGGGTACGTCACCCAAAGACATCCCGGGCGACTTGATCTTAATTAAATTCAAGAATACGAACATTGTCCCCTATTTGCGATCTTCCCAGTCCAAAGAGGGAGATGGCCTCATTTGCATCTGGGACTTGTACGATTTCTATCCAGGCCCCCGGCTCCATTCGTCCCTAAGGCAAATGACATGGAATCACCATTTCTGGTGAAACGGGAATTCAAGAATCTTGTGATACTAACCCCCTACCCTTTTCTTGGTTGTACATGTACCCTTTTTCTTTCACCTGAACTGTTAATTTGATTTTAGTCTGCTTTAATAGTTGGTTCGTCTTTACTTTGTAATGATATGTTGAGCCATTTATACATGTATGTATTTCTTCTTTTTGCTGCTTGTATGGTTTTAATCAAAAAAACGAATAAAGCTTACTTTGACCTTTGACCTTTGATAGCTGTAATCCTGCCTTGTTAACTAACACACCTTTCATGCCTTCTTTGCTGTCACCTGTCACCAAGAAGAGGGTTTCACAGAGGCACGGAAAGTGTCTGAAGCAAGAATCCCACAGGTTCAATGGTACTAGTGGGGCAATGAGACAATGTACGTGCAAGAGGGGCATTGGGAAACGCAGCGATGAGGAGGTGAGATAACAGTAAAACAGTTGGCGTCCTGACAGGGCACTGGAAAGCTGGCACAATGGTGAAGAATCCAGGCTCAACCCATATTGGGGAAGTAGAACTATAAGTACCCTAGTTCAAGATATATTTTCCAGGGAAAATGACGAAAGTCTGAAAGTGCCACGTTTGTTTTGGGGCTACCTGGCAGCTACCATCCTGCTCAATCTTACTGTCCTCTTGCAGTGCTATTCATGACTTGTTTGAAGACCAGTGTCTCTGATCAATGTCAAAGGAGGCATAAACAATTTGTGAAATGTTTATATTACACTAACATGCTCAGTGCCACCTTCCCCACCCTCAAGCTGCGAAAATGGGGAGCTAGTGAGGCAACTGACAGCTTGGAACCAATTTTGGAAATCTTAGAAGGAAAAGTAGGGAGATTTCCAGAAGCACTGAGTCTCTTTAATATCTGCAGACCTTGGGATGTATGTTGGGATTGGGCTACCAATAGTCAAAAGATAAAAGATATAATCTGTGAGAAACACTAATGGTAATCAAAGGGATCCTAGGAAGAGCAGCTTCCTGGAGGTGCCTGAGGAGCTCATTAAGACATCAGACCATGGTAAAGGAAGGTCTGGTTTTCTGTAGATCATCTGTTTAGAAAATTCCAGTCAACAGTCTCCAGAACTAGCTCCATACCAGACCACTGGCTTTGATCACCTTCAGTGAGAAAGATTGCTGAAGGTTTTTATTTGTGATACAGTGGGTACTGCCCAGAGAAAAATAGCTATTTCTTCCTCCCTACCAATAAATTGCCTTATGAGCAATAATGTGTCAAGCTCTGAGTGGGCTGCTAGAGTTCCAAGTCTTGGTAGCTTTCAAAGGGAGTCTGCAGCCCAAAAGAAATATGAGTCCTCTTGATTGCTCTATTTATAATGGGAAAATGGAATTATCTGCAGCAAAACAAAAGGTCATGAGCCTTGGACCATTAGGATAGTGGTGCTTTGACGTTATTGGGGTGTTGTTGAAAGGTAGATGTAGTCTCACTCCACCAGAGAACAGGTAGTGGTACATAAGCAGCTTTACTCCAGTGATGTCTCCGCCATCTTACAGGACTCTACCTCCAGTAGATACTGGCTCCATCATTCAGAGGATGCGTAGAACACTCTCTCCAGTTTGGCTTCTATGAGTGTGCCCGTGGTACAGGTTTAGGATACCACCTGGAGCTTTTTACTTTGTTTGGTTCATGAGATCCCTTGGTGTTACTAAGTCCTACAAAAAGCTGGCAAGCTATTTAACTGGTCCCCGTACAATGAAACACTAATATTATCAACAAAATATGTTTTCAACATTGCTGTAATGGATGTCTTCTTTCAGAAGCTTCCAACCTTTATTCTCCAGGCACCCGTACCCTTCTCGCGCACCCACCTGTATTGTGATGCAATCAGCTGGCATTCTAGAATGTCAGTTGGAAGATCCGTTGCGGGGTCGATACGTTGTGTTTTACTGCATTGTCCTCCTGCTCTAATGTGCTGTTTCTCTACTGAGAATAAACTTCTCTTCAAGGAGTTTGTTGTAGATTGTTCTTTACAATAATGGCGACGATTAGAGCACACCACCGAACCAGCACATGTTAAAGCATTCCGCTTTTTGCAGTTCAGGCAGCATCTATTGAGGATTCTACAGCCGTCTTCGGAGGTCCCGTAGCACAGGTGTTCTTCGGCAGGCAAACGGTTTTTGCCGGGTGTATGACTTGGCACTTTCCTGTGATGACTCCTGAGGCTCTGGTGTGGCATTGATAATCTAGGTCATTAACACACAAAGCTGCGTTCAAGGTTAGCTTTGCGTTTGCAGCAGCTACGTTGGCAGAATTAGTCTGACTGTTTCTTCAAGAACTTTGTACGTCAGAGACGCCAGGCGCAACATTGTGTGACGTCATTGAAATGCACACACATCATTTCAACGGGTGCAACTTGGATGTGCAGCCATCTTTGAAGGGAGTTTTGGACCACGCATTTATCAAGCATACAATCGTTCAAGCATTAGTCTCTCTTCTCCCAACCATTCTTTCGAGCAGTTGATTCCACAGAATCCCTATTATAACCATTTGTTTGCTTTTAATATACCGCCTTTATCCACAAAATGGCGCAAGGGAGCAAAGGTGGATTTTACTCAACCTGATTTCAAAGGTATTTTTTCGATAAACTTGTGAACTTTCTTGTCCCACATTTTACTAGACCTGCTTTAAGCTGCATTTACGCATTGTATCTTGTGGGGAGCTGTCATCCAACCCTCGATTTGTGGTCTAGTTGAAACACCTAGTTTCAACATTTTATGGTACTCCGTTTTTGGCAATTTTTTTTGTTATTGTTCAACCACTTCCTCACCATGGCTACAGGTAATGTGTACAATTCATCACTACCACAAGCGTTCTTACCAGCAGCAGGGGAGCCTGTATTAAAATGGGAGGTATGGCGTGAATATTTCACAAATTACATTTCTACATTTGATGATGAGGAGGAAGACTTAACCCCTGAGAAGAAAAATAAAATTTTATTACATTGCTTGGGAGCGGGTGGGCTCAAAGTATATAATCAAGTGAGCAGGAGGATGTATACACAAATGCATTTGAGGATTTTGAAAATTACTACAAACCCACAGTTTGCATCGCTGTGGATAGGTATAAATTCTACCACCGGAAACAAGGTGAGGAAGAGTCTATAGAGTATTATTTTGCGGTTCTTAAGAATTTGGCTCTAACATGTAGTTTTGGGGAACTGCACGACGAATTCATAAGAGACCAGATTGTTATGCATGCAGCTAATCTGGCCATTCCGGACTCGCTATGGACCAAGGGAGAAATACCCCTTCAAGATGTGCTCGGCATTGTGAAAGGGGCTTAGTTTACTGGTAGATATGCCAAAGCGGTACTGTCAGAGAGTTAAGCATGAAGAACCGGCATTTGTGGCAAAAATAAGTGCAGCTAAACCACGTCTTTAAACCCTGTTCAACAATAGGAATAACTATGCCTCTGAGACTGATCAGCCAAACAGTATTAAAGGTTTCTCACAAAGGAAGTGCTACAGGTGTGGAAGCACAAAACATTTGACCAACGAGAAAAGGTGCCCTGCAAGAACACAAAAGTGTACCAAGTGTGACATTGTTAGCCATTTCCAGAAGGTTTGCGAGAAGAAACCTAACAATAGAGTTGGGTTGTTTGAGCAGATTGAGGAAAATAATTCTGAATCGTCAGATGAGTCTGACATTAATAAGTGTATACTTAATGTGGATGATGCACAAGTACTGCACAATGATATGGGAGACAAGGAAAGAAACAAAAATAGTGCATCATATGACAATTGAGGGTGTTAACATGGTTATTGTGGCCGATTCTGGATCCCCATACACTATTGTTAATAAGGAGGTGTGGGACGGAAAATTTGTGCATACTTTAGGACAAGAATTAACCAAACCCTTAAAACATTCACAGGTGAACCAATTGAAATGGTGGGTTGTAGAAAATTGAAATTTGTTTTTAAAAATAGATAAACTATGAGCAAATTGTATGTTTCCGCTACAGGTCCTTTAGTCTTAGGTTGGAGGGATCAAGGCAAGTTAAGCATTATCCTAAATCCTAACAGCTCGGAACCAGTTTTACTTTTGCAGGCAGAGGAATATTTAGGATCGGTCATTTCTAAAAAATTCCCCTAGGTATTTGATGGGAGCATTTAACATGGGTTATAAACGCTGCAGTGTGCATGGGCATGCCTGAATCCTGGTCAACAGCCATAATTGTGCCAATCTTTAAAAAAGGTAACAGGGAGAGCCTGTCCTGTTACAGGCCCATTTCCCTGATAGATGTGTCCGCGAAAGTTCTTGGCAGGGTTATACTTAACCGTCTACTAGATTGGTCAGAAGAACACAAGATCATAACGGACACACAGTGTGGTTTCAGGGCCGGCCGGTCTACAACGGACCAATTTCTCAACCTGTATATCCTGACTGCCAAGTACACGATAGCGAGCCAAGGAACTGTGTACTTGGCATTCATGGACCTCACAGCCGCATTCAATCGGGAAAACAGGAACAAACTGTGGGAACTTATGGAAAGATTGGGACTGGATCAGGGCCTAGTAAACATCTTGAGATCCCTACACATGAATACCCATGCCCAGGTCAGGTACAATGAGGAGGGCAGCCTGAGAGATTAGTTCCCCTGTACGAGGAGAGTTAGACAGGGCTGTATTTTAGCACCTTTTTATTTACCCTCTATATCAACGGCTTGGAGAAAGCACTGGCTGGGCTGGGAGTGGATTCGCCTAAGATACGTCACAGGGGGGTTCAGGTTCTGCTCTATGCAGATGATGCGGTACTTCTGGCCCGATCCTCGTGTGGCCTACAAACTTTGTTAGACGGTTTTATCCACTTCATGGAGAGCCTGGATTTGTCAGCAAATCTAGCCAAATCCTATATAATGGAGGTACGGAAGGCGCCCCTAAAGAAATATAAATACACGATTTGGGCACACTGTATTGAAAAAGTTCAGTCCTTCTCATACCTAGGGATACTGGTTGACTCCAAGCTTAATTTTAAACCATTGCTGGAGGACAAATGTCGTTCACTAACCAGAAGCGTGGGGGCAATTATGAATCACGCACATATGCTGGGCCGTTGGGCTCCTGACCAGATCCTGATTCTTTACAATTCAATATGTTCTGCCAAAGTTCTCTACGGCAGTGAGGTCTGGGGGTTCGTGGACACAAAGTCGCTCCACACCAAAGAGAATACACTTTTAAGAAGACTACTGAAAGTGCCACAAAGTACCCCGGGCTTAATTGTACATGAGGAGTTGGATGTTGCTCACATCGAGGACAGGATAAAATCAAAACCGGTTAGCTGCTGGATTAAGATCTGGTCAAACCCAGAGGCTGCCCTGACGAGAGATATCATTCAGGACTGCCTGGCACGGGACAAGGGGATGAATATCCCATGGCTTAAATATGTTAGAGATTTTCTTAAGGCCACGGGTCACCTGGAACTCTTTACTCACCTCACAAAAATTATGGCAAAGGATAAGACCATTGTGAAGGGTGAGTTTTTGAATTTACTCGGTTCTAACAGGGAAGACCAAAAGATAATAAAACCCGCAGTGAGAAGCCACATACTGACGAAATCTTGCCCGGGCATCGAACCTTACCTGTATCTCATTCATAGTGCCTAGGATAGGTTCCTTATGACACGCTTCAGGTTGAACTCCATACATCACAGCCTAGCGGTGCCTGCAGGTTTTACTAAAACGGTGGAGCAGAAGGGTCCCTGCGGCTGCGATTTTCGATCTCCACAGGATACCCTTTACTTCGTGCTGTTTTGCCCGTATTACATGCTCCCAAGGAAATCTTTTTTAAAAAGAGTTTTCAAAGAGGCTGGTTTTAGACAGGCCAAGGTGGCACTACTGTACCTGAAACTTTCTGCAGATATTTTAACACTACACTGTACTGTAACTATTCTAAGAGTAGCGATGCGCCTCAGGAACACAAGAGGGGATATGTGAATTGTGTATTATGAATGTTTTTTTCCCCTTTTTTTTAGGATACTGGAGCATTTTAATAACCTTTGGCTGTTTGCATATTGCACATGCACTTTATTGAATCTGACTCATTGTCATCGTTAGGCCCCGCGTCCCCTATGTATTGCACATGCACTTTTAGCAAATTACACAATTTTAGACGTGCTCTCTGTCCCATTAAGGAAGTCTGGGGGGACAGTGGAGCACTGTATGTACTGTAATGCTGTTTTAACAATGGTTTGTACTGTATTTTTACTTGTGTTTTTATGGCCGTTTTGGCCGAAATAAAGATTGTTGATTGATTGATGGGAGCATTGGGAAGTTAAAAGGTTTACAACATAGAATACAACTAGAAGCCAATGCCAAGCCTTACATACACAAGGAGAGAAATATTCATTTCTCATTAAAAGAGAAAGTTAGGTTACAACTGGAAGCTTTACACAAGGCAGGAGTCATAGACCCACTGAGTCCTCTGAGTGGGTCGCGCCATTGGTCGTAGTAAGGAAAGCCAATGGAAATTTGAGACAGTGCATCGACTTACACTAACACAATCAGAGCATCCAGGTGGACCAGCATCCTCTGCCAAAAATTAATGAGATGCTTGCACATTCTAGAAACATGCAGTGGTTCTCAACCATTGACCTCAAAGCGGCATACCACCAGGTGTCTCTACCTCCGGACAGCAGAAACTTAACAACCTTCATTACATCGTTTGGTTGTTATAGATATAAAAGCGTCTGCTGCTGCAATGTTCCAAAGACTTATGCATGTGATATTCAAGGTTTCTGAGAATCTGCTCATCTTTCATGATGACATTTTGGCAATGGGTAGAAGCAAAGAAGAGCACAACCGAAATTTGTGTAAAGTATTATGCACGTATTATGCAAGTTACAAGATAAATGTATGACTGCTGAGTACAACAAATGTAAATTTGTTAAGAAGCAAGTGACATATTTAGGCGATGAAATCACACAGGAGGGTATTAAACCAAAAAATGAATTGTTGGGGGCCATAGGAAATGCATCAGTGCCTAAAAATAGAGCATTCTTGCTTTTAGTAGAAACCTGTTCCAAGTTTCTGAAGAATTTCTCCTCCAAAACGTATGATATCAGACAACAGTTAAAACTTAAGAACAAATTTGAATGGACCCCAAACTTTCAAAAAAGCTTTGTCTCTCTTAAAGAGGATATCTTTAATGCCCCCCACCCCTTACAAGGTATTGATCCTAATTTAGCTAGTATTGTCACTACTGATGCTAGTGGAAGAGGCATATGTGCTGTGCTCACCCAGAAGAACAAATTGTGTACTGAGGACACCATCGCTTTTGCCCTGCGCTCCTTAACACCCACTGAGGAGAAATATTCTGTAATGGAGCACGAGGCTCAATTACAGAATCTGGAGGACGTCTGCCAATTTGTTTGGGGTAAGAAAGTGTTACTACATAGTGATCATATACCACTTACAAAAGTGCTAACCACTAAAGGGTTGAATGCTGCCTCACCCAGACTGGCTCGCATGTTGGTGAGACTGTTGGATTTCGACTATGATGTACAATACGTACCCGGTACAAAGAATGTTGTTGCAGACTTCCTAAGTCGGTTGCCCCTCCCCATGAGTGAAAATGTAGAAGACATGGGAGAGGAGTTTTGTGTTGCTAATATCACTGATGAATACCCGGGTATCTCCAAGGATGTGTGGATTAAGGCACAAAAGGAGGACGTATTGTTGCAAGAAATGGGCAAGATGATACTGGGTGGATGGCCTGGGAAGAAAGATAAATGCAAAAACACCACCCCCTTTTGTACCGCTGGGAAGATATACATAAGGAACTAAGAACATTTTGGGAATTGAGACCCAAGTTGTCATTAGAAGGGGAAACATCCTTTACAACACAACTTTTACCACGCAGTGCCTTTACAATGCAGGTTTTTCAACGCAAGTCAAGTCATTACAACGAATTGCGCTGGGGGGCGCTCTAGGAAAGGTAATAGTTTAATTTACTATCCAACACCTTGCCTACTATCCACGGGGACTGGAGTTGGAATAGTAAATTAAACTATTCACTATCCAGCACCCCCCTACGACTTGCGTTGAAAATCCTGCGTTGTAAAGGCATGCGTTGTAAAAGCATGCGTTGTAACACCATACATCCCATTAGAAGGAGGTCTAATGTTAAGGCAAGGGAAAGTGGTTCCCCCTGAAGTTTTAAGAGATTAAATCTTAGAGATTTGCCATGAAGGACACGTCAATAAAACCAAGTGCAGGGTCAAGCTTTGGTATTGGTGGCCCGGATGTGACATTGTGTTAGAAAGGAAGGTGAGGAATTGTGTGCAGTGTGAACCCTCTGACAAGTCGTAGGTTACTTTCAGGCCCACGTTACACCCATTGTCAATCCCGAGTATGCCCTGGGAGAGAATAGGTATTGACATAATTGGACCTATAAGAGAACATGGAGAATAGGTGTACATTGTTGTAGTTGTGGATCACATAATTGGACCTATAAGAGAACATGGTGAACAGGTGTATATTGTTGTAGTTGTGGATCACTTCCCTAAGTGGCCTGAATTTGTCATACCCCACAAGATGGATTCAGGCAGTATTATTACATTTCTCGACAAAGTTTTCACTAGAGAGGGTATACCTAAGTACATCTTGAGTGACAACGGACCACAGTTCGTCTCTGAAAACTTAAAAAAGTACCTTGAAAGGAATGGTATCGTACACAAAATGGCCTCTGTACACCAGTAGAGCAGTTTAACCGAGTGATAAAGGGCATGGTGCAGTGGTTGGCCTGTAAAAACGAATTTTATAAATTGGTGTGGGCTTACAGAGTAACTCCAAATGAGTACCCAGCCTCCAACCCTTTTGAATTAATGAGATGAAGAACACCCATGTCTAAAGACAATATTGGATGGCTAGAAACAGCTAAGAGATTCTTGTAGTCCCCAGAAACAGTGAAGGCGAATTTGTTACGTTCCCAGAGTGTTAGAAAAGAACATCACAACTTGAAACACAAGTGTATGCCAGTGACCCTCGTTGTGGGAGATTTGGTTAGAGTCAAGCATAGTGGGTTCATTGTGAAAGGTCAGAGTCGTTATACCCAGACTCTCATTATTTATTTATTTATTTATAAAGTTTTATATAGCGCAAACAAGATCCCAAATGATATCAGAGCGCTTTACAAAAGGATGGCAGTAAGGTAATAAAAGCATTATCGAAATCAAATAAGATAACACACATGAATAATTACAGGACAAAGGGTTTAAAGGTGAATATTACAATAACTGGTACATAGTGGAAGAGGAGGGGGGCAAATGAAGAGGTAAAGGAGAGAAGCATCGAATGAAGGTCTAACGGTTGTAGGTAAAGAAAGTACTTTGCAATTCTACTTTACTTAGTGATGGCAAGGTCTGGCATTTCTCTGCACTCTCTGTCTGTAAGAGAAATCATTTTGAGGCGTTAGACAAAAGCGATCTATGCTTACCTCCAGAACAAGATCAGCACGTGCAAGATGATGTACGTGAAACCAGAGTATGGAGTGGATGTATGATTATGATTCTGACAAGGACAATGGTTGTGGGCATGACCAGCCACTGGATTTTGATGTTGCATTAGCCCATGGTCAAGAGGTAGATCAACAAGAGAGTACTGCTATCAATGCTATTGATCTAAGGGTGGTACAGGGTTAGGCTCCCACGAGTCAACCTGGTACATTCAACAGATCCTTTGGTGATGATGCTATTGAGAAAAAATAGTATGACCAGGTGTGGGTGTGTAATAGCTAAACCTAGTTGTTTTAAGGACTTTGAATGCTATTAGCCCCTTCTGCCTCAAGGTACCTGAGTAAAGTGTACATTCAGCCTGCATTTTGTTGTTAAGCATATTTCTTCTTTTTTTCCTTCTCTTTCCCTTTTACTTCTCCATTTCACCTTCTCACCCCCACCCTTTCTCCCTGTTCTTGTTTTTCTACCATCCAAAGATTTCTCTTCTTCCTCTTCCTTGTCAGGAAGCAGATGCGTTGTATTGGATGTCTTCTTCCAGAACCTTCCAACCTTTATCCTCCAGGCACACGTACCCTCCTCGCACACCTACCTGTATTATGAAGCTATCAGCTGGTATTCTAGAATGCCAGCTGATTGAGTGTCAGTTGGAAGATCTTTTGGGTAGTCGACAGGTTGTGTTTTACTGCCCTGTAATCCTGCTCCGGTGCGCTGTTTCTTTACTAAGAATCAACATCTCTACAAGGAGTTCGTTGTAGCTCATTCTTTACAATAAACATAAGTAGCATAATGCAAGACTGATTCATGAAAGAGATGTTAGGCCACAGAGACATAGGCACAATTCTACTGATGGGTTCATTTGTTTGTGATTTTCAAAGTTCTTGCTGTACTTCAGGAAAAACTATAAATGTCATGGTTTGCCTGGACAACATTAAGCCCTAACAATAGGACAGTGGCATTTCATAATTGTCAATGACTGCAATAACAGTCACAGCAAATCTTTATGAATACCCACAAAGCAATACTGTTGTGGGTGTTGACATTTGCAATGGCACCTTAATGACATGCCTCTGGAAACACCAATACTCTAGTCCACTAGCTTTGACCACGGAAGATCCACACATTTATAAGATTTTGTCTAGACATGCTAGCAATTTTGGGGTGGACAAATCACCAGATGTTGATTTTGAGAGTGAGAGACTGGTGTTTCAGTAGCATATGACAGTTTTTAGGCAAGTAAAGCCGTAAAGTTATAATACCACATATTAACACCGAAACCTCAACCTGCATTCTAAAAAAACACACTATCACATCTCAGTTTAATCAGGCATTTTAATGATGCTGTGGGTAGTGAAACAGTAAACGCTAGTTCCCAAGGTAAGTAGTTTTGCGTTGTAATGGAATCAGATTAGGGTAGAGTGGAAATAAAAGTTTGTCTGCCATATTTTATAATGTCAAACACTGCGAAGATTGCATTGCTATATATAGGTCATAAACCTTCAACTGTGGGGAAAAATCACTGTACCAAATGTATTTCAGAAAAAAAAATCTAACTTTTTTAAAGAAAGAATGATCCATTAAAGTGAGTTTTGTTCAGATTTCTTTACAAAAAAAACTACGTTTTTCAAATAATCTTTCTAGCAATTACTTTTTTCAATCTTTGCAAAGGTTCCAAATCTTTCAAAGAACACGTTATGAAGCTGACAGAGGATACACTTTAGAGCTTTTCATATCTCAAACCCATAGGTATGTTTTTTAAAATTTGAATCAACTACAATCAATGTGTTGGCTTGTTTGAAGGTTGTAAATATCCAACTAATGCGTGACATGTGTCTCTTAGACTTATGTACATCCCATAAACATTGCATCTTTAGGTCTATGTCTTTCTTTCTCTCAGGCCAGCCACTCATCCTTTATCAGACTACTCACTTTATGTTTCTCAGCTCTTCACACTGCAGCCCCAGTGTACCATATCATGCAGACTTGACCTTTTTCTACACCCAGAATCTCAACTTCAAATTCTCATGTCATGTGCTGTTCCTCTTGCCCTTAGGTCACCTTCTATCTCCAACTGATATTTTGACACATGGTCTTTTCTTGATGCATTTAAAAGGGTCGCACAGACCTGTGTCCCCCACAACGTAAGCCAGGGAGGCATGAGGTCCCTACTCTGCTCCAATTACTACTTGAATCACTCAATTTCAGTACACAGGCACCAAATCACCAAGTTCTGAAATGGCAGAAGTAACAGACTTCCCAGTGGCGCCCAGCCAATCAGATTGTTCAGTACATGGGAACGGTACCAGTCCTGCAGCACTAAATGGCAGACAGGAGAAAAAGCTCCCTCCCCAATCAGAAGTCCCTATTTTCTTAATTTTCGGTACAGCAGAACTCCGCAGGACTCCTGCAAGACCAACCGTCCACATATAGCTAACACTTTAACACTGACAACCCCAAACACCTCTTTAAATTTAAATTTGTCTAAAACGACTGAACAGATTTAAAGCAAATAATGAAAAACATCCTTGTGAAGTTCTTTCTGCTATATTTGGTCTAGTTGTTTTATTGGTATCGAACAGCACATTTCCTATGGGAATTAACATGGAAAATCAACATTTTGGGACCCTCCTTTTTTCTTG
This sequence comes from Lissotriton helveticus, assembly GCF_964261635.1. Lineage (NCBI taxonomy): Eukaryota > Metazoa > Chordata > Amphibia > Caudata > Salamandridae > Lissotriton > Lissotriton helveticus. Next base: position 1,515,373,526 of record NC_136068.1, on the reverse strand, counting down.
CCTCATACTTGACAGATTGTAGCAAAACTTTCCAAGAAGAAGCTGAGGTGGATGACTTCTATGGGAAAGTTTTGTGTAGATTAATTGAACTACTCCAATGTTATTAGTAAACAAAAACATCCTTCTTATGGAAAAATGACTTATCTATAACTACACAGTATTGACCACCACTATGATATACGTTTTTTTCACCAGGGCCAGCAAGTAGCTGCTAGTTCGTTTTCACTTTGCACAATCTGTTTTACCATTTTAACTTTAAGTTACTGTTTAATTATTGTTGAATTGGAAATCAAAAATGGCCACGAGTGTCATGACTAATTTGCATTAATGTGAAATGACTCGTTTGTTTTCAAACATCTTGACACATGCATGCACATTTGTAAATACAGCACTGGCAAAGTCGACACCTTCTTATTTAGCATATCTCAGATATATTTCAAAGGTATCTTTTCGAGTACTGGTTACAGTTTATTTGTTGTCAGATTTTTAAACAGGAAACAGAACAGTCATAACCCTAATATATTTAATACAATCAAAATGGAAATTAAAATCCAAGATATAAGACTTTAGAAGACACACAAAATATTTGGGTACGTGCGGATCGGATCTCTCAGGGATAGGAGGCAAGATGGCGTCCACGCTGGACGTGTGAGTGAGTTGCTCCTGCAGGATCTCTCAGGGATATTAGTTGTTTGGTGAATCCGAAGCTGAAAAGAGAAACAGACGGTGGTTCTTACCTCCGTTGCGGTGTGGAGTGGAGGAATAAAGCCTGCCTTTGATTTTTCACACTTCTGCTGGCTCTGCATGTTTGAGATACGGGCGGTTGCTGCGTTGGTCATCCGGAGCACGCAGACAGAGCAGTGGGCGTTTCTTTGGCAGCAACTGACCCGGCAACTAACTCGGCACACCTGGGCTGCTCGGCGTACGAGAGTGAAGCGAGGTGGTGAAGAAACCGGAGCCGTGGCTGAGGTGCTTTTTTGGCAGAAGACGCCAGCTGAGAAAATGCGACCGAAAGGAAGAAGAGCTCGGGCGCAGGGGGCTGCCGCTGAAAATACAGAAGGAGCAGAGACGGCATCCGCCACACCCTCAGTGAGTAAGGCAACAGAGGCGGAGGGGGAGCCGGTTGAGATAAGCTCTAAGGAGGGTGAGGCGGCTAGTGTGAGAAAAAAAATACCCGAGATGTTTTCCGCCGCAAAATTGAAGGAGGCAGAAGAACTAAAGCCCAAAAAACAGAATGAGCTTCCGCCATTGCTACATGAGGCTCAGGGAACGGAGGCAGAATGAATACATAAGACTGGTTTAGCTCGAGGGATTTCAATATCATCTCCTGCCCCTATCCTTGCCCCCGGGTTGGTACTGAATGGTGAGGAAACGATTATGGCGGAGAGCTCGAGTTTCCCCCTCTCTTCAGACATCACAGCTTTGGCTTCTTCTATGCCTGATACTAGTGCCCAGTCTGATGTTAGTGTGATGTTAACTGCTACTGTGGAGAAGGCAGTTGATGCGGGTACTGTATTAAATCAGAACTTAAATTCGCTGAACAGTGATGAGATAGCGCTACCCACTGGCGGTGAAACTGACTCTGCTGATTTTTACTTTTTGTCAGACCACTCTATGTCTTCCTCCGAGGACTTGGCAGAACTTTACGCTACCCGAATGAGTATGGAAGATGGATGTGTAGATGAAGGGAGTGACCATAGCAGTTTGAACGTGAATTTAATGGAGAAAGTGGGACCAGATAACGGCACCGTACGAAAGCGGCAGCGGCAGTTGGACATTAGAGACAAAGTAGGGGCAGAAGAAATGATGCGAACGGAAGCTGCGGCGACTGATTTGGGGATAGGAATGGAGGATATATCTTTGGGACTGATCTATCAGACTATGATGCAACATAGGGATGAGACAAGAGAAGATAGCTCAAGAGTTCAGAATTCCTGTAAAAAGTTGCACAATTTTGTAAGGCGGCTGGTCAAATCCCATTCTGAATTTTTGACAAGGGCTACGGAGGCAGAATCACGTATCTCATCATTAGAGGACGAGGTAGCTCAACAAAAAAAGGCTATTGAAGTACATATGGCTACCAAGGAAGACATTAACTGGAAACTTGTCGATATTGAGAACCGATCCCGTAGAAACAATCTGAGATTTCTACAGATCCCTGAAGGGAAGGAGGGGTCTGATACTCGAGGATTTATAGTGTCGCTTCTAAGGGAAGCAATGCCGGATGCTACCAAATGGGACTGGGATCGGGAGGTGGAGAGGGCTCATAGATTTCCTTTTAGGGTAAATCCGAGAGATCAGAAACCTAGAGCCATCTTGGTGGCCTTTAATAGTTTTCAAGCTCGTGAGGAGTTATTTAGGAGGGCTCGTCCTGATAAAAAATGTAAGGCTTTAGAATGTGAATTTTTTGTAAGACCTGATCTTTGTAAACAATCTGTAGAAGCGCGATGGCAGCTAAGATTGCTCATATCAGAATTTCAAGAAAAGGGAGTACAGGCATTTTTAATGTTTCCTGCTAAGATAAAAGTTGTCCATAAGAACGCACAAGATTTTTCATGACTGCTAGTGCTGCTAAAGTGTTTTTGGGGTCACTGTAATGTATATAGTGAGCAAAGAGCTGATAGTATTTGTACATTTTTTGTTAGCCAGCTTTGGATTTTCACCAGATGCAGAGTTAAATGGTATGGTGTAGAATTAATGAGATAAACCCTGTGGGGGGACGGCAGGGGGTTTGGGCACACACTCGCATCACAGGACCATAAGTCCTAAAGCCTCTATTTAGGAAGAAGGGAAGGGTGGACGTGTCTGAAGAGGGGGGTAGAGGGAGGGAGGGGTGCACGGGGGTGTGTGAAAAAGTGGGGAAAAAGAGTTCACAGCAAAATACTTGGAGAATATGTGAAGAATAGTTTAAATAAAAGAAATGGCTTAGTAGCATCCATGTTAGCTTTAAGATTGATGGTGAATGGGAGGGCAAATGGGAGGGCGGTAGACAGATTGTGGCAGGCAATGGATTTAAATTACTATGGCGAATAAAGGGGTAAGAATTTGTTCAATAAATGTGTCTGGATTGAATAATCATATGAAAAGACAAAAATTAGCTGCAGAATTGAAATATATTCAACCCGATATAGTGTGTATGCAGGAAACACATATCCCATGGTCAAAAAGGGGGGTACTAAAAGAACTTGGTTTTACTTTAGTCGCTGTTTCTGGCCAGTCCAGCATGATAAGGGGGGTAGCTATACTTATTTAACAAAATTCTACAAATGTTGGCCGGAAAGTTGAGGATAAAAATGGGCGTTGGGTTATAGTAGAGTGTAGGGTCGGGGGTAGGCAGCTAACATTAGTTACAATTTATGGAGCAAACTTAGATGACCCTGCTCCTTTTAATGAAGTAAATCTAGAGTTGGCAAATTTTTCTCAACCAATAGTGATTTGTGGGGATATGAATATAAACTTGACTAATAGCGCAATACAGGATGGGTATGGAAATTATAGCGGTCGAAAACCAAGAGTTTATAAAGCTCTTGTTAGTCTACTACAAGATCAAGGTTTAATTGATGTATGGGGAAAGTTGAGGGGGGGAGACAATGGGTTTACTTTTTATTCACATCCTCACAAAAAACTGGTTAGATTAGATTATTTTTTTGCCCCAGAAAACCTAATGGAAGGTGCTACAATCCGAACCTACCCCAGAATCACTTCTGATCACTCTCCGATACTGATTGAAATTCAGAGAAGGGTGAAGAGGTTAACACCCCCCAATTTTTCTTATGATCGTAAATTGGGATTGAATAAGGAATTTAATATGCATATGAAGAATTGGATCCGATTTTTCTTTAGTAATAATCAGGGTACAGCTAATGATTCTATTGTATGGGACACATTCAAAGCGGGGTTCCGGGGGGAGTGCATACGTTTTTCAATACGACAGCAAAGGAAGCTCAAACAAGACCTTGATAAGTTATATGAGCAGTTGGCACAGGCCGAGATTCTTTTAACGAGGGAGGTTGTCCAGGGTAGAAAGGAGCTTTGGGAGGTGGAAAACGGGGTAGCAAAGGCTTGAGCCAATATTTTAGGTTTTTGGAATACAGAAATTGCTAGGTGATTCTTAACCTCTAAAATGCAAAGTTATGAATTTGGGGAGAAAATCGGCAAAAGACTAGCGTTCAGACTGCGAATGAAGGAGTCAGCTCGAAATATCAATGCAATGAAAGACAGCCAGGGTGTATCGCACTCGGAGCCGGATCAAATTCTTAATATATTTCAGCGGTTTTATGCTGAATTATATTCGCAGGAAGATTGGTTAGACGTGGGAGCCGAATGGAGCGATAGATTGGTTATAGGTCTCAAAGTGCTTGATCCTAATATTGCTGAACAACTGGATTTACCGATAACGATGGTTGAGTTAGAAAAGGCAGTAAAGAGCTTGGCAGTTGGTAAGGCGGCTGGCCCCGATAGAATACCCGCGGAAGTATATAAACAGTTTTTCAATAGCTTAAAGGAGGAAATGTTGAATGTTATGTTGATAGCACAGCAGGGCAATCCACCTAGTACCTGGTCAGAAGTGACTATTGCGGTTTTTTGTAAGAAAGGCAAACCTTCGGATATTGTGGGATCTTATCGTCCAATATCGTTATTGAATGTCGATAACAAGATTTATTCAAAGATTCTGGCTAACCGCCTATCCGAAGTTGTAACATCGCTAGTCTCTCGGCAACTGCACGGTTTTATACCGAAAAGAGGAACGGTGGATCATATAAATAGAGTTATCACGTTATTTGATATCGCGGCGGTGAATAATCTGGAATTAGCGCTCTTTCTTTTGGACGCAGAAAAGGCGTTTGACCGTGTGTGCTGGGACTACTTATGGAGACCAATGGATAGAATGGGATTTGGCCAAAAATTTATTAAATCAATCAAAGCTTTGTATTTCTCACCAACTGCCAAGATCTCTGCTTTGGGAGCACTCTCAGACTCATTAAATATTACTAGAGGGACTCGCCAAGGGTGCCCTTGCTCCCCGTTATTATTTGCTTTGTATATCAACCCTTTTGTAGAACAATTAATTCAAAATCCACTTATACCCCCCTTTATTGTATCTGAATTTGCTTTTTCTGCTTTCGCTTATGCAGATGATATTGCAGTTGTTACTGTTAACCCTGCTACTGCCATTGTAGAGATCGAGAGGCTTGCAAAAGACTTTGGAACTATAACCGGTTACAAACTCAATGAATCCAAAACTCAGATCTTGTGTTCCGAAGCCTTAACATGGGAAGATAAGAGAGTGGTTAAGGAGGTTATTTACCTTGGGATATTGATTAAGGCTAATATGGCAGAATTGGTTGATTCCAATTGGAACAATGTATATGACAAAATTAAAATGACACTTGAGAGGTGGGAACGACTATACTTTACTATTATTGGTCGTACCAATATTATAAAAATGAATGTCCTACCCAAAGTGTTATATTTGTTTAGGTCAATACCCTTGGAATTTCCAAAACCCAGGATACAGGCTTTGCAATCCTTATGTGGGAAATTTATTTGGAGCCCCGGAAAATCAAGGCGAGTTATGAAACACATGATGTTACCAATTGAAAGGGGAGGGTTAGGGGTCCCAGATTTTTTTCTTTACTATATAGTTTGTTTTGTATTGAAAATGGGGATTTTGTTAACAGGGGAAGCAACTGAACATACATATAATCATCCATCAATTTTTGAAATCTTGCTGGGGTCTTGCGTGAAGCAGAGTTTATTTATTGAAATTAATGGTAGTTATTATAAGAGAACCCGATTTAAGGTGCTATTGGGTGCTTATAACATATGGAGATGGTTGGTTCGTACAATGGCAATTGGGAAGTTTTCATACTATACTCCCTTTAGTGCATCCAGGATACTGCCAAAGGTATTTTCGGATGGAATGTCTCAATATTGGCAAAAAAAAGGGGTAAGGTGGTTGGGTGACATGTGCATGGAGGATGGCAAATGTAAATCTTTTGTTGAGTTAACAAATCAGTTTTCTCTACCCAGAAGCTATTTTTTTTAAAATTTTTACAAATGCGGGATTTTCTTGTTAGACAGAAGTTAATTTTACAAAAGAATCAAGTTATAGAGGGGATTGGCAGACAGGTGAAAATTGGTAGTTTGTATCGAATGTTATTAGAAACGAAATCGGATGATTTGGAGAAAATAAGGGGGAAATGGGCCAACAGTCTGGGAGATCCAGAAATAGTAGTGGAAGATCTTATTTTATTGTCGAAAGAAGCTTTAATGTCGGCTTATTTAAAAGCACAATTTTTCAAAACCCTGTTTGATTTATATTATACTCCTGAACGTATGTCCAAATGGGGCGAGGGTTTTGATGGAAAATGTTTTCGGTGTAAAGCTGACCATGCCGATAGTGTACATATTTTCTTTTCTTGTTCTAGGTTGGCCGGATTTATAGAAGAAATTGAAAAATTAATGTCTTTAGTACTTAATTTTCAGCTGGCTGTTACCCCTGCTATGCTTATACTGGGGAAAATTCCTAAAGATAATCCTGCGGATAGGTTATATCGTTTTCTTATTTTTTTCTTTTTTTTTGCGATGACTGTTGCACGATTGTGCATTGCCACTGAGTGGCTTCAGGAAAAGCCACCCCTATTTCAACAATGGCGAGCACGAATGTACTGCTTATATAAATTAGAGTGGGGACTTTTTTCAGTAACTGGATCTAGGAGGAAGAAGAAAATGGGTTTGAAAATTTGGGGTGCCTTTTTAGATTATTATGAGGATTGAGAATGTTATGAAATTTAAAATGAAATCTCATTTGTCATAATTGACTCCAGTGTTCATGTATAGTTGTGCTCATGTTTTTTTTTGTTTGCCATTGGATGAATTAAGCCAGTTATTATGTCATTAATGGTGATGTATTTTTGCTGTGAACTAATAAAAAAAAAAAATATATATATATATATATATATATATATATATATATATATATATTTGGGTACTCTTCTAAATTGTGGTATGCCCATTGAAATAACAGTTGATTTGCAGAGCACTGTGAAATAAACATGAATTGTCATTGAATGTGAAGCAAATCATTGCTATGTCAAAGAATTATTTACCTTACTGTCAATCCATTAGGGGCATGAACAATATCCAGGATAAACGACAACCTCTTTAGTGCCTGGATGCAGCAATTAACAGGTGACGAGTGACTGGTAACTGTTGCATTGTCCGGCGCTGTACACATTCCATATGCAGCACTCTTAATAAATCCCTATTTAAGTGGGTAATGGAATAGGCACAACATCAAATATTTACTGTGACCAGAGTCATGTTACCACATGGAGTTTATTATTCTGCAGCAGTGCTTTCAATGAACACGTACTGTCAGTCAGTGCTGAGCATGGGTGCAACATTACTAATGAGAGAGTACCCATGCTTTTCTGTAGCCAACAAGTATTATGGGATAGTGAGTACCTTCGCTTTTACATTTTCAACCATTTTTTTAATTAATTTTTTTTGATAAAGTTTTATATAGCGCGAACAAGATCCCAAGGGATATCAGAGCACTTTACATTGGAAGGAAGGAAGGAAGGACATCAATCCAGTATTGACAACGAGTAAGAAAATACACCAGGAATAATCACATATATCCCAGACAAGTAAACGCATAGTTTCCAGACAAATGAAACAAGGAGATTAGTACAATAAACAAGTATGTAACAGTCTAAGAAAGGGGGTATATAATGCGGAAAAAAGAGCATACATCCCATATGGACATCAGGTATGAATACATGACAGGAATACTTGCATGTTTCCAAGACAAGCGAATCAGGAAGAGTAATATGATCAGCCTGAATATAACAGGAAATGAAGGGGAACACAGAATAAAGTAAAGACGAGCAGCTTAACATGAGGGTACAATGGTTGCAGAACAGTGATTTCCAACAAGTGATCCAATCCCAAATTAAAGTAAAACATTTTTTATTAGGAATCTTTTGGCTTTAAGTTTGAAAGCAGTTGTTGGAGAGAATCTGTGTACTTCCGGTAGAAGAGAGTTCCAAATCCTTGGAGCAGCCCCGGAGAAGGCTCGGAGAGCGGTTCTCTTTTTCTTAAGGATAGGTGGTTTCAGGAGGAGAGTGATTGCGCTTCTTGATGCTCTTCCAATACAGGATAATGAAAGGTTTTGCACAAGGTTCCTGGGAGTTTTGAAATTCAGGGCTTTGTGCGCTAGAACTGCAATCTTTAACTGAATTGGAGCTTCATAAGGCAACCCTTTAAGAGATTTTAGGATTGGGGATATGTGCGCACTTCGTTTGGTTCCTGTGACCAGTCTGGCCGCAGCGTTAAGTAATGCCCTGAGTGGTGCCAGGGTGTATTTGGGCAGGACGCAGAGTGTCGCACTGCCATAATCCAGCCTCGGCAGGACCAGAGCTTGTACTACCTGCTTGAAGTTCTTTTGTGGAAGGAATGGTTTGATGTTCTGAGTGTCCTCATCTAGTGATTAGCTCCCTTACACAGTTTACTAATATGATTTTTCATATTCAGCTGTTTGTCCAGGGTGATTCCTTCTGTGGAATGCCGTGCACAACAGGGACTACCCCTGAGGCAATCTCTCATTCGCTTCTGCTGACATGGATTTTGTCTTCACCTTCAATATCTCAGTTATCTGAGGTTTTAACTAGAAAACAGTGTCAAACCACAAGGCCTCAGTCACAGTTTTTGCCTTGACATTAACAGCAGAACAGCCAGTTCAACACATGCTGCTGCAGTGTGTTGTTATGATGTGTAAAGGCCCTATTGCTTGATTTCAAGTACAGACGAGTCTGGAAAGTAGAGAATGGGGAATGAACATTGACCTGCTATTTTCTTTTCAGATTCAATCAATCATATTGGCATACTGTGAATTTCCTGCAGCATTAGATACTTTTTTGAGATTTAAGTCGGGGTAGGGCATCACATGATGTACCAAAGCACACATGGAGTGTCAGTAGTAGAAGTGCTGAACCCAGGACTACTACCCTAAAAGCTGTATACTATTACAACACAAGAGGTGCATCTTATAGAGTTTGATACCATATCGGGAGGAAATGGGCCCGTTACTGACTGCACAATCATTTATACCTAGATGCCCCGAACTTAGAAGCCTACATGCCAAGAACTAGCTACTCCGTTGTATGTGATCTAATTTAGTCTTATAGAGTTCTTGTACACACAGAGATCTCTTGGTGGCAGAAAGGACAGCAGCTGAAACCGATGAATGGTACATAGATAGGTCTTAAGGTTCTTTCTAAATGGAGACTAAAAGACGGGGTCCTTATATTTAACAGAAGGACATTTTAGGAGAATAGACAAGTTGGGAGAGGAATTATTCACCAGCTTTATAATGCAGAAGATCTTACAACAGATACACATTAAAGGAGCACTGAGTTCTTTGAGGAGTGTACAAATGGATTTGGCTAAAAAACACAGATTGTCAAAACACATGCAATCTACTACTAGATGTAGTATCTTTACCAATATCCTGGCTTGAATAAAAAGCTAGTGGAACTGGCGGAGATTTGTGGAGGCTCTACAAAATCACATAGCAGTGATAATCATCCGGGCAGCTCGATTTTGAAGAATTAAGGTAGACCGTTGTTGATACCCAGATAGAATGCATTGCAGTAAGTAAGGCAAGAGCCTGCAGCAGCCTAAACAGATGATCAATCACCTTGCACAGGAAAGGGGGAGAACCATGCATATTTTGCCTACATGAAAGATGCAGGAGGCAGCAGCTGCAACAACATGGGCTAACAAAATTAAATCTTTATCCATTTTTATTCCAATTTTTATGACAGGGATGGCTTTAGTTCTGATGGTCACGATGAAGGTGTCTTTATGTCATTGCTACACCTCTTGACACTATGTTGTTTAATAATACACAAACCGAAAATCCCTGGAAACTAACCTGGAGTATCAGAGAGGATGATAGGTAGGAAGTTTAGGATGCTCCATCTCCACTACATAAATCTCCACAAAAGGTATGCTATATGTTTAACTGATCCTCCCGTGGATTATGGAGGATTGTTAATGTATATAGATTGAGGCTATACCCGTAATCAGGACATCACATTGTATTGTTGGGTACACCCTCACACACCCTATTGGTCTCATGCTTCATCTGGTCTCATCCTCATATATATATATATAACAGTTTCCCCATGGAAACTAGGTCCTACCTGTAACTACCTACTGGCAGTGCCCAGTATGTATTATATATATATATATATACACACACAAAAAAGTACACCCCTGATTCTAGTTGTGCATGGAAAGTTTCGGGGTGTTCTGTCAAGGGAGGGCCAAGAAAAAGGTGGGTCCCATAGAGATTTTACACATTACTACAACCCTAACCGCTTGACGGAATTACACAAATTACACCAAATGTGGCAGAAAGCGTCTTTTTGTTATTTGGTGCAAATCCATTCAGTAATTCTGGAAATGTTAAAGAAAATCCAAATTTGTAGATCTATGGACGTGAATATTTCACAAATATTTCATGACGAATGCTGCAATTGGCTGGCCGCAACCTGTGTAGAAAGTTGCAGCCGGCATTTTAACTAACGGGACATGGTCTCCGGGGCATAAACTAAACATCAAAAGTGGTAGAAGGGATCAGTGTAGAGGTAACCTGACCCCATGTCTGCAATATAGGGATGTGTTTCAGAGACCCCTTATGTGTAAAATACATTAAAAAACTTGTTTCTTTTCCCCACATGTGGTATTCACGAATTCTTCACGATGCTCAAGTACAGCCCCTGTGTAAAGTGACAAATTTGTGAATATTACTGCACAAATAAAAAATACATTCATACCCGTCCGCAGACCCACTCAGACACCCACACACAACACATGCATTCATTCAGACACTTATGCACCCACTCACAAACCCACTCAGTCATTCAGGCACCCAGTCAGAGACTCACGCACCTACTCACAGACCCACTCAGAGACTTGTGCACCCACTCACATACCCACTCTGAGACACTTACATACCCACTCATTGATCTACTCAGAGACTCATGCACCCACTCACAGACCAACTCAGACATTCACACACCCACTTACAGACCACTCTGAGATTCACACACCCACTCAGAAAGTCATGCACCCACTCACAGACCCACTCAGAGACTTTTGTGCCCCCTTACAGACCCACTCAGACACTCCTGCCCCCAATCACAGACACACTCAGAGACTCACACACCCATTGGCAGACCAACTCAGACACTCATGCACCCGCTCACAGACCCATACAGCCACGCACACCCACAAACCCACTCACACACATACACAGCCACACACACACCTACTCTCTGACTTATACAACCACTCACATATACAAGGTCAAAGGTTACAGGTTACAGTTAGGAAAGAAAAATGTAACAACTTTAGAAATCTACTGAAAAACCAAAGATTACAGGGACGTTTTACACATACACTGGACGTACACATGAAATGGTATACAGACTGGCTGGGAGGGTGATGGAGCTCACAAGGTGCTTCACAGGAGATGTTGGCAGCGATTCCCGAAGGCCCCAGGAAACACCCAGAAAAAGTCAGGAAGCCCTGTTGAATACCTTCAGGCAAAGCAGGCTGCAGCGATGGGACCATGAACAGCCAAGGATCAAGGAGCATAGGAATCTAGCAGGAGAGAAAGTAAGATAACCAGCAAAAAGGGAATATGAAGCGGGGAGGGGTAGAACACAAAAGCAGTGAAGGAGACAAACTAAGCAAGAGCAGGGGCCATACAACAAGCAGGAAGTTGCCAGACACCACCTTTTTAGCTCATGTACCTTATATACTGACCAGTAGGTGCTGCCAACCCACTGCCGGTCCAGATCTGGAAATGTCTGTTCTTAACCATCAGCATGTGAGCCAGCTGCCAAGAGCCAGTGGTCAGTATTCTACAATCCCACCAGGTCTTTCGTGATCTTCTAGCCTCAAACCAGACAGACTTGCGTCTCCTTCCCTATGTGCTCATCAATGAAATCCTGGCAGACAGCCACCCAAAGAATAATAGAGATGTAATACTAGCACAGAGAGAAAATCTAAAGAGAGAACTTCAATTACATGTTACTTAAAATTTCCCCTTCCAATTTTTTCAGAATAAATGGATGGTGTGGATGGTATTTCCTTCAACGCATGCCGGTGAAATATCCCTTGAACGTGGGGTTATGAAACTTGCATAATATCAGCCCAATATGTTCGTCCCAACTTTGAGTGTCACCCCTGTGCAGGTGCATTACTTCAAAGGGTTACTAATAGGAGGCACTAATGTGGTTATTCATTTACTTGATGCTGATCTCCCTGCTGCTTACTTTTCTTTCATTATAGTTGTGGTGCATGTTGTAGCCTGATAATGAGAAGCAGACACTAGAATCACATCACACCAGACCTGGAGTGACTTCCCTTCTTTCAATTCAAGGTCATAATGTAATTTCAAAGTTATTTTCTAGCCTGCAGAGCTATCTATCTTAAAACTCTCCCAGGAAACTAATAATATTGGCAAATAATTAAACTATGAAGAGTCTGGAAGTTTATAATTCCTGCAAAATTGATGTCAACAAGGAGCAATTCCAGAAGGATGTAAACTGCCCCAGAGTAAATAGACATATGATGGGCAGTTCATGGCCATTTAGCCAAATTAGACTATGTCAGCAGAGATGGCGTGTTGACAGGAGATAGGCCAGCCAACAGTAATCTGTGCATGTTGGTGGAAATCTGTCCAAGATTTTACACATTTTTTTTCTTTCAGTACAACATTTAAAGGGGCAAAAATATACACTCCTGAATGAGCTCCAATCATTTTATTTCTGTAAGTTCTTGACTATAAATGTTTTTATTCAATGCTGGCAAAACAATATGAATCCACATAAATTGACAGTCTCACAAAGTAACCTATACTCTCAGCACTATGAGTAGGCTTAAGATGATATCCTGGAATGTTAATGGTCTCCGTACCAGGCCTCGTGCAAATAAAATCATGCAATATCTCCGAGACGCCGATGCCGGGATCATTATCCTCCAGGAGACACACTTAATAGAAAGCAAAATGCTCGAGTTAGTTAAAAGGAATAGGTGGATAGAATCCTCGATCTCAACATCACAAACACTAAATACGCGGGGGTTTCTATTCTCTTCAAGAAATCCATCAGTCTTAAAATAATACAGCAGAAAGTAGACTCTGGAGGAAGATGGGCCATTGCAGCAATAGAGATAGGAGGAATGAAATTAACATTTGTAGGCTACTACGGACCCAATGTTGATGACCCTTCAGCACTGGAATCCCTATTTCAACATCTGCTGAGATTCCCAGAGCCAGTGATTATATCGGGGGATTTCAACATTACTCTGAACCCACTATTGGATAAATCTCCTAATAGTAGACAGAAAAATACCTCTAAATCTAGAAATTGTCTTACAGGTTTAATGAACCAATATGGGTATGTCGATATTTGGAGACTTAGGGAGGGCCAGAGGCAGGATTTTTCATTTAGAAACTTCAAGTATAGACAGATCTAGAATAGATTTTATCCTTACCAGTAGAGTTCTGGTTGATGATATTATCTCAGTAAACTATATCCCGTCACACCTTTCTGACCATTCCGCAGTGAAGCTTGAATTAAAATTGGACACAATGCCTCCTACAAGATTGTGGTCCTTTGATAGATCACTACTCACATCAACAGAGGATATAGAATTTCTTCAATCAGAAGCACGTGATTTCTTCATCACTAACTTGGGCTCAGCCCCAGCAGGCATTGTATGGGATGCATTTAAGTGCACATTAAGAGGCATCGTGAAGAACAGGGTGGCCTATAGAAGAAGGCAGTATATGGATGAAGTAACTTCTATTGAGAATAGCATCTCAACTGTTCAGACTGACATTGACAAGGATGGGGTAGTAGATAACCATGACTTAAATTTAAAACTTGCAGAGATGGATAGATTAAAGAACTGTCTATCATCAATCCTAGAGAAGCGTGTTTTACAGAGATGGGAGGCAAGCAAACTCTCTCATTTCCAGTATGGAGAAGGGGCAGGGAAACTACTGGCCTGGAAAATTAAATCAGATCGGGTCCGAAACAACATAGCCTCCGTTACATCAGAGAGGGGCACCTTTTCCAGTGATGTAGAAATCAGAGAAACTTTTAAATCATTCTTTGAATCTATATATCATGAAGACCAAAATGTCAGCCATAATGACATCATGAGTTGGTTAGAAGATATCTCCCTACCATCTTTAACGCTAGAACAGAGTCGCTTCCTGGAAGAGGAAATAAGTATTGCTGAAGTAGTGAAGGCTATAAGGGGATCAAAAAGGGGAAAGGCGGCAGGCACTGATGGTCTACCAAGCGAAATATATAAAAAATTGATAGCAGAGGTGTCCCCAATTTTAGCAACCTTATTTAATCAAATCTTGAGGGATGGTGCATTGCCACCTGCAACCTGGGATAATGCCTCCATAACTCTTATTTTGAAGCCAGGAAAACCTCCTGCGGAGTGTGGCTCATCTCGGCCTATCTCCATCTTAAACGCCGATTATAAAATCTTTGCCACAATACTGGCCAAACGGCTTGGCCAGGTAGCACCTGATATAATATATTCCAATCAAAAAGGCTTTATAAAAGGGAGACAGTTATGCAAGCTTACTTACGAACTAATAGGTTCCATAGATGTAGCTATAAAAGAGGCTTTGCCTCTGTCTGTCCTCACGTTGGATGCTACCAAGGCCTTCGACAGGGTGAACTGGTTGTACCTGTCGGAGGCCTTGAGAAAGTTCAATGTTGGGGATAGTTTCCGAAGAGCGATAGGCCTGCTATATCGAAGTCCTTCTGCTTCAATTCTGATAAATGGGGGCCTAACGGAGCCAATTAGGGTTACTAGAGGAACCAGGCAGGGTTGTCCCCTGTCTCCTCTTCTTTTCGATGTTTACATTGAACCCTTCGCTCAAATCTTAAGAGACAGCACACTTATTAAATCCTTTTTTTTTGGTGGCTGGGATAAAAAGGTGGCACTTTATGCTGACGATATTATGATTTTCACGACAAACTTTGGCGAAGCATATCCAGAGATCATTGACTTGGCTCACAAAGTTGGAAAAGTTTCTGGCTACGAGGTAAATGCCTCTAAGACAGAGTCAATGTCCTGGAACATCAATTCAACTGCTAATAATGAAACATCAAAACCTCTAATACGTTACCTGGGGATAAATATAGTTAAAGACATTAACTCGATAGCTTCATTAAACTTTGCCAAAACAGCAGCAGAGTGCCGAAAACTTATGAGAGACTGGTCACACCTGCCGCTTACCATTCTAGGCAAGGTTAATTTGGTGAAGATGTGTATTTTGCCAAAGATCTCTTTTTTGTTTAACTCTATTCCACTTTTTTTTTATTCTAACTTAATTTCAAAGCTACAGAGCACGATTACTAGTTTTATTTGGAATGACAAGAGTCCAAGAATTTCTTGGAAAAAAATAAGACGTCGCAGAGAGAAGGGAGGACTAGCTGGACCTGATCTTCAGGTCTACGCATGGGCGTTCCAGCTCTCGCATACACGCATGCTACTTAAAACACCAGCAGCGACAGGATTGGGCCGTATGTTCTCTACCTTATTGGACTGTGAAGGAGTAGGACAGGTTGGTTTTTTGTTTAAATTTGGAGACCCCAAATTCTTTAAAAAAATAAAATTGAAATTTTTACAGGGGTTTGCATCTACGTGGTACAAAGCGAGGCAAGCAATCAAAGTGGGGTATTACTCAGGGAAGGCTCCTATATGGGACCTACCCGTTCCCCCTGCATGGACAACAGATGCACTTACACAGCCACTAAGAGAAGCCGGAATAAGCACTTGGGAAGACCTGTTTATGGATGGATCTCTGCTTCCATGGGACTACTTAACTAGCAAAGTCGGGCCAAGTCTGTCGAGATTCAAATACATCCAGATCTCAAGTTGGACTCAGACATATAAAGAGCAGTCAACCCGGTTTAGCAGTTTACCTATAGGCGGTAATAGTGAATTGGTGTCGTCCCTGTTGGATAGCCCCACGGCAAAGAAAGAAATATCACATTGGTATACTAAGATCATCGAGGAAATGGATAGTAACTTTTGTTTACCGACATCATTATGGGCCGACTCAATGCCAGGCATAGACGTGGAGGAACATTGGTCAGCCTCCTGTGTAGCACTTTGGGACCTAGTTAAACCTGCGTGGCTCCGCAGGAACCATCTTTTCACAATACATAGGGCATACTATTCCCCACAGAGGTTGACAAAGTTTTCTCAAACAGGCCCGGTCCTATGCCCAAGGTGCGGGTTCGTCGCCGCATCTGACATCCACATGTTTTTTGAATGTCCAATTATTTCTACATTTTGGGACTCAATTGGTAACAAGTTATCCCTGTCTTTAGGGGAACACATCTCCATAGACCTTGTTCTTGTCATCTTCGGCCTGAGAAGTAAAGCCCGTAATGCTGTTTCTAATCTGCTATTTTACTCCATCCTGGCGGCACGTAGGGAGATATGCAGGCATTGGAAAGATGCTCAACCGCCCACCATGCATGCATGGCAGTCATCGCTTCTTCAGATTTCCAAACTTGACTTGGCCAGGGAAGGGAATCCTAGTAGGAGAGCTTTCTGGACTATGCTAGGGTAGTAGTGATGAGCCTGGGTTTTTTTTTCCCAGGTCCTATGATTAATGCGTGCATTGCCTACCCTTGCATCCATGGCAAATCGCCATGGCGCCATAGGGGCCTCGGTATCTCGGGCACTATCTACCATCTAACAGCCCTAAGCAAGTTCTCGTATGGCCTGTGGATTGTGTTGCTGGGAATTGGTCTCCCCCCTCCCCAATAAATTTCCTGCCAGCTACACGCTGAGACAGCACACAAACACTACCTAATATTTTGCTCTGTGGCAGCTCTTAGTTTTGATAGATTGGAGCCATGCACACAAATGAGGATAAAAAAAAAAAAAAAAACATTTAAAGGGGCGAAGAAAATCTTATGTCTTTCTGCTAAGGAACCATGGTAATCCTATACGCAGCCCAAGTTACAATCCAGTTAGCGTTTTTTCACACCAACTGATTTGTGAACTGGGTTACATTTTGTAGTGCGACTGGTTTACTAATCAAACACATCACAAATGGTCCATTGCAGACAAACGTAAAAAAATCCTTGGCTTATTAACATATATATGCAACAGGAGGCACTTTACAGCCTCCTGCAAATGGATGCAAATGAACAGATGGCGGCATGGGACTGGGAAAACATACCTCCATCCCAACATTTGCATTTCCTGCATGCTGACATTTTTTACATCAGCCTCTGTACTTTAAAGTGGCTGGGCTACTTTTAAAATAAACATCAGCATTCAGGAAAAGACAATAGGGGGGAGCGTGCAGTGATCTCATAGACCACCATCTGCTCCCCTATGGCTGACAGACACCAATCACTAGGAGATGCCACCCCAACCAAGGCGTCAGCATCTGTTCAGTTGTTTGTAATCGCACTCGGGTTTGAAACCATTGATAGATTTCATTGCGAGTCACAATT
This sequence comes from Lissotriton helveticus, assembly GCF_964261635.1. Lineage (NCBI taxonomy): Eukaryota > Metazoa > Chordata > Amphibia > Caudata > Salamandridae > Lissotriton > Lissotriton helveticus. Next base: position 1,515,355,932 of record NC_136068.1, on the reverse strand, counting down.
TATTTATTTATTTATTATAAAGTTTTGTATAGCGCGAACAAGACCCGTGGGTATCAGAGCGCTTAACATAGAAGGCGTAGAAGAAAGACAAATATATCAAACAGTTATACGAACAATATATATGAGGTAGATGATAAATATTCAAGAACACGTGTGTAGTTAGCGTTAATAGACAATTGCGGCTAGACTTCTATCATAATTATTATGTGTAAACAAGTAAGATAGTTAGGTCCTTATAAGTTCATAAATGTTCTACTCTAGGTAGTGTATTTCTTCATCAGAAATGGGGTACACCCTTCAGGCTCTCTCCCCTTTGCGGTTCATAAAAGTAAAGGCCCCATGTGAGCAGTGCGTAATTTGCAAGAAAACCTATGTGATATGGCCCTCGTTAGGAGGCCACTGCTGCTAGCACCACCCATTGCCACTGCCAGTATCATAACAGCACAACTCTGACGATCACACCAGTACACGTGTAACAATTCAGGCTAATCTCTGTCTCCAAAGCGATAAGAATTGCTTGGGCAGCAGGTTTTTTGTCATTTTAATATATATTTAGTTAATAAACAGCTGATGTGCTCATCTCTATCTTAGACAGACAGCGCAACTATGTTACACACTGTCATAAGTGCTGGTGTTGATAATTAAGTGCCGGTGACGAGCACCGGAAACCACTGGCTCAAATTAAGCACTGCATGTGAGTCGTGAAGACACTTCTGCCTCATAAAGTACCCTTAATACATTGTAATACACTATTGCAGGCACAAAGACTGAGAATTTGCAGGATATGTGACTGTAAAAGAGTTTTGTAGACTAAACCCTATGTGATAAACATTATACCTGTCCAACTCTTTGAGAAGGAAATAGATGTATGTACGAGATAGCAGATGTATGTCACTTCGTGGTGAGATTTATTTTACACTTGTGTGTTATTGGGAAGCTGGGCTTGTATGATGCGAATAAAAATGTATTTTACTGTCTATGTTTAGATGAAAGTAGCTGGGTCAAGCTCTTAGTTTGTTCAGACTATTTGCCCAGGCTAGGTTAAAGTTGTTTTAATGTTTTTTCAGTCTTAAATCTATGGGCCTGATTCACAAAGGCAATTTACACTATTGAGTAAATTTACCCTTTGGAGTATATTTACTACTCTCTGTTTAACCAAAGTCCTAGTGTAAACATACAATAAAAGTGGTAGTTACATGTCTCTTCCCCTGGAGTAATGCAGTTGGCTTACTCTTGTGGCGGTGGGTGGCATCCTTCCCTAAACAGGCATGGTAGGGCTCACAACCACCCTCAAGGGACATGAGATCATCCCTAAACCCCTTTAACTCATCCTTAATCCTATCTCATTTAGTATTAAGTGTGCCCCTCTTCCTACCCACTTCTTCCAGTCCCACCAACACTTACTACTAAAACGCAAACTTAAGTGTGTGAAGACTCCGCAGTTGGGGCAGGTAACGCCACTCACATAAGGATAGGCAATGTGGAGGCATAACATGCCACATGTCATTTGTCAATTGCAATTTGTAGTATGTTTTGTAGTACTCCGAAACGTACTGTCAGCTGCAGTTTGTGAATCAGGCCCTGTGAGTGGATGTGATTTTCTTTTAATTCATTGTTGTTTTTGAATAGATATTTTATTGTATATATCGTTAGACCTATAGTTGACCATAAACACACAATGTCCTGAAGTTTAGAGTGAATGATCTTCCCCATGTAAAGTTTGACACCAAGTACTTCAAAAAGTGGCCCTCAGAACACACCATTAATATCCCATCTGTAGCTCAGGTTCCAGTTAGATCCAAACGTATTGTTCAACTCGTGCATAAAAGGCACCCCTGACAATCCTGGTAGGTCACTCCCCCTCCGCGCAGCTCCAACTGTGTGCCCCTGCTGCCGCTGCCGCTGGTAAGTGTCCTCCGTCCTTTTTGCTTTCTGTGCCACTGTCTCCCCCTCTTGTGCCTCGTTTTCTGCTCTGTGCCACTGGTTCCCCCCCTTGTGCCCCATTTTGCCTTCTGTACCACTGTTTCCCCCTCTTTGTGCCTCGTTTTCTGCTCTGTGCCACTCGTTTCCCCCCTTGTGCCCCATTTTGCTTTTCTGTACCACTGTTTCCCTGCCGAAGTGTCCCCTGCGGCCCGTCCCCTGCCCACACACTGCTCCCAGCTGATCCTTTCTCCCACCTCCCCATATATGCCGGACACTGCACAGCTGGGCAGCGGGTGTGCCGCTGGCACGCCTAAGGCGCGCCTGAGGCAAGCCCGTTTGCACCCATCCGCGCCTGGACCGTGCCCAGTGCCAGAACCCCTGGAACCCGCAAACGCCACGCCACCAGACTCTACTACGACACCAGCACCCTCCATGCACTAAACGCCGGCCGAAACCACACCTGTCAGTCCGCCCCGAAACGGACCCACGGACCCTTCTCCTGCCGCACCTGCAGCTTCACCTGCGACAGAGCCACCAAACCTCCAAGGACTGCACCCAACCACCTCCACTGCATACTCCTCAACACCCGCTCGCAAAGCAAACACACCGTCGAGCTCTGGGATCTGCTCAACACCTCCGCCCCAGACGTGGCCTTCCTGACTGAGATCTGGTGGAATGACTCCTCGGTACCCGACATCGCCATAGCCATCCCGGACGGCTACAAGATCACCCGCAAGGATCACGCCAACGGATTCGAAGGAGGAATAGCCATCGTCAAAAAGTCCACACTCAAGGTCGCCCCCCACGCAGACAACACCCTGAACACTGCCGAACACCTCCACTTCCGGATCAACAACGACCCCAACACCACCCTCAGAAGAACACTCATCTACAGACCCCCCGGACCCCAGGCTCAGTTCAGCGACTCCATCGCCGACCTCGCCAGCACCCACGCACTCGCCTGCATAGACTACATCCTCCTCGGAGACCTGAACTTCCGCCTCGAGAACAACAACAACGCCAACCCCGCCATCCTGATCGACAACCTCGCCAACCTTGGCCTCAGACAACTCGTCACCGCACCCACCCACGCCGCCGGCCACATGCTGGACCCCGTCTTCTCCACAGGCACCCACGTCTCCTTCGACCACACCACTGAACTCCACTGGACCGACCACCGCTGCATCCATTTCACATTCAAGAAACCAACCACGCACCACCGCACCCAACAGCTGCCTCGCCGCTGGTGGAGCAAAGTCACCGAAGACCAGCTGATCCCCACCCTCACCCAGAACCCACCCGCTGACCCCACCAACCCAGACGCCGCAGCCCGCAACCTCAGAAAGTGGATCGACGACTGTGCCAACACCCTCGCCCCGCTCAAGAAACCCTCCAACAACCACGCCAGCAAGAGAGCCACCTGGTTCACCGACGAGCTCCAGACCTCCAAACGCGCATACCGGAAACTGGAGAAGATATGGCTCCACGAACGCACACCGGACAACCACGCAGCCCACAAGGACGCCACCCGCAGACATCACCACCTCATCAGATTAGCAAACAGATCCTCCTTCAAAAACCGCTTGGATAACAACGCACACGACAGCAATGAGCTCTTCAGCATCGTAAAGGAACTCTCCAACCCCGGCACCAACGCCAACAACATCCCGCCCTCACAAGAACTGTGCGACTCACTAGCCATCTTCTTCCACTGCAATATCGCTGACATCCACGACAGCTTCAACAACACGACCACCCCGACTACGCCAGACTCCACCTCCTTGTGAACACTACCAGCGCCAACTGCCTGACCTCCTGGTCCACCGTCAACGATGACGAGACACGCAAGGTCATGAACTCCATCCACTCAGGATCTCCGTCAGACCCGTGCCCAAACCACAAATTCAACAAAGCAGATGCAGCCATCGCACCCCAACTACGGAAGGTCATCAACATCTCCTTCGAAACAGTGACATTCCCGGAAAGCTGGAAGCACGCCGAAATCAACGCCCTCCTTAAGAAGCCCAAGGCGGACCCCAAGGACCTCAAGAACGTCCGGCCCATCTCCCTGCTCCCGTTCCCTGCAAAGGTCATTGAGAAAATCATCAACATGCAATTAGGCCGCCACCTGGAAGACAAAAACATCTTGGAACCGTCCCAGTCCGGATTCAGACGAAACCATAGCACCGAGACAGCCGCCACAGACGACATCAGGCGCCAACTAGACAACAGCGAAACATCATCCCTCATCCTCCTGGATCTGTCAGCCGCCTTCGACACGGTCCGCCATCGCTCTCTAAAGACATGCCTCCTAGAAGCCGGAATCCAAGAGAAGGCCCTTGACTGGACCACATCCTTCCTCTCTGGCAGAACCCAGAGCGTCCACCTCCCACCCTACCGATCCGAAGCCACCGACATCATCTGGGGCGTCCCCCAGGGCTCAGCCCGACGCTGTTCAACGTCTACATGGCCCCCTCGCACGGATGTATGACGTTACAACGCATACATTTACATCGCATGCCTTTACAACGTGGTATTTACAACGAATACCTTTACAACGCATAATGCCTTTTGGGTGCTGGATAGTGAATAGTTTAATTTACTATTCCAACTCCAGTCCCCGTGGATAGTAGGGAAGGTGTTGGATAGTACATTAAACCTATTCCCTATCCAAGAGCGCCCCCCAGCGCAATGCGCTGTAATGGTTTGCGTTGTAAAAGTTGTGTCGTAAAGGCACTGCGTGGTAAAAGTTGCGTTGTAAAGGTTGTTCACCCCCTCGCACACGTGGCCCGCCATCACAACCTCAACATCATCTCCTACGCCGACGACACCCAGTTCATCCTCCCTCCCACCAAGGACCCACACACCGCCAAAACCAACTTCCATGAGGGAATGGCCGTCACCGACTGGATGAGGAGCAGCCGTCTGAAGCTGAACTCAGACAAGACGGAGGTCCTCATCCTCGGACCCACCCCCTCAGCCTGGGATGACTCCTGGGAACAGCACCAACACCCACTGACAATGCACGCAACCTAGGATTCATCCTCGACTCCTCCCTCTCCATGTCTAAGAGAGTCAACGCCGTCTCCTCCTCCTGATACAACACCCTCCGCATGCTCCGCAGGATCTACAAGTGGATCCCGGCCGAAACAAGAAGAACGGTGACACAGGCCCTCGTCAGCACAAGACTGGACTATGGCAACGCACTCTACGCAGGATACCCAGCAAAACACCTACGACGACTACAACGCATCCAAAACGCCTCCGCCCGGCTGATCGTCAACGTCCCCCGCCGCAGCCACATCACCTCCCATCTGAGAGACCTACACTGGCTCCCCGTCGACAAGAGGATCACCTTCAAGCTCCTCACCCACGCACACAAAGCACTCCACAACGCCGGACCAGCCTACCTGAACAGCAAACTCAGCTCCTGCACCCCCACCCTCCAGCTCTGCTAGCCTCCCCCTCGCGGCTGTCCCCCGCATCCAACGAACGACCTCCGGTGGCAGATCCTTCTCCTACCTCGCCGCCAAGACCTGGAACGCCCTCCCTACCCACATACGGCAAACCCAAGACCTACTCGCCTTCAGAAGACTCCTCAAGACCTGGCGCTTCGAGCAATAGCAGCATTAAGACCCTCACGGGTAAGTAGCACGCTTTACAAGTACTCTGATTGATTGATTGATTAGTTATTTAGCGCACTGTTTGTCATCCAAATCTCATCAGTGGCCTAGCTTGCGCTTTTGCCGCCCAGGGCGATTGCAGAGTTTGCCCCCCAGGACCGGCAGGTGGAGGTAGGAGCGTGGGAGAGTTGTCAACAAACGATGACGAGCAGGGTGGGTAGGCGACAAATGAAGGAGAGAAAACTTCAGTGGTCGAAGAAGGGGGAAAAAAGTAGGGGAACTGTGGGCGGAGAATCAGAGGGCGGGAATAACCCAAATATTGGGTCAGTGGGCAGACTCAGAGGTGTGGCAGAAAGAGCAAAACATGCCTTTTTTTTTAGTATTTGTTTCCCATTTCACTAACCAGTTACAGCTTAAGATGTTATTCAATTCAACCATTGCATACACATGTTTATTTAAGGTTTAATATGAATTATTGACATTAAAATACATTCAAAAGTGGGATATGTTTCCAATCACAGAATGTCTCAAATATGTTCAAAAGCGGAATCACAAGCCGTTTATCTCAGAGCCATAGAGTTTCTTTCATCAGCACTTCTCCCTTTTTCCACAAGAGCAGTTCAAACATGAGTGGCAAAATATCCTAGTTTGCAAATGTTTTCCAGATAAGTATGGCTCTGCCGTTTTTGCCAAATAATACATCATGTGCTGCATAATCTGATGATTTTAACAAAAAAATTGATTGCAGCTCTAACGGATCAAAAGTTACTAAAAATATGACTTGTACTGCTATGAAGGGGACAGCCCTTTGCAAAGGGTGACGGGTCACCTTTCTTATGGCTGCATTGTATGTTCCACTGGTATCTAATAAGACAAACTCCTTGTAGAGACGGTTAGCATGTGTAAAAATGTCAAAATATTAAAGTATCAGAAAATCTATAGTGTCACTGATGCCAGTGTAGGGTGTAGGGTGTCAGAGCTCTTTGCATCAAACATATTACACAGAGACAATCAATCATACATGTGTAATTCACTGTATAAGAAATCTTACATAAGACAAAGGACTACAAGGTGTAGGGGTCAAATTACAACAATACTAGTAGGTAACATCGTTTAATAGTGATTGGTCTAGAAAAACACAAACTCTGAATTTTAAAAGTAATACCATGGTTGGGGGTTCATTTTAATCATCAGAATTGATTTCTAACCAAATGAACCCTTTTTTGCAACATTAGGATAATCAAAGACTGGGGCAAAAACATAGGTCTCTAATTTATACCTTGAAGTTTGCATGCAGCTCTTACTGGACAGTTAATATCTCACTGTTCAATGTTAGGATTCTAACTTATTAACTGCAAGTAACAAAAGGATCTCTCTGACAAAAGCATTAACACCCTGACCTATTTACATTATGTGCGCTTTGTGATCTGCATGGTGCATGCTCTTAGCAGCAGGCACATTAACCATCTGCGATTCCTTTCCATGAGTCAAAACACCATCTCTCTCTACTAAGAACATTGATCACCAGAGTTATCTTGACATTTTTATTGTTGCCTCAAATTGCTGGAGGACAGGTAAGTGCTTTTAAAACCATATTATACTTGCAAACACGATGCCCCCACCCAAAGTCAGCGCCTGGTGCGGTCACATTGCCCTAGAGCCACCCTGCTCAAGGGTCCTGTGACCTTAGAGTCATTGTCACTCTAGGGTGTGCTGCTTCATAGGCCTGCCTGCAAGACTAGCGGTAAACTTCAGCATGAATTGTGGTGGACAGGCCTTCAAGATTAAACCACAATTGCCACTGCTAGGGTCCGCCTGCTGGTGCTAAGATACCAGGGCTTTTAAGATTTTGCAGGCCTTCTAAGGTCTAGCATGGGAATGTGCTCCCTCAGGGGGAGTAGTCCGGTGGACTGGTCGTCATGAAGGCTGAACCTAATACCCCAGTTCCAAATTCAGCAGCTCTTTCCATAGTGCCACATCCACTCCCACACTGAACACCATACTGCCCCACTGAGAGAAACTTACACTGCCTTCAACTACAACCACATTGTGCCCCGCTATAAACACCTGGATGTAACTCAATTCAAATTACATACTAGACAAGAGTAATAGGCTGCCTAAAATGTTTTTAACACCATCCTAGAAAAAGCAAATGCTCATTGGGAATGTAAGATTAAGTAAAGTATGTGAAATGTAAGCAGGAACAATATGGTTATCTTAACTTTTTTACACGGCACCCTGACTAAGAGGGTGAGTCGCTTGTTGGAACAAAGATTATCAAGCACGAGTGGTAAAACTGTTTAGATGCTACCGTGGATGCTCAATTTAGATTTCCGCGCTTAACTTTTTTATATTCTCCTTGTCACTGATTTTGCGCCGTAATAATTGATAGAAATCAATTTTTAAAACTGTATTAATTGTCACTGAATTACTAGTGCCTCTCACCTGCCCAGACCCCGGTCCACCGCGGCGTATGCCGTTTGTTGCGGAGGGTCACACAGGCAGTCATACCCACTTCCGGTTGCTAAGACGGAGGAGACAGTTTAGCGCTGTAGTGTATCCGGCCCCCTTCCCTATTTAATCTCCAGGGAGGCGCGGACGCGCGCAGCGGCGCGCCAAAGGCAAGCCCGTCTGCGCCCGTTCACGCCAGAACGCTGCCAGCTGCCATACCACTATCGTCAGCTCAGGCCGGTCCTCACACTTTATCTAATCACATTGCCCTTCGAAAATGGCCGCTGTGACCCCTCCTTACATTAGGTACACATGAAATGAACTTATTGCATTAAACTGTTCTCACTTTCCGGCATCAGAAACACTATCAACAGATCTTCGGAAGGCCCCCTGTGCTGTCATACTAGACCCATCAGCAAAAACTTGCACAAAGACAGATGATGCTCAGACTATTCCCACTAGCCCCACACTGGCAAACTATACGGCCATGTACTTCAACGGCAGATCCATTCCAAGACATGCTTTAGAGATATGGAGCCTTCTTGACCTCGAAAAACCAGATCTATGCTTTATATCGGAGACATGGCTACACGAGCATGCCATTCCTGACCTCCACATAGCCTTTCCCCAGCAATACTCTATAGTCAGGTTTGACAGAATAGGGGGAAGGGGAGGAGGAGTACTGATAGCAGCCAAGGAGAGCATTAATGTTTACATTATAGAAAGCCTCGTGATAAACGATTCGGAAATTATAGTTTTCAGAGTGAATAACCTGGGAACAGAAGAAACATGGAAAGGGGCCTTGCTATATCGACCCCCAGGGAACAAAGGAGATTTTGCTAACACCTTACTGGAAACCATAGCCCTTCACGTATTAACAGCAGACCACTTCCTAATATTGAGGGATTTTAACTATCATGCCGACGACCCGTCAAATACTGACACAGAAAAACTAATCTCTTCCATGAACACCCTCAATTTGACTCAAAAGATCACTGGTCCCACCCACCAAGCTGGCCATATGCTTGATCTCCTATCTACCAACTCTCTTAATGGCTCGACATCCAACCCTATTCCACTATTGTGGACCGACCACTATCTGGTGAAATTCGCCATAAATAGCCATAAAGCAGAAATGAAAAGAAATAAAAATAAAAAATCTTGTAGGAACATGAAAAAGATCACTTTAGCCGCCTTTTCTGAGAATTTTGTGGCACATGAAATTGATCCAAAGGAAAATGTTAATCTTGCAGCTATGCATCTAGAATCTGCCATTGGTAAAGCACTGGATAAAATCGCCCCTCTGCGAATGGTCCAATGCAGGGAAAACATTTCTCCCTGGTTCACTGACCAATTAAAAAACCTTAAAACTTCAACAAGAAATGCTGAGAAAACCTGGCAGAAAACAAAAAATTCAAACAATCGTAAAACCTATCAAATCCTGCACACTAAATATATGAGGGAAATAAAAACAGCAAAAAGAACACACTTAGCTGAACGAATAACTAAAGCTGAGAATTCGTCTAAGGAGCTTCATCACATTTTGAAGGAATTCACCTCCTTTAAGAGCCCACAATCAATATTAAAAACTGAAGAATGGACGGAAGACCTTTCTAAATTCTTAGATGATAAAATTATAAACATATGCAAATCTTTTGAACTGGAAAATACACCCCCTCAATATTTACAACTGGACCCATACGCTGAAGAATCTGTATATACAAATGACCTTTCCCCGAGATGGGCCATTTTCGATCTGTTGGATAATGAAAAAACTATGCGAGTAGGACGAAAAATCAAATCAGGCTCCCCCAGTGACCAACTAACCTCCAAATTATTAGCCATCCTTGCCCCATCACTAGTAGACCCTGAAAGAAGCAGAGTTCCCAAAAATTTGGAAGGCAGCAAGAGTTAAACCTATATTAAAAAAACCTAGCGCCGATGCAAATGCCTTTCTAAACTATCGCCCTATCTCCTTGCTGCCATACTCAGGGAAAGTGTTGGAAGCATTTGTAAATGAACAACTAGTAAATTACCTTGAGACAAACAACCTACTCGATCCCTCACAGTCAGGTTTCCGTGCTTCCCACAGCACGGAAACAGCACTGATCGAAGTCGTCGATAACATTAGGCTCGCTCTCGATAAACGTAAATCTTCCATTCTTGTCCTTTTAGATTTATCGGCTGCCTTTGACACCATCTCCCACCAGATCTTGATCAGAAGACTGTGGGAGTGTGGTGTCAGAGGGCAGGTTTTAGAATGGTTTGTCAGCTACTTGACTAACCGAACAACCACACTACAGGCAGACAATACGCTGGCTAGCACTAGGACCGTTACAAGAGGTGTGCCTCAGGGCTCCATTTTGAGCCCCTCACTTTTTAATGTTTTTATGGCTCCCCTGGCCAATGTGATCAGAGCATTCGGGATTGATGTGTTATCCTACGCGGATGATGCACAAATACTGGTTACACTCGGCTCTGACGCAAACGACACTAAAAGGCGTTTTAAAATGTGCATGGTAGAGGTAAAAAATTGGATGGGTCACAATCACCTCCAGCTGAATGGCACCAAATCTGAAGTCATGCTATTTGGGCGAGCAAATGAACACTGGACCCAAGATTGGTGGCCTTCGGAATTAGGGGAGTGTCCCGTTCCAAAGGAATCAGTCCGCAATTTAGGGTTCCACGTGGACAACAAGCTGTCCATGAAAGATCAGGTTAATCATACGGTGGGCACCTGTTTTGGAATCATGCGGAGTCTACGCAAGGTCTTTAAATGGATACCAACCGAAGCACGCAGAATTCTGGTCCAGGGCCTCATCGTAAATAGGCTTGATTATGGCAATTCACTGCTTCTCGCCATAAACGAGGGCCATACCAGGAAACTGCAGGTCATGCAGAACACGGCCGCCCGTCTGATTCTAGACCTACCTAGACGATCTCCCTCACTGCCATGCCTGAAAACCCTACATTGGCTCCCTATTAACAAAATAACTATTTTCAAGACCATGTGCCTGGTTCATAAACACATGTACGGTCGAGGACCAAAATACTGGACCCAGAAATTGACATGGTACTTGCCTGGTAGACAGCTGAGATCAAGCACCAAATCACAGCTCACGCCGCTCAGAGTTCAAACGGCCAGAAATGGTGGTCGTGCCTTTTCTTTCAGGGCACCATCCCTATGAAACGAACTCCCCTTCAGTTTACGTAGAACAACCGAACATATGATCTTCCGCAAAAAACTGAAAACCTGGCTCTTCTGCTAGTTCCACCCTCTGGCTCATTCTCCCACCTCAGGATCATCCGCATGCGCCATGAGACTCCCTTGGGATGTGATATGTTGCGCAATACAAGTATCCAGACCAGACCAGACCAGACACTCATTATTCAGAAATCAGTGAGTGCTTTTGCCTTAAAAGTTAAGGCCATGACTACAGGGTCCAGAAGGGAACCGTTTCAATGCCCATTGCTTATATCCTTACAAAACGTAAGCAGTATGATTTAAAATGACCACATTCGTGAACACACAGCCTCTGTACACATTTTCTTTTTCAATGCACCCATTATGCATGTATTCCACAGTACCTCCAGGAATGGTGCACTTTCCCAGGGAAAACAATGTTGTTCAACGAGAGGAGAAAACAAAAGTAGCGATTCACTGGCAAAAACTATAAAGTGGTGCTAATGTGTCTGGTTGTGAATAAAATCAATCTGGCCACTTTGCGACCACTCTGTCTTGCTTTAGTTAGTTATTTATTTTTCATATTTCATATGTTTTTTATTTCTCTCCATCCCGAGGCTGCACTTTGACATTGAAAAATGTCAAAAAAATACTACGATTCCAGCAAAAGTGTTTTTCTTTTTTGGATCCATTTCACATGGGAACAAATAAACGAAAGGAGAGGAAAGGAAAGAAAGGGTAAGAGCCGTTTCTTGGAGTCACGGTTTTCAGTAAGTGAGGAGGCACTAGACAGAAATAGAGGGCAAAAGAGGTGGAGGGTGGCAGCTGACAACGGCAGGGCAGGAGAAGTGCACACTGTCCTTAATTGTCTTCGGTGGGTAAGAAGGAAAAGACTTGGGGCCCGATGTAGGTAAATCTTTTTTACCACTTCTTAAATACCGATTCATACCGAATCGGTATTTAAGAAGTGGTAAAAAAGAGGAGGGCAGATGTAGGTAATTAATCACCGAATCGGAAGGAATCGGTATTTACCGATTCGGTAAATACCGAATCGGTAATGCCCATTGATTCCTATGGGCATTGAAGCCCATAGGAATCAATGGGCATTACCGAATCGGTATTTACCACATCGGTAAATACCGAATTTTGCAAGGATGCAGGGGGTGTCACTTTGACACCCTCTGGCACCCCAATTACAGGCATGTGTGCCATGTGGCACACATACATGCCCTAAGGGCATGTTTGTGTGTCACATGGCACAGGTGTGCATGCACAGATGTGCATGCACACCTGGATTCGGTATTTCACCACCCAATTGGATTGGGTGGTAAAATACCGACTCCTAAAGGCCTGTGGCACTGTTTGCAGTGCCACCTACATGTGAGATTTACCGAATCGGTAAATTTACCGACTCGGTAAATTTACTGATTCTGTAAAAAAGGTCCCCTACATCTCAATGACCCATTTACCGGTCGGTAACGGCCGAATTTGTCCGTTACCGACCGGTAATGGCCACCGGCCCATAGTCCTTTTCCTTCGTAGCCCACTCTACCTGTCCCCAAACACAGAGCCGTATTTATAGGCCTTGGTGATTTCTGCTGTCTTGGGATGCATGTTTTAAAAAAGAAAGTAGGGGAACAAATCTATGAAATTAAATAAGTAGGGGCATGCCGTGACCTGCCGATCCTCCCCCGTTTGACCACTGGAAAACCTACCTTGCGCTCAGCGCCGCTGCCAAAAAAGTGCCACCCGGTGCGGATAGCCCCCTCCTCTTCCTCCCCTAGCTACGCCACTGAGCCTCATTATCCACTTCTATGTTGTAACCAGACTCTTCATACACTCCATGCTACTGTGGGAAGCACCATATGTAATATGTCGCATGTAGATCATATCCAGGGTGGCTCCTCCAATAGGGAGGATGAGCACCGCCCGCTGCTTTCTCGCAGTGCGAGAAGCAGAAACATAAAATGGTAATAACTACCATTTTATGTTTCTGCTTCTCGCACTATGAGAAATTAGAAGGGTTTGGTTGCAGGCGGGTGGATGTGCGGTCTGCTGGGCAGGAGTGGAGGAGTGGTGTGCCCACTCCTGAATGTGCATGACTGGTTTGGTCTGGTATACAGCCTTTACAACGAAACTTTTACAACAAACTACCATTACAACGCAACTTTTACAACGCAAACCATTACAACGCATAGTGCTGGGGGGCGCTCTAGGATAGGGAATAGGTTTAATGTACTATCCAACACCTTCCCTACTATCCACGGGGACTGGAGTTGGAATAGTAAATTAAACTATTCACTATCCAGCGCCCAAAAGCATTATGCGTTGTAATGGTATGCGTTGTAAAACTTACGATGTAAAGGTAGGCGTTGTAAAAGTATGCGTTGTAACGTCATACATCCGTTTGGTCTGACCTCTGGGATCGACCAAACCAGTCATGCACACTCTGCCCTTCTCCATGTAGGCTGGAGACAACCTACCTGGAGAACCTGGCTGGGTCATTAGCACCTGGCTGGGTAGCGTCTTGACCAATCACAACGCTGCTTGCAGCATTGTGATTGGCTTAGGGGTAGGAGCCTAGCTGCCTGCTTTCTGTTCCTGGAGGCAAGAGAGCAGGAGAGGAGCAGAGACGATGCGAAACCCAGCTGGCAGGAAGGTAAGTTGAAGTTTTTTTTTTATTATTAAATTAAACCCCCCACCCCGCGTGTCCCCCACCCGTGAGTCATGACGGCCATAACTGATCATATTCATCCAGAAGAAAGGTATGTAATATGTCGCAGGCAGGTCGTCCCCGGCTCGCACCTGAGGTTTCAACCACATCACCCACATTCTAATGTGCTTTCACCAAAGCTCATATGCTCTTCTAAATAGCTGCATTCACTGTAAATAACAACCTACGTATATTCCAGTTTCATACATAATTTTTTTCACATTTCGGTGTCTGTGAAAAAAAGATCTCAAATGACATAAAAAGAAAATACAAAGAGTTCCCGATACCACAAACGTTACCTTTGTGTCTACACATATACCTTAAACGAACCCTTTTAAAAATAAGCATAAAACGCACCTTTTCAAACTAAACCTCGATATTCAACCACTGTTTTCTCGTACAAATGCATTTGTTCAGAATGGTTTTTATTGCATAACCTTTTCTTTCTTCCTCTCTTGATTTCCCTCCAGGGGTTATTTCATGGTTGTACTCGTTCGGTTTTTTGGGAATGCCACATTGCTATGGTGAATGAGTCCACCCCGTATAAATACCTTCAATAAATACATAACCATCCATAAATAAAAAAACATAAAAATTGGAATTTTCCATTACATTAGATATCCCCTGGGGGAATAATGCATACGTTTAATAAGGAGATGCCAAAAGAACGAGGGGTACTTCGGACTGACTAATGGTACATTGAAGTTCTGGCCAAAAAGGAGGGCTTTCTTGCTGTCAATCTCTGATGAGTCTTTTCTTGCCATTATGATGTCACTGCATGTTGTGTCACTTCTCCCATAATGCCTGAGGTGGGAGCTTTGGTAGCCAAGGGAGAGGTGCCTGCTTATCCTCCTATGGAAAGCTGGTCACTCAGGCTTCCTGCTCATCCAATCAGTGACCAAGCTGGCAAGAAAGTCTGCAGAGTTCTCAGCTTGATGGGCACAGGTTTGTGCTTGAATCCATTTCCTCCCTACTGCAACCAGGACATGGACTGAGGTTAGCCAGGACAGAAGGATGAGAAGCATCCATGTCCTCCTGGCCATCATGCACCTCTGCCTCGTCATCTGGGGCAAGCCAAACCGTGCCCAAGAGTTGCTGCCATGCAGTCTGAACCTCTGCGAGTGCCCACTACCCACCTGCTCGGAAGACACGGTGCCAATGTGCGTGTGCCCAGCCCAGGTCCACAGCGCTGACAAGGCAGGACTGTCCATCTTGTCCAGTGAAGCCCAGGCATTAAAGTGCCAGAGGGCATCCCTTGCTTGTGTGAAGGAGAGGTGCAACCGGACAGTGCTTGCTCTGTGCCATCCCTCGAGCTGAGAAAACAGAGCAAGAGAAGCAGAGACTGAAAGATGGAGGCTGCCCTGCAAGATTAAATAAATCCAGATCCTGCAAGACTGGCATTTTACCCCCCCCCCCACTTAGTATTCTCGATTTTCATTGTATAAGCTCATTTTGCTATCATCACAGTTTATCATGAAAAGGTATGTTTTTATGCAGGTCAAAGAACCATAATGTATTATTCTGATGCCTGCATATCAATTTAAAGATGCATAACTTATTTGGCATATTGTAAATAATATGTATACCTGTTCTGAGAGAGTGGTTTATGAGGCTAAGAAGAACAAAGATTTTTTTTAGTTTTAAAATACTGCATAGAATGCTTTAAAGAGAGTTCTAGAAGTAAAAGGAATACAATAATTTTGAAACATACTTTTAGGATACTAATCTCTAATTTGGGCCAATGCAACAAATAGAAAAGAACACAAACATGATTAATTGGCCCAAATCAATTGAGACAGCCTTGTGAAGAAAGGGAAAAACCACAGTCAATGCCACCCTGAAGGTGGTACAACTTTACAGCAGTGTTTGATCTGAGCTGGTGGTTGAAGGTGAGGCCCACGCGGACTCGTTTTTGGGGACTGGCACTTTTTTTTTCTCATCAGATTTTGAACCAGAGCACGGGAGAGAAAACACGAAATGGGGAAAGAAGGAGGAAGAGAACTGTTGTAACCTAGTTCTGGTTTCCCCCCGGGACCCTATGACAAGTGGTGTGTGCCAGCTCTCCTGCGCGAGAGCATCCCTTGCCCCCCACCCTTCCCATTGGTTCCCCAACATTCCATCCTGTCCAGGTTCCGTTCCCCTGCCACCCACTGCCATTATTATTCTGACTAACTGACCTACGCACCGCCTTAAGGTGTGGGGCTGATTTAATAAACTTCTACTTCATACTTCACCTTGACCCTGACTTTCATTTCAACAGTGGCGACGAGGATGGGATCCGAACCCACGCGTGCATAGCACAATGGATTAGCAGTGACAGAGGAAGAAAGCTGGGATGAAAATGAACAAGAAAGAATGAAATAGAGGGGCAGGTAGTCAATAGAGCTGGCCAACCGCATCTGAGCAAAACATCTGGCCCCAGCACCTATTCTTTTAGAAATTAAGCACTGCTAAACAGCAATCTCAAATTCTGAAGTTTCACCTTTAGATCATCAAAATCCAATTGATGGTTTGAGGATAGGAGGTAAGAAGTTGGGAACGCCAAACTGTTGACATTAATTTCTGTTCCTGCATTTTTTGTCCCATCCCCCATAACTTTATACATCTCTGACAGTCTTCCCTTAATGTACAGTGTTTAAGATTGATTTCCG
Source organism: Lissotriton helveticus (assembly GCF_964261635.1). Taxonomy (NCBI): domain Eukaryota; kingdom Metazoa; phylum Chordata; class Amphibia; order Caudata; family Salamandridae; genus Lissotriton; species Lissotriton helveticus. The sequence goes on along the minus strand of NC_136068.1, from coordinate 1,515,339,387 downwards.
CATTTAGAGGCTAGTGCAGGTAATGGTCTTGCCAATGTATGTTGTTTCTGCTGGAATGCTATCTACAGGACCTGTTAACCATTGACCCTCTTTTCAGGGTAAATAAGAGGTGTGAGGGGACTATTAGCAAAGAAAGGCTCCCATGTAAATGCCTAATCTACACTGCCGTAGAGTGGGGCAGTACAATACCTAAGCATTTTGTCTATTTTTCCGAAGTGCCTATACAAAAAAACAGTCCCTGTTTAAATAAAAAACGTATCTTGTCCCTGTTACAGGATATCTCAGTCTTGAGAGTGACAGTCTAATGAATTCACATTGTTGCATCTTCAACAACCCTCTGTTGATTAGGGTTTGTGAAGTCGAATATAGCTGTGTGGGAGAGGGTCAGGATGGTGTTTCCTTTAGCTCTGCAGCAATAGGAACTTTATTGTGAAATGGTGACAATCAAACCAATAAGCATTGGCAGAGCCAATGTGTCTGGCATTGACTGAAGAGTGGCAGTCATAAAATGCTTTGGAGGCTCGTTGATCCAATTGTCCTGCAGAGCTATAAAATTCTGGAAAATTGCAGCAAAAGAACTGGGTAAAAAAGCGATCTAACATGAGTATCCCTGAATTGAACTGTTTGCACACTTGATAATTGCACAGTCTACATGTTTTAATATTTTCTACTGAATGGTCTGCACATTTTTCAATTGTACTGATTATACTTTTTAAGATTGTTTCTTAGTCTAATTAGCTGATGATTGTCTGAGAATAGGACCTCATTGTGTTTTTATCTTTAGTTTTTATAAATGTGGTTCCAATGTTTTATGTACAACAGTGGTTTTCCCACTCTTTTATGATTTCTAACGAAATCAAATAAAAGTATTATTGACTTGACTTGACTGCCATCCGTCTGTCTTTCTCAAGGCTTATTCTGCATTGACATCGTTTTTGCAAAAATGTATTGTTGAGTGTACTTCCATACCCTTGCCAATATAAACAAAAAACATTCTAAAAAGCAAAACTGTTCTGCCCTGGAGGGAACTATTTTCAGTGTGCATGTGCTCCTTGTGAATGAACAGACTGCAGTCACTCACAGTGGTCCTAATAAAGAGTTGGTCAGAATTATCCGAGCCCTGCATACAACCTGTCTGTGCTACCACCTGCGGCCCATGCAGGTTAGAGCGGTGAAGCCGAGTGGGGGGATTTCGACGGACAATGACGATGGAAAATTAAATGAATAATACATTTGTCTGTTGAAATCCAACCCCAGCCAGCCCCACTGCTCCTCCCTGCATGGGCCTCTGCTTTGTTTTAGGATCAGAATTCATAGTTGGGTGGTATTTACTGCCTCTGGTAATTACAAGCTACATTAAATATCTCACCCTTCATTACATTTCAACAGGTCATACCTGCTGGAATTAAGCACAGGAAAAGTGGACAGTATTTAAGGTACCATACAGATTTTGGTGCGATAAGTTCTAAAATCCACATGTGATTCTCCAGAACTTAATAGGTGCTATTTATGGCACTTGATGAATATTGTAAACATGGGTATCATTATTTTTAAGGTGTGAAAAAAAGCACCTGGATTCAAACAAACTCAGAGTTAGGTCCAATGAAGATAGCCAGTAACTGATCCTTTACCCCATTCTGTATGCTGTTATAAGCAGAACAAAAATGTGAATGACTCAATAACTGATCAATGGATTAAGAGGCCTAGTTGAAAGCCCCGGTACGTAAATATATTTTAAGATGTCATAGAACAAGTCATGAGTGATGTAATATGTGACATTCTTGTACTACCTGAGGAAGGCGGAAGCTGAAACATTGTAGTGGAAATATATTTTTGTACTTTGGTGAGTCCGTTATATATGTATATACACACATACATACATACATATTGTTAGATCTGGGGGTTTCTAGTTGGCAATGGTGTTCACCTTTGTCCAAAGAGGGACCCTTACTTCTAAGTCAGGATAAGGGGATTACACTGCTTAATAACCCCTGCTCACCCCCTTGGTAGCTTGGCACGAGCAGACAGGCTTATCTCAGAGGCAGTGTGTTAAGCATTTGTGACTATACACAGTAATACAGTGAAAACCCTACACCTTGGCAGAAAGGTTTCTTGTTCAGAAGTGATCTAATTTCTTGGGATCAGGGTCCCAATATTTATACCCCAAAATCCTTTGTTCTCTGAAGGCAGAGAGGCCTCTACCTAGTCCAAACCAGTTCCTGAGCACTTTGGTTACATGACTCTCTTCTTCCTTTCACTGTGCAGGGCAGAGACATCAGAGGCCCCACAGGAGGTGGAGCCAGCACAGGGGAGGGAAGATACAGCTCTGGAGCACTCTGTTGACATGATTCCTCCTCTCCTTTCACAGTGCAGGGCAGAGACATCAGACAAGCCATACGAGCTGGAGCCAGCATTGTAGAGGGAAGGACTAGCCCTATTCAGGTCCCAGGTGGGAGACCGCAAGTTCACCAGATAAGTGACATAACTCTTGCGCTCCACCACCTCATATGGACCGGTCCACCTATCCTGGAGCGCACAAGGTCCACTGGGGCGATGACCCAAACTTTCTGTCCAGGTTGAAGCTCAATCAGAGTGGCATTCTGATCATACCACCGCTTCATTTCCTCCTGGCTGGCTTCCAGATTCGCCTGAGCGAGATCTCTGAAACGCCGAGTCTGGTTCCGGAAGGCCAACATGTAACTATATACATCCTGGAGAGGTTTCCTGGGAGATTGCTCCCAGCCTTCCTTGACCAAACTCGAAGGTCCTCTTACCGGGTGACCATACAAAAGCTCAAAGGGGCTGAACCCTAGAGACTTTTGTGGCCCCTCTCAGTAGGCAAACAGAAGGCATGGCAAGAGGACGTCCCACTTACGTCTCATTGGTTCCTCAAGACCCATGATCATGCCTTTGAGGGTCCGGTTGAATCTTTCAACCAGCCCAATACCTTGTGGGTGGTAAGGAGTGGTGAACTTGTAGGTAACACCACACTCCTTCCACAGAGACTTCATATAATTGGAAATGAAGTTTGTACCTCGGTCAGACACAACCTCTCTGGGAAACCCCACATGGGGGAAGATCCCCATCTTTGCACGTCCCACCACGGGGGCCATCACTGTCCTGAGCGGAATGGCTTCCGGGTACCGGGTAGCATGGTTCACAAAGACCAGGATAAGCCAGTTACCCATGGCTGTCTTGGGGTCTAGTGGCCCCACAATGTCAATGCCCACCCGTTCAAATGGGGTACTGACTACAGGAAAAGGTTGGGGAGGGGCCTTGTGCCTCCTTCCACTTTTCCTACTTGCCTGGCATGTTTGACAGGTCCTACAATGAGTATCTGAACTCTTCTGCATCTGGGGCCAACAAAAGTGGGAGACAAGCCTTTCAAAGGTCTTGTTCTGCCCCAGATGATCAGCTAAAGGAGCATCATGAGCCAAACCCAGTAGGAAGGCTCTGAAGCGCTGGGGTACCACCAGCACACGGCTGACCCAGGCAGACAGGAGACCTTTCTCCCAGTAGATCCAATGTGATCCAGACTGATCACCTGCTGCCTGGTTTGTGACCTGTTGCCTCAAACCCATAAGAGAAGGGCACTTCTGCTTCTCGTCACAAAATTCCTCCTTGGAGGGACCTCCTTCTTTCTGCCAATGGGTCAGCTCAGGTAGGTTCCCCAGTTCAGAAACTTGCTCCCCTGTAGGTTCCAGGGCATCCCCCTCAAGGTCTGCCTCCTCCTGGACCGTGGGAACAATGGGGGCTGGTTTCCCATGCCCCCTACCTCTTCTCTTTAAGGCAGGTCCCTGGGCCAAACTTTCAGGCTCCAGGGTCTCTTGAACACCCTTAGCTGCAAAAGACCGAGTGGTCACACATGCCCACTCAGGCAGACCCAACATCTCTTAATGCGCCTTCCTCTCCACCTTAGCCCAAGGGGAGCTTTATAAATCATTGCCTAACAGACAATCAACAGGCATGGATGGCCTCACAGCTACTTGAAGAGTACCAGAGACCCCCCCACTCAAAGGGAACTTGAGCCACTTTGCAATGGCTCTCTGTGTTGTCAGCGGCAACAACTGGGAAGAATGCATTGGGGACCACCTGCTCTTCAGACACCAAGTGACACTTGACAGATGTCACACTTGCTCCTGTGTCTCTCAGAACCTCCACTCTATTGCCATTAATGGTCACCCACTGGCTGTATTTTTTAGTGTTATCAGGCAGCTGAGTTCTAGGGACCATCTCAAAGTCTCTAATGAGACAAGGGACATTTCTGCGGTACCCCACCCACCTTGGGCACCCATCCAGGGTTATACTGGCCATATGACGGGTGGGGCGCGGGATGGCACATACTGACCCTTTTGAGGGCACTGGGGATCACACCAACGGTGTCCCACCTGCTTACACTGAAAGCAGGTAACAGGCCCCCTATGAACAGGTTTACTTGTCGGGGGTTCTGACCTCTTCTCAGGGGGAGGCTGGGAACCCTTACCTTGGTTCTCTGGGAATTACTTTGGGGACCTTTTTAGAACTCTTGTCTCCCTCACGCTTCTGCTGGGGACCCTGCCCACTTTTGGTGGAGTCTCCCACAAGACCCTTGTGGTTCCTGGTACTGACCCAGCGGTCCGCCTCTTCAGCAAACTTTCTAGGGTTAGTCAACTTACTATCAATAAGGTGCTGGAGTAGCTCTGGAAAATAATTAGCAGACAAGAGCTCCCTAGCAATCAAATCACAGAGAGCTTGAAAATTATCAACATTGCTACTCCTCACCCAACCATCCACAGCTCTCAAAAAGAAAGACACATATTCTACCCAAGTGGTTCCCTCAAGTTTCTTACAATTCCTGAACCTCTGTATATAGAGCTCTGGAGTTAACCCATACCTTGTCATCAGTGCTTCTTTCATGTGGGCTTAAGACATCCTATGAGTACTGAGCAAGTCTAACAAAGTATCCCTACCTTCAGTTAAAAAGCAACCCCACAACCCCGCTCCGCTATCCTTCTCAGGGACCCGGTGGGTCAACATTGCTATCTCATAGGCTGCAAACCACTGCCCAATATCTTCACCTTTGTGGAAATCTTTGATGACATCCTTGGGAATATGTACCCTGCCTTCCGAAGGCACAAATAGTGCGCTGCCACCAGAGGGATTGATTTCTAAGCCCTTGACCTTGATCTCTAACTCCCTCAACATTCTTTCATGATCCATTCTCATTCTCTCCCTTTCCAAGGACAACCTATTATTCTCTGTTTCCTCTGACTCTCCATTTTAAGCTTAGCCAACTTCAGGTTCAGTGCCCTATTTCTCTCCCTGTCTTCCAATTGTCTGGGGGGCAGGTCTTTGGAAGAGATGCTGCTGCCAGGTGGAGACGGCACCCCTCCCCTGGCTAAAAACTCTGGCACATCAATTTGCCCATCTGCATCCCCAAAAGGCTCCTGTTATATTCTATGTACTATGTTTGACATGATGTTATATGCTCTATGATTGTTAGGCGAGTTTACTTAGACATTTGATTACAGCTTCTTAAATCTAGTGGTGTAAAACACCTCAAGAGCTCTTTATATTATCCACAGGCCAATGGCCTTGTGGAGAGAATGAACAGAGTTGTAGGTGAGTGTATCAAATGGGCTGTCAAGCATGATGTGTTTGCTTCACTGGAAAGTATGTTGTGGTTCTACAGAACCACACCTCAGTCTTCTACTAAGTTTTGTCTGTTCGAAGTTTTAAGGGGAAGGAAAGGTAATACTAGTTTTCGACCAGGATGGATGGGCAAATGGTTTGATTCTTTGGTTGCTGTTGAATTAATTATGGAAAGTGTTAAGACCAATGTTGATATCACACAGGGAAAAGAAAAAGAAAGGTTTGACAAAAGGAAAAATGCCAAGATTGTTACTTTGTGTGTTGGTGATTTTGTAAGGATCAAGAATCCTGTGCATACAAAGAAAGGAAAGTGCAAATTTGGTGAACCTATCAAGGTTGTCAGAATTGGCAACAATGCCGTTCAAGTAGAAGGGGGTTGTTGGTGGAATGTATTAAAGGTAGTCAAACCCAGATCTTCTTGTTCTGGTTCAACTGGTCTTGATTCAAAGGGACAAGACAGCATTGATACCAATTGGTCCTCTTCTTTTGGACAGAGGAGGGAAAGTTCTAGAGTTCCTATTATTCCTCGTAAGTTTACTTAGACATTTGATTACAGCTGTCACTGGGTTTATGATGTCACTGCATCTGGAATGTTATGTTTTCAATGCTAGAGTCAACTGTTCTGGAGGTGGATGTTACCAGCAGATGATGAGCTGTGTAGATCTTTCTACTTAATAAATATAACTCAAGTTTCACCAGCTTTCCTGAGTTTACTCAGTTTACTACAGCTCCACCACAAGAGCAGGGACATTTCTGGCTTCTACCCAGGCCCTCTGCGCCTTTTGCTAGTCTTCCTTTTTAGAAATGCCTGGTGTAGCAAATTCAATTTCCTGCAGAGATACTTGAGCTGTTTCACAGTGTAGGTTTCCAACCTCTCTTCCTCAAAATCAAAAAAATTGGGAGTTTTCAGGAAAAACTAACAGTCCAAGGAAAAAGGATTCTAAAAAAAGTATGTGGTCACGTTTGGTCTGCACTCACTACTAGTGTACACCAATCACTGTATATGAAACACAAATGCAAAGTCCAAATCCTCACCGATGACCACCAATGTTAGATCTGGGGGTCTCTAGTTGGCAATGGTATTCACCTTTGTCCAAATAGCGACCCTTACTTCTAAGTCAGGATAAGGGGATTACACTCCTTAATAACCCCTGTTCTCCCCATTGGTAGCTTGGCATGAGCAGACAGGCTTATGTCAGAGGCAGTGTGTTAAGCATTTGTGAATATACACAGTAATACAGTGAAAACACTACAGATGGACACAACACAGGTTTCATAAAACTAAGTATTCTTTATATAGACTTAGACACAAGACCGCGAACGACAAAAATCCAAAATACTACACTTAAAATTACCTAAAAGATTATTAAAGTTGCTTAGTTCAAGTTGTTGGTAAATGCAACAAAGTTCTCAACAAAGTACCTGGATGCGTAACGCAAAGTAAACAAAAGGCTCGTAAAAGAAGAGATGCGTCTGTTTCGCGATCCGGGGGAACGGTTGCGTCCTGCCTCAATGCTTGCGCAGAGTAGGGGACTCGTCTTGAGCCTTACCGGTGCGGAGGTGATGCGTAGATTCCCGGCCTGCGGGCCCGTTGCGGTGCGCAGGATGGCGCCTGGATGCGATGTGATGATCCTGTTGCGATGCGAGAAGATGGCTCCCTTGATGCGGCGATGCGATAACGCCCTGGCAGCCTTGCGACGACTCTGTACTTTGGAGCCGCGACAGGCCCTGCTAAACGCTTTCCCGGGAATGCGATGGCGACTCTCACGATGGCGTCACGCTTCTCCGGTGATGCGACAGCAGGCAGCTTCGATGAACACACGCTTCCAGGGAGATGCGGCGAAGGCTCGCTTCTCCGGTGTTGCGACGATTTCAGCTGCGGCAGCGACACGCTTCTTCTCGATGCGTTGCGCTTCCAGCTCCCAGCGGCAAACAAGTGTCTGGAGTCAGAATTCCCAGCAAGGAAATTTAGTGGGGAGCTGGAGGTGAAGTCTTTTGTCCCTGAGGCTTCAGCAGGAGGCAAGCACAGTTCAAGCCCTTGGAGAATATTCTGTAGATGAAAGTCCTTACAAAGTTCCTTCTCCTTTCCCTTGGCAATAAGGCAACCACTGCAGGCCAATCCAGCAAACAGCACACTGGCAGAGGGGCAGTCCAAACTCCTGCAGCTTCCTTGGTTCTTCTCCTTGGCAGAAAGGTTTCTTGTTCAGAAATGATCTAATTTCTTGGGGTCAGGGTCCCAATATTTATACCCCAAAATCCTATGTTCTCTGAAGGCAGAGAGGCCTCTGCCTAGTCCAAACCAGTTCCTGAGCACTTTCTTTACATGACTCTCTTCTTCCTTTCACTGTGCAGGGCAGAGACATCAGCAGCCCCACAGGAGGTGGAGTCAGCAAAGGGGAGGGAAGATGCAGCTCTGGAGCAGTCTGTTGACATGGTTCCTCCTCTCCTTTACAGTGCAGGGCAGAGACATCAGACAAGCCACAGGAGGTGGAGCCAGCATTGTAGAGGAAAGGCCCCAGGTGCGACCCTATTCAGGTCCCAGGTGCTACTCCTCCCTCCCATCTAGATGCAGATCTCTCTATTCACCACTGGGCTGCCCCAGCCTGTCTCCTGGAATTCCCCAGCCCTGTCACTCACAAACCCAGACTTTCTAAAAGTTTTATTTTCAAACAGAGAATATTAAAGCTAACTTTACTAAAAGATGTATTTTATCATTCTGAGTTCAGGCATACTAAATTCGAATTTCCACCATGTTCCCTGAGTTGGTTAGGATTATAAGAATGTAATAATCTAACTGCCCATTCTAACCTATGGAGAACAGGTAGCCTTCAATAGTGAAAAACGAAAATGGCTGTAATTCACTATTAGAACATGCTACACACATCAGAGCATGTTCTACCTCATACGTACAATGCACCCTGCCCCTGGGCCTACCATAGGGGTGTCTAACATGAAGCAAAGGGAAGGTTTAGGGACTGGCAAGTGAGTGCACTTGGCCAAGTCGACATGGCAGTGCTAGACTGCATTTAGGCCTTGCTATGGCAGGCCTGAGACACAATTTACAAGCTGCTTCTGTGGGTGGCACAACCAGTGCTGCACGCCCACAAGCAGCATTTGATTTACAAGCCCTGGGCACACATGGTGCGCTGTACTAGGGGATGACAGGTAAAGCAAATAGCCCAATCATGAAATAACCAATTATTACATCAATTTAATATAGGGAGCACTTGCACCGTGGCACTGATTAGCAGTGGCACAGTGCCCAAAGCATAAAACCTGCAAAAACATATCAAAACAGAGGCGGCAATCCGTCAAAATGGAAGGGAGACTCACTTCAATGATGCCAGGTCTAACACATATATAAACATATATGTATTTTTTATGTACATACATACATATATATACATACCCACAAACACACACACACACACACACACATATATATATATATATATATATATATATATATATATATATATATATTACCTACTGGCGGTCGCCAGTAGGTATATATAGTTAGGATTTTTTCTCTATGGGTTTTTTGAAAATTCTATGTCTAATAACTTTGGCGTTTGTGGACGGAATTGGCTGAAATTTTCAGGAAAATGGCACATTTTGTTTCTGAGCAGCCCTTGAAAATTTGGGGGGGGTTCGTCAAGGGGGGGCTGAGAAAAAAGGGGGGTCCCAAAACGTGTTTTTAACATTGAGTTTTCCATAGGGCCGTTGGCCTCACTTTTAGCCCGAACGGCTGAATGGATTTGCACGAAACTTGGCAAAATTGTAGGGACTGGTAGCCCGATGTGCCTTTTGTAGGTCTCAATATATGTGCTCCAGTGGATTTTGAGAAATTAACGTTTAAAAAAAGATATATATCTGTAACAGCGGACCGGGAAGCGTCCCAGGACGCGTACTTTTCGCGCAACGGAGCTTTGTGAAGCGAAGCTGATTAGTTCTCTGGCGTCTGTCAACATTCCAAAAAGTCCGTAGCGGCCGCCATCTTGTCTCTCGGTAGGATCGAGAGACAAGAGGAGGCCAAAACGAAGGGGGAAATAACCATAAGGGGGCATAGTAGATCCTCGCTGACCCCCTAGGTTTGATGTGGAGGTTTTAAAAGGGCCCGCGGGGCAAAAAAAATAATAATAATAATAATCGAACGGCTGAATGGATTTGCACGAAACTTGGCAAAATATTAGGGACTGGTAGCCCGATGTGCCTTTGCTAGGTCTCAATATATGTGCTCCAGTGGATTTTGAGAAATTAACGCTCAAAAAAAGATATATATCTGTAACAGCGCTCCGCTTCGCGTACTTTTTGCGTTACGGAGCTTTGCGAAGCTGATTGGTTCTCCGGCGTCTGTCAACATTCCAAACAGTCCGTAGCGGCCGCCATCTTGTCTCTCGGTAGGATTGAGAGACAAGAGGAGGCCAAAGCGAAGGGGGAAATGACCATAAGGGGGCATAGTAGATCCTTCCTGACCTCTTAGGTTTGATGTACCATTTTGCCAAGTTTGGTGTAATTCCGTTCAGCCATTCAGGCTGTAGACGTATGTAAATGTCCTATGGAAAATTGCATGGGGAAAACACATTTGAAAGTGTTGAAATTTAGAACCAATTAAAATGTTACTTTGGTTTTGTATTTGTGTGTGATGAAAGTTAATTGGTTATGTATATATTTCAAATGAGAGGAAACCACAGCCATTTTGTGATACTACTGTCTGAGGTACATTTGTGAGGAATTTTTGGTGGTGAATTTCTGGTGTTTGATTTACACAGTACTAACACTTCTCCTACTTTTAAAAATTGTTAATTTGTAAGGGGAACTATGTTGTACACTTGAAGATAATTTGAAAAATGTTTTCTGTTATTTATTTGCAGTCCTTCTGTTATACTAAATACTTGATAAAGTTAGTTTTATATTATGTATTACTAAAAACGATAAATGAAAGTGATTATTTTTTTCTGCAATTTACAGCAAGCAATTTCAAAATAAAATGGCTCACAATGAAGAGACCGTGGCAATTTCTTTTGAATTGTCCACTACATTGATTGAAATTGAGAGCACCAATAATGAAATATTGTCACAAGGAGGACATGACTTGTATGATTCCATTAGATTGATTGAAATGGACAGCACCAAGAATGAAATATTGTCACAAGGAGATGACTTGAATGAGAGCACCAATAATGAAATATTGTCACAAGGAGGAGATGACTTGTATGATTCCATTAGATTGATTGAAATGGACAGCACCAATAATGAAATATTGTCACAAGGAGATGACTTGAATGATTCCACTACATTGATTGAAATTGAGAGCACCAATAATGAAATATTGTCACGAGGAGATGACTTGAATGATTCCACTACATTGATTGAAATTGACAGCACCAATAATGAAATATTGTCACAAGGAGGAGATGACTTGAATGATTTTTTTGATCAATCTCTTGATGGCGAATTTATCGAGTGTTTGGAGACCATAGAGTTACAAGAATCATCATTGGAGACTTTTCATGAGGACATTGCTGATGAGGACATGTTACTAGTTCTTTCAAATTTAGAAAATTCTGAAGAATACATTTATATTTAGAAATCAAAAATTGTTTGAGACATTATTCATTTTTATTTTTAATTTATGAGGTTGTAGCGAAGTGATTGTAGTATAAAATGAGACTTATAGTATAGAGTGCAACATTTTTATGTTACATGGTAAGTTTACTCATATTTACTTCCCTTCTGCCACTATATTATCTCCAATGTGTATTTGACATCTCTTCTTCATCTCCGGCCTCCTTTCTCTCACTGTGTGTCTCCGATGCATCTTATCGCTGCTATTTTGTGTAATTACAGAAGAGAGTAAAATAAAATAGTTCGGAACGTGAAAAGGGGGCAAAGTAGAGTACTCCTCACCCCCTAGGCCTTTTTAGGCGGTCCCAAAAGGATCAGTTTCTGCTTTCCTGAGAGATTATGGTATGAGTTCCATATACCACAATAACTTGCATTACAACATGCAAGATATCTATCTCCTATTACCAACTTTTGGAGATATTCGCGCTAAGCGCGAATATCTCCAAAAAGTAACACCTGCCCTGAGCAGTTCTTAGCCATGTTATCCAATGGGAGGTGGATAACATGGCTAAGAGCATTAGCTCGGTAATGCATGAATATCGCTGAGTTTTTAGCGATATTCATGCATTGCGGCCGTTTATTATCGCATTTGCGATAAACCTTGATAATAGCAAGGTTTATCTTCGATAATTTCTGACGATGCTTAGTGGTAAAAAATTCGTTGGTAAGCATCGTTAGCGATAAATATCGCTTAACTTTGGTAATATGCCCCAACGTCTGTTAACGTTCGATTCGAAGGAAATGAGGAAGTGTTGAAAAACATTGTCTGCGCCATCTTGCCTTTTTTGAAATGCCACACTTTTGTCGTGCACGGCAGCCATTTTAGATGTCTTGACCAGACCCACTCTCTGCACGCTGTCGATTCGTAGCATGGCTCCTCACCCATGCAAGCATCTTCCCCAGGCACTGGTCACCACCGCTCTCTGTCTTATGCATGGGCAATAAACCTCCCCCCATCTGCGCTGCTCTTCCCTGAGAATCACACTCTGTGCCCGCCCGACACCTCCCTTTCGCCCTATTCACTACCGCACCCTCTGACACTCCTCTTCCTCTGTGTCCGATTGTCCAGGCTATCAGCTAGCCCTGCAGATGTAGTTTATGGCCCCAGCTGTAAAGAATCACCCCTCTTCAAAGGAGTTATAGTAGATCAAGGCCCACACCCGATGAGATCCGTCACACCACACGTGTTCCTACTATCTGAAAACCATCCTGTATTGTGATTGGGGAGGGGACCGAGCCTGAAGCGGAAGATTCCAGGAATGACTCTTTGTACATCAAAGTTTTTACAATTATGTGTCACATTAAAAATATATAGCACTCCAACAAAGTAGTAGGAATATAAAACTTTAATAACATATAAATATATACAACAAAACAAAAACAGTAAAAACATTTAAACAACGAAGAGACCGTGGCAATTTCTTTTGAATTATCCAATAGATTTATTGAAATTGACAGCACCAATAATGAAATATTCTTGTCAGTAGCGGTCTGTTGTGCGAATAGTTCCAAGGCAGCAGAACGCGCTGAAATCTAGATGGCACGAAGGTGATGTCTAGTAAGTTGCCGCCCAGCAAATAACGGCGTGGGGCGCCGCGGGGGTGAGTGAGTCCAGTAGGCACCACAGCTATTCTTACCGGCATTGCAGAATTACTGCTGGGGACAATGCCTGTGCTGTAGCAGGGTCACAGCAGAAACAAAAAGGATTCTGTTGAAGATGTTGTTGGTTTTCAATTTGAAAACAGTTCTGGTGTCAACTGCTATGCTAATGTAGTGGTTAATGTTTTGTTTTCTCTAGAAAATGTAAAAGAGGGGGAGGCAGTCCAAAGTTCCGTTAAAAGGGCAAAGGAAAGGATCGGTGGTTTGAACTATCAGTCAAAAAGGGGAGGGGGTGCAATAATTTTTCCTACCGGGTCACACTGTGCTTTCACCGGAAGTGAGGTCTGCAGGATTCTAGTAATTCAAAGTGAGGCTGGCGCCAGCATGGGAGCGCCGACGTCCCGCGGATACAGTTTCGTCACTCCACGGGCGATCATGGCAGTCATTCCCCATCGGGGGTCGGAGACTCCCGCGGCTCCTCTAGAATCTTCAAGGTCGTGGAGGACTACGGTGGTGGAGTCAACCAGTGACCGGGCCATTTCTTTATGCTGGGCCCGCTCTTGCCAGGTCGACCGCCATTTTGAGAGTTCGGCAGCTACCGGCGATCGCGGGGTCACATGAGCGGACGGGCTCCACCCTGCCGGGCGAGACGTTGCAGCATGGCCACAGTGGAAGAACCCTTTTCCGGGCGCCTGGAGCGCTGAGGGTGCAGCTGGGAAGCCTCCACCTGGGGAGGCGGGAGAGGCCTGTTCGCACCGTCTCTCCCTCCCAGTGCACCCCACGGCGTCTCGCTTGAGATTTGTTATGGCCGGACCAGGCGATGAGGACGAGGGGGGGGGGGTCGGAGGCATGTGCAAGACATCCCCCCCCAGTGTTGTCGCAGCCATTATTCAAGAAAGAAGAAGTGTCCCGTCCGTCTTCGGGCCGGGCTTCCGGTAGATGTCGGCCGGACGCCCCTGGCTCTGGCCCCATGAACGGGTTTCTTGGTTTATCGGCTGCAGCCGGATCCCGTCGGCCTCGGCCCCCCGACCGTTGGTGGCCGGACCGGAAGAGCATGTGGCGGGACTACCTGCAACTCTCAAGGGCCACCGCGGCCGGACTGGGAGAGAGAGGGGAGGGTCGAGGAGACATTCCCCCCCCCTGCAACTGTTCAGCGTTGTAAAGGCAATCCCCTGGCCGGGTCCCGCTGGCCTCGGCCTCTCCTCCGGCTACACCCTACGTTAGGATCTCCTGGCCGAGGCGTGGCAGCAGGACCTGCCTTATATGGGCTGCTCCCGGCTGGGCGTAGTCGGAACCCTGCCCCACCTTGGAAGTTTCCAGAGTGGGGGCGGATGTTCTACTGACTTGCATTTTCCCTAGTCTATCGATTTTTTTGGCGTGGCAGGCGGTGGGACAGCGAGGGGTGATTTGGTTTCTCTTACTGTTTTTCTGGTCTCTCACCACTGGCATATTTTAACGTTTTCTTGTTTCTAGGACATTAATAGGTTTTATCATTACGTTATGTTATCGTTTCTTTGTTCGTTGTTTAATAAAAGTTCATGTTCATCAGTGGCCTACTGATTTTCATTTTCCTATTCTTTTCTTTCCAGGTTGTTTCATGCTAAAGTTTCTGTTAACAGGATACAGTGATCACTTCGTTATTATTGCATATGTCCTTTTCACTAGGGGTGCTCTCTGGTCGGGCCAGATGACGTATCTCTAGTAAATGGTCCGGGTGAAACAGGTGCATCCATCAGTGGGGAGTAAATAGGCATGACAGATTACAACGGGGGAGAAAGGTCCGCATTACGTACCCTTTCACTACTTGCAAAGATTTTCCTACGTTTATTTGCAAACAGGGAATACCTCCAAAAAGAACTAATTCCCAAACAGTCAATGTTAGGACAATCAATCAATCAATGAGGAATGAAATAGGTACGACGTGTTAAAGGCTTGCGTTACCTACCCTTCACTATCTGCAAAGGGAGAGAGAATATTCCTATTCTTCCTCGTTTGCAGGCAGAGAAGATCCTTAAGAGAATTAACTTCGAACAATTCAATGCTCGATTCAAACAATCAACAAGGGGTACTGTGAACACAAATGAACGCCGCTTATGTACATACGCATTGCTATTTTCAACAGGTTGTTCCTAATGTTTCTATTTTAGCGAGGTCAAAAAGAGATCCCATTAGTGGCCTACTGATTTTGCTCGATTCCTTTTGTTTTTTTACACGATTTTTCGCTATCTGCAAAGACTAAACAGAGTATTGCGACTCTGTGCTTGTTTGTAAATAGAGAATGAACCAAAGAGAACAATCAATCAAATGGAGAGAGAAGCAGGCACGACGGATTACAAAGGGGGCAAAGGGCTGCGTTAACTACCCTTCACTATCTGCAAAGAGAGAGTACTCCTAATAGAAATGAGGGGTGGGGGGCAGCATTCAAAGCAGATCAGTGTGCATAAACACGAAAATGTTTTTACTTACCACGTACTTGACATTCGACAGCTTATGATATTTGCTATTAAAAAACCATTGAAATTCACTGAAAAAACCATAGGTTATAGACCATATATAGTTAGGAATTAGCATTTACAAAACCTTGAAAATTCACTGAAAAAACCATAGGTTATACACCATATATAGTTAGGAATTAGCATTTAAAAAACCTTATTTTACTCACACAAAACCATTGAAATTCCATATATAGTTAGTTGCACTAACTATATATCGCGCACCCGCAATCCACTGCTGATCATGTCACATATTACATCATTCATGACATGGTCAGTGACATCACTGATGACATCTCAAATGACATCACTGATGAGATCACTGATGACATCTCATTTGACATCAATGACCACATCACTGATGATATCATTCATGTGACAATACAATGCATCTCCTCACGTTTTAATATAACCTCTGTTTCACCCAGTGTTAAATACAGAGTATAATTTTTGAAACCATTGACACACCAATACTAGTTACTACATACGTACTCACTGATTCCTACGTCTACACACACATTCACTCATTCACCCATACAATCATTCATACATACAATCACTCATCATTACAACACTATCATATGCACTCATACACCTATACAGACACTTACACTCTGCCACTCATCCATGGAGTTACTCACACACCTAGTCAGTCCTGTAAAGAATCAATCACACTTCCATTTTCTTGTCTATACAGTTAAACATAGAGCACCTTACATTTTCAAACATATACTAACACATACTTACTTTCTTATACAATCATTGATACAAGTACACATTGATCTGCACAGAGTCACACACCTCCCAGCCAGCCACACACACACTCAGTCTCCTATACAAATACTTGGACAATCAATCAATAACCCATATAGTTAATCATATAGCTACTGATCAACACATGCAGCAGTTTACAGAACAACAGACATAATGATGCACAAATTAAGACAGTTTAGTCACTAACCCATGCACTCAGTGAGACACATTTAATCACTCACTCATACATTCAGTCATGCACCTACTAAATCCTTCGTCCAGACACTTATACATCTACTCATTCTTCAATATGTAAAACATATTTAAACTTTACAGAAACACACAGTCACTGGATGATGTCATCAGTGATCTCATCAGTGATGTCATTTGAGATGTCATCAGTGATGTCACTGACCATGTCATGAATGATGTAATATGTGACATGATCAGCAGTGGATTGCGGGTGCGCGATATATAGTTAGTGCAACTAACTATATATGGAATTTCAATGGTTTTGTGTGAGTAAAATAAGGTTTTTTAAATGCTAATTTCTAACTATATATGGTGTATAACCTATGGTTTTTTCAGTGAATTTTCAAGGTTTTGTAAATGCTAATTCCTAACTATATATGGTCTATAACCTATGGTTTTTTCAGTGAATATATATATATATATATCGATATATATAGGAGCACTGGAACCACGCACCCTGCCGATCACGAGCTGCATGCTAATTGGCTGTCAACACTTCAAAACAGGAAGTGTTGGCAGCCATCTTGTGCCTCGTTAGAACCGAGGCACAGGAAAAGAGAAAAAGAAAGGCGCAAAACAAGAAAAGGGGGCAGGGTAGAAACACCCTGACCCCCTAGGCCTGCTCAGGGCCAAAAAAAGCACTTTATTTTCTCAAAAATCACGAGATGCACGCTGGATCTGCGGATCCGGCCGCAAAGATAAAAAAAAAAATTAAGCGTGGGCTTCCGCGCTTCGCTTAATTTAAGCCCTCCGGGTGGGCAAGGTCCCGGAGGCAGTTTTCAAATGTATGGGAGGAGGCCCAATCCCCCCCCCACCATGCCCTGGGGACCACTACCCTCGGTCCTTTTAAAAAATATTTGCAGGAGGCTCAACCCCCCCCCCCCCCCCGCAGCCGCAGGGACCTGGGGCTTTTTTAATCTGTGGGGGGGGGCCTCTAAGGCCACCCCAAGCCCCGGGGACCGCCACCCCCGGGGCTTCTTTTTTAATCTGTGGGGGGGCCTTAGAGGCCTGAGGGACAGGGCCTGAGGTGACGTGTGCAAACACGCTCTGTAGCGTGTTTTAAATTGGGGAAATAATTCCCCTTCAATTCTGAGGGGCCCTAGGGGCCGACTAGCCCACCAGGTGCTTCCAGTAAGCGCCACTGCGCTGCATTGCAGAGAGGTGGGCCAGGTCATGCCCCTTTTCACACCTCTCTGCAACGCAGCTCTGTGGCGCTTACTGGAGGTACCTAGTGGGCTAGTTGGACCCTAGGAACCCTCAGGATTCAAGGGGACTTAATCTCCCAACTTAAAACGGCCACAGGGCGCATTTACACAGGGGTGAAGGGAGGGGACGGGGCCTGAGGTGACGTGTGCAAACACGCCCTGTGGCGCATTTTAAGTTGGGGAAATAATTCCCCTTCAATCCTGAGGGCCCCTGGGTGCCAACTAGCCCACCAGGTGCCTCCAGGAAGCGCCACTGCGCTGAGTTGCAGAGGGGTGGTCCAGGCTGTGCCCCTATTTACACCTCTCTGCAACGCAACTCTATGGTGCTTACTGGCTGTACCTACTGAGTTAGTTGGACCCTAGGGACCCTCAGGATTCAAAGGGACTTAATCTCCCAACTTAAAACGGCCCAAGGCTTGTTTACACAGTGGTGATGGGAGGGGACGGGGCCTGAGGTGACGTGTGCAAACGCCCTGTGGCGCGTTTTAAGTTGGGGAAATAATTCCCCTTCAATCCTGAGGGCCCCTGGGGGCCAAAAAGCCCACCTGGTGCTTCCAGTAAGTGCCACTGCGCTGCATTGCAGACAGTGGTCCAGGCCGTGCCCCTTTTTACACCTCTCTGCAACGCAGCTCTGTGGCGCTTACTGGAGGTACCTAGTGGGCTAGTTGGACCATAGGGACCATCAGGATTCAAGGAGACTTAATCTCTCAAATTAAAACAGCCACAGGGCATGTTTACACAGTGATGAAGGGAGGGGACGGGTGTTGAGGTGACGTGTGCAAACACGCCCTGTGGCGCATTTAAGTTGGGGAAATAATTCCCCTTCAATCCTGAGGGCCCCTGACGGCCAACCAACTCACCAGGTGCTTCCAATAAGCGCCACTGCGCTGCGCTGCAGAGAGGTGGTCCAGGCCGTGCCTCTTTTTACACCTCTCTGTAACGCAGCTCTGTGGCGCTTACTGGAGATACCTGGTGGGCTAGTTCGACCCAAGGAACACTCAGGATTCAAGGGGACTTTATCCCCAAATTAAAACGGCCACAGAGCGTTTGCACACATGTCATCTCAAGCCCTCCCTCCCTTCACCAGTGTGCAAACGCGCCCTGTGGCGCATTTTAAGAGGTAGTTTTAATCCCCCTGCCCTAATATGTACTAGGGTCTTACAGAGGAGGTCATGGTAATCACAGGGGTACCCCAACACATAGTGTATGTAGGTGTTTTCACTGTATTATAAGTGTCTTTTAGCATAGCACTGGCTCTAGGCATGGTTAGTCAAATTCAGTTACCACCAGTACCCGTCTGAAAAAGTTGTGGGCACAGGAGGACTTTCTGCTCCTCTGTTGGTTCTTTCTGTACATCTCTTCTTCTTCCTGCACTTTTCTTCGTCTTTGTGGACTTCTGTTGCTTCTTTCTGCATTTTTTTTTTTTTTTTGTGTATTGTTTCTTCTTTCATCACATGCCCTACCTCTGTAGGCATAGTTAGAAATTAGCATTTAAAACACCTTAGAAATTCACTGAAAAAACCAAAGGTTTTAGGCACGTTATAGTTAGAAATTAGCATTTAAAAAACCTTAGAAATTCACTGAAAAAACAATAGGTTTCAGGGGCGTTATAGTTAGTTGGACATTTCACTCGTACAAAACCATAGAAATTTCCCCGTTATAGTTAGTTCAGCTAACCAAAAATCTTGCACCCGCAATGCACTGCTGATGACATCACATATTACATCACTCATGACATTGTCAGTAACATCACTCATGACATCACTGATGACATCTCTAATGACATCACTGATGATATCACTGATGATATCATCCTTGTGATAGAGTGGCAGACCTCCTCTCACCCTAATATAACCTTTGATACACACACTCAAAAATAGAAATTAACATTTTCAAAACAATGGACATACCAATACTAGTTACAACAACCTATACCCAGATATTCAAATTCATTTTTTCTTTAAAAACTCCAAAACTACTGAACAGATTTACGCCAAAGAGATCTTTTTGGACCAAAATCTAGCTTTGTGCCAAATTTGGTGTCAATACGTTCAGCGGCAATGTGCCTCACGCTGAGCTCCATGGAATTTCACAGAGTTCTGCGGAGTAGATATACATATTTTCACTAAAAAAACAAAGGTTACAGGGACATTATAGTTAGGCTCAGATTTCACTCTTACACTCTTACAAAACCAGTGAAATGCAGCAGTTATAGTTACTTGAGCTAACTATAACTTACGTCCCTGCAGTGCAATGCTTATGACCTCACATATTCCATCACTCATGACACGGTCAGTGACATCACACCACCAGATTGATATATAGGGCCTTACCTGCTTGGATCTATTCAGGCCTATACCCTCTCTTCACATTGCATCCAATGGGTATTGCCAGGAGACCCAATCAAAAGCTGAATCAAAGCCATAGGGTCTCCTGTCACACTAGCGGCATCAAAAAGGGCTGTTACACGTCGGGTATGGTCTGTAGTCATTTTACCAGGGATAAACCCATATTGCCTGACGAAGATCACTTTAAAAATTACCCGTGACAAATGGACAGCCTAGACTTTAGAATACTTCTTGGTGTCCTCGATAAATCAAAGTAATCAGTCAATAGAGCTGAGTACTTGTACCGGTTTATTTTTTTCGAAAAAAACAATCATTTTGGCTGAGGACCAGGAGCTTGGGGGAATGGTCCCGATATCAATTTTCAAAAGCAAATTAGTAAGGCAATCTTTAAGTTAATGTAATATGTGATGTCATCAGCAGTGCATTGCAGGGGCGCGAGTTATAGTTAGCTGAACTAACTATAATGGCCGAATTTCTCTGGTTTTGTACGAGTGAAATGTTCAACTAACTATAACGTGCCTGAAACCTGTGTTTTTTTCAGTGAATATATATATCTATAGATATATATCTATATCTATTTATATTTATATATATATATATATATATATCAAACACCAAACTCCACGATGCCATTCAGCAAAAACCGGAGAAACGGACTCTTGTAATGACTTCAGTTGTAGGTATTTTTTAATTTTTTCAATTTTCAAAAGTGCATTGCTGTGCTCAAAAACACCAGACGCGTTTCGGCGATCCCAGTCGCCTTGGTCACTGGTAAAATGTGCAGAATTCCCCATTAACATTTAAAACCAACATCCACCAATCGTGAGCTGTCATCTAATTACATCATAGATATAGAAAACAGACTTTGTTTTGGTTAATGTATACATACGGGAAAACAGACTTTGTCATGACTGCAAAATACATTTGTTATAGATTGCCCTTTGCGACATCAATATAGTAACAAAAATTTGCTTTACCCAATGTAATGCATATAAATTGCTCAATGTTCGACCAAAATATAAAATACTAAATACCTGTTCCAATACAAAGAATTATTAGTCGCTGATTATACATCTCCATTATGCCCTAGGTGGCGAAACCACCTGGGTATTTATATTAGTCGGTCATTGCAGTTGTCAAAATATGTCTATTTTAGGGCTTCTTGTTTCCCAATATTAAAAATAAAAAACCAATTGAAAAGTTGTTGTGTAAAATCCTTATTGATGACAGAAAAAGTGCATGTGCTTTAGTGCAGAAATAAAGTGCAAAGAAGAAACTCCCAGCTGGGAGTTTACTTAAACTTGATAGTAAGTATGTTATTGAGGGACAGGGTTTAAGGGCAGAGGTAGCTATTCTGGTCAATAAAGTGCTGACTTCCATAACTGTGCAAATACTGCTGATCGGGCATAAATACTTATTGTGGATAAAGTGACAACATGAGACTTAAATAAGAGCAAAACCAACCTCAGATGTTAATCGATTCATGTGGTCAGAAAATCCATGCAATGGTATCAATCAATAGTAAAAACCAAAAATCCATAAAAGTATAGATTCGTGATAAAATACACATCAATCGAACACCACGACAAAGAGATAAAAACCTACATAAAAAGATTAAAATTTTAATAAATATACATTAATAAATAAATATATAATTAGATTAACTAAATAATTATATAAGCAGGATCCATTTCATCTAATGTAAGATAATTACAAAATTTGATGTAAGAGAGGTCTAGAGATAGTGATGTAGGTCCTCACAGATGTTAAGCACTCTAGGCGTTTTAGTGTCGAGCTCTAGAATATATTTAGTTTCTAGTTGGCGTAGTAACTTTTCCCGATTCCCTCCTCTTTTACTGGCTTGTATACTGTCAATCACAAAATATTGTAACACATTCAGTTTGTTGTCATGTTCCAGTTTGACGTGTCTAGCCACTCGGTAGGAAGGGTCAGAGTTAACCGTTGCTCTCAAGTGCTGCAGGATTCTAGCGTGCACTTGTAGTTTTGTGCTGCCTACATATAGGAGTCCACATATGCATTTCAACACATACACGGCATACTCTGTTTTACACGTGTAGTGACCCTTGATCTTAATAGGGGTTTCCGAAAATGCATTAGTATATGTTTTAGTGTTGACTCCAAATTTGCAGGCCCTGCAAGTACTACACTTGAAAAAGCCTTCTTTAGCAGAAAGCCAACTTTCTTTGTGATAATGCTCAGGGCTGGTTTTGACTAATTCACTTCTCATTGAATGGGCCTTGCGATAAGTAAAATTAGGTTTTAAGGTTAAAACTCCGTTAAGAACAGTGTCAGTGAGCACTATGAGCCATTGTGAATTAATGATCTTCTTAATACTCTGAGATTGTCTACTATATGTAGAGATGAACCTACAGGAATTTTCTGTTTTAGATGTCTGACTACTTGCCACTGACATTTGAGTAAGACAATCTGGATTTACTGTGGATGTCGGTGTTGGTTGAATGAGGGTTGATCTATCTTTTTTATTGGCCTTTTGAATGGCTAGATCAAGCTTCTTCTTATTATATCCACGTTCCATCAATCTACATTTAGTAGATTCCTGTGCTTCCCGATACTTGAATATCCAAAAAGCTGATAGACTGGGGGTCAATATGGGAGGTGAATTTGAGGTTAAGTTCATTAACATTAATAATGTCTACAAATCTTTTTGCCTCTTCCTCAGATCCCCTCCAAATAATAAAAACATCATCAATGTATCTCCATAATTGCATCGCATGTTTTTCAAACAATGCCCGATGTTCACCCATGAGGACATGCTCCTCCCACCAGCCTACATGTAAACATGCATAGCTGGGGGAGAAGCATGCCCCCATAGCCACCCCCTGTTTTTGCCTATACACTTTGCCATTAAACATGAATAGGTTGTTATGTAGACACCAATGTATCATGCTGCTGATGGAAAACATGGCGGCCGCTAGCTAGGGCGGTACGCTCGTCCCTGACGATGATCCCGCAGACATGCCACAGAAGCTGAATTAATTGTATCGGCACTGGTTTTCTTGGATCAGGCGAGTGGTGACGGCAAGTACGGCAAGTACAGAAGACGCCAAGGTCGAGGGAAAGTGTTGAACCGCTGTGGCGGTTTTTTGGAGATGGCTTCACGGACTGAGACGGAGTGAGAGCGGGTAGGCTGGCGGGAGTCAGCGGTGTGTCCACGGTCAGCTGTCCCGCTCTGAGAGGCGTGTGCCGAGCAGGCTCGGGAGGAGAGTGAGAGCGAGCAGGCGAGCGGGCGGGCGAAGCTCCGTCAGTCCGCGGCGTGTTGGGATCTGCTGAGCCGCTCTGTGAAGCTGCGAGGAGATCTCTAGGCACAGAGCTCCCGAGGCTCACAGAACAGACAGTAAGGGTTGCCTGTGCCTTTGAAACTGTATTGAGACCCTGTTTTGGTGGCGGAGACGAGTGGAACAGGTCCCTGGAGATTACTGAAAGCTGGCGGTGGGGAGACGGCTTGGGTTTCTTGGAAGTAGCAGTGCGTCATTAGTGCTGTACTAACACAAAAGTGGATAGAGCTGTCAATGTGTTGGGCGCAGGTTTAAGAAAACAGAGCCCTCGAAGCTCCCAAAGCTCCCAAAGCTCCCAAAGCTCTTGCAGACCACGAAAACAGGAATAGATAACAAGCGCCGCTGATATCCTTAAACAGCAACAGCAACATTCCGACATTAAGACCCTGTTCGATGGGGAGTTCTGAGTGACTGAGACGAGTGGAGCTGGCTCAGGCCCGGGCTCAGGTCCGGGCTCAGGTCCGGCTAGGACATATACAAGACATCTACAGTATACAGACCGCCATATACCTGGGTGTGTGTGACACATTGACCCTAATTCTCTCAGGAAAAAAGTCTGAAAAGGATTGAAAAGCTCGCTAACGTAAAGAACAGCCTGCGTTCTTTAGAGGCAACAGTGCTGCATGAATATAAAGGTGGACAGAGCTGCCAATGTGTTGGGGACAGGTTCTTCTCCCCGCACCTCACCGCTGGGGCGACGCAGCCGTGGAGCTTCGAAGAAGTAGGAAAGCTACAGTATACAGCGTCTCTGCAAAAAGACTGGCAACAACTATTTGGTGCGGTAAGGGGGACCAGCAGAGGGGGAGGGTGTCGAGTTCCTTAGGAGGGGAGGTGCAGACTGTCGATAACCAGGACCTCATAGATATACAGGGCTGTCACTCTTCACAAAATTTAGACCCTGCACCCAGAATCTTCAGGTTTAACGCACAATTTCAAACCTCTTGTCAGATATCGAGTGAGACTCCATATTCAACTATTGCCAGAACCCTGGGGAAGCGGAAGGCTAAGGGAAAAGGAAAGGGTAGCAATAAGGTCAAAGAATTAGCCGCCCCTACAGGCCCCAATGACACAGGTCAAACACAAGTAGCAGAAAGAAGTACAGGAGAGCAGTCTTTCATAGAGTCTGAGCCAGAATTTGATGATGAGGCAGTAGTTGATACATTACAACCCCCAGCCTTAAGGGGATCAAAAAGGGGTAAGGAACGCCAGCTACGGTACACCGCTCCGAAGGATCTACCACATAAGGCTAGCTCGAGCAAGGGGGGTTCTAAAACAAAAGCCAGCACAACCTCCCGAGTTACACCCTCGTTGAAGTCTTATTTTAAGGCCCTCCCTCAGGTCCTAAATTTAAACCAAGAGTCCCAAAAATGTTCTTGTACTCAAACTGCACCCGTATCAGTGGGAAATATTGGTGCTATAACCACTTCTACATCTCCCTTATCTGTGTTCGGTAATCTTGGTAGTCTGGAAGAAAAGGTGGGAGAAGTAGTAGGGGCAGGAGACTCACTCAGCGGTATAGGGATGGGGGACCCAGTTGAACGAATCGCTAATGCAACCTCTCCGCCAGACCAGCAAGCCTTGGCCACAGGAACTGCAAGCGAGATAAATGACTTGGATCAAGACACTGGGGGTTGTAAAGACAATGGTAGTGACGATACTATCCAAGCTATACTTCTTAGCATGAGGGAAGAGATTAGAAATGGGTTTGAGGAGTCAAAGAGATGTTTTGAGGAGTCTAGACACACTCAATCAGAGATCCGCACAATGTGCGAAAACCTAGAATCTAAGGTAGATGGTCTCTCACTAAGAACTGGTGGTCTAGAGAATTGTGTTGAAGAGCTCAAGGCTAAATTGGAGTCTGCTGAGGTGAAGATCCAGACACTACGACGGGAAGGCGATTCAGTCAAAGAGAGGGATGAGTCTCTCGAAAAATTTTCCAGAAGGAACAACCTGAGACTTCTAAAAATACCGGAGGGAAAAGAAGGAGGAGGAGGAGATTTAAAAAAGTTTGTTGCAACCTTATTAAAAGATTCTCTACATTTGGATGAAACTCTGTCTGAGATAGAAACAGATATTCAGAGGGTACACCGGGATCCGTTCCGTCTTAAACAGGGCAGGGATAAACCAAGGAAGATCCTAGTGAACTTTTTAGCATACTCCCTGAAAGAGAAGATCTTGACTGCAGCTTTGAAAGCCAAGACTTTGAAAGCCTCTGAATTCTCTTTTGAAGTGAGATCTGACCTTTCTAGAACAACGCTGGACAGGCAGTGGGAATTAGGTCAAAGAATGAAGAAGTTTAAAAGCCTAGGAGCCACCGTGCAGTTGAGATTCCCTGCCTTTCTAAGGATAATGTACAATAATAAAATGTATAATGTCAGGTCCCCCTTGGAAGCCGACGAGCTACTTGCCACAATTAGTGTACACGTAAACCCTCTGGGCCGTGGGTGAAATTTTTGTAAATTTCTGTAAATGAGTTAAAAGGGGAAAAAAAACTAAATAAAAATAGGGGATAATGTGGGGAAATAAAAAAAATGGAAAAAAGGAAAAGGAAAAGGAAAAGGAAAGAGAAGGGGGGAAGGGAAAAAAAAAGGGGTAAAGAAAAAAAAAAAAAAGAACATAAAGAATATAAAAATAAAAAAAAAAAAATAAAAAAAAAAAACAACACACGACACTATCAACATTTGGGTGAGGACACACAATTTTGTCATTAAAACACTACCGGGTGATACATTATAAAAAAATAATCACCAATTGAGAATTTCATTATAGATTTCCACCCCAGTACGCTCACGTTAAAAAATTTTGAGCAAATAGGCTGCAACGAAGCCTATATCTTTTATTCCCACACTATTCCCCAAAATTATCCTTAGCTATTAGAGTATTATCAATAGAAATAATATTTTATAGAATAGCTATTAGATAAGGGACCTACAATTCTGCTTTATGAATCACCACTGCTTATATCTTAAGCATAGCGACCGGTAAAATGATTGATAATATAGATACTAGGGTATGGAGCGGGAATATGTCAGAGACGACAAGCTGGCAATCCATCATGCCAGAGTAAGTTGGGAGGGGTTTTCTAGGGGAGGGAGGGAGGGAGAGGGAAAGGCAAAACATAAAAGTCCTCATAAACCGAATTTCATAATAACGAATAATATGGATCCAATTGTGTCTCAAAGTGACCGCTTGGCTAAAACAGAAAGAGATATAGCTAAGGATAAGTTGCCTCCAAAACAAATTAATAGAGTTGAGGGATCAGAAATAGTGTTAAAGAGCCTTAAAATTAATGTCAGACATTAAATTCTTATCCTGGAACGTAAATGGCCTGCGTGTTAGGGCTAGAAGAAATAAAATCTTACAATACTTACGAGACTCACCCGCGCAGATCATTGCGATCCAGGAAACACATTTGAATAAACAGGAGATCACGGACATACTTAAAAAGTACAAATGGGTTGATAAATTTATAACTACGGACCACAATGCTAGCATTCGTGGCAATGCTATCATTTTTAAAAAAATCAGCAAAGGCCCAGATAATGGGTTGGAAAACAGACGCAGCAGTAGATGGTTGATAGTCAATGCTCAATTATACTCAAAGGCTGTTACCATCATCAGCTATTATGGACCTAACCATGATGACCCTTCTTATTTAAATATTTTGCAAAATCAGTTGATTTCTTGCTCTGACCCCATCATTTGGGTCGGTGACTTTAACCTTGTCTTAGATCCAAAATAAGACAAATCAGCAACCTCTAGGGCCGTAGTACATAGTAATATGAGGGATACACTGCTTAGAAGTATGTCGAATCTTGGTTTAATTGACCTATGGAGACAAAGAGCTGGGAACGCTATGGGAGTCTCATACCACAATTATAAATACAGACATAAATCTCGCATTGATTATGCCTTATTTAGTCTTTCAATTAAGGATCAGGTTAAAAGCATAACATATCTGCCTCTGCATCTGTCAGATCACTCTGCTATTTTCTTTTCGATTAAATTAGAGCAGAAACCTACTTACCCATCCTGGTCCTTCGACCGAACAATTCTACTGGAGGACGAGGAGAAAGATTATTTGACGCAGGAAACTGTCTCCTTTTTGGAACAAAACTTAGGTTCTGCCTCCCTGGTCATCGTATGGGAGGCTTGGAAGGCCTTCATCAGGGGTTGTATTACAGGTAGGGCCTCATTTAGGAGAAAGAAATATGAAGAGGCAATTCGACATATAGAGCTAGAATTGACCCAGCTAGAATCACCAGACCAGCTCCCCTCTGAAAACCAAGACGAGAAAAAAGAACTAAAGGCCAAGCTAGACACACTATTGCAGGAAAGGATAAATAAAAGATGGCAGGCAAGCAAACTTGCCCATTTCGAATATGGTGAGTCTGCTGGAAAACTGCTGGCTTGGAAAAAGAAAGCTGATCAATCCAGAAACTTTATTAAGGAAGTAAGGGTTGCTGGGGAAGCCAATACTAGGTCAACAGATACAGCTATTCTTCCAGAATATCTACACAGAGGAACTTAATGTAAATTTAAATGAAAGGAATGAATGGTTGAACAATATAACCCTCCCAGAGTTGGAAAGTCACCAAACTGAAAATATAGATAAAGCTATAACAGAGTTGGAAGTTTCCAACACTATTAAACAACTAGCACAGGGTAAAGCCGCGGGACCAGACGGTCTCCCCGGAGAATTATACAGGGTACTCAATTCTATTCTTACCCCAGTCCTTACGAACCTTTTCAACAACATAATGATTAGAGGGGAGACACCACCAAGCTCTTGGGGTGAAGCCAATATAGCTTTAATATTAAAAACAGGCAAGGACCCAGCTGAGTGTGGATCATATCGCCCAATCTCGCTTCTCAACAACGATTACAAAATCTTTACCTCAATCTTGGCTGCGAGATTGGGAAGTGAGATTGGGTCAATTATCCACCCTGATCAAAAGGGGTTTATTAGAAGCCGGCAATTGGCTGATCTAACTTATGATTTGGTGGGAGCTGCGGACATTGCTTCAACTTTCGGTCTACCCCTGGCCATCATGACCCTTGACGCTACAAAAGCGTTCGATAGGGTAAACTGGGTATACTTAAATTTAATAATGAAAAAATACCATCTGGGCCCCAAATTTTGTCGGGCCATAGGCTTACTATATAATAACTCTAGAGCATCCCTATTAATAAATGGTTCGCGAACAACCCCTTTTAAAATTAGTCGAGGAACAAGACTGGGCTGTCCCTTATCCCCCCTTCTCTTTAATTTATATGTAGAACCGTTTGCACAATCTATTAGGGAAGATACTAATATTCCACATTTTACTTTTTCGGGCTGGGAAAAGAAGATCGGTCTTTATGCCGATTATATAATTATTTACACAACGGATCCTGTGTTGGCATTCCCAATTATTATAAAGAAAGCGGAGGACTTTGGAAAATTTACAGGATATGAAATCAACGCAGGGAAAACCGAAATTATGGTTTGGAATATTCATAATCTCCAGCTCCCGGTTAAATCTTCCTTGAGGTACCTGGGAATTACAATTACTAAAGATCTAGATTACCTGGCTCAAAACAACTTAGCCCGTATTTCCCGAGAATCTCAAACCTTGATGAAAGCCTGGTCTTTCCTCCCGTTCACCATCTATGGGAGAATTAGTTTGATAAAAATGAGTATCCTCCCGAAATTTACTTTTATTTTTAACTCCATCCCGTTAGTTTTCGATCCCAAACAGCTTGCAAAATGTCAGCAAAATATTAATTCATTTGTCTGGGGGCATAAATCCAGCAGATTAGCCTGGAAAAAATTGAGAAGGAGAAGAGAAAAAGAAGGGGGGCTTGCATTGCCAGATTTGGAATACTACCCCTGGGCATTTCATCTGACCCATTCCCGGATGTTACTTAAGATCCCTTGGGAAAATGCAAATGGGCTTATGTACAAGGCAATGCTAATGGGTTCGGACCTTGCAGTGAACGGAATCTATTCTTGGTTTATCCATCCCGTGTTCGTGGCTTTTAATTATTTTTGGAATAAATGACAATATTAAGGGACCAGAGAGAGAATTTCTGTTTTATGCCATTTTACTGGCAAGAAGAGAAATCTGCAAAAACTGGGTCAACATAAACCCCCCAACACATGCAGAGTGGTTGTCCTCATTATATGCAACGTCAAAGCAGGATCTATCAAGAACATGTAGCCCTCGATCTTTGAGATTTTGGGACCTCTTGATCAATTGGAGAAGGGACAGTTAGTCAACCCGGGTTTTTATTTTTTTTTTTTTCTTCCCCGGGTCCGATGATTAGGCCTAAAATCTCTCTGTCCAAAGGGTGGCACCGTAACAGCTATTGGACAACTGGCCGAACTGGTCTGAAGGGAGAATGTTCGTCCAAGCTCTGCTGGCGACGCGGGGACTGACTCTCTGAGTACTTGGAGCTTACCATTGGGCTTCTTGGTGCTATAGGGGGGTCTTCCCTCGCGTCTGTGCAGATAGGAGCGCAGTTGGATTGATTTAATGGCTAATGAGGACAAGAAAAAACACAAAAAAAACAAAAACCAATGTATCATGCTGAGTAACATCGAATTGTTGTGGTATAGTTCGATGCTTCTACGTTTCAAATACCAATCTACTGCATGAAGGCCATCAGTATGCTTGATGCATGTATATAGGGAGGCAATGTCCAAAGTTAAAAGCATGTAATCCTCACACCATTGTATGTTGTTTAACTTGGAAAGAAAGTCTCGAGAGTCCTGTAGGTAGGATGGCAGTTTAGTCACAAATTCCTGCAAATAATAATCTATGTATCTGGAGGTATTTTCGAATGCACAGTTGATGGCTGAAATGATTGGCCTTCCTTGTAGAGGGTCTACGCCCTTGTGCACTTTTGGTATTAGATAGAATGTGGGTATAGTTGGATGATCTTTGAATAGGAATTTATATTCGTCTTTTGAGATGAGTCCTTCTCTTTGCCATTTTCCCTGTTCATTTGTATACTCTCCATTAATTTTACGTGCACTTGTTCCATTAGTCAGCTCATAACATTCCTCTTCGTTCAGATGTCTGAAGGCCTCTGTTCTGTAGATTTTTTTGTCCCAGAGAACAATGTTGCCTCCTTTGTCGGCTCTATTGATCACAACTGAATCGTTGTTCTTTAGTTTGCTCATAAGTTGGAAGTATTTTTTGTCCTTATCTTTAATTTTTGTTCTGTTTTTGCACGTTTTTTTATGCAAAGATTTAAGTTCCTCCGTAATTCTCTCATGGAATACGTCTATGGCATCTCTGGGCATGATTGGGACAAAAGTCGAGGATGCTTTGAATGGTCTGTTGACCTGAGAACATACATTGATATCTTCTTGTTCTATGATCTCTTGTGTGTCAGTCACCTCAGACTTTAGTACATTCTGTCGCAATGCGTGGAGAGTTTTTAGGAGTGGGATCTCCCTCACCGTCAACCCCCCTTCCTCTCGTTGTTTATGCTTTAGATCGGGTGTTCTGTTTTGGCCATGATTTTTGATAGTGTAGTATTTTCTGAGTTTTAATTTTCGGATGAACTTATAGACGTCTACACGTGTCTGCACGAAGTTAAAATTGCTCTCTGGACAGAAGCTTAATCCTAGAGCCAATAGTTGTTTTTCGGCGTCATTAAGTTGAATATTGGTCAGGTTGATTATGGTTTGGTCATTTATTGCAGTTACTTTCGCCAATTGCGTTTCCTTGGTTGCCCCCTGCCTCGCCCGCTAGGAACATTTCCCTCGTTCCCGTCTATGTTGGTTCCTTTCTGTGTTTGTGAGCCTTGTTGGTATCTCGGTCGCAGAGACTGGATTCTTTGTTCTCAAATAAAATCCATCTCTTCCGCGTATGATAAAGGGCCCATAGCAGCTGATGTGCTTCCAGAGTCACTGCCTCAGTCACAATCATTGTCACTGGATATCACACTAGACTCGGAACCAGAGGTTGCGATATGCAAGGCAGAGGCAGATGCTTGGCTTTTGGGATTCGCCCCTTCTGATTCGGCGGTAACCACTTTTCCTGCTTTTTGTTTTTTCACCAAATCGTACTTGCGGGCAAATGTAAACACCTGTCCTTGCTCATAGTCATTTTTGTCCCGGGCAAATTTCCACACCTTTCTCTTATTGATGGTTTCTTCGTGCTTTTGTTTTCTCTCGTGCATTTCCTTTAGTGTTTTGTCAATTAAATCCTTGTTGCTGTCATTCGTGAGTGTGTCTATTTCACCTTGGATTCGGGTGATTTCTTTAAGGTCTGTTTCACGATCTATTGTGGCATATTTAATGAGGAGGCAAACTAGACGCATGGACGCCTCTAAGTTACTCTCATCCCATTCTTTTAATAATAACAGGTTTGGTCTTTCGAAACTTGATGCCAGCATGATGCGTAGTCCCTGTGGCACTCTTCCTGCCTCATGGTATTTCTCCAGGGACTTGACCTCCCACCACTTCGTTAACTCACTTTTATGATGTTTTTCCAGCAATTTTAATAAGTTTCTAATGTTGGGATGCTGTTCAACTCTATCAACATTAGTGCCCGCTTTTTTTTCCTATTATGGGTAGATTGAGAAACAGCTCCTCTGCCGCTTTCTCCCTGTCTCTAACGGAATCTTCCATTTTGGCACAGCAATTGATTTTCACTTAGTTGTAATATTTCTTTCGCCGCAGTAGCCAGCGAAATACCCTTTACACAACTGATAGTACCTCCCCTCCTGCCGCTTTGGTTGAAAGTCTTGATATCGGCGTTCCAACTTACTGTTTAGACTTCCAGCGCTGCCCCGCCTAGTCCTCCGACTCGCAAAGCTGCGCCGTTGTTTCAACTGTGAAACTTCTCTTCCGTTTCTTTCGTAACCATGCAGGGGGCTGGGAACCAATAGCTCACTCGAATTAAAAATCCAAATCGGCTTGTCAAAAGTTACCCAGATATATAAAACGTAACGTTAACCTTTGTTTTTTTCCAGTGAATATATATATATTCACTGAAAAAAACCAAAGGTTAATGTGACGTTATATGCAACACGATAATGTCACTGATAACATAATGTGTTAAACTAAAATAAAAGATACATTTACTATTTAACTTGTGCCCCCATGCACTGTCTATGACCTCACATATTACATTACTCATGAAGTGTTTGATTACATCAATGATGACATCACTGATAACACCTCAAAGACATCATATATATAGTCACTGAAAAAAAGGCTAAAAGGGATATTATGAGTGAAAGTAGCTGTTAAAACATAGGATTAACAAAATCACTGAAGTTCCCGAGTTATTGTTATCTCTTGTAACTGATGCCCTAAAGTGCACATAACTCATGCTCCTGCAATGCACTGTTATTATCAATGATGTCATTTGAAATGCTACAGTGAGGTTATTAAAGATGTCATAGAACATGTCATGAATGATATAGGAGGTAATTAGCTTGCCAGTTGAAAGAATTTGTAGAAGCAAACTACTTCCTCTCTGTCAGACAATCATGACAGACAATCTGGCCAAAAACCATGCAGATGAACAGAGCATAACAACCTTTGTACATGCAATTAAATGACATTGAGTTCAATCCCTCTTTTTCTCCAATGTGAGCCTTTCACCTCCTGTATAAGACTTCAGGATAGTGATGGGACCCCATGTGCAAGGGTAGAAGAGGGTGGAGGAGCGACAGAGACTGCCCTGTCAAATGATAAGGCTCACAGTAAGCAGGGAAAATATGATACACATGCATGTAAAATTTATCAAAGTAGTTTGGGACTTGGGTCACTCCATACAGAGTGCAGGTGCATAGTGAGTAGGTCCCAGGCATACCACAAATCCTGCCAGAGAACCAAATTAGAATGAGAGGACTACAAAAAGAAAAACAGGAGCAACAGCACAAACAAATATCAAAGTCTCATGGAGATAGGCATCAGGAGAACTGAGGAGGGAGAAAACAATAAAAATGATGGGATGGCAGACTGGGCGCGATCAAATATGGTGAAAAAAGAAGTTGCTACACCTTCTGTTGCCAGACACCTGCCTTTGCGAATGGGAGATCTTATACAACCCTGTGTGGATTAAAGTGGAAGGGTTCCTCACTCACTGATAGCCCTATTGGTGTGGCATAACTAATGTATTGAGTTGCAGAATTGCTTTCGCGATATGTTTACAGTTTCAACTGCCCTGTTCTTCATCTCCTCAATGTACAATGTCGTTTGGGTCTCTTTTGATTTCTGAACAGATTTTGTGTGACGTCTCAGAGGGATGAAATCTATTACCACAACTTTTAAATATTTTAACGGGTCTACAGGCCCAGTTGCTAGCCTAGCACCACAGTCAGTTCCTAATGCATGCCGACAATATCCAACTCCATAACTGCTTGAACAATGTTCCAGATCAGAACAATCTCTAGATGCCTGGAACACTTCTATTGCTGGATGAAAGAGATGTGTATCTACCTAAATAGTTATAAAACTAAAATTCTCAGAGTGGAAGATTCATCGTATGGTTACCTGCTGTTTATCTGACTGAATGAATTGAGAACCATACCGTCTCTGAATCCGCCAACAATGTAGGAACCATGAACAACAACACAATTTTTGGGAAAGTCAAAGTTTCACAGCCGACCAAGCGTTAATGGCCATGAGGCAGGTAATTATTTAATATAACTAAAGCATCATATGGTAACACACTGTCTTCTACAGACAGCACATTGTCCATTGAAATGGCTTTTACATTTGCACACACCTACAGTTTTACTGATAAAACTATACTGCATACAAATGATAATGTTGTACATTGGGTTTCAGAGAATATTTATCATTTATAAATTAGCAAGTAAAGTGTCTTGATTTGTATTGATCCTGTTAAATTATTTGTTTCCATAGCACTTCAGAAATACAATAGTGTGTACTTCATTTTTGCTTTCCTAACGGCTGAATGTGTACAGTTCATTTACAGGTATTTACGTTTGGTTGTGTGTTAGAAAAAATTACATTATAGCCTTTTCTTTCACACTCCCTGCATTGTAGCAATATTGTCACATAATTGACTTCACTTTTCTTTCTCTGATTGCAGAGTGAGAGGAATTTGTAAACACCAATCACCATGTAAAACAAATAAGCAGCTATTTCTCAGAAGACAGAACCTGACTGTTAGAAATGATTTTTCTGGCTGGCTAGAGTATACACTTGAGCCAGGCAGAATCCACAACTCCAGTCATGATAATGGGACTATACATCTAAAAGAATCCCTGCTCACCCCCTTGGTAGCCTAGCACGAGCACGGCTTATCTCAGAAGCAATGTGTAAAGCATTTGCACATGTAAAAATAGACTCTAAAAACAGTTCCTTGAAGTCAATAGCTCTGTCAGGCCAGCTACAATGTAGGAGAGACCTGTAAAACAGTACCTTTGGAGATGCAGGGGGTCGGACCTTACATGGGAGCCCTGGAGTAGCGGCATTGGCAGGCGTCGGTTCTGGGGAATCAGTGCAGGAGTTGTCAGGCCGCTGACGTCACAATCGTCACAGGTCGAACTCCTTGGGTTTAAGTCAGGAGCGCCAGCATTGGTAGGCGTCTGGGCTGTGGTGTGAAGTGGAATGGTTCAACGTGCGGTGCAGGCAACGGCTCGGTGGTGGTCGTCCAGCGGCGGCGGTGAGACCAGGGATGGAGTGCACATTCTGGTGCTGAAATGCCACACTAAAGGCAGCGCCCTCATTGTTGCTGAAGCACTTTCGTCGCTAGACCCAAGGCTGCAGTGCATGATGAGTCAATGCAGTGTGCAAGACTCACAGGTCATAGTGTAGGCTGCGGTATCAGTTGACGAACTGCAGTTGATGTTGCTGGCTTTGGTGGGCCAAGGCTGCAGTGTTGGACGAGGCGGTGCATCGGGAAGGTTATGAGTGGTGCCTCCCCAAACCATGCTTCAGGCAGCGGTATCGATGTCAGCCTGGAGCATCGTCGTTGGTGAGACCAGAGCTGTGGTGCAAAGAGGACAGTGCTCCATGTTGTACACGAGCAGTGTCCACAGGTCACGGTGCAGGTAAGTGTTAAATTGGATTTACGAAAATTGTTTGAAGCCATCACTGCATAGAGGGGCTTGAAAGCCGTTGTATATGGACTGGTCCATACAAAATACATTTAGTTACTGGAGAAGTACCGACGTTGTTTTCAGTTAGATGACAAACTGATTTATGAACCTAAGTGTTTATTAGTTTTGAATTCTGAAGAGAAACCATAAGTAAAGCCACTGGTTTGAGACACGTCGACAATGGTGCAACCTACAAGCAAATAAATAAGGCATTGCAAACAGGAAAATAATATCAAATATGAATAAATAACCCCTTGGTTACAAGACCAGAGCATTGTTAGGTTGCTTGGCCCATTAATTCAAGAGCAGACAAGTAAATAAAATTGATGTTAACTAGTGTATCCCCCTGTTTGGGCAAGAAGATTCCAGAAATGTGAGCTTCTATTTGTGTTGTCATTACTGATTTGCATGTTCCTTGTTGTCCATTATTACGTGTACCAGTTTTTGGTCCTGTATGTTGGCTGGGTTTTTATGTATTGTTTATGCATGATTTGTTTGTAATAAGCTTCTGTGTAAGATTAATTTTAAAGTGACATGACTAAAATGAAAAATAATATTTGATGACCACTATTATTAAATAGAGTGTTCATAAAACATGTATTATGTGTAAATAGTCAGTTAGTATTGGCATTTTTGTTGTTGTTGCACTTTCTAAAAGTGGCATTTTCAATCACACAACATAAAAATAATTTCCACTAAAAGATGTACTTTTAAATTCTTGGTTCACGAAGCCTAAACTCAATTTCTCTATCTTGTCTCAATTGAAAGTTATGCTTGTAAGATGACGCAAACAGCTCCCATGTTAACCTATGAGACAGATAGCCTTGCAACAGTGAAACAAGTAATGCACAGTATTTCACTATCAGGACATATGATATACACCAGTACATGTCCTATCTTTCACATACACTGCACTCTGCCCATGGGGGTATCTTGGGCCTACCTGAGGGGTGTCTTACATGTAAGAAAAGGAAGGTTATGGTCTAGCATGTGAGTGCACTTGCCAGGTCGACGTGGTTGTTAAAAAATGCGCACAGACACTGCATTGGGAATTCTGAGAACCCTTTGAAAACATACTTGTGTGGGTGGCACAATCACTGCTCCAGAACCATTTGCAGCATTTGATTTACAGGCTCTGGGCACACAATGCACAGTACAAGGGACCTATAGTAAATCAAATAAGCCAATCATGGAAACACAAATCCATAAACACAATTTACATGGAAAGCATATGCACTTTAGCACTGAATAGCAGTAGTAAAGTGCTCAGAGTCCTAAAACTAGGTAAAAAACAGGAGGCCAAAAAGAAAAAGTCCTAGGGGTAAACCCACTGAAAAAGCCAAGTCTAACATTGACATTTTACCCCCATCTTTGAAGCACAGCAAATATTCCAAGATAAATACAGAATTTAAAGGAATCCTTATTTATTGCTTGCACTTCCAAGGCCTGCCTAAAATTGGCTTGCTACCAGCAGGCTCGATCCCACAGTCTGAGAAACGTTAATGTAGGAATTTGAGTAGCCATGATTCTGTCCTTCAATCATTAAATCACCACTGTGATAAACAAGACAATTTTTCACTGAGAAGGATCTTACCGCTTATCCAATTACCATCAAACTGATCAAAGGCTTGGTTGTAATGTGAATTGATTACTGTAACATAATTTTAGCTGAGCTCTAAGGAAAGAGATCGCAAAATTACAGTGCCCTAAAATAAAGCAGTCAGTCTTTCCCTCAATTTAAAGAAATTGAGCATCTCCTCTGCCTTCTGAGACACACACTCACTCCAAGTGACACTTAGCATAAAATGACATATATTTTGTACATCCTTCAAAATTACAGGAGTGTCTTCTCACGAAATATATAGGTTTTCTTCCACCATATAACCCTAATTGGACGTGGCCTTTAGCCAGGTAAACGTAATCACACATTCTAGCAAGACCAGGAAGAAGCATGGCTGAAGATTTATAAGAGTGATGGATGCTTACAATGGAACTAGTTGCCGTGAGACCTCAGGGTCTGTTCACACATGACTTTGTTTAAAAGGAAAACTGAAAACAGATCTAGTTTAAGAGACATTTTCATCCTTCCTCATAGTTTATGGGACAAGGCTTTACCTCTTTAAGGGATGGATCTATGAAGAGCACAAGGCATGCACTGAGGAAGTCTGCAGTTGAATAATTTCAGTTGGTATTGACCAACTACTAATATGGGGCCACCTTTGTAGGGAGAGGGGTCAGGATTTTTGCAAGACCTTCTTCAAGCTGCATCACGACTGCAAAGTTTGCCTATGTTACAAATTAGATCATTAAAAACCAAAACTATGTTTAAATAAAAAGGACTGAGCATTTTAACCGGAAATAATTATTAAACATCCTCATTTGTATAAGGTTAATGGTGAAAATCTTTGTAGAAATTAGTAGACGGGGGACTTTAATTTCTTTTTTCAGTTATGGAAGAATGTTGTATATTTGAATGAGCAATATTTCATTTTAGTGTAGGGTAATTATTATTAAAATAATGTTTTACCTGTTATCAAAGTTATATTTTAGACAATTACATTGAAATTCTCAGTATCAAATCTAGATCAAATAAAGACACAACAAACTAATGTGCAATGTATCCCAAGATCGCAGACAAAGATGCATAGTCTATAGTAAATAGACAAACTTACTGTTGGTCAGTGGTGCAAAACAATCTTTAATAGTTTATTAACCCATGTTTTTTACGAAAACTCAACATGTAGCAATTTCCAAATTCACTGAGCTTCCACAGTGTCGGTTTTTAATTTCTCTGTTGTGAGAACATAATTATTTCAGAACCCTTTTACAAAATTGTGCTTATTTTGTTTTTAGAATTGTCCAAATTGTAATATGGCGCTTGTTTTTTGAAAGTGTAACTAACATTCAAATATTAAATAAAAAAATACAAATAATGCTTAATTATTGAACTTTCGAACCCGTTCAATGTATGCATATGAATGAAATTGCAGTAAATATTCAACAACGACACATTTTCATGATTATTTTTCACTATGAACAAGCTGCACACCTCTTTTCCAGCATGAAAAGCATTTTTAACCTTACTTCTCTAATCTTCCCAAGTTTTAAAATTCCTTCATACTTACTTTATCGAAACATATTTTCTTTCAGTTATCAACTCTCAAACCTCAGCAGATCACATCAAACAACCTTCCCTTCTTATTATTTTTCAGGATCTTTCTGTTGCCTTTGACAACGTAAATGACTATTTTTCTCTAATCTCTATTCTTTTTGTATCTATGGGTCCTGCTATGAAGGTAACTCCATGCCTTCGCCTCCACTCTCTGCTGGAGTAGGCAGCTTATCTTCCTTCTTCCCCTCTATCATAAATTTGCCAAGGGTTCAGCAGCACTAAGAGACAGATGTAGGTAGGCAAAGACCGGTCGGTAACGGTCGAAATTCAGTAATTTCGCCCGTTACCGACCGGTATTTGGATAATGAGATGTAGGGCCACCTAAAATACAGATTCTGTGATTTTACAGATTCGGTGATTTTACAGATTCGGTAAAATTACCGATTCTGTAAAATTACGGAATCTGTATTATGAGATGTAGGTCGCACTGTAATCAGTGCTACAGGGCCTTTAAGAGTTCGTTATTTACCACCAATTAGAAGTTGGTGGTAAATAATGAAAAGCCTTGGAAAAGCATTTTTTTTGCTTTTCAAACGCTGCCATGTTGCAGACATACATGCCCTTAGAGCATGTATGACTGCAACATGTGCACCCATACAAGATAGAGGGGTGCAACAGGGTGTCAAAATGACACCCTGCCACCCTTCAATGTTTTCCCCAATTACCGAATCGGTATTTACCGATTTGGTAATTGACATTAATTCCTATGGGCCTCCAGGCCCATAGGAATGAATGGCAATTACCGAAACGGTAAATACCGATTCGGTAATTACCGAATCTTACCAATTCGGTAATTTAAAAAGAGAAATTACCTACATCCCATTTACCTACTCTTAAATACCGAACCGGTATGATTCGGTATTTAAGAGTAGGTAAATCGTGACTACCTACATCTGGCCCCAAGTCCTCTTCTTTACTCCACTTTTCTCCCATATCTCTTCTTTTGGTCTGTCCTATACAGGTTACTCCCAAATTCTCATTTCTTTCAACTCCTAATATCCCCTCATAAAACTCTCATTCTGAGTCGCCTGGCATATCTGAAATCCTCCCCAATTTGAAGTCCCCTTTTGCATCCATTCACATAACCATTTTCCATATTCTGTCTTCTGCTTGCAATCTCTGTGTAAAATTCACCCATTAATTGTCCTTGTCTGCCCAAATTGCTTTAGCTGCTCTCACGTATCACTTTAACCTCTACATGCTTATGAAATGTAGTCACTTAAACAATAATCTCTATTGTTGTCTTCTTCCAACTGGATTATCAGTCTTCTCCCCTGGATTAACCACTTAATCTATTTCTCCCTCTAATCTATCCTTTATTTCTCTTTTTGGCTCATTCTTTGTCTACCTTCTACATATTCCATTTCTATATCACTAGCCTCTTTTCATTGCCTTTTATTCGATCTTCACATACTATTTTACTCCTTTAATATTGTCTTTTAACATATATATGGTATTCTCCATCTCTCTTGCTGTGTCTCTCTCTATGATACTACTCTTCAAGTCCATTCCTCTGCCCAGACTTTGGAAGTTCTTCTTTGCCTGCCTGTTGTTCAGTCTTATTTCTGTTTGTTCCATCTCAAGATCAACGAGCAATTAAACGCTTTAGCACTCTTACTGCTCAACTTAAAACATGCCCTTCTTTTTTCTTTGCCTTAACAATCACCTCATGTTATCTATCTCTCAACACTAGCTATCATTGTACCTTTGATTTTACTTTCTTTTTGTACTATTTGTATTTCTGATATGTTCAGTGCTTTGGTGACTCTACTACATTCAATGAAATTAAATATCATGTATCATATCTTTCTACGGGTGGCCAAACTTGAACCAATAACTTCTACTCTTTCTTTTATGTGTGAATAAAAGTGTAGTCTGACCCATCATTTGCCAAGAGGTGTGGTTTTTACATGATTGGATCAACATATTCACCAAACTATCAGAGATCATTTTATGGGTGATTCTTCCATCAATTGAGCTGATGGCGATTTGAAACATCATTGAAATTCCACCAAGGAACGTATGACATTACTTGATTTTCTTTGCAACAGCTACAGCAAGGCTACCTATTTCATTACAATGTGGGAATCCCCTACACACCCTGGCCTATTCTGCATTACAGATAAAACAAATGTCTGAGAAGGAGCTCACTTATGTATTTACTAGAAGTATAAACAAATGTACCACTATTTGGTCTGCTTTCTTGATCATGTTGGCTCAACTGATAAAGTACCACAAATGAAATCAGTGTATGATAGTGATGTACATAATTGAAATCAAACTAAAGAAAATTAACAGTTCCAAATAAAGGG
This sequence comes from Lissotriton helveticus, assembly GCF_964261635.1. NCBI lineage: Eukaryota > Metazoa > Chordata > Amphibia > Caudata > Salamandridae > Lissotriton > Lissotriton helveticus. The sequence goes on along the minus strand of NC_136068.1, from coordinate 1,515,298,600 downwards.
CTGCCAAGTCAATATGTTTCAGCTGGTTAGATTTTAATTTGCAGCCTACTTTCGGTTCTTTATGTATACCATTATGTTTGTGTTAGACCTGGCATCATTGGCGTGAGTCTCCCTTCCATTTTGACTGATTGCCTCCTCTGTTTTGATGTTTTCGCTGGTTATATGCTTTGGGCACTGTGCCACTGCTATTCAGTGCCACAGTGCAAGTGCTCCCTATGTTAAATTGATGTACTAATTGGTGATTCCATGATTGGGTTATTTGATTTACCTGTCAGCCCCTAGTACAGTGCACCATGTGTGCCCAGGGCTTGTAAATCAAATGCTGCTGGTGGGCGTGCAGCACTGGTTGTGACACCCACAGAAGCAGCTTGTAAAGTGTGTCTCAGGCCTGCCATTGCAAGGCATGTGTGCAGTCTAGCACTGCCATGTCGACTTGGCCAAGTGCACCCACTTGTCAGTCCGTAAACCTTCCCTTTGCTTCATATTAGACACCCCTATGGTAGGCCCAAGGGCAGGGTGCATTGTAAGTATAGGGTAGGACATGCTCTGGTGTGTGTAGCATGTCCTAATAGTGAATTACAGCCATTTTCGTGTTTCACTATTGAAGGCTACCAGTTCTCTATAGGCTAGAATGGGCAGCTAGATTATTACATTCTTATAATCCTAACTGACTCATGGAACATGGTAATAATTCAAATTTAATATGCCTGAACTCAGAATAATAAAATACATCTTTTAGAAAATGTTGGCTTTAATATTCTCTGTTTAAAAATACCACTTTTAGAAAGTAGGTATTTTCTTGCCTAACTGTCCAGGCCTGCCTCTGCTAGGTTGTGTATTCCTTGTATGGGTTTGTGAGTGACAGGGCTGGGGGATTCCAGGAGAAAGACTGGGTCAGCCCAATGGTGAATAGAGAGATCTGCATCTAGATGGGAGGGTGGAGTTGCACCTGGGACCTGAATAGGGCTGGGCCTTCCCTCTACAATGCTGGCTCCGCCTCCTGTGGCTTGTCTGATGTCTCTGCCCTGCACTGTGAAGGAGAGAAGGAATCATGTCAACAAAGTGCTCCAGAGCTGTATCTTCCCTCCCCTGTGCTTGGCTCCACCTCCTGTGGGGCGGCTGATGTCCCTGCCCTGCACAGTGAAAGGAAGAAGAGAGTCATGTAAACAGAGTGCTCAGGAACTGGTTTGGATTTGGCAGAGGCCTCTCTGCCTTCAGAGAACAAAGGATTTTGGGGTATAAATATTGGGACCCTGATCCCAAGAAATTAGATCACTTCTGGAACAAGAAACCTTTTGCCAAGGCGAAGAACCAAGGAAGCTGCAGGAGTCTGACTTCCCCTCTGCCAGTGTGCTGTTTGCTGGGTTGGCCTGCAGTGGTTGCTTCATTGCAAAGGAAAGGAGAAGGATCTTTTTAAGGACTTTCATCATCTTCAGAATATTCTCCAAGGGCTTGAACTGTGCTTACCTCCTGCTGAAGTCTCAGGGACAAAAGTCTTCATCTCCAGCTCCCCTCTGAATTTCCTTGCTGGGAATCCTGACTCCAGACATTTGCTTGTCGCTGGGAGCTGGAAGAGCGACGCATCGAGAGGAAGGGTGTCGCAGCCACAGCTGAAATCGTCGCATTGCCGTAGAAGCGACCCTTTACAGCATCTCCCTGGAAGCGTGTGTTCATCGAAGCAGCCTGCAGTCGCATCACCGGAGAAGCGTGACGCCATTGAGAGAGTCGCCATCACATCACCTGAGAGCCGTGTCGCAGGGCCTGTCGCGACTCCAAAGTACAGAGTCGTTGCAAGGCTGCCAGAGCACCTACGCATCATCATCGCAGCGTCATCGTATCGTCGCATCAAGGGCACCATCTTCTCGCATCACAACCGGATCATCGCATCGCATCAAGGTGCCATCTTGCGCATTGCAACGGGCACGCAGGCTGAGAATCTACGCATCACCTCCACACCGGTAAGAAATACGACGCTTCCCCTACTCAGCGCAAGCATTGAGGCACAACGCATCATCTCCCCCGGATCACGGAACCGGCGCATCTCCCCTTTTGCGAGCCTTTTGTTTACTTTGCGTTACGCATCAAGGTACTTTGTTGAGAACTTTGTCGCATTTATCATCAACTTGAACTAAGTAACTTTGATCATCTTTAAGCCAACTTTAAGTATAGTATTGTGGATTTTTGTCGTTTGCAGTCTTGTGGAGAAGTGTAGCTCAATGGTTAGAGTGGCAGACCCTGATGCAGAGGTCTGGCGCGGGACCAGGGTTCAATTCATGCCTCGGCGGGTCTTGGGCTCAATTTCCTCGGACCTGATAATTCTCGCCTCGTGCCTATTCTAATCATGGGTCCCACTCTGCAACTCTGGGCAATAGCTTGCTTAATCTCCACAATGGCCCCAACACTGCTGGGATGCCTGGCTTCACCTTGGGGGTGCCCAGGAGTGGACATTTCACAGGGAAAAGCCAGGAAGGGTTCCACAGCGGTATGCGTTACAGCGCCAGGACACCCATGGGTATTAGTGCGCTTTACAAGTACAAATTACATTTACATTTACATATTAAGTCTATATAAAGAATACTTATTTTTATAAAACATGTGTTGTGTCCATCTGTAGTGCTTTCACCGTATTACTGTGTATATTCACAAATATTCACAAATGCTTAACACACTGCCTCTGAGATCAGCCTGTCTGCTCGTGCCAAGCTACCAAGGGGGTGAGCAGGGGTTATTAAGGAGTGTAATCCCCTTATCCTGACTTAGAAGTAAGAGTCCCTATTTGGACAAAGGTGAATACCATTGCCAACTAGAGACCCCCAGATCTAACAGTTTGGATATAGCAATGTCTGTTTTGTGCACCTGTTAGAAATGGGAAAAATGTGAAATGAAACAGATTGTGTGTCCTCATTATATTCTGTGGACAGAAGCAGTCCATGAATACACCTGTCTGTATTTTTCTTAATATTGCCCGGCTGTGACATTGCTAGTCACTTTTAATAGGAAAATGACAATGCTGTTCTATTGTAAATGGTGTGTGGCAGGTGACTTATAAAATCAGAATGCCTGCTGGAAGAGATGGCTAACAATGTAAAAAGTAACCTCTCAAGCAGAACTCTTAATCACCATTTAAATAATTAAAGGATAGACTAGCCTTTCAGACCCCTTTGTCCTAAATTCTCTATATTAAAACAATATTTATTATTAGCTCTTCATGGTAAAATGTGAATGTGTTAGGAATTAACACAGGGGAGCAGGAATCTATTTGCATGGTATCCACACATTCTAAAGAACAGTAGCTTTGACACTAGCTTACATTAAACTGCATAAGAGCTTGGAGATGCATATTGGTGTGTTTATGTTTACATTATATATATCACATTTCTTATACATTCTATTCAACCGTAAACTCTGAGATTGAAAGAAGCAAGAGACCAATGATGTAAGGTTGAAGGGAGGGTGATTTTGAGACCATGTATTTTATTAAATAAAATACTCTCACCCAGACATAAAAACGATATCACCCTAGAAATGTGACCTTATACAAAAACTAAGGGCCTGATTTCATGTTTGAGTGATGAGGTACGGGTTTCTAATGACATAGCCTACACTGATTCCAATAGTCCATTGGACATTGTCAATGAAAGTTACTCAGACCATCTTCCCCACTTGGGCTGGACATTACAAAATACCTTTATCCTTGTCAGTACCAGGGGCGGCTCCTCCATTATAGTGGAGGGGCGTCGCTACACTGAAATGCCCCCAGAGACGAAAAAGAAAATAGTAATGAAGCTAATTCATTTCCATTTTATTTTTTGCCACCGCGTCCCAAACGGAGTGTCAGGATGGGGCGGTGCTGCTGCTGAGTGGCAGCAGGGAGAAGGGTGGGTTGCCTTTTGCACCTGTTTAAAGTGAACATCAGCCGCGGTCGGCAGTAGGAGTTCCTGCAGGGCGGTGATGTGGGGAGGGGGAGGGGCTGGGTGGGGGGTAGTAATGTATGGATTACAGAGTTTAACAGGTAAGTAAACATATAAATAAATAAAAGAATTTCGTTGCACGCACTGCACCGCCGTGCAGGAACTCCTACTGCCGCCCGCGGTTGGTGAACATGTCTCTTTGGCCGGCTGTCTTGAAACGGCCAGTCACACATTCGCTCTTTACACCTCTCTTTGCAGCGTGGGTGCATTGAATAACAATGTTTCAGTAACTTCCATGAAACCACCTGGAAGGAGGCTCTGATAACGGCAAAGAAATATCACCAAGTCAGGTGGACATCGAAGTATTTTGATCGTTCTTGCACCAGCTCAGCCGAGTACATCCCTCCCCTCTCCTGGCAAACTTACCGCCAAAGTCGAAAGCTTCATTTTGCTGATGTGAAAGGCCATCTTTTGAGCATTACACTTCAGAGTACTAGTAAAACCTGTAATCTCCGCACCTCACTGAGTGAGACAGACCTGGATGCAGAATAGCTCCCTTTAAAAGAGGGCAACGCGGTTAGAAAAAAAAAAGTATGTATGGCATATAAGAAATGAAAATAGTGGAAAGAAAACAACGTAAAGACCTGAAATAACAGTGCATGTCAGCCCAGAAACATGCATTGCCAACAAAGAAGAGAACATCAGTTAAAATAAACAAGCCACGTGAAAATGCAGAATGTTTGCATATTTTGTGTCACGAGGTGTTTTCTTTTTAGGTGTGCCTCGAGTCACTACAAATGAACCACATGACATTAAGCAACTTAACAGTGGTTTGTGGGTTAAATGTTAGGAAACATCAGCCAGGCTTCACACGCTGCGGTAAATCACGTTAAATGGATGTGTTGGGTTGTATTCATCTTAACAAGACAGGCGCTGGGGATTATTTGGTTTCTCCAGCGTTATGTTAATTTTATTCCAGCACTTTCTACCACAGACCTGAGGATGTGAGCGTGACACACGCAGTCTTAATACGGCAGCACAAGATGAAGATGAGATGCTTGGATGAAATCAATGCAAACCAACGTAGTGCAGTACACAGACGAAAGTAAAACACTCTATGGGAGACGTTTTAGCCGGAGGAGTACCTCGGTGTAGCACCATGTGGCTGTGGTATATATAAACGAAAGGGATACAGGAGATTATGCATTTCCATCCCAAGCCTGGAATAGCCATCATTCACGAGGGGGCGGGGTGGGGGGTGGTGTTGAGGGGGGAAGGTGTGTGACTGGGACCGATGAGGATTATCTGATCCAAATTGGGTTAAATGTTGGTGGGACGGGTTTCCGGGATCCGACTTTCAGCAAACTAGCTGATAACTAGGCCTCTAGTTGACAAACCTCTTTTGCTTTTCCTTTTTGCCCACCTCAAGCTATTATCAGGGGTAGGAAGGTTGCCTTCGCCCGGGCTGGGCTAAAGTGTTTCTGGGATGCAGCGCTAACAAGAAGCTTGCCATAGCACAAAGTTGAAGCTAGATACAAACAATGAGTGATCACAAAAGAGTTTAGTCTCAAGGCACTCTTGGCCAATGGACACTTCACAATAGCTTCCCAGCCAGTAACATGACAAACATTCAACAAACCAATCCCAGATTATCACAGTACTGCCTTATCTAAATAGAATATGTTTTCTTGTACCTGATTGACTGAGTTTACTTGGCAGCCGCTATTCGGTTCCCACACACCATAATTACCATTTTTACCAGTGAAAAAGTGCAATCTTGGTACAACTTGCAGATTCGATGCTTGTCATCAAGAGGAACTGGGGCATTTGTGTTGCGCCCTCGCCTACAGAGAAGGCATCTCTGGCTGCTTTTCTACTCGGGAACCAGCACGTTGTGCGACAAGAGGGGCATGGTGGCAGAGATCATTCTGCATATAGATGAGCATGGCAAGGACAGTGACAGTCTGTCTTTGCTCCAGAGCCCTTTCAAAGTAAGTGCATGTACAATTCTTATTTGTTCTCATACTAAGTGAAATCCGCAGGAGCCAACACCACAACTTCAGCTAAGACTGTACCACCTTACGCAACTGGCTGAGAAGTATGTGGACTTCATTACAGGCTTTCATGATCACAGTTTTTAACCCCTTCGCTGCTAGGCCTTTTCCCCTCCTGTGCTAAGGCTTTTTTTGGCGTTTTGGAGTAGTGCGCGCTTAGGCCCTTGTAACTTTTTGACCACATAAGGTATCCACGCCAAATTTGCGTCCTTTTCTTCCAACATCATGTGGATTCTAAAGGCGCCCAGGGTTTGTGGATTCCCTTGGAGGGGTCCCAGAAATTAACCAAAATATAGTGATTTTTTTGTATTTTTTTCAGAAAAATGGGAAAAACGGGCTGCACATGAAAGCCTCTGGGTTTTCCCCTGAAAATGGTATCAAAAAAGGGTTTGTGGGGCTGAAATATCCATTTTCTAAGCTTTTAGGGAATGACAGTCTTTTGTCAGAGAACCGAAATTTTTCACTCAGTTTTGGCATTTTTCTGGGACATAGCCTATTTTTGCTATTTTTAGAGCTTTCCACCTCCTTCCAGTTAATGGTAGAAATGAGTTTGAAAGCAATAATAGATCCTGGACAGCTTTACATTTTCGGAAAGTAGACAAAATTCTGAATTCAGAAAGGGGTCATTTGTCTAAATCCATGAAGGTTTCGTTATAAACACTAACAGTTAGATATTGGAATAATTGAAAATTTGTTGAAAAAAACAGCCTTTTGTCTCAACGTTTTCACCTATAACTTTTTCTAATTTTGACAGCTCTTGGAAAGCAATATACCGTTACATCCATTAGACCTTCCTGGTTGTGGGGATATATAGGACTTGTAGTTTCACCAAGAACCCGACGAACCCAGATCCAAAAACTGAGCAGCAACTTGCAATGGTATTTTTTCATTTACTGGGTATAGAGCACTTTGTCTTGGAAAATGTATACATGGAATAATCAGTATGAAAGACACCTATGTATTTCTGAATTGGGTACAAATTATAGAGTTCAGAAACAGTATATAATTGCACATTTTCAAAATTGGGAATACTCATACTAGCATGAGAATTATTGGTCATTTTTCAAAAAGATTTTTTTTTTACACAATGTCTTTCATTGAAAGGGAGAAATGCATGAAAGCTCAATTGGTAATAACAGTTGATTTACAAATCTGATTTACCCCAAGTGTCCCGATAAAAACGGTACCTCACTTGTGTGGGTCGGCCTTGTGCCTGCGATAGGAAACGGCGCAAAATGCAACGTGGTCACACCTAAATTTTGCAGTTACAAATTGACCCTTTTTTGGCAAACTGCCTACCTGTAGTTTTTGCACCCTAGCTCTGCCGGCACCTAGGGAAACCTAGCAAACCTATACATTTTGCAAAAGTAGACACCCAGGGGAATTCAGGATGGGGTGACTCGACTGCCTACCACCAGGTTTTGTTACCCAGAATCCCTTGCAAATCTAAGATTTTGACAAAAAAACCACATTTTCCTCACATTTCTGTGGTGGAAAGTTCTGGAATCTGCGTGGATCAACAAATTTCCACCCACCCAGCGTTCCCCCTGGTCTCCCGATAAAAACGGTACCTCACTTGTGTGGGTCGGCCTTGTGCCTACGACAGGAAACGGCACAAAATGCAACGTGGTTCCACCTCAATTTCCCAGTGAAATCTTGCGCTCTTTGGACAAAGAGACTACCTTTTGTTTTTGAGCCCTAGCTCAGCCGGCACCTAGGGACACCTATCAAACCTATATATTTTTGAAAAGTAGACACCCAGGGGAATTCAGGATGGGGTGACTCGACTGCCTATCACCAGGTTTTGTTACCCAGAATCCCTTGCAAAGCTAAGAATTTGACAAAAAAAACACATTTTCCTCACATTTCTATGGTGGAAAGGTCTTGAATCTGCGTGGATCAACAAATTTCCACCCACCCATCGTTCCCCCAGGTCTCCCGATAAAAACGTTACCTCACTTGCGTGGGTAGGCATAGTGGCTGCGACACGAAACAGCGCAAAACGCAACATGGTCGCACCTCAATTTCCCAGTGAAATTTAGCACGTTTTGGACAAAAAGACTACCTTTTGTTTTTGCGCCGTAGCTCTGCCAGCACCTAGGGAAACCTAGCAAACCTATACATTTTTGAAAACTAGACACCCAGGGGAATTCAGGATGGGGTGACTCGTCTGCCTACCCCCAGGTTTTGTTACCCAGAATCCCTTGCAAACCTAACAATTTGACAAAAAAAACACATTTTCCTCACATTTCTGTGGTGGAAAGTTCTGGAATCTGTGTGGATCAACAAATTTCCACCCACCCAGCGTGCCCCCAGGTCTCCCGAAAACAATGGTACCTCACTTGCGTGGGTAGGCATAGTGGCTGCGACATGAAACAGCGCAAAACGCAGCATGGTCGCTCCTCAATTTCCCAGTGAAATTTAGCACGTTTTGGACAAAAAGACTACCTTTTGTTTTTGCGCCGTAGCTCTGCCAGCACCTAGGGAAACCTAGCAAACCTATACATTTTTGAAAACTAGACACCGAGAGGAATTCAGGATGGGGTGACTAGTCTGCCTACCCCCAGGTTTTGTTACCCAGAATCCCTTGCAAACATAAACATTTGACAAAAAAAAACACATTTTCCTCACATTTCTGTGGTGGAAAGTTCTGGAATCTGTGTGGATCAACAAATTTCCGCCCACCCAGCGTGCCCCCAGGTCTCCCGAAAAAAATGGTACCTCACTTGCGTGGGTAGGCATAGTGGCTGCGACATGAAACAGCACAAAACGCAGCATGGTCGCACCTCAATTTCCCAGTGAAATTTAGCACGTTTTGGACAAAAAGACTACCTTTTGTTTTTGCACCGTAGCTCTGCCAGCACCTAGGGAAACCTAGCAAACCTATACATTTTTGAAAACTAGACACCCAGGGGAATTCAGGATGGGGTGACTCGTCTGCCTACCCCCAGGTTTTGTTACCCAGAATCCCTTGCAAACATAAACATTTGACAAAAAAAAACATTTTCCTCACATTTCTGTGGTGGAAAGTTCTGGAATCTGTGTGGATCAACAAATTTCCACCCACCCAGCGTGCCCCCAGGTCTCCCCAAAAAAATGGTACCTCACTTGCGTGGGTAGGCATAGTGGCTGCGACATGAAACAGCGCAAAACGCAGCATGGTTGCACCTCAATTTCCCAGTGAAATTTAGCACGATTTGGACAAAAAGACAACCTTTTGTTTTTGCGCCGTAGCTCTGCCAGCACCTAGGGACACCTAGCAAACCTATACATTTTTGAAGACTAGACACCCAGGGGAATTCAGGATGGGGTGACTCGTCTGCCTACCCCCAGGTTTTGTTACCCAGAATCCCTTGCAAACATAAATATTTGACAAAAAAAACACATTTTCCTCACATTTCTGTGGTGGAAAGTTCTGGAATCTGTGTGGATCAACAAATTTCCACACACCCAGCGTGCCCCCAGGTCTCCCAAAAAAAATGGTACCTCACTTGCGTGGGTAGGCATAGTGGCTGTGACATGAAACAGCGCAAAACGCAGCATGGTCGCACCTCAATTTCCCAGTGAAATTTAGCACGTTTTGGACAAAAAGACTACCTTTTGTTTTTGCGCCGTAGCTCTGCCAGCACCTAGGGAAACTTAGCAAACCTATACATTTTTGAAAACTAGACACCCAGGGGAATTCAGGATGGGGTGACTCGTCTGCCTACCCCCAGGTTTTGTTACCCAGAATCCCTTGCAAACCTAAACATTTGACCAAAAAAAACACATTTTCCTCACATTTCTGTGGTGGAAAGTTCTGGAATCTGCGTGGATCAACAAATTTCCACCCACCCAGCGTGCCCACAGGTCTCCCGAAAAAAATGGTACCTCACTTGCGTGGGTAGGCATAGTGGCTGCGACATGAAACAGCGCAATACGCAACATGGCTGCACCTCAATTTCCCAGTGAAATCTAGCACGTTTTGGACAAAAAGACTACCTTTTGTTTTTGCGCCGTAGCTCTGCCAGCACCTAGGGAAACCTAGCAAACCTATACATTTTTGAAAACTAGACACCCAGGGGAATTCAGGATGGGGTGACTCGTCTGCCTACCCCCAGGTTTTGTTACCCAGAATCCTTTGCAAACCTAAAAATTTGACAAAAAAAACACATTTTCTTCACATTTCTGTGGTGGAAAGTTCTGGAATCTGCGTGGATCAACAAATTTTCACCCACCCAGCGTTCCCCCAGGTCTCCCGAAATAAATGGTACCTGACTTGCGTGAGTAGGCATAGTGGCTGCGACATGAAACAGCGCAATACGCAACATGGCTGCACCTCAATTTCCCAGTGAAATCTAGCTCGTTTTGGCCAAAAAGACTACCTTTTGTTTTTGCGCCGTAGCTCTGCCAGCACCTAGGGAAACCTAGCAAACCTATACATTTTTTAAAACTAGACACCCAGGGGGATTCAGGATGGGGTGACTCGACTGCCTCCCACCAGGTTCTGTTACCCAGAATCCCTTGCAAACCGAAAAATGTGACCAAAAAACACATTTTCCTCACATTTCTGTGGTGGAAAGTTCTGGAATCTGCGTGGATCCACAAAATTCTACCCACCCAGCGTTCCCCTAGGTCTCCTGAAAATAATGGTACCTCACTTGCGTGGATAGACATAGTGGCTGCAACAGGAAACGGTTCAAATCGTACGGTGGTGAATTTACATTACCCTATTGCAAAACTACCTTGATTTTGGGGGGGGGCATCTGAGTTTGTGGCCCGGGGCTCAGTGGTATTCTTTGCAAAGTAGCAAACCCAAACAGTTCTGAAAACTAGACACCCGGGAGAGTCCAGGGAGGTATGGCATGCGTGGGTCCCCCAATGTTTTCCTACCCAGAACTCCTTGCAAACCTTAAAATTAGGTAAAAATTGCACTTTTCAAAACTTTTTGGCGTGGGATCGCCGTGCCGGCAAAAATGTCCTACCACCCAGCATTCCCCTTGTTCTCCCGAGTAAAAGGATACCTCACTTGTGTGGGTGCCCCAAAGCAGAACACGCCAAAAATGCATTTTGAAAAAAGTAGTATTTAGTAGTATTTAAGTTTTACAAATTAAGCCCTCCAGCCTGAGTCACATGCTTTGGGCCCACCCACACAAGTGAGGTATCATTTTACTCGGGAGAACAAGGGAAACGCTGGGTGGTAGGACATTTGTGCCGGCAGCGAGATCCCACCCAAAAAAGTACGGAAAAGTGGGGTTTTTGACCAAAATTTAAGGTTTGCAGGGGTTTCTGGGTAGGAAAACATTGGGGGACCCACGCATGCCATACCTCCCTGCCACGCTTTCCCACACTAAAACGTGTGAAAACATTGATTTTTTCCAGCTAAAAATGAGGTTTGCAAGGGATTCTGGGTAAAGGAACGTTGGAGGATCCACGCAAGCCATACCTCCTTGGAAGCCCCCGGGTGTCTACTTTTCAGAAATGTGTGGGTTTGGTAGGTTTCCCTAGATAGCTGTCTCGCACGGGGCCAAAAACCCAGGTAGCCCCTCTTGCAAAAGCTAGTGGACTTGACATTGTCACCATTGTCAAATTCACCAGCTTTTGCTCATTTTTAGCTGGAAAAAATCAATTTTGTCACACGTTTTAGTGTGGGAAAGCGTGGCATCACTGGGCTCACACAAATTACCTCCCACCCAGCGTGCCCCCAGGTCTCCCGATAAAAACGGTACCTCACTTGCGTGGGTAGCCATAGTGGCTGCAACAGGAAAAGGTCCAAATCGTACGGTGGTGAATTCAAAATACCCTGAAGCAATATAACTTTGATTTTTGGGGGGGGGGGGCACCTGAGTTTTTGGCCCGGGGCTGGGTGGTATTCTTTGGAAAGTAGCAAAAATGTCCTACCACCCAGCGTTCCCCTTGTTCTCCCGAGTAAAATGATACCACACCCTAACAGAGTTACTCAAAAGTAAAACATTCAAGCACGGCTATCTATTCCTCAAAGACACACACATACAGGTTGGATTTGGCACGAGGGCAAGTGATGGTTCAGTACATAAAATTTTATTAACAAGATATTTCAAAAAAATGAAATGCTCTGTCAATAAATAAATGCATAAAAACTGAACCAGTGACTCGCAACTCGTGAGCTGTAAAGCCACAACAAGGCACCAACCGTTTTACAGGCCATTCACGCACCTTTCATACCTGATACAAACCAGACCATTGACACCATCCGAATGGAAAAGCAACACATAACAACAATCACAATAAGGGACGAGGTACACCCTACTGCAGAAAGAGAAAAAAAACAATTATTACTGCACACCCATCTAATCCGCAAGCACACACACATACTGGTTGGATTTGGCACAAGGGTGAGTGATGATTCAGTACATACAATTGTATACGTAAGTAATTTCACAAAAATGAAATAGACTGTGTATAATTGAAAGTATGATAAACTGAACCACTGACTCACAGCTCGTGAGCTGTAAAGCCACGTCAAGGCACCAACCTCTTTACAGGCCATTCATACACCTTTCGTACGCGTCACACATACAAAACATTCACACCGCCAGCCGTGGACCCATCACATTTCAACACTCACACCAGCAAACAGCGCCATTCAAGGGACCATCACTTTCACATGCCCACATTTCTGACACTGCAACTACACAAAATGATGGACTGTGTGGAGTGTCACTCAACTAGCAGTGTGTGTAGTGACCAACAGAAAGTAACTACTCACACACCGCCTGCCGAGCGCCAGTCCACCCACACCACCATCCAAGCACCAGACCATGCACACCGCCAGCCAAACACCACTCAGCGCACACCGCCCGCCAAGTACCACTCCACACACACCACCAGCCAAGCATCACTCCACGCACACCACCAGCCAAGCGCCACTCCACAAACACACCAGCCAAGCACCACTCCGTGCACAGACAGCCAAGTACCACTCCACGCACACCGTCCAGCCAAGTGCCACTCCACACACACCGCCAGCCAAGCACCACTCCACACACACCGCCAGCCAAGCACCACTCCGTGCACAGACAGCCAAGTACCACTCCATGCACACCACCAGCCAAGCGCCCCTCCAAACACACCACCAGCCAAGCACCACTCCACGAACACCACCAGCCAAAGACAAATCCAAACACAACACCAGGCAAGCGCAAGAGCACGCACACCGCCAAACAAACACCAGACCACGCACACCGCCAGTCAAGCACCAGTCCGCAGACACCGCCAGACAAGCACCAGTCCACAGACACCGGCAGCCAAGCGCCAAACCATGCACACAGTCAGACAATGGACACTACACGCAAACCAACATCATACTTTAGTTTTTTTTTTAAATAAAAGAGAAACAAAAACAAATTGCAAATTGATACAAATCTACTAACTCGACAACTAAATCTAAAAAGACTACGCAAATACAAACTTTGAAACTGAACAATAAGTTTTACAGAATAAAGACCAACCAGTTCACTTTACCACTCATTGATACTCCCAAAAATTATTTTGCGTGTGGTACAATCTAAAACAAGCAGGTACACACAGCCCAGGGTTTGAAGGGCAGTTGGGGCAGTACATGCGAACCTCCTTCCGCAAACCTCTTCGCCAACAGACTCTACATCTCCGACTGGGAAAGTCTTTTGAGGTTGTAGGAGGAATTGTATCAGGAAAGTGGCGATCTTTCAATCTGGCAACATCCTCTACCACTCCAACTCTAGGAACACTTGCCTGTTCCACTAAAACAAGGCTGCCTGTTACAGACTCCTGAAACTTTACAAAAGTCATCTTTGACTGGGGACAAGATTTATGGAACACAACAAAAGCATTAAAGGTTGCCAAGTGGAAAAGATGGATAGCCAACTTCTTGTACCAAATGTAAGCCTTACGAAGAGCAGCATATGGTTCCAACCTCTGATCAACTCTGTCAACACCACCCATGTACTTATTGTAGTCCAGTATGCACACAGGTTTGCGCACTTCTGCAACCTGACCCCAAACAGTCCGCGGTTCAGTGCTTTCATCATGTATTGTAGTCAACATGTAGACATCTCTCCTGTCTGTAAACTTCACAGCTAGAAGCTCCTCACAACGCAATGCACTGCACTGTCCCCGAGCAAGCTTTCGACAAACAAGTTCTTTTGGGAAACCTTTACGGTTTGAGCGGATTGTGCCACAAGCAACAGTGCCCACTTTGGCCAATTCCTTGAACAACCGCACACCAGTGTAGAAGTTATCGACATACAAATGATGGCCTTTGTTAAACAATCCACGACGAAGTTCCCACACAATTTTCTCAGTCACTCCAAAAGTCGACGGGCAACCAGGGGGGTTAATCCTGGATTCCTTACCAGTGTACACCCTGAAATTAGAGACATATCCAGTCTCACTGTCACACAGCATATACAGTTTGATTCCATAGCGTGCCCTCTTACTAGGAATGTATTGCCGAAATACCAAGCGGCCCTTGAACAACAGCAAAGACTCATCCACTGCAATTTCTTTCCCAGGATAAAAGATCTCAGAAAATCGATCAACCAAATGATCAATGACAGGCCGAACCTTGAAAAGACGGTCACAATCAGGGTGATCTTGTGGCAAAGCAAGACTATTGTCAACAAAATGCATCATCCGCAGCAGAAGCAAATACCTATCACAACTCATGACTGCCGGAAATATAGCTGTTGCCATCAAGGGACTAGTAGACCAATATGAAGCCATTGATGGTTTCCTAAGCAAGCCCATCAATAAAGTTAAACCCAAAAACTTTTTCATCTCCTCCAAATTTGTGGGAGTCCACCGGGTAGCTCTAGCGTGGGGCTTAAGGCTGGCACTGTTCACCCTCAAAAAAATTTCAGCATACAAATTAGTCTGCTCTACAAGCTTTCTTCAGGACCTATGATGTACTACTGCAATGAAGAAAAAACGTGAGTAAACTTACTGTTCACAGTTTTGAGCGAGGCAACGACGGAGAGTGCGTGGCCTCCTTCACTGTGAGCAAGTGCCAGGTGAGGTGAGGTCTTTCCTCCCTGCAATTTGGGAGAAGACTTCTGACTCCTTACTTTTGGAGGACAGATTCACTTATTGAGGCTTTCACCCAGTAAGTTTACTCACGTTTTTTCTTCATTGCAGTAGTACATCATAGGTCCTGAAGAAAGCCTTTTGAAGGCTGAAACATGTCGACCATTTAAGACTCATGATTAATAGCAATTCCTTGCATGCTATTTGCACTCTGCTTTTAACCATACCACCTTGATGGTCAGACCCAATAAAGTTTTTTATGACATCAAGGTAGGTATTTTTAACAACACTTGGATTATGAACCTTGTTTCTTTTCCTTTTCACACATCCTTTTGAGCACTGCAATTTAATCCTTTTCAGTCCGTGTCTCTGTTGGTTGAGGGTCAACGCAATGGTCCAAAGTTGTGCTAGCCTTGGGTGCTTCCTAAGGAAGGGCATCATGGACATTGCCTTTGTCAACCATTCCACCCAGATGACGACATTCCGCTATTGAGCGGGCTGATGGGAATTTTTTCAAGGACCTCTGGGGCTCTTCCTTCTTTCCCTCTAGGTTTTTCTCTTCTCTTCTCCTGTTATCATATCTCAATCGTGGATAATCTGTACATTGACCTGTTGGTTTTGTCTTTTCACAGAGTGAGTACTTCATAGGCTCCCGCGTATAGACTTCTGGTACCTCTCGTGTTGTGTATTACTTAGTTGGGGGACAAGGTACCGTTAAGTCTTTAAACACTTCTCCCCTTAGGCCCTCCCCTACCCAGTCTGGTTTGTTGTTATGTCAAGGGTATGTCACAAATGGGGTGTCTGTCCCCAAGGGGGGAAGATTATAAATCATTATAAACGTGGGCCCCCTGGAAGCAACCCTACGGAGGGCAGAGAGGCCAAATAAAGACACAGCAGAACATACAGAAAACAAATGGGCCCAAGGAAGCAACCCTTGGCCAAGGGGTCGCTCCCTATAAAAAACAAAAACCTGGAGTATAGTGGGCTTTTCTATCCCCCCCCCCCCTGGGACCAGAAACTGTAAAAAAACAGCCACTCCGCCCCCAGGGGGGGAGGGGGGCAGAATAGCCTGCAATATTTATAATGCCCCCTGGAAGCGACCCTTGCCCAAGGGGTCGCTTCCTTTATAAATATACTGGTGTCTAGTGGGCTTTTCTACCCCCCCTGGGTCCAGATGTGGCCCAAAAAACAGCTGATCTGCCCCCAGGGGGGGCAGACAAGTCTAAAAAAAATTATGGGCCACTAGGAAGCGACCCTTCCCCAAGGGGTCGCTTCCTTTACAATTATAAATAAATCCCTGGTGTCTAGTGGGCTTTTCTGCCCCCCCTGGGTCCAATTCACGCGCTAACATGGGCGATCTGCCCCCAGGGGGGGCAGAAAAGTCTACTCTACATTTTGATGGCCCTGAAAGCGACCCTTGCCCAAGGGGTCGCTTCCTTTAAGAATAAAAACACAATCCCTGGTGTCTAGTGGGCTTTCCTGCCCCCCCCTGGGTCCAGATTCCCGAATAAAACGGTTGACCTGCCCCCAGGGGGGCAGAAAAGTCTAAACGAATAAAAAATGCCCCAGGAAGCGACCCTTTCCCAAGGGGTCGCTTCCTTTTATCAAAAAAAAATAATCCCTGGTGTCTAGTGGGCTTTTCTGCCCCCCCCCCCTGGGTCGAGATCGCTCGCAAAAACGAGCGATCTCGACCCAGGGGGGGCAGAAAAGTCTGAATAACAAAATTATGGCCCTAGGAAGCGACCCTTGCCCAAGGGGTCGCTTCCTTTTATGAAAAAAAACATCCCTGGTGTCTAGTGGGTGTTTTCTGCCCCCCCTGGGTCGTGATCGCTCGCTAAAACGAGCGATGTCGACCCAGGGGGGCAGAAAAGTCTGAATTACAAAATTATGGCCCTAGGAAGCGACCCTTGCCCAAGGGGTCGCTTCCTTTTATGAAAAAAAACATCCCTGGTGTCTAGTGGGCTTTTCTGCCCCCCCTGGGTCGAGATCGCTCGCTAAAACGAGCGATGTCGACCCAGGGGGGGCAGAAAAGTCTGAATTACAAAATTATGGCCCTAGGAATCGACCCTTGCCCAAGGGGTCGCTTCCTTTTAATAAAAAAAACATCCCTGGTGTCTAGTGGGTTTTTCTGCCCCCCCTGGGTCGAGATCGCTCGCTAAAACGAGCGATGTCGACCCAGAGGGGGCAGAAAAGTCTGACTTACAAAAATTTAGCCCCTGGAAGCGACCCTTGCCCAGGGGATCGCTTCCTTTTCAGACAAAAACATCCCTGGTGTCTAGTGGGGGCATTACTGGTGCAGGATCGCGACGCTGTGCGCGATCCTGAACCAGGAATGCCCTGCATTGGGACATCAGGGGAGAGGAAACAGTGTTTCCTCCCCCCGATGCCTCAAGGCACCGAGAAATGGCCCCCCTGCCCCACCGGAGAGCAGAAACCTTACCTGCTAGCTGGACGCGCTGGAAAGAAATGGCTTCCAGCGCGTCCAGCACTTCCTGATGACGTTGGCTCGACAGCGCGCTGACGTCACCAGGAAGTGCGGGGGGGCGGGGGGAGCAGCACGAAGTCTTCCGCTGCCACCCCCCAAAAAACAAACACGATCGGAGCCCCAGGGGGGGGGCGACAGCGCTCCCCCCGAGGGCTGTACTGATAACGGAGCGGTTCCGTCATCAGCACAGCCCAACCGATGCTGATGACGGAACCGCTCCGTCATCAGCATCGAAGGGGTTAAGGAAATTAGATTGAATAAAATATAACACTTCCAATTGGCATACAAATATCCCAAAAAGTTGTATTCCAGCTGTCTAACCTTGCTCCTCCAAGACGTGCTACCACACTTACCTAGTTCAAAAGGTTTTTGAGAGCTTTCTTCAAGGAAGTCATAATGCTTGACTTTTACCAATAGCTCTCCTAACCGTACCTATCTCTTTTGCTAAATGGTCCAACTAGAAATAAAAGCAAAAAGAACAGTTGATGGACTGGATGCTGAACAAATCAAACATTCAGCCCCAGTCACAGATCTGGGCCCTGTGCACACTGTGCCACTCGATTCAAGCTAGCCTGGCTGATGAGTAGTGATACCCCGTGACTGGTCCCAGGATGCTTGTTTTGGTTCCAGGGAGGCCCTGCCCTGGCAGTTCCGGTTGGACTGTTCCCATGAGAAGCAAGCTCAAGACTGATTTACATATGGCTAGGTCAAAATTGGGGTGGTGTGGTGAGCATAAGAATGATGGATGAAACCCAGATCTCTGACTGCGGGTGAATGTTTACATTGTTCAGCATTCCGTTCATCGTCTGTTTTTTGTGCATTTATTGCCCAGACGTGGGTTCCTTTCTCACTGTGCCACTGGATTCAAGCTAGCCTGGCTGAAGAAGGCTGACTTACCCTGAAATGGGTTCCAGGATGCTTGTTTCCAGTCAAGGGAGGACCTGGCCTGGCTGTTCGGTCTGG
This sequence comes from Lissotriton helveticus, assembly GCF_964261635.1. Taxonomy (NCBI): domain Eukaryota; kingdom Metazoa; phylum Chordata; class Amphibia; order Caudata; family Salamandridae; genus Lissotriton; species Lissotriton helveticus. Next base: position 1,515,280,166 of record NC_136068.1, on the reverse strand, counting down.
ACTGTTCCCATGGGGCACAGGGTCAAGACTGATTTGCATATGGCTGGGTCCAAACTGGGATGGCGTAGTGGGCAAAAGAACGATGGATTTAACCCAGATCTTTTGACTGGGGGAGAGTGTTTGCATTGTCAGCATTCCGTCCATCATTTGTTTGCTGTAACACTTTTTGCCCTAAGTGGGATGAGTATGCCCAGACATGGGCCCCTTGCTCACTGTGCCACTGGAATCAAGCTAGCCTGGCTGAAGAAGGGTAACATACCCTGAAACTGGTTCCAGAATGCTTGGTTCTGGTCCGGGGAGGACCTGACCTGGCAGTTTGGTCTGGACTGTTACCATGGGGCACTGGGTCAAGACGGATTTGAATATGACTGGGTCCAAACTGGGGTGGCGTAGTGGGCTAAAGAACGATGGATTTAACCCAGATCTTTTGACGGGGGGAGAATGTTTGCATTCTCAGCATTCCTTCCATCATTTGTATGCTGTAACACTTTGCCCTCGGAAATACATAATGTCTCACAAAAATTACTATGCACAGATTCTGACAATGGTGGTTATGATTCTGGGGATAAGTATGCTCGGTTTGCTTGATTGGTTTCCCCTCTAGGCGCTGCCACGAAAGAAAGTGCCTCCTTCGCCATGGATGTGCAGAGGGCAGAGGTTTTTAATAATCAGCTTTCTACCCAGGAAGCAAAGACCAATGTCTTGACAGAAGTGCTTCAACCTGACCAAACAATCTCTGAACCCCGTCTGCCATTTAATGAGGCTCTAACAGACATGCTTATGGGGACCTGGGCTACGCCCTGTTCATATCGCTTGGTTCAATAAGAAGGTTGCCAGGCACTATCGCCCTGCTCCTGGCAACCTGGATTTTCTCACCTAACACCCTGCTCCCAAGAGCTTTGTGGTACTGTGTTCGGCCAGCAAGGTTCACTCAAATTAATTCCCTGCTACGCCCCCCAATGGGTAATCAAAGAGGATAGAGACCCTTGGTTGAAGAATCTTCCCATATATCAGCTTGACCCTTCGCTCTGAGAATGCTAGCTGCCTTCTAGGTCCCTACTCTCATGCCCTGTGTGGCTAAGTAGCCCTCATATTGCACATGGTTCAGGAAGAGGCTCATGCTATATTCTCTCAGGCTTTGTTGGACAATTGTGTTGCAGCCAAGTTTACTATCTGCTTCGGACTAGACACCATTAACACTTTTGGTAGAGCTGTAAGCACCAGTTTGGCCCTTTGCAGGCATGCCTGGATGCAGCCCACTGGCTTTCTTGGGGGACGTTTAGGCCAGTGGACATTCCACTCGATTCTTCCATGTTTTGGGGACAAAGCAAATTCAGCAATGGAACACTTTAAAGACAATAGAGCCACAGCGCACTCTCTGGGCCTTTCTGTCCCACTACACAAGCCGGATCCAAAATTTGCCCCCTCCTTGGCCATGGTAGAGACTTGAAATATTGTCAAGGGGTCCGGCAGTTTAAGATCATCCCCCCCCTTTATTTTTGGCTGAGGTACCCACAAGGTACGTGGAAATTGTGCGGCCTAGTCTACCAGTCTGCAAGCTGCTGCAGCCCCGAAGCCTCTTTAGCGTGCCCTTGACGGCACAGAGCCACCCCGTTGGAGGCAGGATTTGACATTTTCTGTCACAGGTGCAGGCGCTAACTTCGGACAAGTGTTCCTGCAGATTTTTTCATTAGAGTTATGCCTTACCATTTCTCGAAACTCTACTGCACCTTCCACCATCCTCAAACCTTCTGACAGCAGACCATCTGTCCCTGTTGCAGCAGAAAGGGCAGGCTCCTTCGGTCAAAGGAGCCTAAAGATTTCAGAAGTAGGTCGTGAATTTGTGCTACTTCCTGGTGCCAGCAAACAACAGAGGCCTCTGGTTCTTCGTCCTATCGCTGCCATCCTGAGGAAGAACAAGTGTTGCTTGAACATGAAATACCTTGAAAAAAAAGAGACGAGGCTTATGGCAAAACAGGAACAGTTTGATTAATTAACCATTGTGACCAGAAGCACAGTCACATGCATATGGTTTGAGGACTATCTCAATTTGCAATCGGTCTAACATAGACTTTTATACAGTTCATTGTTTGTTTGTTTGTTTGTTTGTGGGTTTCTAAAGTGCTAGAATCGACTCCCGAAGGAGTATCTCTGCGCTGTAGACCGCTGGCGAACCCGTCCTGGCTTTCCCTGTGAGATGGTCCCTACTGGGTATCTCCAAGGTGAAACCAGGCATCCCCGGCGTATGTGGGGGGCCGTTGTGGAGATGAGGCAAGCTAATGCCCAGAGTTGGCGATTGTGATCCCTGGTTAGAGTAGGCACCGAGGCGAGAATTATCGAGTCCGCTGATCCTGGTCCACGACCCTGCCGCGTCGGGGATAGAAACCTGGTCCCGGGCCGTCCTCTGCTCCCGGGTCTGCCGCCTCTAACCAGTGAGCCACACCACTCCTTTCATTGAATGCAATAGAATAGTTCTGCCGTTCATTTTTTGGTAAGGAATGTGAACAGCTGTCTTTGGAGCCATACATTAATGTATTGGATGTGGAATCCAGGTGGGCCTCAACCTTGCGTGGACACAGTGCGGCCAGTGGGTAATGTGTCCAGATGTCCGGCATGGGGAGCACGTGAACAATGTGTGTTGTGTGTGCTGTGTCATGATTGGCTAACTGTTCCTGGCTTTATGTGGAATTTGACTTTATGGTGTTTTGGGAACACACACACCTCTCCGGCCATGTGTGCTTTATTGGGGCCAATATCCTTGCCTATCTGTCGGATTGATGTGAGATTTCATGTCTGCGCATTTGGCTTCTGGCTGCGTATTACCCCACCTGTGACCTGTCAATCAGTGACCTCAGGCCTGGGATTCAGGGCCTGCCTAAGGGCCTGATTACGATGGTGGTAAAATCGCCACCAACAGCCAGTCGCTGGAGGTTTCACCACCACAGTAAGCAGGTTTTACACCGCCACATTACAATGGCGGTTGGGAAGACTGACCACCACTGTTCTGATTCCCTCAAGAAGCCCGTCAGACCATTGGAAGGGAATCATACCCCTACAATGGTGGTGGTGCTTCCAAGGCACCGCCAAAAGGATCATGATTTCCCTTTCCGCCTGCCTTTTTCATAGCAGGTAACCCTCCATGAGAAGACAGACGGAAAGGGACTGTGGGGGTCGGTAGCGGGCCCCTCTTCCCCCCTGCACCCCAGATTTGGGGTACATATCCCTGTGCCATGTGGCAGGTGCTGCATGGTGCCTGCCATGTAGTGCAGGTATTTGTTACATGTCCCGTTTTTACATTGCGGCGGGTGCTACAGCCAGCAGAAACCGCTACCATGTAAAATATAAGTATTGTGACCGCTGTGGTGATGGGCACATTGTAATTACCCCTGTGGGACCAATGCCTTGTAGGCGGGCGGTCCCACTCCCCGATATGATGGTGGACGGACTCGTAATCAGCCTTAAAGTATTTTTGAGTCGGGGTTGACATGGAGTTCACAGAAGGAGAATTTGTAATTAAAGATGCAATTTTGTCTTTTTACCGGAATGTATCATTATTTATATAGACTTTTTCAATATGAACACAAGCTCAAGATGCTCACTGTAGGCCAGGTTTTGTATACCCTCGACCTTGGAGACTGGATGGAGCTACCTGCAATTCATGGTGAGTCAGGAGCATTTTCATTTTGCTGTGCTCCCCTTTTGCCTTGATGATGTCCCTCAGTTGTTCACTAAAGTTATGGCTGTGGATCCACGCACCTTCGGGGATCAGGGGTCCCAGTCTTCCCCTACCTCGATGACTAGCTTTTGAATGTGGGATTAGCCCAGGCAGTCCTCACTCACCCCCAGACTGTGCGAACCTCTTAACATCACTGGAGTTCACTATCAACTTGCTGAAGTCATAACTGACTCCTTCCACTTCATCAGAGCCATTCTGGATTCAGTTCAGTTTCATACCTATCCCTTGGATTGGAGAGACCAGGACATTCAAGCTATGATTCAGATGTTTCAAACTCTGCTGCTGCTGGAAATAATCGTCTCCTGCATCCTCTTGATCAAGCATGCCAGCTGGCTTATGTGGGCTCTGCAGTAGGATCTGAAAGGGGAGGGACACATTTGTGGACTTTAGTAGGTCCAACGTACAAGCCCTAGATGCATTTAACAAAGAAAAGAGTACGAAGTTCCTAGGTGATGTGGTAATCACCATTAAAATGCCATAGCTAGTGAGTTCTGGCAATGTTTTACAGGAGGTCAAGGAGGGGAATTCCTCCTTTCGGAACTAGGGCTCTCACACACCCAGCAAGCTAGGTGTCATGCTTCATCATTTGAGCCTGCTCCTCGTTGGGCTGGTGCTGCAATGCCCGACGGGCACCCTTAAAGGGGCTCTTTGTCGGAGATCTTTTGTTCCTTGCCGTAAGGGTGCAGTGGGTGTGAGGGTCCTAGTTGGGTGTAGACATGATTTGTGATGTTAAAACAGGTGAGGGAATCATCCTGAAGGCTTTATTCTGTGAGGGACCCTGCCTGAATAAAATAATAAGGGAGGGGTAGCGTATTTTGTTCCTAATGTGACAAATTACATACTCTACTCCCAGATGGTCCACATGTTTCTTGCCCTAAAAATGTCATGCAATGATCATCGGCGATTCTTCAGGACTGAGGAGAAATTAATATTGAAATAACGAAAACTATCTACATATGTGTGGAATAGGTGCTTTGCTACCTACCACTGGCTTGCCCCTAGGGAACTATCTACTAGGGAAGTGAGGCAACCTATAGTAGTACAAGGTACGGCCTCATCTGGTGCAGCGGATTTAATGTATACCCAAAAGTGGTGTCTCTGTTCCTCGTTGGGAACCCGTGCTCAGACCTACCCCGATCCGCTGCCCATTCCTGTGGGCAGCGGATCGGGGTAGGTCATTCCTGTGGGCAGCGGATCGGGGTAGGTCTGAGCATGGGTTCCATAGGGACAAGCCAGAATAAAACCTTCAAGAGGATTCCCTCACCTGTTTTAACATCACAACACATGTCTACACCCAACTAGGCCACTCACACCCACTGCACCCTTACGGCAAGGAACAAAAGATCTCCGACAAAGAGCCTCTTTAAGGGTGCTGGTCGGGCATTGCAGCGCCGGCCCGACGAGGAGGAGGCTCAAATGATGAAGCATGACACCTAGCTTTCTTGGTGTGTGAGAGCCCTAGTTCCGAAAGGAGGAATTCCCCTCCATGACCTCCTGTAATACACTGCCAGAAGTCACTTACTATGGCATTTTAATGATGATTACCACATTCTGAAGATTAGAACCCACCAGGCCCAAGTCATCCCCTGGATTGAGCATGGAGACTATGGTATTCGGAGTTCCTGGGCATGACCATCTGTCCACCCTCCTTTCAGGCTGCCCCTTCAGGAGGATCTTTTGGCACAGCAGCAGGGAAGGGCTTTGCATTCGCACCTGCGCAACCTAACCCTTCAGGCTTGTAGATTCAGCGGTGACAGTTGAGTGCTCTCGACCTTCCTCCTGAAATTGTTGATGTCATCTTGGCAGCCAGGCATCCTTCAACCATATCTGTATATGCCTACTGTTGGGATACATGTGTGGCTTGGTCTGCTTCTAAACAGATAGACCCACTCCATGGTAAAAGGTCCAAAGTTTAGTTGTTTATGTTGCCCCTAGCCCAGCAGTCCTTATTTTAGGCACTGTTTAAGGGTACCTGTTGCTTTTATGGCCGTTTTATGGTTGCTGGACTGGCAATCACCAGTTGAAATGCATTTTCTCAAGGGGTTACATTATATATTCCCCCCATCTCTGTTTAAGCGCAGCCCTTTGGAGGCCTGCAGGTTCATTCTACTAAAGCCAAGGCTGCCACCACTGCATTGGCATGGGTGATAGCTGTTCTGGTTTCTTGCCTGGCAGCTACGCAGGTGGCACATTCATCAGACACTACTGTCTGGATGGCCTGTGTTATCAAGATTGACATTTTGCCTGTTTGGTCCTGGAGGACATTTTGGCTTGAGACAGTTTACAGGCCCTCCTCCTGGGAGGTAGTGCTTTGGTATCTATTTCAAAGATGAGGAATCTGAGATTCAAAGTCTCTTTCAGAAGAACCTTTACCTTCAGTAAAGCTCTTTCTTGTCAAGACTTTATCTAACCTCAGATTTCTCATGGCCATTCCATCCTCCCTGCTCTGTGATCTGAACTCTTTTCGCCCTAAAAAGATCAACGTTAGATTTCTGCAGAGTGCTCTCAACCAATCTGACACTGACTCAGGATCTGTGAGTGTAGGTGAGTCAGAAGCCAACTCATGTCAGAGCGCATTGGTGACGCCCATAGAGGCCCCTACATGGTGAACTCTTTAGCTTTTCCCCTCTTTCTAATTTAAATACTTTTTCTGTAGATGAGGTCAGTTCCCTGATGTCAAGCACGATCACCTAGTGACCCCTGTCCTCCCCACATCACGACATTGTCACCTGAGATCCTTCTTCTGGCCCTAACCAACCCATGCAATCTCTCCATTATATCAACCATAGTCCCTGACTTCTGGAAGCACGATTTTATAAATCCTCTCCTAAAACAATTTTGGTGGAAGCTAAGACACTTAGCAAATTTCACCCTATCTCACTATTGCCTTTCCCATCCAAAAATATTGAAAAAGCTATCAACTCCCCACTCCTACTTCTTCCTTGAGAGCGACAATCTGCTTGATGTTTACCAATCCGTTTACACAGTACACTGACTGGACTGCTGTTCGTCACTGACAATAACAGGATAAAACATGATCATGGCCATGCAGTTGCCATGATTTTGTTTGACCTCTAAGCAGTGTTTGACACAGTCTCTTTACCCTGTCCTTCTGCTAAGCCCTTTTACACATATTTACGAGGTATTTCTGCCTATCCACTGTACAAAGTAGAATAATAACTATCTGTTTAATCCTGTGTATATTTCCTTCCACTCTCAAAAGAATTGATCTCAACAACCCATCTTTTGCTCGCATGTCTGATGATAGTACAAAGATCCTGGTATAAACGAGGAAGGGTACAGTGCGCCCAGAATTTTACATTCTGAGGTCAAGGTCTGCTTTTGTGACTGTGGAAAGGGGCGAGTGGTCTTTGTGTGGAATTTCTGCTCCCTGTTCCAAGGATGAAACAATGCGAGTGCAAGAGGCCTCTCAAGGGCTAGTCTTCCCTTCCCATGTCCTAGCTAGACAGTGCAATGCTACTGATAACAACACATAACATTATGCAAGACTGGGTTCGAAAATCTGCAGATTAGTAAATCCAATCAGCTTTTTAAGATGCTTACAATCACTATGACCAAGCTGAATTTCAGAGGATATTATTTGTGCATTTCGTGGACATTCCCAACTTGACATTCCCACTCTGTCATTGGGCAAACCCTGTCATATGTGTTGCAGACCTATTTAGTAATTTGTTGAAACAATGGAAGAATCGAAAATGTTTTTATCAAAGAAATCCTTTAAGAGCTTGGGGGCATATTAGCAAGAAGTTCCTCGTTAAAATTATCGCTGTTTTAGCGGCAGTTTCCTGCCGCTAAAACGGCGATAATTTTAACAAGGTTCTTGCTAATATGCCCCTTGGTTGGTAGAAGATGTCGCCTCAAAACGCACCTTGGGATGACTCAATTATTTCATAATGTAGCTGTATTTTATTTTCACCAACTGAACGGACTACAAAAAGTCCAGAGTGTCGCAGCCAGACTCATCACTGGACTAAGCAAATAAAGCCTGCTTATATATGCTAAATAGGGTGACATGGCTTCTTGGCCTTTGATACAATTGCCCAATCAGGACTACCCCTTTATGTCCTCAGGGTAATCACTACTCCAGACATTTCAAAACAACCCAGTTCAGATACCTTCCGGCAACCTACTCCATAGAATTACAAAGTAGAGCGAGACACTATGCAGTGCAGGCCGCTTCAATCCAGGCGAACTACCCCACTTTCAGAAAACTTCAAAACCTTTCCTGCGCCCACAGAAATTATTAAATAGTCCTTTGTCTGATTTCTCAACCAAGTCTCAACCCACAACAAAGAAGCTAACAAAAACTAGAAAGTGTCTAGAGGTTACTGTGTTACTAATGTGCACCATACAAGCGCTGTAAATAAATGAAATTAATGTTTTATTTTAATATGGGTACAATAGCTGTGTGTTTCTGGTAAAGTATGATTAAATAATCATAGTTTTGGACAATTCACCACAAAAAGATCTGGCAATTGATATCAAAATACTGCTTGATTGGTATCTGATGTTTTCTATTGTAATAGAACCCATAAACTATACCTTGAACCCCCAACCTGGAAAAATTCCTGAATCTAATGTTAATCTACTTTAAAGTCCCAAAATCGACTATTAATCTACCTCTGTATCTATAAGCTCAGTTTGATATCTTGTTTTTGCATCTCTCTTCCTCTACTATATCAATTGCAGTTTCACGTGGATGGATTGTCGTCTGGACCGGAACCTTATTACCGTTCTCACTGGGGAAATCACTGACTCCTTTGACAAGGAGTTCCGGACACTCTTCGCAGCCTCTAAACCCATTCATCGATCGTCATTACCGAAAGACACAAATGCGGATGCGAGATGGAAGACACCACCCATTCTCCAATTGGAAGTTCCCTTACCTGATGAGGAAACTACAGAGCCAGCCTCCCAGGTCCCAGTTCTAAATCCACTACCACCTTTGCCTTTGGCTCCAGAGGTTTATTCCAATGGTTACTCTTCTCCTTTGAAGTTTGACACTAATGGCACCCTGCAGCCCATAGATGCCTCATTGAAACCTTTCATCAACTTCAAAGAAGGCAGTCCACACTCAAAAGGTATGCACAAAATAGCGGAACGACGCACCGTGGAACCTCCAGTGGACAATGACATGGGGAAACGAGATGGTGCTTTGCGTTTATCCGGCATTCACCATGATTCTTCAAATATTTCCAAAAACACTGTTAATGTGCCTGACCACTCTATCCGGCACCGGCTGGCAGCCTGCCGGAACTTTGAAGGGCCAACTGATAGAATGCGAGCAGGTCAGGAAACACAGAGTGCCTTGAGTGATATTCTGAAGCAAGTGCAGAGGAATCGTCTTTCAGTGGCGAAGACAGTGGGAACACGACCCAGCAAGTCACTCTGGGATTTGAGCCGACTTTCTCAGATGTCTGGTTCCAGCGTTGGATCTGGAGCAGGGCAAAATCCACTAGAGCTTGGAGAGGAAGCAAGGGTGAGTATGTAACACTTATGTGGGAGAATGAAGGGTAATTGTTTGTACTGTATTATTGTAGCACTCAGTACCCCTAGGTGGGGTGCTGGGATGCGGAAGTACTTATCGACACGGGTAGCATGCTACACCTTGTAGGGTGTGCGATTGCCAGAGTGCTGTTTAAGGTTTAACCTGTGTGCTGTTTTCATGGTATGGGACAAAGTGCTTAGCGGTGTGGCGAGTGAAGGGAGTGTGAGGGATAGAAACATGATTTACGTTTTGAGATATGTGGACGACCTTAGTTAGCTCACAAGTTCCATTTTTCTATTTGTGATTATTATAAGAGAGATTTGGCATGCTTTCTGTTTGGGCTAAAGTAAGGTCAACCACTCAGCTATCTTATGAGGCTGGACCAATATCAGGAAGAGGGATAAGAATGCCAAAAATAGGCCTGGGTGACTCTCGCGCTTGGAATGGGACATTCAAAAATGGAAGGCCTGCCTCTGTTCCTACTGGGTAAAACCGCTCTATTTAAAATGATGACCCTCCCCAGTTTCCTGTATGCCCTCCACAACACACCCTATTGAGTCCCGCAGTCCTATTTTCAAGCGATACATGATGCCGCCCATACACTGATTCTGGGATAGAGGCCACCCTCACATAGTGCTCCGGAAACTGACCAGGAATTGGTATGATCAGGGTAATTGCACTCCCCAATCTCCCAAATTATTACTGTGCATCGGAACTCACAGTCGTTAATCATTGTGCTCACTTCCCAGAGGACTAGCTGGCCTATAGAATGAACAGGAGAAATATGCAACCCGGGGTATCTTAAGACCAATTATGGGGGAACATGCACTGCACCCCTCCCCAGTCCTACAGCTGTCACATTTTCCCTCTGGCACACCGCACGAAAGCTGTCAGTTGGCGTTACAGGATCACACATGTTACACCCCTGTGGGATATCGCACGGTTGGGTACCTTGGTCTTACAGAGGGGTTTTAATAAATGGGATCTCATTGGCCTGTCTAGATTGGGTGGCCTGTGGAGGCAGGGCGAGGTGCTTCCATTCGTAGAAGAACCAAGCGAATACGAATTGGCCCCCACTGAGACCTTCTGTTACCTACAGATTTGTCATGCTCTACAGAAAGTGATCCTCAGCGGTGAAGAGCTTCCTGAGTCCTCCCCACTCGAAGAAAGTTTGCTGGATAAATATATGCCCAAAAAAGCGATCTCGCTTACCTCCCATAAATTATTAAACAATTCCCCCAACACCTAGGTGCACTTGCGTTGAAGCTGGGAGAGAGATTTGGGAAGCTTAGGGGATGATGAGTGACCCGAGGCCCTGGCCTCCCCCAGTGAGGTAGCTCAAAGATCCAGGTTTTGTCTGGTGCAGACCAAGAACCTCTGTAGGTGTTAATATGCAGGGACGACACTGGTTAAAATGGTAGAGTCAGGATTGGCACTCTGCCTCAAGTAGTGTGTTCAGGAAGGAACTTTTTTTCATATGGTGTGGGATTGTCCGCTATTTAAGTTATTGGACCACCGTCATCAACTGTCTTAACAGTTTCTTGGGGTGTGACACGGCGCCCTCTGTGGGGTGGTACCTCCTGAATATTTGTATGACACTGATTTCCTCTGAATTAACCATCTCTAGTTCACCCAGGGGTTGATGGTGACCAAACACAATTTTGCACGGATGTGGAGAGCAGCACTACCACTGCATCTGGGAGATTGGAAGCAGGATATGGACTGGTGTATGCAGGTGTAGAGATTGGTGTATGAAAGTAGAGGTTGCCTGCATAAATGGTCTATAGTGTGGGGGAAATGGAATCCATATCAGGGAGAGGTCTACGCCCCCTTTGTGGGCATCAATCACAACTCCTGATGTCAGAGAAGTTTAAATCATTTTGCTGCCATGTGAACTGTTGTGGCGGTGGCTGGTGTATGTGAGATGTAGAGTTCAAATAAGAATTTGTTATTGTAATACCTATGCTTTGTTGTTATGATGTAAACTTCTTACCATCACTGTAATTATTTCTAATGTCCGATGTAATAAAAAGATTATAATAGAAAAAATAGGCCCCTGTGGACAGTGATAGAGTCCTTCGTTATGATCATCATAGCAGAGTGATAAGTGTAGGTTATAATATATACTAGTGGGACATAGAGTTTGGATTAAGTTATAGCCCTCGGTTGGCTAGTACTGTTTGGCTGAACTTTTAATAGTATGCCTAGTTTATAGTTTGCATGTCCAGTTGCAATAGGTTGGTTAGATACAGAGGTCTGGCATAGACACTGGCTGGCTCATAGGGATGTTAAGAAATTGTTCTATCTCATGTCTGTGTGCTAAAATGGGATTGGGTGTTTATCATGTTGCCTGTCTTGGGTTCAAGCGGCTAAGAGACCCGGGGTATTTAGCAGTGCAGCAAGCCAGAAGGGGGGAGATATCCTGGGATGACCATTCCATTTTGACAGAGGTTTGGCTGAAGGCGCTAGCCAACAGTGTTTATTGATATCTTATAGTTTGTACCTAGAACTGTCCTCCACGTAAAGTTCTTATGGGCTCGAGCGAATATCCCCTATCTCCTACAGGTCTTACGAGCTCTACACAGAATTTTTTTTCTTCTACCTTGTAGAGATGTAAATCCTATACATGAACAAACCTTTAAAAAAAATCCATTTTGTTACTTTAATGTGTGCTGCATGAAGCAGCACACATGAAAGTGACAGAATGGCATTTTAGGATTGTTTATGTGTAGGAAGGGACACCTTCCAACACATAAACAATCCTCCACTGCACACAAACACTCTTGCTAAAATTAGCTCCATTGCAGGGGGAAACCCAAGGCTGCACCACATTCTTTTAAATATGGTGCAGCCTTGCATTTCAGAAGTGGCGGAGCACAGCTTTAAGCCAAGGAGTCTAACGCCGCGCTCTGCCACTTCCTTGTACATATCCCCCTCTGACTCGTTTATGGGTGCACTTTTAAAATATTAGTGTGCCCATGTTGGCATATAATCCAGCCTAGCCTTTAAGTATCAAGTATGCAATACTTGGCAATCTGTGACAGCCTCGACTCCCCTGCCATGTCATGCTCAAATTGAAACAAACAGGCTTGCAAAATGTTCCTTTTTAGGTCGAGCCTAGCATTGCAGCGCATGCGCTGCTCGCTTTGCGAGGCATGCAGTATTCAGTTTAGTGTGGAAGCTTCGTGGAAGCTCTGCCCAATCTCCACCCACCTTTTTTATTGGCTTAGGTCCTAAATGTTGCCTTCTGATTGGTTTTAGGCTTGTTAGTCACTCCTCATGCGACCATGTCATCATTTGTATCCTTCCAAGGCTACTGGCCCCTTCACTTAGAGTGTTGCACAATAACTATTTTCTTCCCGTGCCTTCTCCCCCAAAGCCCCCCTCCAGCAGTCCCTGCTTCCTCGCCCCCCCACTCTCATTGTTCGTGCCTTCTCGCTTGCTGCCCTCCACCCGCACTCCCGTTTTGAATGCAATAAGTCTGCGTGAATGCGAGTCCTATTGCATTGCAAATGCTTGTTTTAAGTATGAAGTTCTTCAACCTATGTTAATGTTTCTATTTGTTGCAATTTCGATCTGTAAGACCCAATGGTTGTTTAAGAGAAAATTAGAAGTATAGTATTTAATTCCTGGTGACTACTGACCACAGTCCACACGTGACTCTGGAATGCAGGCTCTTGCTGTGCTTTAAAAGCGCTGACAGTGGGAGTATTATTGAAACTAGTCTGAGTGCTGCAGGCATTGACTGCGGTGCTGAGATATGCCATGGGACATGCGGGGTACCACTGCCCTCCTTGCTCAGCTCCCGCCCCTCATGCCAGTTGACAACAATGCAAATCACTCGACCCATGTGAATGACGTCACCCCGTCGGCAGTGTCACGCTGCATAGGATTGCCGGCTAGTAAAACAGTGGCGGCTGATGGTGCACACACACACACACAGCTGAGCTTCCCACATCTAACAGCCCTGTGCTGAACCTACAGGATGCCCGAGGGTCGAAAGGCTCCCACCGGGGGCTGCAGCTCGCCACTCCGGCAGGTGAACGGATCTGCTGCTCCTGCAGGGCAGTAAGCTGCTCACAGAGGAGAGTCAGAGGTGCTTGATGACGGGACTAATTTCTTCTGGTGAGATGCTGGCTTATGGAAGGCGCAGGAAGGGCAGTGGGACAGATACTAATTTGATCCGATTTTGGCACTGATTGAGACACATCTTAAGGTGCAAGATTTTACTTGTGGCGAGGCAAGTGGAAAGATGTCCACTGTTACATTATGATGCCAGTGGGGTAACATTTTACCAGTACAGACTCTCACGCCAGTAGACAGGGGGCGTATGACCTGCCTAGACTCCTGCGCTCTGTAATGGGAGAGGATAGAAGTGCACGGGCAGGTTGTGGCCCTGTGCCGTTAGCTTAAGAGCGCAAGGCTGTGGTTGGACATTACAATCTGGTGCAGCTGCAGGCTCCTTGTCTCTCGAATGTACAGTGCGAGTCTCACCATTTCACGGAGTGAAGTACGGTGACAGCCTCTTGCTCTCCCGTAGATCAGTAGAGCTACAGTATACAGCCTTGTAGTCTCAAATAGTGATGCATACTGACATTCAGGCTTATGATTTCAAGGCCTCTCGCAGATAGATATGCTAGAGACACAGCTCCTGTCCTCGTACAGTGAATGATGCTTTGTGACCGCTTTTCAATCCACTCCGGTGCTTGATGGCAGATTTTGACTAGTGCACAGAATGATGTACAGTAACTGAATCTAATTGGTTGATGGTCAGCGTCTAAGCGAACAATGCACATTTGTTTTTTGATCTCTTAATTCACCCGCAAGTTATACTGTACTGTGGAAAAATGCAAAGTTTCTTTTCATCTTATAATAGCACAATGAGTGTCTCGCAGTGGTTATACATACCGTCAGGCTGCAAACTTGATCACTTTCGGTGACAGCTAGGTTGTCAGGGTGGTGCCTCACTATAACTGCTCTCCATGGTATCGCCGCAATAGGTTTGTGAGACCTCTCACTGGTATCCCAACAGCCTTAAATCTCTTAATTGCATAGCATTGTGCTGCCCTTAAAATGACCTAGTCCAAGCCCCACTAGAATTTGGACCTGTCTTGTATGTAGGACAGACGTCACCTGTAATCTGCGCCCAGGGCATGTGAGCTAGATTTATAGTTTGGCACATGCTCCCTCTCTGCTCCTGTAAATCCACTCTGCTCTTGTCCCAGTTTAGTCTTCAGTTGTTCAGCAGCTTAAAGCCTTCTACCCCCAGTGTCGCTGTGTGATTTTTTGTTTTGTATTTTGAACTGTATAATTGTTCACTAAAGTAAAAGCTAAGCTATAGTTTTAGCATGCCCAATGTGTTTATACAGGTACTTTCATCAATGCTTTCTCTAATTCACCTTTTTCTGATGCGATTAAAATCAACACAGGTGCTTAAGTGTTTATTCTAAGATGTCACTCTTCACATTGGTATATCATATAGAATGCTGGATTGCTTTAACAAGCCAGTGGTTGGGATAGTTTTAACAGAGGCTCTAGAAGGAGAGGTATGTGGGCTACAGTCAAGCCTAGAGTAACCACCATAGCAACTCTGGACGACTCAAGCAATCCCAGATTTGGTTCCATAAATGAGTGACCGACCTACACTATTCCGCACAGCCCTGCAGTAGTCCTCAATGTCTTCTGGTAATCAAGACCTGGGTGGGTCATGGGAGCGTTTTATGTTTTCTGTAGTTCTTCCTCAGTTCTGTATATGCCAATGCTCTTCTCCATGTTTACTTTGTGCCTTTTTGTGCTCTTTATGTGCTGATGTAGTTAGTTTTTAGCTCTGACTCACTTAGTACCCACCCCCTTTTGGTCGAGCTTTAGCAGCAGCGCACATGCGCTGCTCGCTCTCCGAGGCATGCAGTAGTCCAGTATGGGGAGACAAGTTGTCCTCACTCTAAGCCCATATTTTTAATTGGTTTTTGTGTTTGTCCTACATAAATTCTGTCTCCTGTTCGATAATGAGGCGTGTTAATCCCTCCTTATTATGCCATGTCATCATTTGTATCTTTCCGTGGCTACTGGCCCCTTTACTTTGAGTGATACACTGTATAGAGGTGTTATTACAAATGCTTGTTCCCTTTGTGTTAGTGCACTCTGTTAGTTGTTGTGGCAGATTGTACTGGTTTTCATGGCTCAGCGCGACCCTTCATCTACGCCACTGCTTACTCTCACGTGCCAATTACTCTATACAACCTATTCCAATATATCGGCAGCGGTTTGTGTTACACAGCAGTGACAGGTGACTGGGCGACAGTGGGTTGGTTAAGGTCTGTTTTACAGGCTGAGCGACTATTTCAGACAGTTTCACCAGACACCAACAACAGGCCCGTTAACCAGTAGAACTGTTTTAATGCTAGATTGGTTTATTCTGCTGACTCAGAGGTGCTTCAAACACTCTTGGGAATATTATTAGGAACTATGTGAATTAATTATTAATTACAGTTCTGTCGGGTAATCCGGGATGTCTGCGCTAAAACAGAGGTGATATTTTGTAAACTAGTCGTTAACCTCCCTCGTCTGAGTGTCTATTTCAGACAGCTTCATGAGGACAGTGGATATGTTTATAAAGAGCAGAAACAGGTTGCAACCCTCTACAAAAGCGTCCCTTCAGGGCTAGGACATGTGGTTCCAATCAAATGTTGAGCAGCCTCTCTTTAAGGCTCGCCTTTGGGAGCGCATGCACGAGGAGTCTGCCTGTCATGCTGGGGTCTCGGGAAGGCTGCCTGAAAGGCGGGGACAGCCGTCTGCTTACCTTGCTTGATGGCCTGCCTTAGACAGCTTCGTCGGTGAAGAGAGGGGCCGGGGGTTTACGGGCATCCGTCTGGAAAGGGTTCAGAGAGCCCCTCTTCCTTCTCCTCCTCCTCCTCCGTAGCTTCATGACGAGGAGCAGAGGGAGCAGCACTGATGCCAGGTACAGGTACAGGAGCCACATGGTGCCGGCAGGTGTTACCTCAAGTGACCTCTGTCTCTCGATGCACGGTGGAGGGCAAGCCCTTAGTATCAAGGCTTGGCCTCTGCTCCAGGCGCAAATTCCTGTTTGCGTTAAAGTAAGAGAAGAGTTACTACAACCACTAGTGAAGCTCTACTTCATCTCTAAAAGGTCCTGTGAGGTTAAAGGTAAAGTATGGCTTGTGTATTGGCCAACGTAGAAAAGGGAGCTTTGTGGTGCTCGCCTGAGGAGAATAGCCTTCCACATCACCTGGCACATGACTATGTGATAGATCATACTACTTTTTATTCAATAGCACTAGAATTCTGGGATTTGGATTTGTAGTTGTGCCTCCCCAAGGAAAGGCTAGAAAGTCACTGCAGGAAAGGTGTACTGCTCTCTTTTTTAGGTTGAGCTTTAGCGGCAGCGCTCATGTACTGCTCACTCTGCGAGGCATGCAGTAGTCCAGTATGGGGAGACAAGCTGCCCACACTCTCTGCCCATATTTTTCATTGGCTTTTGTGTTTTTTCTTTGTAAATGTTGTCTTCTTATTGATAATGAGGCTTGTTAGTCCCACCTTACTATGCCATGTCATCATTTCTATCCTTCTGTGGCAACTGGCCCCTTTACTTCGAGTGTTACACTGTACAGACGTGTTATTGCAAATGCTAGTTCCCTTTGTGTTCACGCACTCTGTTAGTTGTTGTGGCAGAGTGTACGGGTTTTCCTGGCTCAGCGTGGCCCTTCATCAACGTGGCTGCTTACTCCCACTTGCCTATTACTCTCTGCAACCTATTCCAATATATCAGCAGAGGTTTTCCGAGCACAATTGTTGAAGCGCTCACTGTGCATCTTACCTATGTCCCGCCCCCCTCACCCCCATGCAGGTTCTTGTTACTACTTTTGGTAGATTTACTGAAATTCTGTTGTCCAAATTTGAGGTAAGCGTGCTCATTTTCATGCTTGAAATGTCTTTCTTAGCAGTTCTTCAGGGCTGACACACCACTACCACGTATCCCAGCATGGCGGAGCTACCCTGCATTCTCATTGTAGCGCTGCTCTTTCTCCTCACTTTAGCACTGAGGTATACAGTAGTACAGGCGTGTACCCCCTTTGTAGTACTGCATACAATCCTGCTCTAGCACCACTGGACACCTCGAGTGCAGCGCCGTGTCCACCACTGATGCAGCACTGTAGTGCACTAGCCTGTGCCACTGTCTTGCACTACAATATAGCAGTGTCATTCTCACCAGTCCTGCTCTACACACTCTCTTTCAGCACAGCCATGCACTACTGAGGTTGCACTGACAAGCATCCTGGTCATGTTGTGTACCCCCTACTATTTTGAGGCATCCCCCTGTAGAACTGTTGTGCATCCCAGGTTTAGTAGTGCTATGAACTCTAGAGCGGCGACGTGTTCCGTCTACAGCACTGCTCACCGGAGCATTACCTTGATCAGATGCATACATGCATGTGCCATAGAATGAAAACACTGCTTCTCGCTCCACCCGTAGTTTCTGTAAGTACTTCTTCTCTAGGCTAAAATTGTTAAATCTCTGCTAGTTACCCATCGCCCTCTGTTCATCCATTGTGGTGCCTGGAAGCGGAGACGTGCCCCAGTTTGCGCTGTATTCCTCCTGTGACTTGGTTCTGTATTACTGCACCACTGGAAATGCGCGGTGTTGTAACGGTTCTTGGTGGCCAGTGCAAACAGGAAGACATGCCTCAGGTACCCTGGTTGACTAGTAAATATTTGTCATATTTAGTGGTCTGTGGGCGCAACTTACCCCTGGGCCCCAGTGACATTGCAGATGCTGCACTGATGATACCTATGCGCCTGAATTCAACACAACTTAAACCTTGAACGGCATCTGCCAAACAGTTGTGCCTTTTGCAAGGTACAGGTGTCAGGCATAGTGGGCGCTGCAGGCCGGCAGTCTGATGTCGTTGTTAAAGTGTAGGGCTAGATGGCTGAAAGCGTGTTATCAGCCTAAAAGCAGTGCGATAATGTACCTATTAGTCAGACCCTCCAGTTTATCGCGATTTCGCGTTTCACGAAAAAATCGCGAAATCGGCAGATTACCGCGATGGCCGCTATAATAACCATATTGGCCGCGATATTTCAAACAATGCCTTTTATTGGCTGTGCACGCCCCCCCCCCCACTCGTGTGTGTCAACAGCTTCCCGGGACACACACAGAGAGTCAGTTTTCAGATGGCTGCCAGCCGCACCCGAGTACTTCACAGGTCATTAAAAGACCTTTCACTCGTTAATGAGGCTTTGTTTTTAACGCCCCCGCCTGTTATCCTCGGCTCTGGCAGGTGTCAGGGGCTTGCGGTGGTTTTGGGGGCACTGCTCCCTTGGGGCAATGTATTCAATTTGCATCATTATTTCTTTGTGTCTGTAAATGGATTTATGTGCTCATTACAAAGCTGTGTGCAAGGTGTAAACACTGGATGCACAGCAGACAAAATTGTGCCCCAGAGAACTAATAGTGCCCAAAAGCTTGTGCCACAAGGGAAAAAAGTAGTAGTACCCTATAGAGTCGTTCGGAAACAGGGAACAGTGTGCCTGAAACACACAGAAATACTACGCCATTATATAAAAATACAAATGGAACTGTTGAAACCACGTGCGGCTGCTGCTGCAAATAGATAACGTGGCGAGGGGTTCAAATAATCCAGGGTGCTGCCAACGAGATCACAGTGCTGCTTAGATAAATCAGTGTGCCAGTACCGGTCATATTGCAGTGGTGACACACTCACACTCCAGGGCAGGGTGGGTGTGTAACAATACCAATGTTCCAAGTGGATAGCTGTATTTCGGAGTGGCATGCATGATGGTGGAAGTCTGTATGCTGAGGTAAACCTAGATTAATCCACCCGCCCACTAACGAGGAGCCTCAGATGAGTCGCTTAAGGTGTTTGGGGAGGGGCACTAGGGGTGGAGGCAATAGATGGGCATTTGGATCCATGCAAAAAGAGGGGCTAGAAAGACAGGAATGGACTCAAAATCTGGTTACCTCATACCTGGGTCATAACAAAACACCCCTTTATTTGAGAAGCAAAAACCGGAACATGCTAGATATAAAAGGCCCAAAGCCTTTAGTCTATGTCTGGCATGTCCCGATTTCTACAATATATATATAATTAACTGTGAATGGACCGCCACTCTAATTCCCCCCTGCCCTCCTCCCTACTCTGCCTCCCCTATGCAGGAAGCGTGAAGCCGACCTCCTCCTGCCGCCTGAAAGGAGATGAAAATTACTTTAGAAGCGCCCATGGAAAAGAAAATATACGTTTCAATTCTGATTCCAGGATGACTTCACCTTTGTCCCCCCTCAAAAAACGGGACATCTACTTCAAGTGCCGCTAAAATGCCGCTAAATTTCCATATTTGTGCCGCTAAATTTCCATATTTGTGCTGCTAAATTTGCGAATCCATGCCGCTATATCCTGGGGGGTCTGATTAGTGTCAAAGCTTCCATGTTAAAGAACAGTAGATGTTGCAGCACCCAGTATAACGTGCAACATGGCTGAATACTTATAAGGTCACAAAGGCGAGACTGGTTGCATTGCAAATGCTTGTTTACTTAGCAACATTTATTTAATTGTTCGAAGATTTATGTAGCATAAACTAAGCCCAAAATGGAGGTGAGCGCTTTACATCAAAGTAATAGTTAAAACCGGTGACAAATTCGTAGAAATTCGAATAAGATGCGTTTTAATTAAAATTAAACTTGCAGAAGTTGAAGCCTAGTGGAATATTTACGTGGTATTTATAAGGAGTAAATCACATTGATATCAATTTCATATCAAGAATCATATTCTTGGGAAGTAGTAAAGATTCGAACTCCAAAAGTAATTTTGACACGTACGAGTCGTTCCTAAAGAGAAGCAAAAGACATCATGTATTGGAATAACTTTGATAAGATACTCTAGTCAACACTTAAGCAAGCGTCATCTTATGTACTTTAACTGTGTACTATTGTGCAATAGTTTTAGAAAGCCCTTGCTGATTGCTACATGGAATTTTGCAGCTGCGTTTGGTGATCTGACTACTTACTGTCTTTCATATATTTCATCTGGACACAGCACAAAGGGCTGCAGAGGGCAGACCAGACCTCCGGAGGCACTATCTCCCGCCTTGCGGCTCGTTTCAGTGACGCAGCTGAGCTGCCACTCTTAACGCGTCTGAGATCTCACTGTAAATAAAACCCTAGTGGCGGGGAAGGCTCGGGGTGTGGGAAGTCTTTGAACATGCGGAGAGGAAAGCAGCCCATGAATTCCTACGCTCTGAGTCGTACAGCCGGTTCTGTTGACAGGGCTCTGAAATCTCTCACCTCGTTCGTATTTGCAAGTTAGTCCTTTGTACTGTTTGCAGCCTCCACCCTTGTCTAATACGTCTTCCACCTTCCTTCAATATTTACTCGCCCAGTAGAATTCACTTCCGGATTATGCTGTGCTGAGCCTGCAGCTGCTGCTCAAAGCATTTTCCTGCATCTGTCATAAATGTACATTCGATCAACTAAAGCAAGGCACTGGGAAATTAGGTAAATTGCCTAAAGGCACAAAGTGTGTCAAGTGGGAAAGCCATGTTTAGAAGGTACTTGTTCCACATCTGACAATTTAGCCTCTAGAGCCAGATCGTGGGAACAGGTAAGTTCAGAGGGCCTCTGCATCTCCAAGTCTGTTCTCTATCTCTCTGTGATTAACCTTTAACTCTCTTTTGATAGCCATATTAATTTGCAATTATCCCATTTCTTCCTTGATCGCTTCTTTAACTCTGACTGCCCTATTCGGTCCCCAGCATTTTCTACCCTTAGTAATCTATTCATAAGAACTAGGCTTGCAAATATAGTTTACTCTAGAGGCTCCTGGTTCTGAATGATTGGCCAACAAGTCCGTAATGTGATATCCCTACCGTCTTTTACTTTTTTCGACCCAAGTGCAGTTAGCTTTATACTTTTCACCCAATTATAAAAACCTGTTTCTCTGCTGTAAACCATGGGGCACTCTGAAAATGTTATTAATTTAATTTTGCCCCCAAAATTTGCCAATTGGCGTTTTCAAGTTTTGGAGACAAGATTAGACCTAAATCATTTGAATTTCAGTTCTATTACCTCCTCTGTTATGGGTATAAAACATTAGTCTGTCCCTACACTACAATTAGCGTAACATCCCTATTTAGCATTTACTCAGGCAAGATCCATAAAGGTGTCAGCCTGTGAAGTCTTCATAAGAAGTCTCTTCACATCCGATGGGTCAAGTAGAATAAAACTATAGAGATCCTTCTAGGATGCTCTCTCTCTCATGGCAAGGCAGAAGTCCGCGGACACAGTGCCTAACTTCGATACATCACTCTTTCAGGTAGTATCCCAAGATGCATTACAGCATCACTCCATCCAGTCAAGCCACCTCCTCGTAGGTGATCTTCCACAAGGCATCAATGCTCCCAGTCCTTGGCAGGATGACCTTGATTCCCAGGCTTACACCGATGAGAAAGTACAACAGTTCTTTATTATCAGTATCATTGTTCAATGTGTATCCTCTGCTCCCGAAGCATAACTCCTAAAACAAAGAAATTATTCTAGCTAACAAGGATGAATTCTCCACCTGCAACAGAAACGTGAGAAAGAACAAATCCAACATGCTCATGTAATTTGCTTATTAAATCTAATGGGAGAGCTTCCAGTGGAAAAATACAATTCAGGACTCCAGAAAACAGCCAACATAAGAAATGTCACAATGGCCTCAGGAAATTACACATAAAATGAATGTTATTCACTTAGCATCTCTAAATTAACACATTAAATAGCACATCAAATACATGAATAGTTGTCAGCGACATGTACGAACTCTGCACGTTAATGTTTTCAGCTAAATACACATAATTGCAATGTTAATTTCTTCACCTTCACATTGAAAATCCCTAAAGCGTCACCTTCCAGGTTATTACTGTTCACATTTTAAGGTTCTAAGTTAATATAATAAAGGAATATATGTAGTTGGGAACTACCCATGATTACAATGCACCACTACCAATGAAAGAGCAAAATTTGCGCTTGAACAGTGGCAACTATTCCATTAATTTGAACTGACCACACATTTCTCACCTTTACTCTTAGTAATTTCAAGAGACCTACACTCCTCCAAAATTAAACTCACTGGAGTAGACCTTGGCACAAGGTGATCTACTGATGGATGGTTTTTCAATCAACAAGTGACTTGAAATATCTTGTTTCGATCTACTTGAATGTGCTCATGGGTCCACGTCATTTGCTGGTAAAACTGCCCACTGTACATTTGTAAGAATAGTGACAAATCTAAATAAGTTGCGTGGTTTACTAGCAATTTGAAGAAACTGAAACTTGAAGCTAAGCAGGCCAAGCAAAAGTAGCATGCTCAATATCTCCCCGAAGATATGCGTTTTTATAAAGTTAAGCTTTGACAATGCAAAAAGCCTTCCTATCAGCTCTTAAGAATTACTAGTCTGATAATCTATATAATGCACTCGACAAATAAAAGGAAACGTTCATGGTTATAAACAATATTTCTAACAATTGCAAAATTATTCTCCAATCAGAATGTACACAAGAATTTTATAATAAACTCTGTGGGGAAACTTCTTTTTTTGTGGGTGGTCATCCCGGAATTTTCATTCTTCGCTTGACCTTATATTTTTACTGGCTTCAGAACTCTGTGCGCTTTACCCCTGCTGTCCAGGAGTAAAGGAGTAAAGTGCCTGTGCTCCCCCTATAAACATGGACAAATTGTTTAACTGTAGTAGTGTAAAAAATGCAATTTGATATATCAAAACAAACCCCTTTAAATATTAACAAGATCATTATGTAGGCCTTGTAGCCTACAAGGAAAAGTGCACGGCATTTAAAAGTAGGCAATGCAGACATTTAAAGTTACCTTTTCTCAGCCATAGCACCTACTGGTTAAAGGCTGTCAGGGCCATAGAGAAACACTGGGAAGCTACAATAAATAATAATACTCTTTCTTGGGAATGACACAAGCTAGAAACATATTTAAACATTTTATCCAAATCAATTGTGAAGTCAATTGTGAAGAATGTAATAAATATTAAGGACAATTATCTCTTAGAATGTCACATTTTTACTGCCTGAAGTTCCTGTACACTAATGTGCATTGCCTCTCTAGTTTCTCTCAGCATTTAATTAGCCGTAAATAGGTGTGAATGAGCAATTCTTGTGTATTCTTGAGGATCCACTGTCTGGTACCTGAAGGAATCTGCCTTTGTCCTACCAGACTTCTGTCTCTGGGCTTATTGTGCGTAAGGTGGCTGCCCTAGACTAGCGTTTACTGTTAGATGTGGGAGGACACTAGGATTACTATTGTACACTCCCCCAAACACACCTATCCCACAGAACCTTAGCTTAGTGTGTCCTCAGACTTATGCAATCTTGAAAATGGCTACAGGGAACTATTAAACCATTGGTTATCGCATACCAAGAAGGTATCCACACCCACTAGTTAGCACCAGGCAATAATGTGGCACTTCCAAGCACCACACTTGATAAGACTTCCTGTACCTGCCAAAGAACAGAAGATGACTGAAGTTGCAGTCTGTGACCTGAGAGGAGGCTTTATGAACTGGACCTGCTCCCTCTTGTACCAGTGCAAAGAAGTGGACTCCAAGGGTCATATGGCTGACCTTCTGTTCAAGCTACAGGGATACAACAAGCTACAAGAGGACTTTTTCTGAATGTACCCAGCTGACCACTGGTAACCAGGCCTGGACTGGACCCATCTGTTAGACTCTGCCTGACACCCTGTGAATTTGCCTGAGCTCCTGGGGGCTTTAGAAATGTACTCCTCTGGTGGATTGAGGCATAAAGGATTAAGTAATCCATTTCTCCTTTACTAAACCTTCCGGACACAAGCATGTGCACTGCTTCTCAAACACAACCTGGAACAAAGTTTCAGAAGAACACCTCATCTCCACTCCACCCACGACAGACGCCAACACCGTGGCAAGAAACCTCTACCAATAGATCGCCACCTGCACTGACACACTCACCCCCCTCGGTAGCACCACATGACAGCACAACAAGAAAGCAAACTGGTTCACTACGGCGCTCCAAGAATCCAAGCTCTCCTGCCGTTGACTGGAAAAGACATGGAGAAAAAGCAAAACTCCGGAAGCCCGATCTAC
The DNA here is from genome assembly GCF_964261635.1 of Lissotriton helveticus. NCBI lineage: Eukaryota > Metazoa > Chordata > Amphibia > Caudata > Salamandridae > Lissotriton > Lissotriton helveticus. The sequence goes on along the minus strand of NC_136068.1, from coordinate 1,515,255,759 downwards.
CTACAAAAAAGCCATCATGGCACACCACCACCTCATCAAATTCACAAAGAAGAATTTCCTCCAAGACAGAATCCTCTCCAATGCCCGCAACTCCAAAAACCTCTTTGCCATCAGACAGGTATTTGCCAAACCCAACAGTGCAATAACTGATGTCCCACCCTCCCAAAATCTCTGCAACAGACTCAGCTTCCTCTTTCACCTCAAGATCAAGACTCTTTATGACAACCACCCCCAGCGACACCATGAAACAGACCCTACTTACCCGGACCCGACTCACGACTGAAGACACCCTAAAAACAATGAAGAGCATACACTCCGGAGCAACTTCAGACCCCTGCCCATCGCACATCTTCCACAGGGCCGCCGCAGTCATTGCACTCGACCTACAGCAAACCACCCACTGCTCCCTTGAGACCGCCACATTCCTTGACAACTGGAAGCGCGCCAAAGTTTACCCCCTCCTAAAGAAACCCTCTGCAGACCCTACGGAGCTCAAGAACTTAAGGCCCATCTCACTGCTCCTTTCGCAGCCAAGGCCATTGAAAAGGCTGTCAACACCCAGCTAGCAGACTTTGAGGCCAAAAACATCATCGACACCTCTCAATCTTGATTCTGTAGCAACCACAGCACAGAGAACGCCCTACTTGCCGCCACAGACGACATCTGCGTTCTCCTCGACCAAGGCGAAACAGCAGCCCTCATTCTCCTGGACCTATCAACAGCCTTCGACATCTCCCACCGCACCCTAGCTACCAGGCTCAACGACTCCGGCATCTGAGGAAAGGCCCTAGACTGGTTAACGCTCATTAATCATGGGGGGAACACAGTGAATAAGACTCCAGCCCTTCCTCCCGGAACCAACAAATATCAGGTGCGTAGAACTCCCTCAGCCCCACCCTCTTCAACTTCTACATGGCCCCCCTCGCAACCATTGTTAGAAACCACGGGCTCATCATCATCTCCTATGCCGATGAAACCTAGCTCATCCTCTCCCTCACCAAGGAACAGAACATAAGCAGGTACAACTTCCAAGAAGGGATAGAAGCCGCTGCTATCTGGATGAAGAACAGCTGCCTGAAAACTCAATTCTGAGAAAACAGAAGTCCTCATCCTCAGCTCCACCCCTCTCTGCATTGGACAGACCTGGTGGCCCCCGCCCTCGGAAACCCACCCACCCCTTCAGACCAGGCACGCAACCTCAGCATCATCCTGGACTCATCGCTCACCATGAATAGCCAGATCAACTCCGTCTCTTCTGCATGCTTCAGCACCCTCTGCATAATACGTAAAACATTCAAGTGGATCCCCTCTGACTCCAGAAAAACAGTCACTAACACCCTCGTCACCAGCAGACTGTACAACAGCAACACCCTCTATGCCGGAATCAACAAAAAACACCTCTGCAAATTCCAGACTGTCTAGAACACTGCAGCCAGACTAATCCTCCACATAACCTGACACCTCTCCGACCTCCGCTGGCTCCCTGTCGAAAGAAGATTTACTTTCAAATTGCTCATGCCCGCCTACAAGGCCCTCCACAAGATCGGACCTCAATACCTCAACGACCGCCCCTCCTTCCATGCCCCCAAAGAGGACCCTCTGCTCAGCCAACCTCTCCCTATCCCAACACTGCACCATTTCAGGAAAGACCTCAAGACCTGGCTCTTTGAATGACCCAATGGAGCTGCTCACACCCTCTCTTCAGCACCTTGAGACCCCAACAGTTGAGTATTGTGCTCAAAAAAATCTGATTGATTGATTGAGTCAGTAGGTAAAATATTTCACCTGGATTATTTTTCCAACCAATGCTCCATCTCAGACATCTTTAATTTGCACCTAGGTCCTGGTCTACCATGATCATTGGTACTTTTTGTTTTTTGGCACTATTTCTACGTAAAACGTTTTTAAAAATCATGGCCTAGATGTATCAAGATTCCATTTTGGGATTTTCAAATAGCGATTTTTAAGGAATCGCTATTTAGAAATCGCAAAATTGAATGTATGTAGAAAATGGCAAATTTTTTTTTGCGATTTCTTAATCTTCCTTATTTGCAAATTCGCATTTTAAGAATTCACAATTAAGGAATATTTTCCCATGCATTCCTATGGGCCAGGAGGCCCATAGGAATGATTGTGAAATAATTCTCAAATTGCGAATTCGCAATTTGCTAATCGCAAATTGAGAATTATTTCAAGGGTGCAGGGGTGTCTCAAAGACACCCTGCTGCACCCCTGAAATGTACATGTGTGTGCATATGGCGCACATACATGACCTATGGGCATGTGTGTGCGTCACATGCCACCTCAAAAAATGCCAATTTGTGCATTTTTAAAAGAATTCGCAAATTAACATCAACTACAAGTTGGTGTTAATTTGCGATTTCTTAACCAAAATTCGCAATTTAAAAATGCTACATACATAGCATTTAAGGAATCGCAATTTTTATAAATAAAGAATTCGCAAATTAACATCAACTACAAGTTGGTGTTAATTTGCGATTTCTTAACCAAAATTCGCAGTATCAAAATGCTACATACATAGCATTTAAGGAATCGCAAAAATTGCGATTCCTTAAATGCTATGGCAAAATAAGGAATCGCAAGTTTTTGTGATTCCTTAATTTGCGAGATTTTGATGCATACCAAAACATGCAAAAAGACCATTTACGACTCGCAAAGGCCGAAATTCTGCGAATTTCGGCCTTTGCGATTCGCAAAAGGCTTGATACATCTAGGCCCATATCTCCAATTCCCTTGATGTCATTTTGTTTATTTAATGTTAGTCTAGTTCTCGAATTCTGTTTGGGAGTTTTATTGCTTTGCATTTGACGTTATTACTGTTTTGGTACGGCTCAAATACTTTACACATTGCCCTCAGCTAAGCCTGTATGCTTCTGAAATAGCGACCAGGGAGTTGAGCTCAGGTTAATTTAGTGACTTTGAAAGCTCTCCCTTACTAAAGTTGTGATTATTTCTTGAGGTGGGTTGTCACCCACTCCAAAAAATAACTCAATTGTTTACAAACTCTCTCACTTTCTGTAAACAAATAATTATACATAATTTCAAAACTATTTAAAATAACTATGATTTACCTTCCACTGGGAGTAGTAACTGTGGAGAAGTGTGGCTCACTGGTTAGAGGAGGCAGACCCTGATGCAGAGGTCAGACCCGGGACCAGGGTTCAATTCCTGACGCGTCAGGGTCTTGAGCTCAAAATGTCCACGGACTCGATAATTCTCGCCTCGGTGCCTACTCGAATCATGGGTTCACACTCTGCAACTCTGGGCAATAGCTTGCTTAATCTCCACTATGGCCCCACTGCGATGGGATGCCTGGTCTTCACCTTGGGGATGCCCAGTAGGGGTTATCTCGCAGGGAAAGCCAGGACGGGTTCCCAAAGCAAGTGCTAAGAGACCTGTCGGTGATTTGGCGCTATATAAATCGAAATTAACATAACATAACATAGTAACTGTACTAACAAGCCTGTAGGGTTTTCTCCATTTCTGATTCCAGGGAAGTAGCTGTTTCCGATGACCATCAAATGATTGCAAACTGAGGAGGAGCTTCGCACGCATCCGAGATAGCCGCGTGAGCACTGGCCTCCCGAGACCCTCACCGCCTCCCGCATCTATCCTGAACTATTTCCTGATTACGAAGATGGGTTATTGATGACGCGGCCCAGCTGATATAATAGCTGCTTTCAGAAATTGATTTGGACCTTGGGTTCCTAAGCTACGACACTTCGAACCTTTGCGGCCTACCCCGTGGAGACACCCGGGGCTCGAGTTGTTACTGTGCCCAGGCAGTAATTCAACAACATCGGCTGGTGGGGTCCCGACCACGGCCTAGAGTTGGCTTTTGGTTTTGTTTTTGCTCACTGGCATTGTTCTTCCCCGAGACCGACGTTGGGCGCAACTGACCCCGTGACTTCCACACTGGCCTGGGAACAACGAGTGTGTGGCTGCAGCAATACACTGGCTTTAATCTGTCTTTGGTGACCCCGTAGGATTCTGAGGAGCCATTTTGACCAGATCTCAGGCGCCCCTTCGGGGCACACAGCCCACCATGACAGGCAAGCCCGAAAGCGAGAAACGAAAAGTCAAGACCGCTTTCCGGGGGGGGTGCAACTCAAACCAATGTCATGGATCGCTATACCCACCCCAGGGGATCCCCCGGTGGTACACCTAGAGCCCGGGAGGAGGCAATTGAAGATCCTGCTGTGTTGGCAGATTTACCACTACAAGACGTCATGGGTGCCATTGCCAGTATCAAGACATCCATCGGCCAGCAATACGAGGCTCTTGCCCTGAAGCTTGACACCGTGGCCATTGACGTCAATCTCATTAGAACAGACTTATCGAAGACTAATGAGAAAGTCAAATCCTTAGACTTGAAGACCTCCAACCTCAAGAAGGATATGTCCGACTTGCAGACAGAGGTTCGCAATTTGAGATCCTCTAACGATCTCTTTGCTCGTCGACTGGAGGATTTTGAGGGTCGAGCGAGACGCAATAATGTGTGTATTATTGGGGTCCCTGAAAATTCTGGAACATTGACCACTGATCTCCTTGTCGAAGACCTCATCCTCAACTACCTCGCCCCCAAGGGACGTAGTAAATTCTTTGCGGTGGAACGTGCACACAGAGTGCCGGGAGGGAAGGCGAAGCCGGGTTTCCCCCCGCGGCCGATCATCGCCAAAATTTTTAATTTCAGGGACAGAGACGCCATTTTACAAGCTTCACGGGTGGACGGCCCTACGAAGTTTGAAAACACCACGGTGAACTTCTACCCGGACTTCTCCCAATCCGTTCAAAAGCAAAGGATGGGATTTCAGGGGGTGAAGCGATGGCTAAGAGAAATGGATTTGAAGTATGCAATGCTTTTCCCGGCCCGTTTGCGTGTTGAGTATGATGATCGGACGCTCTTTTTTGATCGTCCCGAGGGGGTGAGTGACTGGCTGGATACGTTGCCTGCTCGACGCGGTCACACGGAACATTCAGGCGGAGCTGAAGGTGTCCTATTGGAACAAGAATGAGCGGTGGATCCCGAGTTCCGGACAATGTGTATGATAGACAACTGTGGTTTGCTGACTTTTATCATTGTATGCTTTGAAGTATACACCCGAAGGTGGCGGGGGAGAATGGGACCTTTCCTCCTCTGGGTTTCTTTGTGTAGATTAGTTTTTGTTAGGGCGACAGGCACACTGCAAGTTGGGGTGGCTATTGAGTCTAACGCAGGGGTGCAGGGTGGGTGGAGTTGTACTGGGGTTCTGTTGGGGGCAGGGGGTAGTGTATTGGGTGTGTTCCATTCTTTTTCAAGGCAACGTATTGTTTTAATTCTGGATCTGGGTGTTGTGTTCGACATGGGGTGGGACTTCATCGATGGCTGGGATGGGGGGTAGGGGGCTGAGGCTGCTGTGTTGGAATGTTAATGGGTTGGAGGATCGGATAAAGAGGGGGTTAGTGTTACAAACGTTGCAACGCCTCTCCCCTGATGTAGTGTTATTGCAAGAGACTCACTTGATTGGAAACACTTGTTACGCTATGAACAGGCGGGGATATCGTCTTGCTGCACATTCTGGGTTCACCACTAGTTCTAGAGGGGTGGGTATTCTAGTCAGGAACTCTCTCCCCCTGGAAATCGATGACATAGTCCTGGATGATAGGGGGCGTTATGTCACCCTCACTGGTAGGTGGGAGGGGAAAACTGTCTTGTTGCTCTCTGTATACATCCCATCTGGCTTACAGACCACTACTTTCGCAGATTTGGGTCGAGTGGTTTTGGGACTCCCGAATGGTGTCCTGATACTGGGGGGAGATTTCAACTCTGTCGTCTCCGGGAGGGAGGATCGCTACCCCCCCAGAGATCTTACGAGAGCATAGTCTTGGTTGGGTGGTTTCTTGGAAACACTGGGACTTGTAGACTGTTGGAGATTGATGCATTCAGGACAGGCACAGTACACTTTCCACTCGGGTGCACATAGTAGTCTTTCCAGATTGGACTATGTTTTGATGCCGGCTGCCCAGTCCTCATCAGTTGGGGAGGTCAGACATCTGGCTCGAGGCATATTGGACCACTCCCCTCGGTGGCTTCAGATAAATGTGATTGTGGGTGCTGAGGGGCGGGTGGCCCCGATTAATCCTTGGTACCTCCGTAACCCTAAAACCAGAGCTGAACTGATTAAGTCCTTGGATCTGTACTTTGCTGAGAATGTGGGGTCTGTGTCCTCTCCTGTTTCATTGTGGGAGGCATTTAAGACAGTCATCCGTGGACAGGCACTGTTGTTAATTGGGTTCGCCAAGAAAAGCAAAAATGAGGCGGTGGTCCGCCTCGAGACTGAAATTGCTGAGTTGGAATCTGCTTTGGAGCGGGGTGTTACTCGAGATACGATTCATGTACTCAATCTCAAGCAACTTGATTATAGGGCCTTGGTGACAGACGCATCTAAAACAATGTGCAGAGAGCAGCAGGGACGACTGTATGATGTGGGTGACAAGGCTGGGAAACTGATTGCGTGGTTAGACAGAAAGGAGAGGGCGAGTCGTGTGGTTCCGGTGATTGAGAGACCTGATGGCATGCGAGTGACTGACCCTGTTGGCATTGTTGAGTGCTTTGCTGACTATTTTCGGGATGTGTATTCCCCAGTGTCTGACAGACCTGAGGAAGACTCTCATTTGCTGTTACGGGATATTGCGTTGCCTTGTCTGTCAGATTCAGACAGGGAATTGATGGATGCTGCGCTCTCGATTGATGAGGTGGCTCTCGCTATCCGTTCTATTCGCTCCGGGAAAGCTATGGGCCCTAATGATCTTCCCATCGAACTTTACAAGCTGTGCCCTGACGCGCTGGCGCCGTATCTTCGTGATATGTTCTTAGCATCGCGGGAAATTGGCTCCCTTCCTTGTGATCAGCGTCTTGCGACCATCGTGGTGATTCATAAGGAGGGGAAACCACGGGATCGCTGTGGGTCTTACAGGCCTATCTCGCTCCTCAATGCTGAGAACTATGATTCTTGCAAAGTTGCTCGCAAACCGCTTGATAAAGGTAATCAGTGACCTAATTCATCCGGATCAGTCTGGTTTCATTCCACGTCGCAACACAGCATTGAATTTGCGGCGCCTACATGGTGTTCTCGCGAGGTCGGCGTCAATGCGTGAACCGGCCACCTTGGCTTCCTTGGACGCTACGATGGCCTTTGATACAGTTGAATGGCCATATCTCTGGGCTGCTCTCGCGAAGTTCGGTTTTGGCCCTGGTTTCATTGGTTGGGTGGAACTTCTGTATGAGGAACCGTTGGCACAGGTTGTGTCGGGTCGGGTCTCTAGGCCCTTTGTTCTTGGGAGAGGTACGCGGCAGGGTTGTCCGCTGTCTCCGCTTCTCTTCGCCCTTGCCTTGGAACCTCTCGCTGCCTGGATACGGTGGGAACCTTCGATGAGGGGCATACAATGGACTCCGGAATTTGAGGATCGCATATCGCTCTATGCGGATGATATTTTGTTGTACATTACGTCGCCTCAAAAATCGCTGAATGTATTATTTGATGTGCTTAATTCGTTTGGAAGAAACTCCGGCCCAGTAATTAACTGGACCAAGTCTTGCATATATGTGCTCTCCGGCGACGTCCCCCTTCTGCCGCATGGATGTCCTATCCAGGTGACGCAGACGGGTTTTAAGTATCTGGGAGTCTTTATAACATTGGACCCTGCGGTTCGCAACGATCGAAATCTGCTTTCCCCGCTTCAACGTTTACGATCTGACGTAGTGGGTTGGCGTAAGTTGCCGTTGTCTCCTCTTGGGCGAGCAGCTCTTTTTAAAATGATGTCCTTGCCGCGGTTTTTATACGCACTTCAGAATACACTCGACGTAATCCCGGCGAGTTATTTCTGGGAGGTGGAGACTTTACAGAGGCATGATATGGGATGGGCGTTCGTGTATCGCTCTTCCAAAGCTAACTCTTCCCTGGTATGACGGCAGTATCGCACTTTCGGATATCAGGCGATATTATTGGGCTTCTCAGCTTGCAGCAATCAACCATGGGATGTATGGCCCGGCTTTGAATCCAGCGTTCGAAATGGATAAGTGGCTGCTTCCGGGTGGTGATTATAACAGGGCGCTCTACTCTAGATCTTCCCGAACACAGCTTTCGGGACCCACTAAGATAGCAGAAGGAGTGTGGCATTGTGCGACCGCGGCCATGGGATGGAGGGATCGACTGACCCGTGCAACTCCGCTTTATGCATCTGCGAAATTAGGTTGCCTGTGGAAGACGAAAGGATTTGAGAAATGGGATATGATTGGTATTGGTAGGGTGGGCGATCTCTGGGTTAAGGGCAGGATAAAGACTTTTGCAGAACTGCAGATAGAATACAAACTAAGTGATAGGGAATTCTTCCGCTATGCACAGATTCACCTCGCGCTGAGTTCGGTTTTTCCCAAGGGTGGCGACATTCCGGAGTCCTCCCCCCTCGAAGATTGTGTGCTAGTTGGTCATGTGCCAGATAGCACCATTTCTTTGATATACAAGAAAATGATCAACGGTCGCTCGAACCTGCTCGAGCACCTAAGGGCGATCTGGATTGAGGATGGTATAGAATTGGATGACGAGGACTGGCAATCGGCGATATCCTCACCTAAGGAGGTCGCGATCCCGGCCCGTCTCCGCCTTGTCCAGCTTAAGATCTTACATCGGATTTATGTTACCGGCCCTCGCTTGATTCGTATGGGTTATTCGACAGATGGTTTATGTAAGCGTGGCTGTGGTCTGCTCGGTACCTTTCTTCACATAATTTGGGAATGTCTGGAGATGGTGAATTTCTGGAATCGCGTGCATGATGTCATGAATGAGGTAACGGGTGTCGTGATGTTGTCTGAAGCTAGACGGTGTTTGTTGAACGTGTGGGAGCCGAATGATTATGACGTGTCACAGACAAGATGGGCGACCCTTGAAAATATGATCGCTAAGAGAGACATTGCACAGCTGTGGGGTTCCCAAAGACCCCCCACGGTTGTGACTTGGAAGGAGAACATGGATTGGTGCATGTTTAGGGAGAAGACGGTGTATGTAGCACGGGGCAGACCCAAGAAATGGGGTCAAATTTGGGGCCAATGGAACTCCTACCGAGGAGATATATGCACGCCTCCCCTCACAGAGATACCTGATGCTCCCCAGTCCCCCTGCCCCAACATTCCTGATACTGTTTAGCTTTTACTTTGAGTTTTCTGCCTCGGACGCCCCCATCTATGTAAATTATCTCCGGTATTGTACTGTAATGCATTTCCCTCCCCCTTGAGCGCACACCCGAGTATATTGTTTTATTGCCTAGTTTGTTTTTTCATGGTTTTTTTTAATTTATATTTAACAATAAACTGGCAGATGCATCAAAGAAAATACCGGGAGCAAACGGGCAGCTTCTCAGAATCTGGCCGTTTGCTCCTGGTATTTTTGCAATTGGGATGCATCATCCCAAATGCAGAAATCGCAATTTAAGGAATCTCTAAATAGCGATTCCTTAAAATGCTCTTGCATTTAAGGAATCCCAAAATGAGATTCCTTAAATGCAATGCATGAAACCCCAAAAAATAGCGAATTCGCTAATAGGGGGAGCAAATTACCATGAAGTTGAACTTCGTGGTAATTTGCTAAAACTTTGAAAAATGCACTTTTGTGCATTTTTCAAAGTTACATGTTGCACACACACATGCCCTTCATGTGTGTGTGTAACATTTGTGCACAGGTCCATTTCAGGGGTGCAACAGAGTGTCCTTTGGACACCCTGGCACCCTTGAAATAGCGGAACATTAGCGATTCGGTAATAGCTAATCGCTAATAAGGAATGGCTTTCCCATTCATTCCTATGGGCCTTAAGGCCTTTAGGCCCATAGGAATGAATGGGAAATCCATTCCTTATTAGCTATTAGCTATTACCGAATCGCTAATAAAGAATATGTAGGAATCGCTAATAACATTGCGATTCCTACATGCATCCCGTTTTGCGAGTCTTTAATAGCGATTCCTTAAAATTCGCTATTAAGGACTCGCAAAACATAACTTTGATGCATGTGCCAGAAAGAGAGTTAAAAAAAAAAATGATTGCAAACTGATCTCAAAAGTGCACTGACCTTGCTGGCTCTTTTGGCAGCATCTTACATCGTGAGCCAAAACTTGCTAATCTTTAGACTATCCAAATCTGGTCTTGGGGACAAAACACTTGACTGGCTCCCCTATTCATCTCCGAGTCCATCCCTTTAACCACAGGAGTCCTTTGGTTCTCTCTGCATATATTTGTTTGCATACCTATGTGGATGACACTTAACTTATTTTCGGTCTCACCAACTACAATTTCCATTATGATGGACTTACTGAGTGCAAAAAAATTAATGGATAACAATCGGCATAAAACAAACTTGGACAAGCCATATATCCTTATGGTGGGGAATGACTCTGAAGACTAGTCCCCAACTCACAGGCTGTGTTACTTAGGCATTTTCCCTCATTCTCAGCCTTACATCTCAAAGTGTGGGTGTCAAACCAGACTCTCAACTTAAGATGGATACTCAAGTCTTCTCTTTGGTCTCCTCATTGTCATTTTATCTGCAAAATCTGCTTCCTCTACACCCTTTGCTTTCTGACGAGTGCAGGGAAACTGCTGTAGTGGTCATTATTGGCACTAGACTTGATAATTGCAATGCTCTTTGCATAAGGATTGCTAAGAATCAAATCAACAGGCTTCAGATAATCCAAAATGAAACTATTAGGTCTTTCTCATTAGCTCGGTGCTTGCCTCTGCCAAATCAATTCTGGACAAACCCAATTGCTTCTGATATATAGTAAGGTTGACTTTAAAGTCATCTTTCTAGTCTATAAATACCTTTATTGACCTTCATCAAACTTTCTAAAGGACAAATTGATTAAATGCATACCTCAACATCAACTGCACTCTTCTTCAAAATATGAATATGTCAGAAAGGGAGCAATAAACTGATTGACATTCTGAAGTACAAATTGACCAGATACATACCTCAAGGTCAACTATATTTTCCTTCCTCCAAACTTGTAACCATTTCTCATTTCAATAAAGCCTCTTTTGGGGGTATACCATTCTTAGTGCTGCACCCAGATTATGGAATGGACTGCCTGTTGATTTAAGGTCTATTTCTACACATTTTTTCTTTAAGAAGAAACTTAAGACATTCCTCTTTTTATGTTAATTTCTTCTTATGTTTTGTGCCTTCACTTTAAAGCTTCAGTGCCATGAAACGCAAGGGTCATCTAGCACTTTCTAAATCAGATACATAAAATAATATAACTAAGCATTCCTGGTCTAGGATATTAACCGTACCAAACATTTTGCCAGAAGCAAGTGAGATGAAGAATCAGGTGGTGTCTCTATGTATTCAATGAACACCAAAACCTTTTCTATGATTATCAGTGATATACCAGGAACACAAGATCCTAATTTCCAATGGAATTGCCCATCTTCTGGGGATCATTTTCCCTTTTGATCCTGGAAGTTAATATTTTAAGTTGGTGGCGTAGAGCAAACACACCTCTCTACCTGCGAATCATAGCAGAATGTGATATGGGTCCTTACCTAAAATTTATTTTTTTTAGTTTGAATCACTCAGAAGAAATGGCTGAGACAGAAATAAACCTGCTTAAAAAGTGATCATGAGTTTGAGATGCTCTTGGTTTTAGAATATAATTTTTAAAAAGCAAGGAATATACTTTTATAAAAACTTCTTGCAAATGACCACAACCAACTAACATTTGCAGAGAGAACTATGTGAGTGCGTGAGAATAGAAAAAGCAAGAAACGTAGTGAGCTGCAAGTAGGCCAATAATCAACAACTATGTAAGATGATACTTGTACAGTAATGTGAGAAATTGAGTTGTTGTTGTTTGAGGGGGTTGTGAGCCTTTCTCAAGCAGCCACCACAATCCCTGTCAGGGTGAACCACAAAAGCCAATAAATTAAGCTGTGCTTAACTCTTGGTAGCTTGGCACAAAAGTTAGATTTAACTTAGAGGAAATGTGTAAAGTATTTATGCAGCACTCAAACAGTAATGAAGTGAAAACACAACACAAGAAAATTCCTACATCAATTTTGCTACGTAGAGTAAAGATTAGCACATTATATGAGACCAAAACAACAAAAATCCAATCAGCAGACCTGTAGATATGCAATTTTAAAAATGTAAATAAAAATAGTGACAAAAAGAGCATGGCGCCAACTGAGGGTATCAGGCACACTGGACCAGGACAAAGTCACAAGTATAGACCAACTGTGATGGAGCGCAAGTCGGGCACATGACCACGTTTGGCTATCTGAGGGTTGTACCTTATGTCATTGGTGCCGGGTCTGTGTGGCATGACTTTGCAATGCTTTGCACTGTCCGGTCCTGCAGCGCTTTGCATCACTGGGGTTTGGTTCTGAGGAAGCTGGCAGCAAGTCTTTGTAGGGCTTCATATAGCTCTCCGTCAGTTCCGATGAACATTGCAGCTGTTCGGTGAGTCCTTGCAGTGTTTTGTGTCACTCAGCATCAATTCCGATGAGGCTGGCAGCTGTATGGTGGGGCTTCGTGTCACACCACATCTGGTGGAAACTTCAGTTAGGCAAGAAGAAGTTCTCTCTGATAGCCCCCCAAGAGCCCAGGACTTGGGTATGCACCACTTGGGGATTAGGAACTACCTCCAGCAGATGAAAGCGGGCTCAGACAGGTCTAGTTGCAGATCCAGTGCAGCAGGTCAGCTGGGCAGTTGCAGGGAGGTCTCTGGAGTTTGCTGTGTCACTGTAGCTCAGAACAGGAGGTCAGTCAGCTGACCCTTAGAGTCACTCAGGCAGCCTGGGATGAAGGGAGCAGGTGCAGGCTACCTTCTCAGACAGCTTGAAAGCCAAGCCTGAGGCAGCTGGGAAGTCCTCTGGCAGCTGGGCAGTCCTTCTTGTGTAGTATCCACAGGTCTAGGAGTGTTTTGAAAGTGGATCTGACAGCCATTTGTTATACTCATTGCATCCTTTGAAGTGGGAGAAGCTTCTGAAGGTTTCCCCCACAGAATTGTCTGGAATTTCCTGCCTCTCTGCCCTGGTCCAAGTCTCTCTAGTGGCACAATAGGATAGTGTGACGTTCGTTGTGTGTGAGTTGAGGCAGGGTCTTTGAATGCAAGATGGGCTGTGCATAGATCTGCCCCTCCATCCTGCTTGAATGCCCCATCCTGCCAACACCCAGTTCTCTCTATTGTGCTCTTAAAAGCAGAGCAAAAAGAGAAGAGAGAAAACACATTGATTTGTGTCACTACATATAATAATGCACCCTATCAACACAGGTTTTAAAGCATTCTTTAGAAACCCACGTTCTCGTACAGGCAAAATAGGAGCATAAGAGACACACTAGGTCATATGAGAGAAATGCAACAAATAACAAAAGCAACCTTGACACCAACCTTATAGAGCCTCTCAAAGGTTACATGACACTATCCATATGGTCACTGTAGCGTGGGCCGTATTACAAAACAAGTAAAATCATTGTACTGAGGACTTTTGAGGCCATAATGCACATGTTCGCATGCCCCTGTGGGTTGCGATGTACCGAGATGACTTGCAATAAGGTCAAAATCCGAAATGGATAACATAGAAGCAACATAAGATGCAAAAAGACCACAAAAGACCACAACAAAATGGCCCATCATTACAACCTCAATAGCCAAGCATAAGCTGCCTGATTTGGACAGTGGATGAACAATTGGATGGGAATGATAAAAATCCAGAGAGAGTGTTATTAGAAACAGATCAGCTATGGATTTATCGCCTCGGTACCCACATAGAGGGCATGATTTATGATATCTCCTGGAGTGCTTTTAAGAGATAAAAGACAAAGAATAAAAACTCCTTACAGGGAGCTCCTGCACATGTATAGACTTCTTAGGGAAAATAGTTGAGGCATAATACCCAGAAGTGTTAGTGAGTCCCCTCACAACATTTTGCCCAGTTTGGATAGGTGCATAATATGACCAGAGTCATTAAAAACACCAAATCGGTTAGAGCGAGAACCTGTTTTCTGGCTGGTTCAGGTTCCCAAAAAATCCAAATATACTTAAAATAACCGAAACGTTAATCAGGGGGTTTAACGATGAAGGTAGATTATAGCTACAAAGTTTGTCTATCTGACACATCAGGAGAAGACTTAACAAGCATTTACAATGCAACGGTTTCGCCTTTGCCAAAGTTAGAGCTATTGGCATTGTAAATGACAAAATTTTTATTTATGTGTTGGTTTTGAAAACAGATAAATAAATGGCATTGTCATTTACATTGCCAACAGCTTAATCTCTTGCAAATGTAAGACCTATTGTACCCTACTGGATTTCACTGAAGAAATTCAGAGTCTGGTCTGCAGATGTCACGTGACAGACGGCCAATTGACAGCTGAGGGGGTTAAACCGTGCTGGGGTGGCACATTAAGGCGACGCTTGCTGTCCGTGCTTGTGAGGAGGTAGTGCACCTGTTGAGGGAGAGAGAGTGTGTTTGCATATGTGCGTGCATGCATGTGTGTGTGTGAATAAGCACTTCCAAGATTTAGTGGGACTAGAGTTTTTATCTACAAATCATTGTTTTCAGCTGTGTTCTAATGGAATCAAAACAACACTACACCCCCCATAATGCATAGTGTGATCACATAAAAGTACAGAACTGGAAAGAGTGTCCATAATGACCAGCTAGACGGTTGTCACCCTAAGAAGGATGTGCTTCAGTCTCCAGTGCCACGGGCGAGTGGAAACACACACTGTGCTGGTGGAGAAGTAGAAGAAGTACAAGTGTCCATAGAAGAGAAGTAGAGGGGATGCACTCTCCACTCTCTATCCACTCTGCACTCCCTATGCACTCTCCACTCTGCACTCCCTATGCACTCTGCACTCCCTATGCACTCTCCACTCCCTATCCACTCTGCACTCCCTATCCACTCTGCACTCCCTATGCACTCTCCACTCTGCACTCCCTATGCACTCTCCACTCTGCACTCCCTATCCACTCTGCACTCCCTATCCACTCTGCACTCCCTATGCACTCTGCACTCCCTATGCACTCTGCACTCCCTATGCACTCTGCACTCCCTATGCACTCTGCACTCCCTATGCACTCTTCACTCTGCACTCCCTATGCACTCTGCACTCCCTATGCACTCTGCACTCCCCACTCCCTATGCACTCTTCACTCCCTATGCACTCTTCACTCCCTATGCACTCTTCACTCCCTATGCACTCTTCACTCCCTATGCACTCTCCACTCCCTATGCACTCTCCACTCTGCACTCCCTATGCACTCTCCACTCCCTATGCACTCTGCACTCCCTATCCACTCTGCACTCCCTATGCACTCTCCACTCTGCACTCCCTATGCACTCTCCACTCTGCACTCCCTATCCACTCTGCACTCCCTATGCACTCTGCACTCCCTATGCACTCTGCACTCCCTATGCACTCTGCACTCCCTATGCACTCTGCACTCTGCACTCCCTATGCACTCTGCACTCCCTATGCACTCTGCACTCCCTATGCACTCTTCACTCCCTATGCACTCTTCACTCCCTATGCACTCTTCACTCCCTATGCACTCTTCACTCCCTATGCACTCTCCACTCTGCACTCCCTATGCACTCTCCACTCCCTATGCACTCTCCACTCTGCACTCCCTATGCACTCTCCACTCCCTATGCACTCTCCACTCCCTATGCACTCTCCACTCCCTATGCACTCTCCACTCTGCACTCCCTATGCACTCTGCACTCCCTATGCACTCTCCACTCTGCACTCCCTATCCACTCTGCACTCCCTATGCACTCTGCACTCTGCACTCCCTATGCACTCTCCACTCCCTATGCACTCTGCACTCCCTATGCACTCTGCACTCCCTATGCACTCTGCACTCCCTATGCACTCTCCACTCTGCACTCCCTATGCACTCTCCACTCCCTATGCACTCTTCACTCCCTATGCACTCTCCACTCCCTATGCACTCTCCACTCCCTATGCACTCTCCACTCCCTATGCACTCTCCACTCTGCACTCTCTATGCACTCTCCACTCTCTATGCACTCTCCACTCCCTATGCACTCTCCACTCCCTATGCACTCTCCACTCCCTATGCACTCTCCACTCCCTATGCACTCTCCACTCCCTATGCACTCTCCACTCTGCACTCTCTATGCACTCTCCACTCTCTATGCACTCTCCATTCCCTATGCACTCTGCACTCCCTATGCACTCTCCACTCCCTATGCACTCTCCACTCCCTATGCACTCTCCACTCCCTATGCACTCTCCACTCCCTATGCACTCTCCACTCTGCACTCTCTATGCACTCTCCACTCCCTATGCACTCTCCACTCCCTATGCACTCTCCACTCCCTATGCACTCTCCACTCCCTATGCACTCTCCACTCCCTATGCACTCTCCACTCTCTATCCACTCTGCACTCCCTATGCACTCTCCACTCTGCACTCCCTATCCACTCTGCACTCCCTATGCACTCTCCACTCCCTATGCACTCTCCACTCCCTATGCACTCTCCACTCCCTATGCACTCTCCACTCCCTATGCACTCTCCACTCCCTATGCACTCTCCACTCCCTATGCACTCTCCACTCTCCACTCCCTATGCACTCTCCACTCCCTATGCACTCTGCACTCCCTATGCACTCTCCACTCTCCACTCCCTATGCACTCTGCACTCCCTATGCACTCTCCACTCTGCACTCCCTATGCACTCTGCACTCCCTATGCACTCTGCACTCCCTATGCACTCTCCACTCTGCACTCCCTATGCACTCTGCACTCCCTATGCACTCTCCACTCTGCACTCCCTATGCACTCTCCACTCCCTATGCACTCTCCACTCCCTATGCACTCTCCACTCTCTATCCACTCTGCACTCCCTATGCACTCTCCACTCTGCACTCCCTATCCACTCTGCACTCCCTATGCACTCTCCACTCCCTATGCACTCTCCACTCCCTATGCACTCTCCACTCCCTATGCACTCTCCACTCCCAATGCACTCTCCACTCCCAATGCACTCTCCACTCCCTATGCACTCTCCACTCCCTATGCACTCTCCACTCTCCACTCCCTGTGCACTCTCCACTCCCTATGCACTCTCCACTCCCTATGCACTCTCCACTCTCCACTCCCTATGCACTCTGCACTCCCTATGCACTCTCCACTCTGCACTCCCTATGCACTCTGCACTCCCTATGCACTCTCCACTCTGCACTCCCTATGCACTCTGCACTCCCTATGCACTCCGCACTCCCTATGCACTCCCTATGCACTCTCCACTCTGCACTCCCTATGCACACTCCACTCTGCACTCCCTATGCACTCTCCACTCTGCACTCCCTATGCACTCTCCACTCCCTATGCACTCTCCACTCCCTATGCACTCTCCACTCCCCACTCTGCACTCCCTATGCACTCTGCAGTCCCTATGCACTATGCACTCTCCACTCCCTATGAACTCTCCACTCCCTATGCACTCTCCACTCCCTATGCACTCTCCACTCCCTATGCACTCTCCACTCCCTATGCACACTCTATGCACTCTCCACTCCCTATGCACTCTCCACTCCCTATGCACTCTCCACTCCCTATGCACTCTCCACTCCCTATGCACTCTCCACTCCCTATGCACTCTCCACTCCCTATGCACTCTCCACTCCCTATGCACTCTCCACTCCCTATGCACTCTCCACTCCCTATGCACTCCCTATGCACTCTCCACTCCCTATGCACTCTCCACTCCCTATGCACTCTCCACTCCCTATGCACTCTGCACTCCCTATGCACTCTGCACTCCCTATGCACTCTCCACTCCCTATGCACTCTCCACTCTGCACTCTCTATGCACTCTCCACTCTCTAGCACTCTCCACTCTCTATGCACTCTCCATTCCCTATGCACTCTCCACTCCCTATGCACTCTCCACTCCCTATGCACTCTCCACTCCCTATGCACTCTCCACTCCCTATGCACTCTCCACTCCCTATGCACTCTCCACTCCCTATGCACTCTCTATGCACTCTCAACTCTCTATGCACTCTCCACTCTCTATGCACTCTCCATTCCCTATGCACTCTCCACTCCCTGTGCACTCTCCACTCCCTATGCACTCTCCACTCCCTATGCACTCTCCACTCCCTATGCACTCTCCACTCCCTATGCACTCTCCACTCTGCACTCCCTATGCACTCTCCACTCTGCACTCCCTATGCACTCTCCACTCTGCACTCCCTATGCACTCTCCACTCCCTATGCACTCTCCACTCCCTATGCACTCTCTATGCACTCTCCACTCTCTATGCACTCTCCACTCTCTATGCACTCTCCATTCCCTATGCACTCTCCATTCCCTGTGCTCTCTCCACTCCCTATGCACTCTCCACTCCCTATGCACTCTCCACTCCCTATGCACTCTCCACTCCCTATGCACTCTCCACTCCCTATGCACTCTCCACTCTGCACTCCCTATGCACTCTCCACTCTGCACTCCCTATGCACTCTCCACTCCCTATGCACTCTCCACTCCCTATGCACTCTCCACTCCCTGTGCACTCTCCACTCCCTGTGCACTCCCTGTGCACTCTCCACTCTGCACTCTCTATGCACTCTGCACTCTCTATGCACTCTGCACTCTCTATGCACTCTGCACTCTCTATGCACTCTCCACTCTCTATGCACTCTCCACTCCCTATGCACTCTCCACTCCCTATGCACTCTCCACTCCCTATGCACTCTCCACTCCCTATGCACTCTCCATGCACTCTGCACTCCCCATGCACTCTGCACTCCCCATGCACTCTGCACTCTCTATGATGCTCTTCAGCGCTTTGCAGTGCGGTTAGGATATGAAGCGCTATATAAATTCAACTGTAATGCATTACGAAAAATGCCAAACCATGAAAAAACTCCCTGTTGCAAATCTTATGAGCAGTTTTACAAGTGTCTCACGAGGGGCACGAGATGCTTAGCCCATACGAGTCTATTTAGGCCGTTTGGGTACTGAACACCCGCAGTTTTAAGGACATTATTTAAACGGACTGTAAAGTCGAACTGAAAGAATGAAAAGTTATGCATGCTGCAACAAAGGGGATCAGCCGAGCAATTTCACATCAGACAAACCACTGCGTAGTCCTCACTACAAATAAAGGGGCAAAAATTAGTTTTAGCGCCCATGCACTTGATGAACAGCCAGATCGTGGCCTGTGTCTTCATCATGTATTTTTAACTAACGTACACTGAATTCACGTGCTCCACCACTAAAAAACAAGCACTCACCTGGGCTTCCTCGCATGGAATGACCAAAACAAACACAGAAGGAAAAAAAACGAAGCTCCGCCCACCGCCGCGATGACGACATCGCAGAGGCGGAGAGGGAAAAAATCGCGGGAACGCCCCCGAATCTGGTCCGGCCTTGACGGACAGATCCGGCTCCCAATGGCTAGCCTCCATTTATGGAGCTAGCCAATGGGAGGTGGGGGACGTTCCAATAGTCTATATGGTAAACAAAAGATTTCACCTGCGCGAACTGCTTGCGCAGATCGCCAGGTCGAAACCTAAAAATGGGGATTGGGAACAGTAGTCCCAGCGCACACATTACAGAGATCACTAAAAAAACGAAAGGAAGCGCTCTTGCCATAACTAATTAGGTTGCAGGGGTGACTTTTAGGAAAGTAGCCGGTTTGGGTCCTTTTTCAAAGTAAGTCGGGGCATGAGTTCAGTTGGAGAATTGAAGTGTCTATTCGCTATTGTCAGGCAAGTCAAGTTGATGCTGTTATCTACCATTGTGTATTTTTTACCAAGGGCTGTGTCGCTACAAGGAACCCCCCTATTAAGTACAATGGGGCCTCTGTAGTAATTGAGATATATGTGTGCGGGATACTGCATGTAGTGTGCTGCATGTAAACAATAAAAAAAAACGAAACCTTATATACTTTTAGCTATCACATATATGGTTACAATGAATTGAGTACCTGTCCAGTTGGGCAGCATGTTTCTTTACCTAGTGTATAAGTGTGGAGTCAGGTTTTTCTTCAACAAATAATAGTAATTTGACTTGCAGTGCTCACTTTACACACCACGTAAACAAGACATTTGGTTACTTCGGTGGAAGTATTAATGATAGCACTCTCCATTTACCCACAGGTGCCGATTATAAAAATTAAGGAAGTACCTGAGGAGTGTTGATAAAAATATGAGTGGCCTGCAATTGCGGAAGTTTGATAGCGAATGGCACAAATTAGGGTTCAAAAACTAAAAACCACAAATAAATATATAAAAAAACAAATAGGGCTTCAAGGGATCGCTATCTTGATTGGTCCTGACAAAAACCTCCTGTACAGTTATTGTCATTGCTATGGCTGAAACAAGTAGACCTGATTTAGGATGTTGGAGTGCATAACTTACTCCATAGGTATAAAAACAGTGAGGAGTGAAAAGCAACCCTCAGCCTCCCTGAAATGTTGTAATCAGTACACAAAAGAGGGAAAGCATTACAACTGATGAACTTCTAATGTTTTAAGAGGACAAATTAACTGGTCTCTATATATAGGGTACGATATAAGGGTACTTTATCAAATCCTGCAATCTTTCGTGAAACCCATGGCCTGTGAGAGTTCTGAGCTGGCGTCACAACAACTCTGCGACGAGATCTCGCTATTTTTTACCCAAAAAAATAGACAGGATATATGAAAAAAATATTAGCTCTAATCAGTCTTCTAGTGGCGAAAAGTCGCCGCCTCTGACAGTTGTAGAAACCCCTCCCTCCACCCACTCCCTTGACCTATTTCCCCCTATCTCTTTAGAAGAGGTAATATCACTAACCTCTCTGATCAAGAGTGGATGCCCAACTGACATCATCCCGGCAAGATTAATGCCCATGCTTGAAAATGATCTAGGTCCTGGGATTCAAAAACTTGTTAACCTCTCTTTAAATACAGGGGAAGTCCCCAATGAGTGGAAAAAGGCTTTGATTAGACCAATCAGGAAAACACTGCTATCCCTTGGACAGAACTAGCCAATCTAAGGCCAATATCCCCGCTTCCTTTTTTAGGCAAGCTCATTGAGAAGCATGTCAATCGTCATCTGTCCAACTATATCGAACTAGCAGGAGGGCTGGACTATTCCCAATCGGGGTTTAGGCCAAAGCACAGTACCGAGACCACCCTGATGTCAGTCGCAGACGATCTACATATGTACCAGGACAAGGGTTTTTCCGTGATCCTGGTGCTACTGGACCTGTCTGCGGCATTTGACACTGTGTCACATAACATCTTGACAACTCAGTTGGCCAACATCGGTTTGGAACATAAGGCACTCGCCTGGCTTAAGAGTTTCCTCTCGAACCGCACCCAACGTGTGACCATGGGTGCTTACCGCTCAGAGGAGGTTGAGATCTCAAAAGGGGTGCCACAGGGCTCTTGTCTGAGCCCCACCCTTTTCAACATCTATGTGACACCCCTGGCCAGTATTATGCGAACATATGGCTTCATTCCGATGTCTTACGCTGATGATACCCAGCTCCTCTTCCCTTTTAAATCCCTCACCACCGAGATTAAGAACTCTTTTTCCCAGGGTATGAAGGCTGTGGCACAATGGATGGCATCCAATTGCCTTCAATGTAATGTCGGGAAGGCCGAAGTTATGCTGTTCGGAGAGTCTAAACTCCAGTGGACCCCGGACTGGTGGCCACAAGATCTTGGACCAGTTCCAGAACCTAAACAGTCCGTAAAAAATCTAGGAGTCCGATTGGATCAGGAGCTCTCACTGAAACAGCATAGCAACTATGTGGTGGGTTCATGTTTCCACGTTATTGGCCTTCTACGGAAAGTGTTCCCGCTACTCCCCGACTCAGTCAGGAAAACTTTGGTGCAGGCTCTTGTCTTAAGTCGTATAGACTATTGCAATGGCCTGTTTCTGTCTGCTAACGAAGGAGTTCTGGCAAAGCTCCAAGTAGTTCAGAACACTGCAGCTCGACTGGTCCTAAACGCCCCTCCCCGAACTCCTTCCAAACCCCTCCTGGCAAAACTTCATTGGCTGCCTGTCAAACAGAGGACCAAATTTAAGGCATGCTGCATAATTCATAAATGCCTTAATGGACTTGGCCCTGCATATCTGGTAAACAAATTCATTCCCTACATTCCCACACGCTCTCTCAGGTCCAGTGACCAAGGCCTATTCTGTGTCCCCCGGGCAAAGAAAGTTAGACACGGTGGCAGGGCTCTGTCTGTGGGTGGGCCCTCTTTATGGAACAGCATCCCTAGAGCTCTCAGAACATTCTCAGAACATCTATCATTTAGGAAACAACTCAAAACGTTTTTATTTCCAATCTTAACTTATATTCCACCTGGTACTCCTTCCCCTTTTGCTGTGGCTGCCAAAGGCGCAGAGATACTCCTCCGGGAGTCGAATCTAGCGCGTTACAAACCCGCAAATAAATATATCAAAGTGGAAACGGATCTGCACCCGGGTGAACCGGTGTAACCTGTGCATCACATGGATATATTAATAGGATCCTCACCCACTAGTGGCATGTTTCATCACTGCATCCTCACCCATTGCACCTAGTGTTTGTGGGTGAGCTCAACACTATATGTAAGCGGAGCTCTTACTAAAACCTAAGTGCAACTTAAAAAAAGCCTTGGGGATCCCTATTCTTGTTTATTAATAAGGTCCATTAGCTGGTATAAAACAGTGTGTGGTTCTAGGAGTGCAATGACCCCTAACATCTATAGCTTAGTAAGTTCAACATGTTTCAGTCAGTTACGAGTACCACTCAGGGTCTGCCGGCTTTCTTCAGGAACAAATAAATCAGTGGATATCCTACATACTGTGTTAAATAGCAACTCCCAATACTAGTTACCACAGTACGCTAAACATGAAGCATGATGTCATACAGACCATATAGGACCTTTTCCCTCTATTGATCTCTGAAATAGAAAACACAAAAGCATTTTTGTTAAGGGGTGAATCACACCCCTGAACATGTGATTGTCTCATGCTTATGCTCACTTAGATTATCAAGTGCCAAACGGGGTATGCAGACACGTGAGTTTTCTCCTAGACAACAATCAAGACATATATATTTATATGTGTATACATATACACACACACATAAAGGTACATAACAATTCAATTGTAATAGCCAGAAGTGTTAAGCAGGCACAGGCTAGTGTATTTAAACACACTTATCATGTCTATGACATCTACACAACTCCTAAAATTCAGGCTCCATGACGTAGTGGGGTGTGTTGGTCTTTGCTGTTACACTCGATAAAAGAAGAGAAACAGAGACTAGAGGATCTACAATATGTTCCAGAAGCAACATGAGAAGTATTTTCCATAGAATGCATAGAGCGATATTTATGTTATCGTCCTCTCCAAAGAGTTCAAATGTGCTTAAAAAAATCTACAAGAACTTCACTCTTTTCTTCAATCCCAAAGCGCAATGTCAGTCACTATGACTGAGCACACCTCAACAGATGTTTAGTTGACCTCCTCCTTACAACAACAGATTCTGCACCATAACGCATGGCCTTCCTGCTTACCTTCCCTTTTTCCCCATTCCCTTATGGTAAAACTGTCACTGTGCATACTCTGATTGGTACTAAATGCACGTAAATCTACATCAACATTCACAGAGCACGAAACAAGGCAACCACCAACTACTTGGTGCCCATTGTCAGTTTTGACCAGCTAAAAGCATCTGCACATGCGACATATTATTATCCTAAGAGGCACATCTGATATTCTCCCCAACATGCACCACCTATGCCTAGGAAGCACTATCTTCATTGCGGTAAGTGAGACCCCTTATTTATGATTTCATATCCTGTTTTAAGCCCATTGAGCCACAGGGAGATCTGTTACTTGGCTGTCACTAAACCAGTACCCCCCCACATTCTAGCCATTAACAATACCTGGTTGCAAGAATTATTATTCTGTCCCCACTAGCCAATCTGCTTCTACACAACTCCACCATGTAGAGAAACAGATAAATGAGGAAAGGGTGATGGTGTGTCCTTAAAATCCCCAGATGACATTTACTATTCTGCTACCTTGTTTGAAATCATTGGTTAAATGCGCCTCCACCCCGCAAACTCTTTTGTGATTGCAGTTGTCTTTCAGCCATGAAACACCACTCCAAGGTGCTTTTTTGCCCTTTGTGTATACAACATTGAGTAGTGCATGCTGTGCTCTTTGGAGCCACTATCTGCAGCTCTCATTCTCTACCTGCACCCTGCACAAGCACAACACAGACTGCCAAAACTGGATATCTTACGCTATGCATATGGTTACGGCCCTGGGGCGGCTCCTTCATTGTAGTGCAGCAGCGTGACACCACTGCTGGAACCAGCCGACGCATGTAAAATAAAATGATAAAGCAGTCAATAAACCTGCGTTATTATACTTTTATTTTACTCCATAGCTGCTGCTGTGTCTTGAGGGCGGGGCCATTGGGAGCAGGAGGAGTAGTGGGCTCACAGCACTGCTAGTGCAGATGTAGGTTTGGCCGGCAGTCTTAGGACAGTCAAACAGGCATGCGCACTGGGAGATCTCCAGGCTATTGCTTGGATATATCGGCAGGGCTCAGGAGCACAGGCTCCCAGTCCCTGCTGGAGCGTCGGACGAGCCTGTCTCACCCAATCCCTACTCTTCTCTCATGCTGGGTAATACAAGCATGAGAATAGCGTCTGGATTGGCGCAGGAGACTCTTAGAGCCT
This sequence comes from Lissotriton helveticus, assembly GCF_964261635.1. NCBI lineage: Eukaryota > Metazoa > Chordata > Amphibia > Caudata > Salamandridae > Lissotriton > Lissotriton helveticus. The sequence goes on along the minus strand of NC_136068.1, from coordinate 1,515,230,989 downwards.
GTGTGAGCATCGTTTGAAGGGGCGGCGGACGTCAGGCTGCAGGTATTTTTTTATTGTTTTTATTCTCTCACCACCTCTCCCTCTCCCCCCATGCTGCCACACCGATTTTCCCAGCTACTGGCCGCCACTGTTACTGCCTGCTCCACTCATTGGCATACTGAGCCCCCGACTATAACAGCATAAGCCGTGGCTGGCACTAGGTTCAATAGACTTTTGTCCTGGGTCCCGCTAACACCTTAATAAGTGTTTAACGGCCTCTCCCACCAGTAGACAAAATGCTCATAACTAAAACTGTTTGAGAATGCGATGGCAAAGAGGCGTGGTACCTTGGCTGACATGTACAGTGAAGAAATAAAAGAAACTGAAAGGGTGAAGATAGGGCAAAAATCTTGGGAGAATGAACATTTTAAAAGTAAGCATGAGAGGGAAATGTAAGAAAGAAAAAGAAAGGAATATGAGAGAGTAGAGGTAGAAAAGGATATGAAAGCAGGAGAGGAGGAAGGCAGGTTGAAGGAAGAAAAGTGAAAAGAGAGAAGGAACAAAAGGCGAGTGGTGGGGTGAAAGTGAAAGGAAGTGTGAAAATAAATGGGTGGAAGATGAAAGGATTGAAGGGAGGAAGATGAAAGGATTGAAGGGCGGAGGAAGAAGGAATAAGAGATGGTGAAGATTGAAAGGATAGATGGGGAAAAGATGGATGGGCGGATGGATGAAAGGACAGATGAATGGAGGATCGATGGGGAAGGGATGGATGGGTGAATGGATGAAAGGACAGATGGATGGAGGATCGATGGGGAAGGGATGGATGGGTAGATGGATGAATTGACAGATGGATGGAGGATCGATGTGGAAGGGATGGATGGGTGAATGGATGAAAGGACAGATGGATGGAGGATCGATGGGGAAGGGATGGATGGCTAGATGGATGAATTGACAGATGAATGGAGGATCGATGGGGAAGGGATGGATGGGTGAATGGATGAAAGGACAGATGGATGGAGGATCGATGGGGAAGGGATGGATGGCTAGATGGATGAATTGACAGATGAATGGAGGATCGATGGGGAAGGGATGGATGGGTGAATGGATGAAAGGACAGATGGATGGAGGATCGATGGGGAAGGGATGGAGGGTAGATGGATAAATTGACAGATGGATGGAGGATCGATGTGGAAGGGATGGATGGGTGAATGGATGAAAGGACTTATGGATGGAGGATCGATGGGGAAGGGATGGATGGGTGGATGGATGAAAGGACAGATGGATGGAGGATCGCTGGGGAACGGCTGGATGGGTGGATGGTTGAACGGACAGATGGATGGAGTATCGATGGGGAAGGGATGGATGGGTGAATGGATGAAAGGACAGATGGATGGAGGATCGATGGGGAAGGGATGGATGGGTAGATGGATGAATTGACAGATGGATGGAGGATCGATGTGGAAGGGATGGATGGGTGGATGGATGAACGGACAGATGGATGGTGGATCGATGGGGAAGGGATGGATGGGTGGATAGATGAAAGGACAGATGGATGGAGGATCGATGGGGAAGGGATGTATGGGTGAATGGATGAACGGACAGATGGATGGAGGATCGATGGGGAAGGGATGTATGGGTGAATGGATGAACGGACAGATGGATGGAGGATCGATGGGGAAGGGATGGATGGGTGAATGGATGAAAGGACTTATGGATGGATAGGTAAAACGACGGACGGATGGATGAAAGAACAAAGGGATGGACGAACAGATTGATGGATGAAAGGGTGAAGGGAGGGACGAAGACTGGATGAATAGATAGATGCAAGGGTGAAATGAAGGCTCGATGGGCTGGAAGGAGGATGAAATGGTGAAGGCGTTTTCGCGTGCTGTGTGTGTTTAGAAGTGTGGGTCAAGGTCCCTTGTACTTTGCAGGATGGAGGAATGCCCTTGTCTTCCCCGATGCTTTGCGAAGCCCACTGCGAATCGTAATGCGAATTCAGACTTTCTATTCGCAAAGCCAGTTGCATGTCTTGCTGACTGTAAAGTCTTTAGTGAATTAGGCCCTGGTCTGTCTGCCCACACTCCAGTGTCTGCATTCCTTTTGTAAAATCCTGTACAGCAGGTTTCTCGGAAAGAAATCTGACTCTTGAAGTGTGAGCATGCCGGCTTCCCTTTCACAGAATAACAATGGTTGGAGACTGGAATGCCAGACACGATTGTGGTTGTAAGAGGAAGGCTCTCTTTCTTTGCTGGCCAATATTTTCCTTGATACACTTCCAGAATGCGCTCACTGCCCTCTGCTGGCCTTGTTGTGTACGGCAGTTGTTCACCTGGAGCATAAAGCACTTTGGAATCTTTAATGTGGTGGAAGTCATGCAAGCTTACATCACATTGCCATATTTCCATGTAAGTAAGTAGGAGTCCGTAGAGTAAAACAACTTTAGTACACAAACATGAATCTGCGCCGCGACGTATACAGTATGGTGCTTATTTACCACCCCCCTGTGCCGCCTGAGTCTCACTTTTTGTAACGCTCCAGCGGCGCAGATCACATACTCATATATATGATGCCACACAAAGGCACTGTGCATGGCTCTGAAGGGCCTCATGCATGTGGAGCGAGGCAAGCCAGCGTAAATTGCGGTGTTGGCATACTCTGCCCTCGGGAGGGATTCCATGGGCGTGGCAGTGGGTTTAACCACGCATGGATTGTGACACGACCCCAGATTTACAAGAGCATGTATACCTGGGAGCACCAAATCCTTATGCCTCCCATGAGGGGGTGTAACGGGGAGAATGTCTATTTTTCTCCCACTTATTTCCTATGTGTGGAGTGCAGCACACATAGAAAGAGGAAAACGCCTCTTAACACCTTAAGTGCACAGTGCTCAGGTGCTCATGACGAGCTGAGCTTGTCATGAGCCGTGGAACGCTCACACGCGGTGATAATTCCCCTGTTGTGCTGAAAGTTCCACGGAAACGGGTGTGGTAATGACGAGCTCAGCTCATCATGAGCACACGAGCACCGTGCCTCATGACGAGCTGAGTTTGTCATGAGCACGGGGCGCTGTGCGCACCGCCCCGGCCCCCAGCACAGCGGGGGAATTACCCCCGCTGCGAAGGGGTTAAGAGTGTTTCTGTTCAAGATAGTGAATGATTCCTGCACAAAAACAATCCTGCCGACAATACAGGCACCCTAGTACCATGGTGCACAGCAGGCTCTAGGCAGCCAAAATGGCACTAGCACAGGTAGAAAGGATAGGAATGCACTGTTTTGCATAAATGCAATGCATAACTGCCCTTTCACTTTGAAGGGCAGGAAAGCAAGGTGACTTGCAGGAAATCAAGTTGACTTGATGTGCTGCCCTACACCAAATCCCCGTAAATAAGGGCCTATTTCTTGGTGTCTCACATTATTATACATTTCTGTGAATCCTAGCATACTGATTCCACTACAATGTTATGTATATTCACAATGTAAAACTCTAATACATTTATTTTAACATGAATCTGCACAGCGAGTGCCCGCAACCCCAAAGGAAGGCTTGGAATACTGCAGCATACCTTGGAAGAACTCTGACTGGTGCATGCTATGATTAAACAAACTTTGAGTTGTGCTGATTTCAGACATCTTCCTTTCATCTATTTTTTCTCGAACTATTTGCTCTGCTAAAAAATCTCTTCTCTTTTTTTCGACAAATATCTTCTAGATACATTTATTCACACTTTTCATCTCACAAGCCACTGACCTTTAATAAGTGAATTAGATTTATCTTTGCATGCTCAGGAAGTGTACTACAGATTCTAGTAACAAATCTCCATTTCCTCATGAAAAAATACAGGCCACAGCCATTCTGAGACTTCAAACAATAAATTATTCAGAGCCTTTTACTCACTGGAAATCTACTGGTAGCTCAGAAAATTCCAGCAATCTGCTCGAAATAATGTCATGATCTACAGGCACTTCAATCTAACTTTATCATACAAAGGCAAACATCCCTCTAAGAAGCAATTGCAGATGTGCCTCAGTGTAGGTTGATTTCCTGTAAGGCCGGTTTGGTTGGTCTAGAGCCAGTCACATTGCTAGTGATGGAACGCATAAACTGTCTGCATGACACATACACCATCAAAAGATGCAAAATATTTGAGGATCCAACAAAAATCGCCAAATCATATGCCAGGTTCCTAGACTCAAATACCTAATAAAAAAAAGAGCCAGATAAAAAAATTCCTTTCTGAAGTTAAATTAGTAGCTTTGGAGATGAGCTGTTTAAAGGGGGATGCTGGACAGTCTAGTGACTAGAGTTTAAACAAGTATTGACAAAGCCAATAGGTCTTACCCATGCAAGAGGATGTAGCCTTAAGGCTAGAGCGATCGACCTCGAAGCTGGGGAACCGGGTTTGAGTCTTGTCAGCAACGTTCAACATCCTGTGATTCTGGGCTAATCACTTAATCTCCCTGTGCCTAATAAAATTAATGTGCCCATCTGTAACGAAACTGGTGCTCATGTAAAGTGCTCTGATAGCCGATGTCTCAGGTCTAGTTCGCGCTATATAAAACTCTAAAAAAAGAAAAAAAGAGCTATAAGCATTGCCAATATGTTTTAGCAATGTTGTACACCAGAGTGGCTGCTGTTCAGTATGGCTAAAAGTCAGTAGGGTAAAGGAGAGTGGCATGGAGTGGAGTGTCGTAAAGTGTAGTCGAGTGGAGTGTTATGGAGTGGCGTACAGTAGAGTTGAGTGGGGTGGAGAAGAGGGACGTGGAGTGTAATTGAGTAGCATATAGGATTGTGGAGTTTTGTGGAGGGGTAGAGTGTCGGTGATTGGACGGACATAGAGTTGAGTGGCGTAGAGTGGAGTACAATGTCAGAGTTGAGTAGAGTGTCATAGAGTGGAGCGGCATAGAGTGTCATGCAATGGTGTAGACCAAAGTGCAGTGCTGTAGAGGGTGTTGCGTAGAGTCGAGTAGAGTGGCATGGAGCAGAGTGGAGTGGCATGGAGTAGAGTGGAGTAGTGTTTCATAGAATAGAGTGGAGTAAAGTGGCATGAAGTGGCATAGAGAGAGTTGTGTAGAGGGTAGTGTAGTGTCGTAGAATGTCATAGAGTAGAGTGCTGTAGAGTGGAGTAGAGGGTCAGTGGAGCTGAGTTTAATGGAGTAGAGTATCATGGAGAGGAGTATAATGGAGTGGAATGTCATAGAGTTGAGTGTAGTAGAGTGCCCTCAAGTGAAGTGGTGTAAAGTACAGTGTTGCAGAGTTGATAGGCGTAAAGTGCAGTAGCATAGAGTGCATTGGTTGTGAGTAAAGTGGTGTAGAGTGCATTGGCATAGAGTGCAGTAATACAGAGTAGCATGGAATGCAGTAGCATACAGTAGAGCAATGCAGAGTGCAGGGTCATAGATTGCAGTGGTGTAAAGTGCAACAGCACAGAGTGGAGTGGCGCAAAGAGGATTAGAGTGGCACAGAATGAAGTGGCATAGAGTGGAGTGGTTCAGGTTATATTGGAGTAGACCCAGGTAGAGTGCAGTGGGGTAGAATGCAGTTGTGTAGAGTGCAGTGGCATGGAGTTTAGTGGTGGAGAGTGCAGTAGAATGGCGTTGAGTGGTGCAGAGAAGAGTACGGTGGCATAGAGTAAAGTGGCATAGAGTGCAGTTATGCAGAGTAGAGTTTCAGAGTGCAAGGTCATAAATTTCAGAGTCACAGAGTGGTACAGAGAGCAGTCACATGGAGTACAAAGGTGCAGAGTAGAATTGAGTGGCATAAACTGCAGTGACATAGAGTGCAGTGGCATAGAGTAGAATGTTGTAGAGTGTACTGGTGTAAAGTGGAGTGGCGCAAAGTAGGTGGCATAGGTACAGTGGAGTAGGGTGCATTGGTTTTGAGTAAAGGTGTGTAGAGTGTATTGGCGTAGAGTGCAGTGATTTAGAGTAGAGTGGTGCAACATAGAGTGCAGTGGCATAGGGAGGAGAGACGTAGAGTGCAGTGGCACAGAGTGCAGGAGTGCGGAGCAGATTATTTCAGGGTAGAGTGAAGTGGAGTGGTGAAAGGCAGAAAATAATTGTGCAGGGTAGAGTACAGTGGCAAAGACCACAGTGGCATAGAGTAGAATGGTGCAGCATTGATTGTAGTGGCATAGAAAGGAGGGGCGCTGAGTAGAGTGGCGTAAAGTGCAATGGCATAGACTGCAGTGGAGTAGATTGTTCCAGAGTGAAGTGGTGTAGAGTGGAGTGGTGCTGGCGGCTAGAATAGAATGGTATAGAGTAGTGGTGTAGAGTGCATTGGCATAGAGTGCAGTGTTGGAGTGGTGCAGATTGGAGTGGCCTAGACTGGAGTGGTGTAGAGTGCAGTGGTGCACAGTAGAGTGGGGTAGAGTGCACTGGCATAGAGTAGAGTGGTGCCAAGTAGAGTAGAGAAGCATAAAGTGCATTGGCGTAGAGTGCAGTAGGGTGCTGTAGAGTGTTGCAGAGTGGCCTAGAGTGGCATAGAGTTCAGTGGCAGTGTGCAGTACTGCAGAGGAGAGTGTTACTGAGTGCAGTGTTGTAGAGTTCATTGGTGTAGAGGGCAGTGGCATACAGTGGAGCAGAGTAAAGTGACAGAGTGCAATGGTGTAGAGTGCTGTGGAGTGCAGTGGCACAGAGTGGAGCATAGTGACATACAGTGCAGTGGTGCAGAGTAGATTGGCATAAAGTGCAGCAGAGTAGCCGTAATTGGTTACGAGTAAAGTGGTGTAGGGTGCAGTGGTGTAGAGTGCAGTGGCGTGGTGTGGAGCGGTACTGAGAGGAATAGAGTTGCATAGACTACAGCAGCATAGAGTAGATTGTTTCAGAGTAGAGTGAAGTGTTGTAGAGGGCAGTGGTGCAGAGTAGATGTCAGTGGCATAGAGTGGATTGGCATAGAGTGCAGTGGCATAGAATGGGGCGATGCAGCATTCAGTGGCATAGAGTTCAGTGGTGTAAAGTGGCATAAATTAGAGTGGCAGAGAGTGCAGTATTGCAGATTATACTGCTATTTAGTGCAGTGTTACATAGAAGAGTGGCGTGGAGTGCATTAGTGTAGAATGCAGAGGTGGAGTGTATAGTGGAGTAGGGAACACTGGCATAGAGTGCAGTGACGCAGAATAGAGTGGTGAACAGTGCAGTGACAGCACAATGGTGTAGAGTGCAGTGGCGCAAAGTATAGTGACGTAAAGTAAAGTGGTGCTGAGTAGATTGGCGTAGAGTGCCCTGGTTTTGAGTAAAGTGGTGTAGAGTGCAATGGCATAGAGTGCAGCGGCCTAGAGATGTACAAAGTACAGTTGAGGGGCGCTGAGTGTAGTGGCATTGAGTAGACTGTTTCAGAGTAGAGTAGATTAGCGTTGTGTAGAGGTGATTGGCATAGAGTGCACTGGCATACAGTGAAGTGGTACAGAGTACAGTGCATTGGCAGCAAGTGCATTGGCATAGAGTGCAGAGTTGCAGTGCAGGGTGGCATAGAGCTTAGTGGCATGGAGTGGTGTAGAGTGCAGTGGCGAAGAGTGCAATGGTGCATCGTAGATTAGTGTGGTGTAGAGTACATTGGCATAGATTAGAGTGGTGTAGAGAAAAATGCAGTGACGCAGTGAGGAATTTAGTGGTATAATGTGGAATGGTGCAGAGTAGAGTGGAGTGGGGTAAGGTGGAGTATACATGATTTTTTTTTTTTATAAAAGTTTTATATAGCGCGAACTTGACCCAAATCAGGTATCAGAGCGCTTTACATAGCACCAGTTGCGTTACATGAGGACACATTCTTTTTTTTTTTTTTTTTTAGGCACAGGGAGATGAAGTGAGTTGCCCAGAATCACAGGATGTTCAGCGTCGTTGCCGAGACTCGAACCCAGTTCCCCAGATTCGATGACGACCGCCCAGCCGTTTAGGCCAACTAGCATACTGACATTACAAGCAACACATCTTCAATTGAAATGACCATTACATTTGCACTTATATACAGTTTTACTGATAAAAGTATACAGAGCACAAACAATAATTTGTGGAAATATGATCACTCAATGTTTTGATTTGATCATCAGCACGGTTTATTTAGAGACATTTAAATTCAGTTTTGTGCTAGAAAAAGAATTAACAACGTACCACCTTCCTCAAGCAGACCCCAGTAGCTAGCTTGATTCTCACATAAATCCTCTAACTTTAAAATCAGAGAAAGAAAAGTAATCACCTAGCTCCCTGGAAGGCACAGCCTGACAATTGCCCTCTGTCTTTGAAATCACAGCAAATGTGACAAGATAAGAACATGATATAAATACCTGTTCACAGAAAGCAAGTTTGTGGAAGAATACTGTGAAGAGGATTTGGGCAACAGGATGGACAAACTCTAGCTGGACAGCTTAAAGCAAATAAAGCCAGTAAATTGACAGCCAGAAAATGCGAGTTACAAACCACAAAGCCAATGTTAAGAAATGGGCAGAATGCCTTCCACGGTCAACTTTCTGAATGTTCCCACAGCTTTAGTAAACGAAACAGCTGCGCTGTTTGGTAAGCTGTGACCTAAAAATACCTTTTTTCCTTCACTTCTGTGATTCACAGGAAGGACACACAATATTAGCAAGAACCTCGTTAAAATTATCGCCATTTTAGCGGCAGGAGAGTGCCGCTAAAACGTCGATAATGTGCTTGCTAATATGCGTTATAGAATTCCAATAGAAGCCCAGGTTATATGTCCTGCACATCTCACCTGGGCTTCTATTGGAATTCTATAACGCATATTAGCAAGCCCAATATCGCCATTTTAGCGGCAGTTTTCTGCCGCTAAAACTGCGATAATTTTAACGAGGTTCTTGCTAATATGCCCCAATGGTCTGTGGTTACAGTCCATGGATCTCCAAGGAAACAGTGTGCATGTCATTGTTCCGGCCGGAACTTACTGTGACTTCCCTCTCATTAAATGCGTTTTAGTTGCTGCTACCAATATGTCCTGCTAGAACAAGCAACTCTCAAGTATTATTGCAGAAGGCGCTTTGCCAAAAACTAACGAGCCCTCTTAAAGACTTTTGTGCTGTCTTGAGTAGGCCAAAATGCACTTCTACTCCACAGGTGCGTTATACATTAAGGGATTTACCGATAAAATTAATTACAAAATGTGCATAGTAAATCAGTGGTGACAAGCTGGCCTCGAGTCAAATTCTAGAGAGGGAGGTAAAGCTTTCGAAAAAAAGGTCTGTTGTATAGAAAGACAATGTGTGCAAATTGTCTGTTTTACGCGCAGATAGTTAGCTGATATAAGTATACACACTGAATATAGATTCAAGAGAAGCAGAGACATTGTTACTTTTCACCACCTGTCAAAATTGTCTAACAGGCCTTATGTCATTACAATGTTGTTCTAATTGGAACTTCGCGCAAAAACAAATTGAACTGGAGGAAAGTTTTTGAAGATAATACAAAACAAAAGTTTTCTACCTGGGACGAGTGTCAGACTGAAATCAATAAATTATGGAAGCTTGCAATTCATGTATAAAAGGCTCGCTCAGATTTTCTCTTTACAGTTGAGGGCATCTTCCTCAGGTTATAGAAAAACACTACCATCTCATAAGGTTTGTGTGGATTCTGAGCCGCAGTACATGAAGATCATCGTGTTGAAGAGGTCGACTAGGCAGAGTGAACTATTCCCATGTAATAGTTCCTTCCTTGGGTGTCAGAATTGAACTGGGCTGAAACTGCTATCCGCTGATTACATAATATGAAGCTGTAGGCTCTAGGCCATCTTGAGGTATCACAATGTTGTAGGATTCTTTGAGACTTATGGCAAGATTTACTCAGGGTTTGCGCTGGCGGTCAAGCGATTTCAAGCTTCGCAAAGTGTCACAAATGGCAGAGATGGAGCACCTTTAACCCGCAAAAGCTGTTTTATGCTGAAAGTTGATCCTCGCTGTGTGCCCAAACCCCTTTGCACTCCTCATCCCCTCTGCCTATGCATACAGGGTGATAAGGGGGTTCTGGGCCATGCCAGTGCAAAAACCTTGGGCCTCATTTATGAAAAGTGACGCATCCCTGCCTGTAAACATTGATGCGTCACTTTTCATTGCGCCCTAATTGCGACATGCTGGATGCGTCATATTTACAGTATGACACATCATGTCGTAAGGAGTTACAGATACGTCAGTATTTCTGACGCATCTGTAGCCTCAAAAATGACGCATTGCTGGAGTGTGTCACAAATGTGATGCAACTCCATCAATGAGTCATTTCACATGGGCAAGCCCCATTTCAAATGTGCCTGCGCCAGTCTTACGCCTGCTGTCAGGCAGGCGTAAGATATTGACGCATTTGTGTCCTAGAAGTGACGCAGTAAAATCTCATAGATTTCACTGCATGACTTCTATGAGGCTTACTTGAGTCAGTACGCCCCCCTGCATACATTATACCTGGGGCAGGTATAATGTGGTGCAGGGGTTTACAAAGTGATGCATCTACCTAGATGCGTCACTTTGTAAATATGACGCCACATGGTGCATTTTTTACGCTACTGGTGCGTCAAAAAAAGTGACGCACAGGCAGCGCAAAAGTGACACAAGGGCTCATAAATAAGCCCCCTTAGGTTTTGGTGCAAAGACAGTTTACTAACATAGAGTGATTTGGCTTTTCTCCAAATTCTATTGTCCACGAAAACCAAATGCAAGCAAGGGGTCAAGCAGTATATTTCCAGATATACTTACATGCAATATATGTCAACACATCTTTTTGTCCTGGAGGGTCAAGCTCCAATAAAAAAACGAGGGGGAATATTATCAAGGCCAGCCGTTTTCGGCCGCTAAGCGGCGATAATTTTATCGCCCTATTAGCAAGCTGTCGCAGTTAGCAACAGCTTGTAGGCGATAGTGAGCGGTTTGGGGCCCGCTTTGCATATCAGCGATATTTATCGCTAATGACATGTAAAGTGGGCGTACCCAATCTGTTAGCGACTGAAAGCAGTCGCTAACATCGCTATCGCCTATTATCAACGCAGGCGTAGCGATGGAAATATTCGCGCTAAGCGCAAACATCTCCAAAACCTAACCCTGCTCAGAGCAGTTCTTAGCCTGTATATCCAATGGGAGGTGGATATTCAGGCTAAGTCCCTGTTAGCGATAATGCCTGAATATCGCTGGATTACCAGCGATATTCACGCATTTCGCCGCTATCACCGGAAATGTTATTGCTTTAGAGATAAACGTTGCTAATAGCACGTTATCTTTGTGATAAAATTCGGTGATGCGCGGCATTAAAAATAAATGTCGCTAAGCTTATTTAGAGATAAATATTGCTTGTTGTTGATAATATGCTCCGAGGTTTCTTGTGACACAGAACAGCTAGATTCAGCATGAAATCTTCATCAGGTAACTCTTGTTAAATCTGGTGCTGTGCTATTTTTTGTCCTTCCTGCAATGCATTGATACATGTTTTCATGCTGCGCTCTCTTGCATGAAGGACAGTAAGTCTGGGTCTTTGTTGTAGTGATTGTTTACTGTTGTTGTTGTCATGGATTTTAATCTTCTAAATTTTACATTTCTCCAACAGAGTAAGTCCAGATACACGACCAAAGCCACCCCTGCCATGCTGCTGATGCGACAAAGAGCACACCCCAATGAAGAAAGCAGACATCGGGAGCAGCCAGTCTACTACAATTCAAGTTTCAAGCCGCCCAATGCGTTCTCTCCACTAAGACTGCAAGGACAACTTGTCCATGGCCTGCCAGGTGCCACCCTAGCTAGACCCTGGATCAGCCCTGCTCAGCATATCCGATCGAATCATCACTACTGATATTTGGAATGGAGTTTGTTTTTACCAAAGCATAAGATGCCAGAGGAGCAAGTCTTAGCCTCGACTTGGCTACGTAATGGGAGCCAGTCCGCACCCTGCGACTGAACACGAGTAGGAGTTAACTACATGCTGAGTCAGGATGGTGACAACGTGTGATGTGCTGAATCTGGATGGTTGAAACAAGGTCTGCATGATCATGAATGAAGTTTACTCTGAGCCTCTGTTGACATCTTGGACCCTGGTCGAAGCCCTTGCTTTAGTTTGGCTGTATTCATGGGTGTATCCTAAAGGCATCATCACTATTTACTCAGGAAACGTGTAAGATTCTGGAATAATACTAGGATACCACCTGATGTTTGCTGGTAGCCTACTTGCATTAATTCAGGTTTATCATTAGAACCTCTCGTGTGAACATTGATCATTTGGGGATTCTAAGCAATTCAATAACAAATATTGGATTTTATCAATTGGCATACTGAAATGCCACTGAATTATTTAATGGATGGAAATGATAAAAGCACTTGGACTCATTCTTGAAAGAACCTTGAAGCACATCTCTGGTTAAAAAATAATTTTGTTAGGTACTCTTTGAGGTGCACTGGTAAAATGTTTATCCACATACTTTTTGGATTATTTTAGGGAACGGGGGCACTGATTGATTTAAATTAGAAGTCCACTTATACCAAAATGTCAACTGGTGAAAGCGGGTACTTCTCTGCAGGTGAAGACAGTACTCCAGAGTATACGAGATTGATGACACTATGGATTTCAATAAACCTAACTAGATTTTCAGAGAGCAGTAGTTGCCTCTGGACGTCTTACCCCTGATACTGTGAGTTTATGGTGAGCGATGGCTAATTGTACCTCAATAAACAAAGGCTGTGCCCTTTACAGAGACTCATTTTTTTTTACAACAAATTCATATTGGTTTAGATTTGATTTCTTATATCTTGTTTGGGTATCTTACGATGGGAATCACAGTCTTGAACTGGACAAAATGTGAATATGTGAAAATCAACGCAAATCCTGCTTCTATAATACAATACGTGTTGCTACAATGCCTACTTGTCATACAAATATTTTTACAACATTGTATGGAAATTTCTTTTTCTGAAGGAAAAGATGTCTGATAGACTGAGGTCCTGAGAGCTCCTTTTTCTATTAAATCAGTCTTGCGTCCTCAGAATGAATTTAAAGATGTAATTGCTGTGTAACGACATCGATTGCTGGCTTTCTTTACAGCTTCATATGAAGTTTGTATACCTGATTTCATTTCACAACTGAGGTTGAATATAAGCATGTTCATTTAGATATTGAGGAATGATAGACAAGTGACATGATCATGTTGCAGACCTTTCCTGTGAAGTGTCCTTATTCCTAGTACAAGATACATTTCCATGTGAATAGAAAACCATTTGGAGTTACATCGGAGTCAGATTGTAAATATTTTCTAAATGCATGTATTTTGTAATATTTTAATAAAATAAATTATCTGAGCTCATTATTGCCATTCACTCCCATTTACGGCTATGTAATTTTAATTCACAGTTTAAGTAGTCGCAGATGACCCTCCGATACTCAAGACAAATAAAAAGATGCGATCAAAAGTAGACCATCAAATCACAATGGTTTACACAGGAAATATGTTTATGAACTAAGTTGTCTTCGAAAATGAGAATGGGAGTGGCGTAAGTCAGGATCACTGATAAGAAATCAATTCGCAGAAAATTACATATGAGACAACAATTTTCCCAGAATTAATACTTCAGCATTTTTCAAGACACCTGTAACATTTACCTGCGTTGAATCAAGTAACAACTCTCCCAACTGGAAGACATGGCCAGTCAAACAGTGGCTTACTGGCATTAAATATTGAAGATATTTGTGGGAGAAATTGAGTTGTTGGTTGAGAGGGGTGTGCACTTAATCAAGTAACAGCCACAATCCTTGTCTTGGTGAACCATGAACAGTCGATAAATTTACCTATGTTGGTTGAGAGGGGTGTGCACTTAATCAAGTAACAGCCACAATCCTTGTCCTGGTTAACCATGAACAGTCAATAAATTAACCTATGCTTAAGCCTCTGGTAGCTTAACACAAAAGAAGTACGGTTTAACGTAGAGGCAATGTGTGAAAGTGTTTATGCAGCACACAAACAGTAAACAGGAAATACAAGGGTTCATGTGGAAATGGTATGAAGTGGCACCTACATAAAGTGTGCGCATTGTTTTTCTTATGCTGAGTAAGACGGTGCAACAGGTGAGGGAGAACCCTTAAAACCCCCTGGGAGATAGACCTGAGGTCATCCAAATAATAGCATCAAGCCTGTGCACACGTACAGAGTATCAAAATATAATGTCTGTGTCTTATCTAGTCACAAGGAGAATAGGGAACCACACATCAATTCAGTGAAAACAAAAGCGAATAATCGTAAGATGTATCTTTCTTTCTTTATTCCAGAATGGTTGCCCAGCCAACACGTGTTTAGTCTGGGGAGGTACCCCACGACTTCTTCAGGGCTCAAAAGATGTACAATAGAGCATCATATAACTTGAACATACCATTTTGGTCAATGGTTATATGTGATCATAGCATCAATAAGTGAGAACCCTGCGTGATACACAACATCATTTGATCAGTCACCTCATGGTGCAGATACTATAGTACAACGGTTAATTTGCTAGACATCATACAATTGAGTCCTAAGCAGTGGTGGACATGTAAGGTAAAACATGTGATGAACCAAAGTATCATGGGATGGTTGGGGAGGGAACACAATGACGAACCAGTGAGAAGAGAACAAGAGAGACGGAGGAAAAAGGGGAGGGTAAAAGAGAGATGGAGAGAGACCAATGCCAGGGTGAAACGAAAATACTTCTTTCCAGTGTGTCTGTGTGAAGTAAATCAAAAATATTCAAGCTGCACTCGCAAAAGAGTGAAAGTAGTGAAATTGCCAGTCGCCCATTGCGAAGTTAGGTCCCTCGGGTGAGTGGTAGGCCATGTGTGTGTTCACTGCCTAAAATTATCATTATCGAGCAAAGAGCACTCTGATAGGATCATAAATCTAGGAAGACTGTGACAGAAGACAGAGAGAAGATCTCCAGCACCGGTCAAAAAGGCTTGCAAGAGGTCATAGTAAAGATGCGTACTAAGCTCCTACCTCTGGCAAAGCTAGGTGACTTGGAATTCCAAATAAAAAATATATAAGAGGGAAACAGGGATGTGTAGTATACAAAAGGGGGGACAGTGGAGGACGATATTTACCGGGGTCCAATGTACATGTCCAATGAGCAATATACAACAAATGTACAAGGTTCCCCTGAGGAGGAGGAGGGAGGAAGGGGAAGAAGGAGAAAAAACGGCCACTCTCAGGAGTGTGCAACAGGGAATTGAGTAAACCCTTTTCGGAATTAGGATGCCTCACACAATTAGAGGGTTGGACAACAGAAGCCGTCCGTCCAAATAACTGTATCGTGTCACCATTGGCCTCCTGCTCCAGCGACAAGCTGGCGGTGCAATGCCTGCCGGGCAACACGTAGTGTTACTCTTTTGGTGGAGTTCTTTTATTCCTGGCCAATGGGTGCATGCGTGTGAGGGACCTAAGAGGTGCGATTGTGAGCGTGAGTGAAAGTTAAAAGTAAGTCAGTAGAGTCCATTAGAAAATTTTTAATCAGGTGGCTCACTGCTTAATTAAAATTGATAAAGGGAGGGGTAGCGGAGCACAACAATAAGGGTGATGTGGCTTCGTTCGACCCTCGCCTATGGTGTGGTCAACATGTTTCACGCCAGTTATGGCGATTCTTCAGGACCTATGGTTGCTCATCAATTAATGCGAAGTCTCCCCCAAATCGAAGAAACTTCCATATACAACCTGTGTATCAAGGCAGCGAGTGCTACTGCGATGGTCCTTGCCCTAGAAGTTGGGAAGAAACAAACAAAATCAAACCTGAATGTATTCAGGATCTTGTGTGCAGCAGCGGTTTCCCAACATACTACTGTAGTTAAACTATAATAAGTCCAAACCCAGTGAGGTACAGGGAAGGGGAAGGCTGTGTGTGACAAGGGGAACTCGGGAATTGGTGTATCACGCAGAGCAAGTGCTACGGATACCGTGATTAGATCTCTACCAATAATTAAACTAATTATTATTATACTCAAGGTTGTGGCACCCATTCGTGCTGTTACAACTTAGTGGTAGTATAAGGGGTATCAATTGAAAAAATTCTGCAAGTACATAGTGAACAAAGTCCCACGTGTGTTCAATCTAGCCATAGTGGCGGTTTCGCCAATTTTTACATGTCGGCGAAATCTTACCTAAACCCATGAAGGTCGGGCCCCACCGACTGTCCCTGGGAAGGCGTCCCCTGCATGGGAGGGTAAAATAGATATTTATTTTTGTCATGATAATGCGTGTGATCGCCAACCACGCTTTATTGCAATGTATGGCCAAAGTTGATATTATGGTATTATTGCTGTTAGTAGTCAAGGGTGATCAAGGTGATCATAGGCATCATGCTTCTGCAGTTACTCCTATTGTTGGCAATGAGGCGGTCATAAGCGCGGATCAAGCAATGTTACCGAGGAGTTAAATAACCCTTAGAGTTGTTATTGTCAAAGCTTATGGTAGCGCGTGATAATCAAACGGAGGGATTACGCAGTATTGAAAAGCAGCTAATTTACTTGTTTTGTTGTTTACAGGCGATCAAAAGCCTCAGTCGCGCAGTGTTTTAACGAAGCACCCTGTAGTGCGTCTCGATCATATTGACATCCATAGCGCCCAAGATCCCTCCACCTTACCTGGATGCTCTAGGCGGATGGCGGGTCAGAACCTACCCATCCCACGGCGGCGGTAACACAGAACAGCCGGTAGACCGCTGTGCACTCCGTGCTCTATTCAAAGCCGGTAACCGCGAGTGTTGCGGCGGGGGGGGGCGTGTCCCAGGGGTTGCTAGGGGACGCATCCGGGCGTCGTGTGGAGAGAGAAAAGGGGCAAGCAGGAAAGTACTGCCTCAGAAGAGCTGAGATTACGCGCCATCTTGGAGTGTTGCGAATACCACAGCGCCAGGGTTTAAACGCTAGTGGTATTGAGGCTTGGCAATAGTTATATAAACATAAAACTAGTAAAGACGGGCCCCAAGTGATGGGAAGGTCTGGAAGGGAGATTTGACAAAAATGATGCGGGGGCAAGCGGTATTTGTGCATGTATAATTCATAGATTGAATTCAATTGGAAGTTGGATTAAGATTAAGATTCAGATTTTATCTGGCAAGCGCATTCCAGGGGATAAAATCATTAAGCCCCTGTGCGTCAGTTTGGAGGCGATGCACCCAACGCTGCTCCATCTTATACAGTCCCTGTTGAGTAATTGAGGGATGGCATTCCAGGATAGTCCATTTGACATCAGTGGGCAGGTGGTTAGATCGGTTGCAATGTTCGTACAGCTTGATATGTGTCTTTTTACAACGGATGTTGCTGTAGTGTTCCATGATGCGCAATTTGACAGTGCGCATCGTCATCCCAATGTAAATTAAGTTACAGGGGCAAATAAGCATATAGATACATTTGGCACTGTTACAGTTCGTATGCTTATTGAGATGCCAGGTGAAGTCATTAGATAGTGCCAGGGATTTGCCCTGGATTGTCTGGGGGCAGATCACGCAGGAGCCGCATCGGTGGTGTCCCACGACAGGAGGTAAATCCCATAGGGTTTTCAAAGGGCGTGTGCTGGACTTCTTGGGACGGGTGTGGATAAGGGTGTCCCTGAGATTGGCCGTCCTCTTGAAGGCAAACCGGGGTCGAGGTAGGTCAAGGCCTGCTGTGTTCAGGATGCCCCAATGTGAGATCACGGTAACAGGGATGTGTCAAAACCGCTGGTGAATGGCAAGGAATTAGTGACAGAGGAACATGAGAAAGTGAGAAAGGACTCTCACCTTTCTGCCGGTTGTACTTTCCAACCCAGCTGGCGTGAGGAAAGTAGAAAATCCTAATGTTTCGGTTCCTGATTAAGGACCTCGACTGGAGCTAGGCATCGTAGCTTCCTGAGAAATAATTTTGGTTCCTGATAAAAATAAAGAGAAAACAGAATTTTTTCCCAGGTTGGGGCTGGTAACTCCCAAACAGGATTCATAGTCGGAGTAATTTACTAGGTGCCATATGTATCAACATTCCGTTTTGCGATTCCTAAATAGCGATTATTAAGGAATCGCTATTTAGGAATCGTAAAATGGTATGTATGTAGAAATCAGCTTCTTTTTAGCGATTTCTTAAAATTCCTTAATTGCGATTAGCAAATTGCTAATCGCAATTAAGGAATAATTTCCCATTCATTTCTATGGGCCAGGAGGCCCATAGGAATGAAGGGGAAATGTGCGATTGAGAATATTTTCAAGGGTGCAGGGGTGTCCAAAGGACACCCTGCTGCACCCCTGAAAATGACATGTGTGCGCATATGGCGCACATACATGCCCTGAGGGCATGTATGAGCGTCACATGGCACCTTTTGTTTTTAAATAAAATGCTTTTTAAAAGGAATTCGCAACTTACAGGGCCGGCCTAAGGCATGTGCAAGCTGTGCACCTGCACAGGGCCGCCAAACCCCAGGGGCCGCCACGCCAATATATATCCTCAGATACATATTTGCGTGGCGGCCCCTGGCAGGGATTTGGCGGCCTCGGGCCTCCTACCTACACTCCTTGCTCAGGGCCTCCGTAAGCCTAGAGCCGGCCCTGCAACTTACCACCAACTTGAAGTTGGTGGTAATTTGCGATTCCTTAGGAACAATTAGCAATATTTTTTTGCATCATACATTGCATTTAAGGAATCGCAAATTATGCGATTCCTTAAATGCAATCGCAAAATAAGGAATAGCAAATTGTGCGATTCCTTATTTTGAACCACATTTGTTTAATACATACCATATTGAGAATTCGCATTCGCAAAGGCCGAAATTCTGCGAATTTCGGCCTTTGCGAATGCGAATTTCAATGATACATATGGCCCTAAATGTCCATACCCCATAATGCACTCGAGTTCATGGAAAACAATAACCCAAAGCGGAACCCAAACACAAGTAGCCCTGCCCGAGTGCGGTATTGTGAAAATGAGGAAAGTGCCCCAAAATCACATCGATTGTGGAGAACGAAGTAAGGGAAAGTGTACCCCATATTACATTGATTAAAGAGAAACAATGACCTTTTTTAACAAGTGGAAGGTCCAGCGAATCAGATATCAAAGTACAAATATACAGACATCTGCAAGAAGGGTGACAAGAAGGGTTCAGAAAGCCCCACAGGGTAACTAGAATGAAGTAATGTGAATTCCGAAGGTTGTACTTACCCAGTGTCAGCGAGTACGCTGCAACGCCATTCTGCGGTTCCTAGATGACCCGTAAGTGGTACCCTGACCTAGCGTGGTCTTTACATAGGCGAGACCCAGTAAACTAGATCGTCAACTTGAAGAGAAAAGCATGCAAGAGCACCGGAGGAGTATTAGATGCAACAGTAGAACACACGGAACAGGGAAAAATGCATGTCGCAACCACTCGAATAAGTATATATCTCTAAACGAGAGAACTAATATACTTGCTGTGTAAAAAACAATGTCACCGACAAGAAGGCAAAAATATTCACCCAAAACAAAAAAATATCGGTAAGGGGTCGTGGAAGAAAGAGACTCTCACAGTAGCTAATGTCCACGTCATATAATACCAGAACGTCTCTGATTAGATAGCATGACCTAAGAGAAAAGCCTAATCATGGAGGGGCCCTGACATAAGATGCGACCACCTTGAAGAATCAGGGTGGACCATTAAGATGCAAACGTAAGTCTCAAGGCTAGACAGAATGAAGCTCATATAAGCTGAGACTTATCTGGTTCCCGAAACATGACAGTGAAGAAATCACAGCTTTAAGACCTATACACCATATAGAGAAAACGTGATAGGGTGTAAGGAGATAGAAGAATAGAAGAATAGGAAAAGAGGACTACCCGAGTTGCGGTCTTTGAGTGTGTCATATAGAAAACACAGTGTTTGGGCATGTGTAGACTCTGTGTTCATCGATCACATATCTGACAATCTGGTCTAGAGTAGCTAAGGTCATAGCAGTACAGGCAGAATACCAGGATAGATTAATGCAAGTGGTGGCCATAAATGCATCATATATGTAATATGTCTAGACAATTGCTATAGACAATGTTGAGGCAAACACAGAATAACAAAGGAGAGTTGTAATTGAAGTGAACCAAGAAGACAAAATACATGTTAAATAGTCGCTGTATACATTTCAGGGCACGTGTTTAATGGTGCTCCACAAGGGCTACCTTAATGACTGGAGGTGAACTTCTACGTATTTATCACAATGTGAATGACAGTGCATATATGATATTAGTTGATGCCAACCCTGTATGGTCCACACATATGGGGAGTTAGTCGCCCAGGAAATATTGCATCTCGTGGTTGGTGTTCAGACCAAGTTCTACTGCTTCAAGTCACATGATCCAAGTTGCATTGGCGCGACGGAGTAACAGCTCCATGTTAGCCCCTCTCAGACTGGGTGGGATAGATTCTATCCCAAAAAAAGAGAATTGCTAATAGAGTCCTTGAGCCTTGCACTCCCTGGCATGTACTGTCATTGGATACCTATCATCACATTGTTTCAGTGCCCTGGCATGTTCACAAATTCGTTCTTTAAGCATTCTAATGGTGCTGCCCACATACTGTTTATCACAGGGATGCTGGAAGTGCGGCAGGGAAGTTTTCAACCATGAAAGGGGGCTGCTGATCTCCAAGAGCCTCTCCTGCCATCCTCAAAGATCGGGGTGTGATTTCCCCGATGCTGGAACGGCTGTGGGGGCCATCACTGCACGGACTCACTCTGGTGGGACTCCAAGTCCCAGAGTGCTAAGCGTGTTCCCTGCCCCCTGCAGCTGAGAGGGTGTTCTCACCTGTGCCTCTTAAGTGCCACTCACAACCCGCGGCGCAGGATGCTGGAAGTGCGGCAGGGAAATTTCAACCGTAAAAGGGGGCTGCTGATCTCACCTGTGCCTCTTAAGTGCCGCTCACAACCCAAGGCGCAGGACACGCGCGGGTGAAGCCCGGGCCAAAGGCGGGCCTGTCCTTGCCAGTCATCGCCAGGAGGAGGCAGGGCAGGGCCACCTCTCTTGGCTCAAGTTTAAGTCACTGCTGATTCCCGAAAATTCCTGCCTTTAAGGACGCTTTCTTGGTGCGCATTTTGTGGTACCGCTGGACTGTTTAATTAAAGGTGGGTTCCAACAACGCCAAGTGTGACCGTGGTAAGAGTTTGGTAGACTGCCAACTGCACTAAACTGGACTGGGCCGATTGACTTCAGCACATAAGATTAACCCTGCTTTATCTTCTATACCACTAAACCCCCCAGTTACTGTTTTTTTGTTTTTTTTGTTTTTTGTTTTTTTGTTTTTCCCCATTCTTTCCTTCTATCTGGTAAATGTAATTCTGCTTGTTCTTATAGTTCTGTTCCAATAATGTGGTAGGCCTGCTAAAAAAAAGAATAATCATAATGGGGAGGCGTACTTGTGTTGCAAAGCAGTCCCAAAAAAAACAACCACCACTCCTAGGTTACCGCCAACCTCGATTGACAGAATGCTTCAAAGAGCGATAGGGGTGGTAACGCCAGAAATTGAACTCACCGAGAGGCGCCTCTCCTTAACCCCTGATCTTTGTCCCTCAATTCCAAGTCAGACTCCACCCATAACCCCGACTCCGTCCCTAACAGCGCAAACGGAAACAGGGTACCTATGCCCTCAACAAGAAGTACTTCCATAAATAGTAAACAGAGAGGGGGGGGGCTACCAATACCTTATGCAAGACCAACAAGCGTAAGCAAGTAAGAAGGGGGGCTCCAAAGAGCAAGAAAGCCAAAGGAGGGCCCGTAACCAGCCAGATCATTCCTAATGCAGTAGGTGACGTACTGTCAGCACACAAACCAATCTAGTCTACCCTTTCTGGGCTGAGAATATGGTTGGAGACTTACTGGCCCAAATTAAAATTCTTATAAAGGAAGGAATTGCACCACTAGCTGAGCGTTTATATAACTTGGAGCTATTAGGGAACATCAGGGCAGCGAATGCGAGCAATGACACTGCTCAGCCTGCGGCAAGGGGAATTGATTTTAGTTGCCAGGCAGCAATGTCATGTTCTACACAAATGTGCAGCGAAGGGATCCCTAGGAGACAGGACTCTACTAATCCATCTGGGGCCAATAGATCTAAAAACCAAACTAGCATGGGGGTCAAATCAGCTAAGCCACCACTGTCCAGATCAGAGCAACATCAGGCGCAAATCCACACTGATCACCTTTCAGCTATGAATCCCAAGTCCGATACTAGGAGTAATACTTTAGTTAACAATAACAGTAACAATAATGGCACAATTGCAGCAGGGTTTAGCGAGCATTGAGAATGGTGCAGAGGGGCAGAGCCCATAGTGGGTAGCTCGAAAGTAACGAGTCAACCAACCATTAATCTACCCCCAGATGCAACTCCATATGTGGTCGTATTAATGGGAGTACCCATGCTTAAAAATGGCCAGCAAGAATCATACCTGGAACTCAGGAATAAAAGCCTGTTCTGGATGGCAAGGCTCAGGCAGCTACCCTATGATAGAGCGGAAGAAATGATTATGGTCCGTAGAGCGGGTTGGGTTGGAACCATCCCTAAGTTGAATAAGGGAGACTGTGTAGTAATCAATTTTAGAAATCCACAGACTGTATGTTGGTTACTGACACATGAGCTGAGAACCCAGGGGTCACGTACGGAGATTCAACCTGTAGCTTTAGACTATTTTTATCCACAAACTCACCAGCTAGATAGGGATATTACATCTATAGAACAGTTCAGGTGCTCACTGACTTTTAGGGATAATAGCCACAGGTACCCCCACCAAGATCCCTACTGTTCAATGTACCAGTATGGAATAGATTTGAGGGCCTTGAAGGAGTGGATTGACAAATAGCAGGGGAGGGCCAAGCTGCCAGAGGGACAACTAGAGGGCAATCATAAAGCAGTGGGGAGTTGGTGACCACCCAGTAGAGCAGGAAAGGCTCCCTAATATATTGCTATCCCCAGTGTCCATTCCCTTAAAACACTCTGAGATTGGGGCAGAACTACCCATAGGGACCCCGGGTAACACCTCTGAGGCCGTATTACGGGGCATACAAATAAAAGAAAGTCATGCACGCATTCATGATAGGACCCCACAAAACAGAGGGAACGTTGCAGGCCTGAAAAATAAATTACCTTGTTCGGATTGGGGACTATTTGTGGACAAATTTGACATTTGGTTTTTCCAGGAGACCTGGGCACGCGAAGACTCACATAGGGAACCTCCGGAGGAAAGGGCAAGCCCTCTGCGGGACTCTGCATTTGCACAGCCAAACAGTTGGACTCTTTTTCCAATGACATCTAATGCGTGGTGCTTAGCTTCCCCAATAGCGTGGCCCTGGCTCTCACCAATGTTTACTCCCGTCCTGTCAGTGTGGCCAAGGAATCGCCAACGATTGACCACCTGACCTCCTTTATTCCCACGACTCCCCCCAATGCCTGGGTAATAGTGGGGAAAGATTTTAACTGTCAATTCGAACCACTTTTTGATATGACCGATTCAACCCTCAATGATGAGGATGCACATTGGTCTATCCCTGAACCACAAACTACACCAATAAAGGCCCGGTCCCCACTGGCAATCCAGATAAATGCATTCACGCTAATGCACTCTCTGAGAGCCTGCAATGGCTGTACACCCTCAGATACACCAGGGAAGTCCACCTTTAATAGAATTGGCCAAGCCTCCCTTCTTGATTACATCCTAGTGGAGACAAAGCACTGGCACAGAGTGGTTGACTTTGCAGCATATTCTTGCGATGACAGTGACCATAATGCTTTATCTCTTGTAATGGATTTACCAGATGTGGGAAATGCCTCGACCACTACCCCCGCCGCAGATAGTGGGCTAACGTTGGCTAACAACAGGAGAAGAATAAAATGGGAGGTAATACATCAGTACCCAGGGAAGCTGTCTACGTTATATGCAGCTGTAGCCCCAGTCCTAATACAATTAAGTGAACTAGTCCCAGGGACACCCATGCTGGATTTATTTAAATCACAGCTTTGCACGCATGGATGACATCTAAATTAGCGGAAGTGTTCCACCCAGAGATGCATACCAAGAGGAACAAAGTGGTCATCCACTCCTGGTTCAATGACAGCTGCCGCAAGGCAAAGCAGGATCTACAGTTGGCTATTAAAGCCAACAATAAGCCACTTATCAGGCTAAAGAGGGGGTTGTATAAAGAGACCACATGCCTAGCAAAAGAGGAGTGGGAATTGAATAGAAGGGATGATCTAAAAACTGCACTAAGCTTCAGAGATTCGAAGAGATTTTGGTCAATAGTCAGCACGGGTAGTAGTAAGGGCAAACAAGCAGTAGAACCCAACTTAGCAGTGGAAGTGTAGTGTGGGAAACACACTTCCAGGCGCTGTATACCACCAAGGAAACTCTGGGCTCCCACCCCCCTCTAGCACCACCGCTGTACAGGGATAGCTGTGATGAAGCGTCACAGTTCACCCTGTTAGAGGTGATAAAAGCGATAAACAAACTCCCGCCCGGCAAAGCTCCTGGACTGGACAAAATACCAGGAGATCTTTTCCAGCACGTACCAAAAATCTGGGGACTTTATCTACAGACCATATTCAATGCCATTCTGAAGGGTATGCCAATCCCCGAAACCTGGACAGGAGCCGAAATAGTCCCAATTTTCAAAAAAGGCTCCTTCCAGCAAACTACAGACCGATCAGTTTGATCAACATGGCACAAAAGCTCTTTGGGAGACTAGTTCTTGACCGCCTACCAGGCTGGATGAATGACCACGCAATCCTAAGCCCGTATCAGGGGGGCTTTAGGAAGAACACTTCCACAATTGATCAAATCTATAGACTACAACTAATTCTGTGGAAAACGGTGAGAATGGAGTGTGGAAGCCTTTACGTAATTTTCGTAGATCTAAAGTCAGCTTTCGGCTTAGTACCCAGAGGCAAACTGTGTGAGGTACTTTTAGAATTAGGGATCCCCCCTATCTCCTGATCATATTAGTTTGACTACGTGATACAAACTTTGCCCAAGTGAGATGTGGGAAGGGAGGAGAAATTACAGCACAGTTCCCAGTTGACAGAGGCGTAAGGCAGGGCTGTGTGCTTGCACCAACC
Organism: Lissotriton helveticus; assembly: GCF_964261635.1. Lineage (NCBI taxonomy): Eukaryota > Metazoa > Chordata > Amphibia > Caudata > Salamandridae > Lissotriton > Lissotriton helveticus. The sequence continues at coordinate 1,515,205,995 of NC_136068.1, read as the reverse complement.
CTGTTTTGCCTATTTGTCAATGCTTTAAAGGTCCAGCTTACTGAGGTAAGGGAAAACTACGCACCCAAACTGGCAGGCACCAAGGCCCTGCAATCATGTTTGCCGATGACACGCTCCTAATGTCCAAATCCTCGATAGGCATCCAAAGGTTCCTGGACTGTTTTGCCACCTTTTGTAATAATCGGGGTTTGGAGATAAATACACTAAAAACCACGTTTATGGTTTTCAATCCACCTAAAACACTCCGTCCCAACCCCAACTTAGATGGCATCAGACTGGACAGGGTGACGGCATTTGAATATCTAGGGGTCACCCTGACGGACAACATGGAGTGGGGCCCACAAATTGCCAAATCGAAACTTAAGCTAGCACAGAAATCGGGGGGAATCATCAAATTACTAAGAAACTCCTCCTTTAAACCTGCTGGCCCTGCAGTAGTGATTTACAAGATGCAAGCCAAAGGTGCGACCCTATACGGGGCCAAACTATGGGGGCACTGTTGCTGATATGAGCAAAGTAGAAAACAATTTCATGAGGCAAATCTTGGGTCTCTCTTCCAGCACTCCTCTCACCCCACTCGGGCTACATCTGGGGATCAGACCAATTGGGGAGGAAATAGGACTGAAACCCCTCACATTCTGGTGCAGATTATGGGTGACACCCGATCTGATTGTGTGTAGAACAGAATTGAAGGAGATATTGAGTATTCCTGGTGTGGCAAAAATCCCCTGGTTTACCTATGTAAAAAAAGAATGGAGCAGGCTGGGCAAACCGAGCCTGTGTACTAATCCGGAGGAAGCTTGCCCTTCAATTTCCCGTTCTGATTTAGTGAGTGCCTATCGAAATAGCAAGCTAGCACAGGTGCTAGGGAACCCGTCCACTGGACAATTGACAGCCAAATTCCTATCTCTGAAGGAGGAATATTCATTTGAGGTTTTCTAGATATTCATACACCCCTGTCAAGGAAACTTTAAGTTCAGCTCAGACTGGGCACCCTCCTGCTCCACGCTTTTACATGCAAATGGACGGGCGCGATCCAGAGGGAGTGTCCAGTCTGCAGTTGGGAGGATGAATCTGAACTTCATGTTATCTTTTTTTGTCCAGCCTATAAATCAGCAAGGAACACTTGGATTGTTCCTTTGTTCAGGAATGTAGACACCGGCAGACCTATTGTATTTGCTGTATCACGATTTTTGACCTCTATGTGGTGCAGGCGCTGTAAATTGGTAGACAAGATTAAACCATAATAAAATTAATCTTGCTGTCACAAATTATAGGTCCCGCAAAGAACCTCTACCGCTCATCAGTTTTAATTCACAAAAACTCAATCATGTCGGCATGTTTTTAGTAGTATAAATCATTGTCTGGTTTTACCTAGGCATAACAGGTACGAAGGTACTGACATTGTATGGCTATTTTGCATTTTTAAACAAAGTCACATTATTTGGACAACGTCTTTTAATACTCATGGGCTTTCATCTGGGCTTTGTTTCATTAGCCAGCGCCTCTGTCTCTGTAATTATCTAATCTACATGAGTACATGAATTATTGTATGTAGGTGAGGTGCCATTGTATATTTATTTCGAATGTTAGATCTATTTAGGTGCTGCAATTAGATCTATGTAAAACAAGTATGGCAACTACTGTATAATTTTGAAAGTAACATGTATTTCAATGTACTGTTTTATCATGTACGCTTTTATGGTCGTTTGACCAAAATAAAGTTTTATGATTGATGATTGTTTATCACATTTACACACAATAATGTATACCACATATTTGGAGACGCATTTGATGTTTTGCCTCAAACTTGCGCCCATCCGGTCCAGTATATCCTTTTGTATTATGTAAAGCCCACCTACACACACCACACGAGCCACATTTGTGGAAACGTAGTGATTGTTGTGTAAGCCAATTGCTGTCCTTCTTGGCAGTAGGGACGGTGGGGCTGAGAATGGTTCTCAGTGTGCTACCTCTTCTGTATGTGATTTGTGGTCTCTGAGTAGTGAAAGCCTCCTGTGATTTATCTGCTCTGAGGATGCTCTAATGCTTAGTCATGCTCTTCATTAGGATGCTGGTTAGCTCATTGTGGTTGGTGATAAGTCTAACTGGTTGTTTGGATAATATCTTACTGTTTTTCTCTTTGAGGGTCTCCCTCCTTGGTAGTTTCAGGACTCACTGACCGGCTTTATTCAAGTGTGATGGGTTATAGCCTCTTGCTCTGAATCTAGTTTTCATGGAGTTCACACTTGAGAGGAACTCCGTCTCTAAACTGCAGTTCCTCCTTGCTCTGATGAACTCTCCATAGGGAATTGCCCTAATCTGATGGGGAGGAAGACAGCATTTCACATCATAGTTTTATGATGATGGGTACATTTTATTCCCCATGTGTTGGAGTTCGTGTATTTATAAAAATTTCTGCAATATTTCTTCAGTCCCTGACTATAGTAGAAGGCAGTCATCAATATACCGCCCCCAGTACACGATGTGTTGATTGAATGCATTTCCAGTTTGATTCCATATCCAATGTGCCTCTAAAAAACCCATAAAGAGGTTGGCAAAGGATGGGGAAAATTTAGAGCCCATTGCTTTTGCTTATACCAATGACCTTCAAACATAAAGCAATTGTTATTGAGAATGAGCTCCATCTTAGACAGTAGCATCCACGTGTGTTGTAATTGGGTTGCCGATCTTTTACTTAGGTGCCATTCCATGGCCTGCAAGCCAAAAGCAGGTTTGATATTGGTGTAGAGAGCTACCTCGTCTAATGTTGCTAGAATAATATCCTCCTCCCATGTGAGGTCCAACAAAAGGCTTAAGATGTGTTTTGTTACCTTGGGGATGTTCTGCGGGTCCTGGGCCCCAAGTTTCATCATAGGGTGCATGACCTGTACTCTAAACCAACTGTGCGGGTGCAAGTCAATGGCGTACTCTTCGACATTTTCCAATAGGCAGAGGGATAGGTCAGGGGTGACCCCTTTCGCCCCTCCTCTTCACCCTAGCCAAGGAGTCCCTGGCCTATTAGTTCGTTTTGACAATCGAGTTCAGGGCTGGAGGTGGGGAGGTTCCTATGCCAACAAAACCTCGCTATATGTGGATGATCTCTTGCTGTTTCTCGCAGACCCAGTCCGATCTGGCCCCCGGTGCTTGCATATCTCGCACTCCCTTGAGCGGATCTCTGGCCTACGTCGGAACTCGGCCAAGTCAACATTGGTTCCCCTGCGCCTCTCCAGGGATTATTTTGACTGGCAATCCACCCTCCCTATCAGGCAGCAGTCCTTTAAGTACCTAGGAATAGGGGTCACCTTATTACCTGACCTAGCCTGGGCCCTCAATGTGACCCCCTTACTCACTAAAACCAAACAGGACCCATTGTAATGGCAAAAGCTACCACTCAATCCACTAGGGAGGATAGCACTATTCAAAATGATGATCCTCCCCAGTTCCTTTACATTATTCAAAACACACCGAACCACATCCCCCAAGCCTGATTCCGAGGCATCGACAGTCTAATCATAAAATTCTTCTGTAATGGTCGACGACCCCGTATGGCATTACAGCACTGCCAGATTCCAACTTTTGATGGAGGTATGGGACTAACAAACCTCTACTTGTACTATCTGGCAACCCTCCTCCTGGTGGTCCACGATTGGTTCAATGGAGAGTAGTCTGACCCTGCCTATAGAACGGTGACCCATGCAGTCTTCTTGGCCTGGCACGCATCCCTACAATACACTCAATGGCAAAACAAGCTGACCCAACAAACACCCTTTTCGCAGGGTACATGGCTGAGGGAGGCTGAGGGCTTAACTGGCTTTCGTAACTGGGACCTCATTGGCATCTCGCAACTTAAAGACATGTGGGTCAGTGATCCTATTCGTTCCTTTGCCGACCTGCAAGCAAGATATGCACTTCATCCATCCTAGTTCTACAGATATTTGCAAGTCTGTCACGCCTTAGACACACATATACAATCTGGCACCTCACTGCCAGAACATAGCCCCCTTGAGGCCCAGGTCATGATGGGTAATCTCGGGAGAGGTGGACTCTCCAGGATATGTCGTTCCCTAACAAAAAACGGTCCCACTTTACTTGACTGGCTGAAACTTAGATGGGAGGCGTGGTTAGGTCCTTTGGAGAATGAGGACTGGAGGGATGCTCTGATGGTGCCTAAAACCATAACTGTTTCGGCCAAACTTCCCCATGTCCAGCTCGGTTACCTGCACACCTCCTACCTCGCCCCCAGCTGCCTACACAGAGCAGGCCTTATTCCAAATCCGACATGTTCAAGGTGGGGTTCAGACCCTGCAGACTTCTTTCACATAGTATGGACATGCCCACACATTACCCCCTACTGGGCCACTTTAGAAACGGAACTCACAGAGATACTAGGATGGGACGTTCCACATAACCCCCTGAACATATTACTGGGCATCACTGATGGATTACATAGGTCCAGAGCAGACAAGGCATTCCTGGGTACCGCTCTGGTGGTAGCCAAACATAACATTGCATCTGCATGGAAGAATACCACCCGCCCTCTATAGCTAAATGCGTTGAGGTGTAGATTAGTGCACCACACAGAAACACTTGTTTTACGAAGCCAGGGATTGCCGAGCCAAACATCAGAGAATCTGGGGCAAATAGCTGGGAATGTTAGACTGAGCATTTCCCCTACGTCTGTGGGTCCAGTTCGTTGTGCCCTCTGGAGGGAGAGAAACAGTAATGTACCTTGCATACCTGTACTGTGTGCCGAAATCCACATGTTATGATGCTGTCTACAATGCTGTACTGTTTACCTTCATTTTTCTCACTTCTTTGTAAAATCAATAAAATTGATTATCAAAAAAAAGATGTGTTTTGTGTCCCTAATGTAGGAGGGCAAATCATGTACTATGGATTGGAGGAACATGTCTGCATATTCCGCCAGTCTTTCAGTGGGACCTCCTATACTTGATACAATGGGTCTGCCAGGAGGAAAGGGAAGACGCTTATGCACTTTGGGTAGGGTGTACAGAACAGGAAAAGTGGATCTATGTACTTTAAGGTATAAGTGTTCGATCCTCTGTCACTACTTTCTTGCCATTGACTTGCGGTTTTGACAGATCCCTATTTACCTCTTATATATTTTTTATTTAGATTTCCAGTTCACCTAGCGTTGCAAAAATGTAGGACCTTAGTACGGCTCTTTACTATGACCTCTTGCATGCCGTTTTGACGCGTGCCGGAGACCTTATTCTCTCAGTCTTAAGTCACAGTCTTCCTAGATTTATGATCCTATCAGAGTGCTCTTTGCTCGATCATGATTATTTTAGGCTCTGAACACACACATGGCCTACCACTCACCCTAGGAACCTAACTTCCCAAAGGGCGACTGTTATTTCACTACTTTCACTCTTATACGAGTGCAGCTTGAACATTTTTGATTTACTTCACATAGACACACTGGAAAAAAGTATTTTCTTTTCACCCTGGCATTGGTCTCCCTCCATCCTCTCTTCTCCCCTTCCCTTTTTCCTCCATCTATTTTGTTCTCTTCTCACTGGTTCTTCATTGTGTTCCCTACCCCACCATCCCATGATACTTCGCTTCATCACATGTTTTACCTTATGTGTCCACCACGGTAAAACACCGTCATTCCGCAAATTTCACTCCGCATACCTTCACTCCTCATAAATTTATAACGCAAGTACCTTTACTCCGCAAAAGATTACAACGCATGCCATTACATCTTATATGCTTTTACCACGCATGCTTTTACAACGAAATTCGTTGTAAAAGCATGAATGGTAAAAGCATATGTTTTTAATATTTAAGTGTAAGGTAAGTATATGGTTTAAGTTTGGGGGTGTTGGGGTATATGTTTTAGGGGTTCAGGGGTATTTTAAGGGTGGGTTTGGGTTATGGGGTTCAGGGGTATTTAAGGGTTAAGGGATAGGTTTGGGTATTGGGGCATAGGGATATTTTTAGGCTTTAGGGCTAGGTTTGGGTTTTGGGGTACAGGGGTATTTTTAGGGTATAGGGCCAGGTTTGGGTTCTGGGGTACGGGGGTATTTTTAGGGTTCAGGGCTAGGTTTGCGTTTTGGGATACAAGGGTATTTTTAGGGTTCAGGGCTAGGTTTGTGTTTTGGGGTACAGGGTTTTTTTTAGGGTTCAGGGCTAGGTTTGGGTTTTCGGGTACAGGGGTAATTTTAGGGTTCAGGGCTAGGTTTCGGTTTTGGGGTACAGGGGTATTTTTAGGGTTCAGGGCTAGGTTTGGGTTTTGGGGTACAGGGGTATTTTTAGGGTTCAGGGGTAGGTTTGGGTTTTGGGGTACAGGGGTAATTTTAGGGTTCAGGGCTAGGTTTGGGTTTTAGGGTACAGGGGTATTTTTAGGGTTCAGGGCTAGGTTTGGGTTTTGGGTTACAGGGGTATTTTTAGGGTTTATGGGTAGGTTTGGGTTTTGGGGTACACGGTATTTTTAGGGTTTAGGGATAGGTTTGGGTTTTGGGGTACAGGGGTATTTTTAGGGTTCAGGGGTAGGTTTGGGTTTTGTGGTACAGGGGTAATTTAGGGTTTAGGGGTAGGTTTGGGTTTTGGGGTACAGGGGTATTTTTAGGGTTCAGGGCTAGGTTTGGGGTTTGGGGTACAGGGGTATTTTTAGGGTTCAGGGCTAGGTTTGGGTTTTGGGGTACTGGGGTATTTTTAGGGTTTTAGGGTTCAAGGCTAGGTTTGGGTTTTGGGGTACAGGGGTATTTTTAGGGAACAGGGCTAGTTTTGGGTATTTGGGTACAGGGGTATTAATAGGGAACAGGGCTAGGTTTGGGTTTTGGGGTATAGGGGTATTTTTAGGGTCAGGATGGGTTAGTGTTCAAGGGTGCTGGGGTATTAAAAGGGACTAGGGTGGGATTCGTTTTTAGGGTGTAAAGGGTAATTATTTATTTTAAAAAATGTAATATATATGAAAGTATATATATATATATATATATATATATATATATATATACATATTCACTGAAAAAACCATAGGTTATAGACCATATATAGTTAGGAATTAGCATTTAAAAAACCTTATTTTACTCACACAAAACCATTGAAATTCCATATATAGTTAGTTGCACTAACTATATATCGCGCACCCGCAATCCACTGCTGATGATGTCACATATTACATCATTCATGACATGGTCAGTGACATCACTGATGACATCACTGATGACATCTCAAATGACATCACTGATGACATCATCCAGTGACTGTGTGTTTCTGTAAAGTTTAAATATGTTTTACATATTGAAGAATGAGTAGATGTAGAAGTGTCTGGATGAAGGATTTAGTAGGTGCGTGACTGACTGTATGAGTGAGTGATTAAATGTGTCTCACTGAGTGCATGGGTTAGTGACTAAACTGTCTTAATTTGTGCATCATTATGTCTGTTGTTCTGTAAACTGCTGCATGTGTTGATCAGTAGCTATATGAGTAACTATATGGGTTATTGATTGATTGCCCAAGTATTTGTATGGGAGACTGAGTGTGTGTGTGGCTGGCTGGGAGGTGTGTGACTCTGTGCAGATCAATGTGTACTTGTATCAATGATTGTATAAGAGAGTAATTATGTGTTAGTATATGTTTCAAAATGTAAGGTGCTCTATGTTTAACTGTATAGATTAGAAAATGGAAGTGTGATTGATTCTTTACAGGACTGACTAGGTGTGTGAGTAACTCCATGGATGAGTGACAGAGTGTGAGAGTCTGTATAGGTGTATGAGTGCATATGATAGTGTTGTAAAGATGAGTGATTGTATGTATGAATGATTGTATGGGTAAATGAGTGAATGTGTGTGTAAACATAGGAATCACTGAGTGCGTATGTAGTAACTAGTATTGGTGTGTCAATGGTTTCAAAAATTATACTCTGTATTTAACACTGGGTGTAACAGAGGTTATATTAAAGTGTGAGGAGATGCATTGTATTGTCACATGAATGATATCATCAGTGATGTGGTCATTGATGTCAAATGAGATGTCATCAGTGATGTCATTTGAGATGTCATTTGAGATGTCATCAGTGATGTCATCAGTGATGTCACTGACCATGTCATGAATGATGTAATATGTGACATCATCAGCAGTGAATTGCGGGTGCGCGATATATAGTTAGTGCAACTAACTATATATGGAATTTCAATGGTTTTGTGTGAGTAAAATAAGGTTTTTTAAATGCTAATTCCTAACTATATATGGTCTATAACCTATGGTTTTTTCAGTGAATTTTCAAGGTTTTGTAAATGCTAATTCCTAACTATATATGGTCTATAACCTATGGTTTTTTCAGTGAATTTTCAAGGTTTTGTAAATGCTAATTCCTAACTATATATGGTCTATAACCTATGGTTTTTTCAGTGAATTTCAATGGTTTTTTAATAGCAAATATCATAAGCTGTCGAATGTCAAGTACGTGGTAAGTAAAAACATTTTCGTGTTTATGCACACTGATCTGCTTTGAATGCTGCCCCCCACCCCTCATTTCTATTAGGAGTACTCTCTCTTTGCAGATAGTGAAGGGTAGTTAACGCAGCCCTTTGCCCCCTTTGTAATCCGTCGTGCCTGCTTCTCTCTCCATTTGATTGATTGTTCTCTTTGGTTCATTCTCTATTTACAAACAAGCACAGAGTCGCAATACTCTGTTTAGTCTTTGCAGATACCGAAAAATCGTGTAAAAAAACAAAAGGAATCGAGCAAAATCAGTAGGCCACTAATGGGATCTCTTTTTGACCTCGCTAAAATAGAAACATTAGGAACAACCTGTTGAAAATAGCAATGCGTATGTATATAAGCGGCGTTCATTTGTGTTCACAGTACCCCTTGTTGATTGTTTCAATCGAGCATTGAATTGTTCGCAGTTAATTCTCTTAAGGATCTTCTCTACCTGCAAACGAGGAAGAATAGGAATATTCTCTCTCCCTTTGCAGATAGTGAAGGGTAGGTAACGCAAGCCTTTAACACGTCGTACCTATTTCATTCCTCATTGATTGATTGATTGTCCGAACATTGACTGTTTGGGAATTAGTTCTTTTTGGAGGTATTCCCTGTTTGCAAATAAACGTAGGAAAATCTTTGCAAGTAGTGAAAGGGTACGTAATGCGGACCGTTCTCCCCCGTTGTAATCTGTCATGCCTATCTACTCCCCACTGATTGATGCACCTTTTTCACCCGGACCATTTACTAGAGATACGTCATCTGGCCCGACCAGAGAGCACCCCTAGTGAAAAGGACATATGCAATAATAACGAAGTGATCACTGTATCCTGTTAACAGAAACTTTACCATGAAACAACCTGGAAAGAAAAAAATAGGAAAACGAAAATCAGTAGGCCACTGATGAACATGAACTTTTATTAAACAACGAACAAAGAAACGATAACATAACGTAATGATAAAACCTATTAATGTCCTAGAAACAAGAAAACGTTAAAATATGCCAGTGGTGAGAGACCAGAAAAACAGTAAGAGAAACCAAATCACCCCTCGCTGTCCCACCGCCTGCCACGCCAAAAAAATCGATAGACTAGGGAAAATGCAAGTCAGTAGAACATCCACCCCCACTCTGGAAACTTCCAAGGTGGGGCAGGGTTCCGGCTACGCCCAGCCGGGAGCAGCCCATATAAGGCAGGTCCTGCTGCCACGCCTCGGCCAGGAGATCCTAACGTAGGGTGTAGCCGGAGGAGAGGCCGAGGCCAGCGGGACCCGGCCAGGGGATTGCCTTTACAACGCTGAACAGTTGCAGGGGGGGGGAATGTCTCCTCGACCCTCCCCTCTCTCTCCCAGTCCGGCCGCGGTGGCCCTTGAGAGTTGCAGGTAGTCCCGCCACATGCTCTTCCGGTCCGACCACCAACGGTCGGGGGGCCGAGGCCGACGGGATCCGGCTGCAGCCGATAAACCAAGAAACCCGTGGGGCCAGAGCCAGGGGCGTCCGGCCGACATCCACCGGAAGCCCGGCCCGAAGACGGACGGGACACTTCTTTCTTTTATAATGGCTGCGACAACACTGGGGGGGGATGTCTTGCACATGCCTCCGACCCCCCCCCCCCCTCGTCCTCATCGCCTGGTCCGGCCATAACAAATCTCAAGCGAGACGCCGTGGGGTGCACTGGGAGGGAGAGACGGTGCGAACAGGCCTCTCCCGCCTCCCCAGGTGGAGGCTTCCCAGCTGCACCCTCAGCGCTCCAGGCGCCCGGAAAAGGGTTCTTCCACTGTGGCCATGCTGCAACGTCTCGCCCGGCAGGGTGGAGCCCGTCCGCTCATGTGACCCCGCGATCGCCGGTAGCTGCCGAACTCTCAAAATGGCGGTCGACCTGGCAAGAGCGGGCCCAGCATAAAGAAATGGCCCGGTCACTGGTTGACTCCACCACCGTAGTCCTCCACGACCTTGAAGATTCTAGAGGAGCCGCGGGAGTCTCCGACCCCCGATGGGGAATGACTGCCATGATCGCCCGTGGAGTGACGAAACTGTATCCGCGGGACGTCGGCGCTCCCATGCTGGCGCCAGCCTCACTTTGAATTACTAGAATCCTGCAGACCTCACTTCCGGTGAAAGCTCAGTGTGACCCGGTAGGAAAAATTATTGCACCCCCTCCCCTTTTTGACTGATAGTTCAAACCACCGATCCTTTCCTTTGCCCTTTTAACGGAACTTTGGACTGCCTCCCCCTCTTTTACATTTTCTAGAGAAAACAAAACATTAACCACTACATTAGCATAGCAGTTGACACCAGAACTGTTTTCAAATTGAAAACCAACAACATCTTCAACAGAATCCTTTTTGTTTCTGCTGTGACCCTGCTACAGCACAGGCATTGTCCCCAGCAGTAATTCTGCAATGCCGGTAAGAATAGCTGTGGTGCCTACTGGACTCACTCACCCCCGCGGCGCCCCACGCCGTTTTTTGCTGGGCGGCAACTTACTAGACATCACTTTCGTGCCATCTAGATTTCAGCGCGTTCTGCTGCCTTGGAACTATTCGCACAACAGACCGCTACTGACAAGAATATTTCATTATTGGTGCTGTCAATTTCAATAAATCTATTGGATAATTCAAAAGAAATTGCCACGGTCTCTTCGTTGTTTAAATGTTTTTACTGTTTTTGTTTTCTTGTATATATTTATATGTTATTAAAGTTTTATATTCCTACTACTTTGTTGGAGTGCTATATATTTTTAATGTGACACATAATTGTAAAAACTTTGATGTACAAAGAGTCATTCCTGGAATCTTCCGCTTCAGGCTCGGTCCCCTCCCCAATCACAATACAGGATGGTTTTCAGATAGTAGGAACACGTGTGGTGTGACGGATCTCATCGGGTGTGGGCCTTGATCTACTATAACTCCTTTGAAGAGGGGTGATTCTTTACAGCTGGGGCCATAAACTACATCTGCAGGGCTAGCTGATAGCCTGGACAATCGGACACAGAGAAAGAGGAGTGTCAGAGGGTGCGGTAGTGAATAGGGCGAAAGGGAGGTGTCGGGCGGGCACAGAGTGTGATTCTCAGGGAAGAGCAGCGCAGATGGGGGGAGGTTTATTGCCCATGCATAAGACAGAGAGCGGTGGTGACCAGTGCCTGGGGAAGATGCTTGCGTGGGTGAGGAGCCATGCTACGAATCGACAGCGTGCAGAGAGTGGGTCTGGTCAAGACATCTAAAATGGCTGCCGTGCACGACAAAAGTGTGGCATTTCAAAAAAGGCAAGATGGCGCAGACAATGTTTTTCAACACTTCCTCATTTCCTTCGAATCGAACGTTAACAGACGTTGGGGCATATTACCAAAGTTAAGCGATATTTATCGCTAACGATGCTTACCAACCAATTTTTTACCACTAAGCATCGTCAGAAATTATCGAAGATAAACCTTGCTATTATCAAGGTTTATCGCAAATGCGATAATAAACGGCCGCAATGCATGAATATCGCTAAAAACTCAGCGATATTCATGCATTACCGAGCTAATGCTCTTAGCCATGTTATCCACCTCCCATTGGATAACATGGCTAAGAACTGCTCAGGGCAGGTGTTACTTTTTGGAGATATTCGCGCTTAGCGCGAATATCTCCAAAAGTTGGTAATAGGAGATAGATATCTTGCATGTTGTAATGAAAGTTATTGTGGTATATGGAACTCATACCATAATCTCTCAGGAAAGCAGAAACTGATCCTTTTGGGACCGCCTAAAAAGGCCTAGGGGGTGAGGAGTACTCTACTTTGCCCCCTTTTCACGTTCCGAACTATTTTATTTTACTCTCTTCTGTAATTACACAAAATAGCAGCGATAAGATGCATCGGAGACACACAGTGAGAGAAAGGAGGCCGGAGATGAAGAAGAGATGTCAAATACACATTGGAGATAATATAGTGGCAGAAGGGAAGTAAATATGAGTAAACTTACCATGTAACAAAAATGTTGCACTCTATACTATAAGTCTCATTTTATACTACAATCACTTCGCTACAACCTCATAAATTAAAAATAAAAATGAATAATGTCTCAAACAATTTTTGATTTCTAAATATAAATTTATTCTTCAGAATTTTCTAAATTTGAAAGAACTAGTAACATGTCCTCATCAGCAATGTCCTCATTAAAAGTCTCCAATGATGATTCTTGTAACTCTATGGTCTCCAAACACTCGATAAATTCGCCATCAAGAGATTGATCAAAAAAATCATTCAAGTCATCTCCTCCTTGTGACAATATTTCATTATTGGTGCTGTCAATTTCAATCAATGTAGTGGAATCATTCAAGTCATCTCCTCGTGACAATATTTCATTATTGGTGCTCTCAATTTCAATCAATGTAGTGGAATCATTCAAGTCATCTCCTCCTTGTGACAATATTTCATTATTGGTGCTGTCCATTTCAATCAATCTAATGGAATCATACAAGTCATCTCCTCCTTGTGACAATATTTCATTATTGGTGCTCTCAATTTCAATCAATGTAGTGGAATCATTCAAGTCATCTCCTTGTGACAATATTTCATTCTTGGTGCTGTCCATTTCAATCAATCTAATGGAATCATACAAGTCATGTCCTCCTTGTGACAATATTTCATTATTGGTGCTCTCAATTTCAATCAATGTGTTGGACAATTCAAAAGAAATTGCCACGGTCTCTTCATTGTGAGCCATTTTATTTTGAAATTGCTTGCTGTAAATTGCAGAAAAAAATAATCACTTTCATTTATCGTTTTTAGAAATACATAATATAAAACTAACTTTATCAAGTATTTAGTATAACAGAAGGACTGCAAATAAATAACAGAAAACATTTTTCAAATTATCTTCAAGTGTACAACATAGTTCCCCTTACAAATTAACAACTCACCTTTTTAAAAGTAGCAGAAGTGTTAGTACTGTGTAAATCAAACACCAGAAATTCACCACCAAAAATTCCTCACAAATGTACCTCAGACAGTAGTATCACAAAATGGCTGTGGTTTCCTCTCATTTGACATATATACATAACCAATTAACTTTCATCACACACAAATACAAAACCAAAGTAACATTTTAATTGGTTCTAAATTTCAACACTTTCAAATGTGTTTTCCCCATGCAATTTTCCATAGGACATTTACATACGTCTACAGCCTGAATGGCTGAACGGAATTACACCAAACTTGGCAAAATGGTACATCAAACCTAAGAGGTCAGGAAGGATCTACTATGCCCCCTTATGGTCATTTCCCCCTTCGCTTTGGCCTCCTCTTGTCTCTCAATCCTACCGAGAGACAAGATGGCGGCCGCTACGGACTGTTTGGAATGTTGACAGACGCCGGAGAACCAATCAGCTTTGCAAAGCTCCGTAACGCGAAAAGTACGCGAAGCGGAGCGCTGTTACAGATATATATCTTTTTTTGAACGTTAATTTCTCAAAATCCACTGGAGCACATATATTGAGACCTAGCAAAGGCACATCGGGCTACCAGTCCCTAATATTTTGCCAAGTTTCGTGCAAATCCATTCAGCCGTTCGATTATTATTATTTTGTTTTTTTTTTGCCCCGCGGGGCCCTTTTAAAACCTCCACATCAAACCTAGGGGGTGAGCGAGGATCTACTATGCCCCCTTATAGTTATTTCCCCCTTTGTTTTGACCTCCTCTTGTCTCTCGATCCTACCGAGAGACAAGATGGCGGCCGCTACGGACTTTTTGGAATGTTGACAGACGCCGGAGAACCAATCAGCTTCGCTTCACAAAGCTCCGTTGCGCGTAAAGTACGCGTCCTGGGACGCTGCCAGGTCCGCTGTTACAGATATATATCTTTTTTTAAACGTTAATTTCTCAAAATCCACTGGAGCACATATATTGAGACCTACAAAAGGCACATCGGGCTACCAGTCCCTACAATTTTGCCAAGTTTCGTGCAAATCCATTCAGCCGTTCGGGCTAAAAGTGAGGCCAACCGCCCTATGGAAAACTCAATGTTAAAAACACGTTTTGGGACCCCCCTTTTTTCTCGGCCCCCCCTTGACGAACCCCCCCCCAAATTTTCAAGGGCTGCTCAGAAACAAAATGTGCCATTTTCCTGAAAATTTCAGCCAATTCCGTCCACAAACGCCAAAGTTATTAGACATAGAATTTTCAAAAATCCCATAGAGAAAAAATCCTAACTATATATACCTACTGGCGACCGCCAGTAGGTAATATATATATATATATATATATATATATGTAATATTAATATAGATATACATATAATACAATCTAAAAGAAATAATGTTTCATTGTAATAAAAAATATATATATGTATATATTTATATATATATTACCTACTGGCGGTCGCCAGTAGGTATATATAGTTAGGATTTTTTCTCTATGGGATTTTTGAAAATTCTATGTCTAATAACTTTGCCGTTTGTGGACGGAATTGGCTGAAATTTTCAGGAAAATGGCACATTTTGTTTCTGAGCAGCCTTTGAAAATTTGGGGGGGGGTTCGTCAAGGGGGGGCCGAGAAAAAAGGGGGGTCCCAAAACGCGTTTTTCCCATGTTAATTTCCATAGGGCGGTTGGCCTCACTTTTAGCCCGAACGGCTGAATGGATTTGCACGAAACTTGGCAAAATTGTAGGGACTGGTAGCCCGATGTGCCTTTTGTAGGTCTCAATATATGTGCTCCAGTGGATTTTGAGAAATTAACGTTTAAAAAAAGATATATATCTGTAAGCGCGGACCGGGCAGCGGCCTAGGACGCGTACTTTTCGCGCAACGGAGCTTTGTGAAGCGAAGCTGATTGGTTCTCCGGCGTCTGTCAACATTCCAAACAGTCCGTAGTGGCCGCAAACAGTCCGTAGTGGCCGCCATCTTGTCTCTCGGTAGGATCGAGAGACAAGAGGAGGCCAAAGCGAAGGGGCAAATGACCATAAGGGGGAATAGTAGATCCTCGCTGACCCCCTAGGTTTGATGTGGAGGTTTTAAAAGGGCCCCGCGGGGCAAAAAAAAAAAAATATAATAATCTTACGGCTGAATGGATTTGCACGAAACTTGGCAAAATTGTAGGGACTGGTAGCCCGATGTGCCTTTGCTAGGTCTCAATATATGTGCTTCAGTGGATTTTGAGAAATTAACGTTCAAAAAAAGATATATATCTGTAACAGCGGACCGCTTCGCGTACTTTTCGCGTTACGGAGCTTTGCGAAGCGAAGCTGATTGGCTCTCCGGTGTCTGTAAACATTCCAAACAGTCCGTAGCGGCCGCCATCTTGTCTCTCGGTAGGATCGAGAGACAAGAGGAGGCCAAAGCGAAGGGGCAAATGACCATAAGGGGGCATAGTAGATCCTCGCTGATCCCCTAGGTTTGATGTGGAGGTTTTAAAAGGGCCCCGCGGGGCAAAAAAAATAAATAATAATAATAATCGAACGGCTGAATGGATTTGCACGAAACTTGGTAAAATATTAGGGACTGGTAGCCCGATGTGCCTTTGCTAGGTCTCAATATATGTGCTTCAGTGCATTTTGAGAAATTAACGTTCAAAAACAAGATATATATCTGTAACAGCGCTCCGCTTCGCGGAGATAAAATTATATCTGTATTACGTAGCTGTTGCTAGCACCAGTTAGCGACGGCTAGTAGGAGATAGCGACCATCTTGGGCCCCACTTTGCATGTGAGTGATATTTATCACTAATGACATGCAAAGTGGGCATGCCAAGATGTTAGCGACTGGAAACAGTCGCTAACATCGCTATCTCCTATTATCAACTTTTGGAAATATTCGAGATAAGCGCGAATATCTCCAAAAAGTAACAGCTGCCCTGAGCAGTTCTTAGCCATGTTATCCAATGGGAGGTGGATAACATGGCTAAGAGCATTAGCTTGGTAATGCATGAATATCGCGGAGTTTTCAGCGATATTAATGCATTGCGCTCGTTTTTTATCGTATTTGCGATAAACCTTGATAATAGCAAGGTTTATCTGCGATAATTTCTGACGGTAAAAAAATCTTTGCAATGCATCGTTAGGGATAAATATCGCTTAACTTTGGTAATATGCCCCAACGTCTGTTAACGTTCGATTCGAAGGAAATCAGGAATTGTTGAAAAACATTGTGTGCGCCATCTTGTCTTTTTTCAAATGCCACACTTTTGTCGTGCACGGCAGCCATTTTAGATGCCTTGACCAGATCCACTCTGTGCACGCTGTCGATCCTTAGCATGGCTCCCCACCCTCGCAAGCATCTCCCCCAGGCAGTGGTCACCCCCGCTCTCTGTTTTATGCATGGGTAATAAACCTCCCCCCATCTGCGCTGTTCTTCCCTGAGAATCACACCCTGTGCCCGCCCGACACCTCCCTTTCGCCCTATTCACTACCGCACCCTCTGACACTCCTTTTCCTCTGTGTCCGATTGTCCAGGCCGGTCCTAGGCTATCAGCTAGCCCTGCAGATGTAGTTTATAGCCACAGCTGTAAAGAATCACCCGTCTTCAAAGGAGTTATAGTAGATCAAGGCCCACACTCGATGAGATCCGTCACAGCAGAAGCGTTGCTATTATCTGAAAACCATCCTGTATTGTGATTGGGGAGGGGACCGAGCGTGAAGCGGAAGATTCCAGGGATGACTCTTTGTACATCAAAGTTTTTACAATTATGTGTCACATTAAAAATATATAGCACTCCGACAAAGTAGTAAGATTATAAAACTTTAATAATTTATAAATATATACAAGAAAACAAAAATAGTAATAACATATAAACATTTTTAGAGAAAAACAACGAAGTAGCGGTCGGCTGTGCGAATAGTCCCAACGCAGCACAACGTCCAGATTTCCGGCGTGGGGCGTCGCGGGGGGTGGGTGATCAGTAGCAAACTGTTGTGCGAATAGTTCCAAGGCAGCAGAACGCGCCGAAATCTAGATGACACAAAAGTGATGTCTAGTAAGTTGCCACCCAGCAAATAACGGCGTGGGGCGTCGCGGGGGGTGGGTCATCAGTAGCAAACTGTTGTGCGAATAGTTCCAAGGCAGCAGAACGATGGCACCAAGGTGATGTCCAGTAAGTTGCCGCACTGGTTTTGGTATCCTACAATGCTGCTCCGAATAACGGCGTGGAGCGCCCCGGGGGAGGCGGCGTGAACGGGCCTCTCCAGGTGGAGTCTCGTCTGTTGTAGTGGGGCGCCCCTTTACCGTTTCAGTTGCCATTCCGTCCGCTTTTGGTCCACTGTGTCAAAATCCGCCATTCAGCTGAGTTGCGCCCACTCTTGCGGTGCAGCGATAGGCGGCTGTCACAGGACTCTCAAAATGGCGGCAGGCTGTTTCCTTTTTGGGCCTGGTCCACTGAAATGGCCCTGGGACACCTTGGAAATCGGACGCTTGTCTGCTAGGTCTTGGACCCCATTCTCGAAAGCGTCCCCTCCGCCTTGAGAATTCATCAAAAGTTTTGGGGGCCCCGACTCCTGCAGGCTTCTGGTGGGGAGCGGCTGCCATGATTGCTCGCGGAATGACCACGACGGAGCTACGAGATGGTGGTGCTCTCATGGTGACGCCAGCTTCAGTCTGAAACATCCAGAAACAAGGTGGGGCTTTCATCGTTTGGGGGAAAAAAAAAGTTTTCATCCAATGAAAAGTGTTGTTTTTAGGTCATATGATCAAGCCTTCCATCATTAGGAAACCAAAAGTAAAATGAACCAATGAAAAGTTTTATAAACAAGTCACATGACCTGTTATGCGGCATAGGGTATAAAATGCGGAGAAAATACGTTGGCACGTGAGGCGGCGTCAGTAGCGGACCGATGTGCGAATAGGCCGAAGGCAACACAACGCGCCAAGATCCGGATGGCATCGAGGTGGTGTCATAGTTGAGAGTTCTGAGCAGCGGTTGTAACACTGTCTGAAGCTTATTTGCAGCTGCTGCAGCTTCACTACGCGCCAAGATCCGGATGGCACCGAGGTGGTGTGTAGGAAGTTGCCGCACTGGTGTGGCCATCCTACAATGCTGAAAGTCGGCGTGGGGCGCCCCGTTGGCCTGTGAGTTTGCGTCAGTAGCGGACCGATGTGCGAATAGGCCGAAGGCAGCACAACGCGCCAAGATCCGGATGGCACCGAGGTGGTGTCTAGTAAGTTGTCGCACTTCTGTGGCCATCCTACAATGTTGAAAGTCGGCGTGGGGCGCCCCGTTGGCCTGTGAGATGGTGTCAGTAGCGGACTGATGTGTGAATGGGGCCAAAGGCAGCGCAACAATATTTTCTACTATATTTCCGGTGTAGAAGAGACCACAAGGCGCTGAGATGCCAAGATCCGGATGGCACCGAGGTGGTGTGTAGCAAGTTGCCGCACTGGTGTGGCCATCCTACAATGCTGAAAGTCGGCGTGGGGCGCCCCGTTGGCCTGTGAGATGGCGTCAGTAGCGGACCGATGTGCGAATAGGCCGAAGGCAGCACAACAATATTTTCTGACTGACACCACAAGGCGCTGAGATGCCAAGATCCGGATGGCACCGAGGTGATGTCTAAGTTGCGGACTGATGTGCGAATGGGGCCAAAGGCAGCGTAACAATATTTTTTGTATGGAAGATACCACTAGGCGTTGAGATGCCAAGATTCGGATGGCACTGAGGTGATGTCTAGCAAGTTGGTGTGGTCATCCTACAATGCTGAAACTCGGCGTGGGTCACCCCATTAGCCTGTGAGATGGCGTCAGTAGCGGACCGATGTGCGAATAGGCCGAAGGCAGCACAACGCGCCAAGATCCGGATGTCACCGTGGTGGTTTCATAGTTGAGAGGCACTTCATCTGCAGTGGGGCGCCGAGATCCGGATGGCACCGAGGTGATGTCTAGCAAGTTGCTGTACTGGTGTGGTCATCCTACAATGCTGAAACTCGGCGTGGGTCGCCCCATTAGCCTGTGAGATGGCGTCAGTAGCGGACCGATGTGCGAATAGGCCGAAGGCAGCACAACGCGCCAAGATCCGGATGTCACCGTGGTGGTTTCATAGTTGAGAGGCACTTCATCTGCAGTGGGGCGCCGAGATCCGGATGGCACCGAGGTGATGTCTAGCAAGTTGCTGTACTGGTGTGGTCATCCTACAATGCTGAAACTCGGCGTGGGTCGCCCCATTAGCCTGTGAGATGGCGTCAGTAGCGGACCGATGTGCGAATAGGCCGAAGGCAGCACAACGCGCCAAGATCCGGATGTCACCGTGGTGGTTTCATAGTTGAGAGGCACTTCATCTGCAGTGGGGCGCCGAGATCCGGATGGCACCGAGGTGATGTCTAGCAAGTTGCTGTACTTGTGTGGTCATCCTACAATGCTGAAACTCGGCGTGGGTCGCCCCATTAGCCTGTGAGATAGCTGTTCTTTGGATTTGGGCCTGGCTCGTCTGCTGTAGTGGGGCGCCCCTTTACCGTTTCAGTTGCCATTCAGCTGAGTTTCGGCTGCTCTTGATGCTACAGCGACAGGCGGCTGCAACAGGACTCTCAAAATGGCGGCCTGTTCTTTGGATTTGGGCCTGGTCCACTAAAATGGCCCTGGGACACCTTAGAACTCGGACGCTCTATTTTTTTTTCCTTTCCTGTACATGCAAAAAAAGGTAAATGCCCGGTACGTTACACGCTTCATCTGCCACGATGAACTCTCCAGAGGAACCGAAAAAAAATATAGTTGTGGTAACTATACCATGCATCGTCATATGGAGAGGTGGCACCAATTAATTATAGTGCTGCATAAAAGAGAGATTTGGAGGAGAACCCCTGACCTGCTAGTACATTCATCAAAGAAGTGGCACTGAGAGCTTCAGAGGCAAGGGAAACGGTCCCAAATTTTTAGAAGAACTTTGGAAAGATTAAAATGACATGTTTAGATTGTGGCAAATTAATTTCATGTGGACAGATGAGTGTTACTCTAATAAATACAGCATATGAACATCATCATAGTCGATGGTTGGTAGAGACATTTTGACTATATCCTGGACCTGCCCGTCCTCGCCCAAAATGGCGCCGGAATAAATGGGACTCGTAACTCCTTGTTGTGTACTGGTTGCAGAACCTTGAAATCACGAGATACGTATGCAGTTTTGAAGCACATGGCGGGCGGGGACGAGAATTGATTGAATATTTCGACATCCCTATTGATATTAAGTTCTGATGTGTTATTGATTACTGTACTGTTGAAAGTTCGAATTAACGTCACCCATGGTACTTGCCCGCAAATGTATATCTAGATAATTTTATTGTAACTGGCCCTGTCGTATTTTAATTATAAAATGTACGTCCACCGATTCCGTAACTGTTAGACACCTTAGTTCTTGCAACCTAATGGCCCGCCCGTTACGTTCCTCTACAGTGTAAATGTCTACTCATCACATACGATTACAGTTTGCTCCGTGGCCGGCCCACGTGGTTATAGGCTCGTATTTGTATAATGAAATTTTCACAATAAAGGTTTTTAAAAGAAAACATGGTAGTAGTATATACATTGGTAAAGTTTGTAATAATAGTCACTGTTTTAGAATCATTAAAAGGCAAGTGAAATAAAGCAGACCAATTACATGAAGGGTAAAAGGTATAATACGAAGGAACGCAGTAAAGATAAATGGTCAAGGGCTGTTGTGTTTTCTATTCCTGCAACATAAAGTGATCGATAAGAATCTCATATTCAGGCGTATCGGCGACTAAGACAGCAGGTCGACCCTCTTTTGCTCAACGGCTCCATCATGGGACGAAGAAACGCTCTTTTTCTCGAAAAAAGAATATATTTTACTTGCAGGACAGTTGTAAAATTTCCGGGAAAGTACATTAGTCTGGAACATTATAACATATATTTAAGAAAAAATAATGTTCGGAAGTAATGAAAAGCGTAATTTTTAGGTCATATGAGCAAGCCTTTCATCATTACAATAAGAAAAGTAAAATGAACCAATGAAAAGTTTTATTAACAAGTCACATGACTTGTTATGCTTACGTTACGCGCTGCGCGCCCCGGATGACTTCCGGATGCGCTAACGCGGCGCGTCATATGACGCATTACGCGACAACGCAGGTCCAGAATATAGTCAAAATGTCTCCACCAACCAGCGGTCGGAACACAACCCCTTTCAGCAGGCTAAATAGTTCTGTTAAATGACAACAGAAGGGACAGGCAACAAGAACCATCAGTGAAAGAGGGGAGGGCTAGTTCTTCTCTACCGGGTTACATTGGGGCGCTACCGGAACTGATCGAATTGGTAGTCTACAGTGTTTCTGGATGTTTCAGACTGAAGCTGGGGTTAGCATGAGAGCAGCATCATTTCGTAGCTCCGTCGTGGCCATTCCGCAACCAATCATGGCAGCCGCTCTTTATCGTTATTTTGGGCGGGGTGGGTGGCGGAGCCGAGCTGTTTTGCAGCCATCATTGTGTGGAGTTCAGTTCATCTCACTAGTTTTGTATTTGTCATGAGGGGTTGTTCCTAATGTTTCTATTTTAGCGAGGTCAAAAAGAGATCCCATTAGTGGCCTACTGATTTTGCTCGATTCCTTTTCTTTTTTTTACACGATTTTTCGTTATCTGCAAAGACTAAACAGAGTATTGCGACTCTGTGTTTGTTTGTAAATAGAGAATGAACCAAAGAGAACTAATTCTAAAACAGTAAATACTTGGATAACAATCAATCAAATGGAGAGAGAAGCAGGCACGACGGATTACAACGGGGGCAAAGGCCTGCGTTAACTACCTTTCACTATCTGCAAAGAGAGAGTACTCCTAATAGAAATGAGGGGGGGGGGCACCATTCAAAGCAGATCAGTGTGCATAAACACGAAAATGTTTTCACTTACCACGTACTTGACATTCGACAGCTTATGATATTTGCTATTAAAAAACCATTGAAATTCACTGAAAAAACCATAGGTTATAGACCATATATAGTTAGGAATTAGCATTTACAAAACCTTGAAAATTCACTGAAAAAACCATAGGTTATAGACCATATATAGTTAGGAATTAGCATTTAAAAAACCTTATTTTACTCACACAAAACCATTGAAATTCCATATATAGTTAGTTGCACTAACTATATATTGCGCACCCGCAATCCACTGCTGATCAAGTCACATATTACATCATTCATGACATGGTCAGTGACATCACTGATGACATCACTGATGACATCTCAAATGACATCACTGATGACATCACTGATGACATCTCATTTGACATCAATGACCACATCACTGATGATATTATTCATGTGACAATACAATGCATCTCTTCACATTTTAATATAACCTCTGTTTCACCCAGTGTTAAAAACAGAGTATAATTTTTGAAACCATTGACACACCAATACTAGTTACTACATACGTACTCACTGATTCCTACGTCTACACACACATTCACTCATTCACCCATACAATCATTCATACATACAATCACTCATGTTTACAACACAATCATATGCACTCATACACCTATACAGACACTCACACTCTGCCACTCATCCATGGAGTTACTCACACACCTAGTCAGTCCTGTAAAGAATCAATCACACTTCCATTTTCTACTCTATACAGTTAAACATAGAGCACCTTACGTTTTCAACCATATACTAACACATACTTACTCTCTTATACAATCATTGATACAAGTACACATTGATCTGTACAGAGTCACACACCTCCCATCCAGCCACACACACACTCAGTCTCCCATGCAAATACTTGGGCAATCAATCAATAACCCATATAGTTACTCATATAGCTACTGATCAACACATGCAGCAGTTTACAGAACAACAGACATAATGATGCACAAATTAAGACAGTTTAGTCACTAACCCATGCACTCAGTGAGACACATTTAATCACTCACTCATACATTCAGTCATGCACCTACTAAATCCTTTGTCCAGACACTTATACATCCACTCATTCTTCAATATGTAAGACATATTTTAACTTTACAGAAACATAGTCAGTGGATGTTGTCATCAGTGATGTCATTTGAGATGTCATCAGTGATGTCATCAGTGATGTCACTGACCATGTCATGAATGATGTAATATGTGACATGATCAGCAGTGGATTGCGGGTGCGCAATATATAGTTAGTGCAACTAACTATATATGGAATTTCAATGGTTTTGTGTGAGTAAAATAAGGTTTTTTAAATGCTAATTCCTAACTATATATGGTCTATAACCTATGGTTTTTTCAGTGAATTTTCAAGGTTTTGTAAATGCTAATTCCTAACTATATATGGTCTATAACCTATGGTTTTTTCAGTGAATATATATATATATATATTCACTGAAAAAAACGTAGGTTTACTCACGTTATAGTTAGGAAGTAGCATTTACAAAACCTTTGAAATTCACTGAAAAAAGCATAGGTTTGACACATGTTATAGTTAGCTGGACATTTCACTCATATAAAACCATTGAAATTCCCCCGTTATAGTTAGTTCAGCTAACTATACCTCGCGCGCCCACAATGCACTGTTGATGACATCACATATTACATCACTCATGACATGGTCAGTGACATCACTCATGACATCACTGATGACATCTCAAATGACATCACTGATGACATCACTGATGAAATCATCCAGTGAATGGGTGTTTTTCTGAAAATTAAATATGTTTTATATATGTATATCTGAAGGTTGATGGAAGAAGAAATGGGTATGTAAGTGTATAAATGGCTGCTTTTTTGGTGAAAAATAGATTGTATAACTGACTGATTAAGTGTATCTTAATGAATACATGGGTTCGTGAGTAATGTTTAAATATATACATTTCTGTATCAGTCTCTCACTTTCTGTATAAGTGGCTGCATGTGTTGGTGAGTAGCTATATGAGTGATACATGAGTGTCTATATAGGTTATTGTTTGTTTGATTATCAGTAGGAGTGTCTGAGTGTTTGAGTGTCTGTATGCTTCATTGGGAGGTCTTACGTAATGCATAGATGCATGAATGAGTGACTTACTGCTTGTATGTGTTGAAGGCAGCATATGTGCAGGACTGTATGGGTGGATGAGTGTGTGTGGTGAGTAGCTATATAGGTAATTATTTTTTTTTCTGTATGGGTGGATGAGTTTATATATGGGTGTGTTAGTGAATGAATGACTGTTTTAATAGTGTATTTGTGAGTAAGTACATATGTTTTAAAGTAGTACATATGAGTTATGTGTGAGTAACTCTATGGATGAGTGTCGGTGTGTAACAGGATGATCAGGATGTATCAGTGTATGAGTACATATGATGAGTGAGTACATGTATGAGTGACTGTATATGTCTGTTGATGAATGAGTGGATGTGTGTATAGATCTTGGAATTACTAAATAGATGTGTTGTAAATGGCATTGGTATGTCTATTGTATTGAAAATGTTATTTTCTATTTTTGAATGTGTGTAATAAAGGTTATATTAGGGTGAGAGAAGGTCTGCCACTCTTCCACAAGGATGATGTCATCAGTGATGTCATTTGAGATGTCATCAGTGATGTCATGAGTGCTGTCACTGACCATGTCATGAGTGATGTAATATGTGACGTCATCAGCAGTGCATTGCGCGCGCGCGAGTTATAGTTAGCTGAACTAACTATAACGGGGGAATTTCAATGGTTTTGTATGAGTGAAATGTCCAGCTAACTATAACATGTGTCAAACCTACGGTTTTTTCAGTGAATTTCCAAGGTTTTTTAAATGCTAATTCCTAACTATAACGTGGCTGTAACCTATGATTTTTCCAGTGAATGTCAATGGTTTTGTAAATGCTACTTCCTAACTATAACGTGTGTAAAACCTATGTTTTTTTCAGTGAATTTCAAAGGTTTTTTAAATACTAATTCCTAACTATAACGTGTGTAAAACCTACGATTTTTCAGTGAATTTCAAAGGTTTTTTAAATGCTAATTCCTAACTATAACGTGGCTGTAACCTATGGTTTTTTCAGTGAATTTCAATGGTTTTGTAAATGAAATTTTTTTAATGTAATAATTGTTATATTTTTTATACTGATTTACTATATTATTATAAATTTTTTATTTTTAGATATATAATTTTTTAAATTACATTACATATTTTTAATATGAATTGATAAAAAATGTTTGTACACCTCTCTGCAACGCAGCCCCCTGACACGTTTGCAGAGGGGGAACTAATTCCCCTTGCATACTGGGGGTCCCTGGGGGCCAACTAGCCCACCAGGAACCTCCAGTATTCCCCAGGGGGCTGCATTGCAGAGAGGTGTAATGAGGCCACACCCTTTTTTACACCTCTCTGCAGCGCAGCCCACGGGCGCGTTTGCAGAGGGGGAACTAATTCCCCTTGCATACTGGGGGTCCCTGCGAGGCAACTAGCCCACCAGGAGCCTCCAGTATGCACCAGGGGGCTGCGTTGCATTCCCCCTGAGGGCGGCGGTCTCCGGGGCAGTGTGGGGGGGGGATTGGGCACCCCCCACTCTTCTTTATCACTATGCCCCCACAATTTGGCCCCCCTGGGGGGTAATTTTTAAATAAACATACCGTTTAAAAAAAAAAAACATTTTTGGCCTTGGGGGTCCTTGTGGGACCCCATGAGCAGGCCTAGGGGGTCAGGGTGCTTCTACCCTGCCCCCTTTTTGAGTTCTACACGTTTGTTTTTCTGCTTTCTTGTGCGTCGGTCTACCGAGCACAAGATGGCTGCCATCAATTTCTGTTTTGGAGTGTTGACAGACAGTGGCAGCCAATCAGCATGAAGCTCGTGCACGGCAAGGTGCGCGCACGGTGCGCGCTTATAGATATATAATTGATTTCAACTTTAATTTTCTCAGCAGCTACTGGAGGGATTTACACCATTTAAACAAAAGCGTGATCTGCGTACCAGACCCTACCATTTTCCCAAATTTGGTGTAACGGGCGCGTTTGCAGAGGGGGAACTAATTCCCCTTGCATACTGGGGGTCCCTGCGAGGCAACTAGCCCACCAGGAGCCTCCAGTATGCACCAGGGGGCTGCGTTGCATTGCCCTGGAGGGCGGCGGCTTCCGGGGCAGTGTGGGGGGGATTGGGCACCCCCCACACTTCTTTAGCACTATGCCCCCACAATTTTTTAATAAAGTACTTTTACAAAGTATATGACTTCACCACACATGCATTTGCGTTGTAATGGCATGCGTAATAAAGTCATATAAGTTGTAAAAGTTTGAGGAATTATGGCTTGCGGAGTAATGGTACTTTCGGAGTAAAAAATGCGGAGTGATGGTATGCGGGATGAAAGAATGCGGGATATCCTCATATATTCGTCCACCACTGCTTAGGACTCAACTGTAGGATGTCTAGCAAATTAACCGTTGTACTATAGTATCTGAACCATGAGTTGACTGATCAGATGATGTGTATCACGCAGGGTTCTCTCTTATTGATGTTATGATCACATATAATGAGGTTCCGCGGTTTTCGACTCCGCTTCGTATCTAGCTGCCATTTTGTGTCTAGCCGCCATTTTGTGTTGCCTCACTCAGGCAGCACGACGAACGCAGTGTTTTTGCTTTTTCAGCTGCTACATGTCTCTTCTGTTAAAAAGTAACCCCTTTGTCCTTGTTTACGAAACCGATGTCAGGGTCTGGCCGAGTTTGTTAAATCCATGTCTAGACTGATTAATCCTTGTCTTACTCCACTGTTTGGGTCCCACCATTCTTTCTTACTTTATCCTATTTGACTGGCCTTCGCTATTCTCTTCGTGTATTCTCTTATTACATAAACTATCCTTTGAAGCATACAAACATGTTCTACCACCTGCAAATTGAATTACGGGCACTAGTGTTGATTAACTTGAGGGAAGGAGAGCACACGGGGTCTGAAAGGAGGGTGTGTTTTGGATACTCGATAGCTTGTTTTCAAACTATTCCTATTCGTTAGTTTTGTATGTTTTGGGAGTGGGCATTGTAAATATGTGTACTATAAGAGACTGTGAGCCACGGAGTTAAGTGGCAGTCTCCTGTTGCTCAACTAGTTATTCCGGTTCTTGCAGAATTGCCTCTCCCAGTAATTCCACCTCCACCTCCTTTGCCACCGACTTCGGTACCCCAGTCTTCCGTGCCTCAGTCTCCTGCACCTTCAGTTTCATTTGCAACTAGCTCTTCGCCTACTGTACTGAACACATTGTCTCCTGTTCTAGTGTCGGATTCTCCTATGGCTCGTCAGCGATTAGTTAACACCGTTTCCGGTCTCTTGTCACCTTTTCTTGGGCCTCTTAATTTTTCTCCTGCCTCGTCTCGAAGGCAATCTCGCAGACAGATTCTGGATTCTGAGGAGCAGATTAAGCTAGATTCTCTCGCTCGTAATTGGATCATGAGTGGTCCACAGTATAGTGTGCGTGATATTTTAGATACTTTTCTTCAATGGAACGCACCCACTCAGAGGTATGTTTTTAATGTTATGTGTAATACTCTTATCAAAGGATGGGGAGGTATGGATTTGGATGTACCTCCTCAGGGTTTGTTCAAGATACAGGATCAATTTGATAAAGGACTTATCGTGGGTTCTGATGTAGAGCATGCTGTCCAAACACTTGTTACTTTCAGATCTTCCTTTTTCTCTCAAGCTTCTCTTGAACCTGATCCTGCGGTTCGGCGTAAAATAAAACAATATCCTATGCGAGAAGTTCCTCCAATATGGAGAGATGCGTTTCCACAAGTAGGGGCTAATCCGCCTATTCCAGGTCATTTTCAGCGTATATGGGTACACGATCCTTGGAAAAGATCGGAAGTGTTGGCGCTTAAACAGTCTTTACCGGACCCTCATAAAAATCCTGCTGGGTATTATAAAGAGTTGTCCCAGACTGTTGATGCGTGTATCATGAATTTAGCAGACATTGATTTGCTGATGGGAAATGTAGTCCCACAGCATTATGGGCTAAGATTCGTAGGGAAGACCACGATCAAGCTTTAGGTGGTAATTGGGCTGCTATAACAGCCGCAGATGCAGGACAAATAGGTGGTGCTAAACCCGATGATTTGATCACGGAATTGCCCGGTAAAATAATAGCTCTAATGAAAACGATGATGCCTGCTGTACGTGTTAATTGGGATAAGTTAGCGGCATGTAAACAAAAGACGGATGAAAGTGTCTCCGATTTCTTTACTCGTTTCGAAGAAACTTTCATCGACCATAGTGGTCAAGATATGAGTACTGACGGTGGACAGCGATTATTCGTGGATACATTTGTATTTAATCTACTTCCAGAATTATCGCACAAATTGAAACAATTTGAGAGTTCATGGGCCGTTTCATCGACTGCCCAGATCTTAGCTACTGCTCAGTATTATGAGAATAGGGATAAGGAAGAAAAGGATAAAGTGGAGAAAAAGACTAAAGAATTGAAAACGAAGATTCTTTTGCAACAGGCTTATCCCCCTCGTTCTGGTCAGTGCCAATCGCAACAGCCTCCACAGTTTCAGAGATTGTTACAGAAACCTACACCTTTTGTTCCGCAACATTTGTTGGGTCCTAATCAATGTGCCTATTGTAAAGAGGAAGCTAATTTTAAGATTAATTGTCCGGTTTTACTGCAATGCACTGGTGGACAGTCAGTGCCACGAGGCTGTGGTGGTTTTCAGTCAGCACCTAGAGGTAGAGGGCGAGGTGCGTTGTCTCAAGGACAGCGTCCCTTACCCCCGCAGAACACCATGAATTATTTTGATCAGCAGAATTCTCAGTTTGCGCAATATTACAATGACGATTATTGTGTAGAAAATGTAAGTCTTGATTTTCACACTAGCTAGGACAGCCATTGACAAACAAAGGGAGTCGTATCAGTTCCAGTGGATCAGAATGGACCTTATGTTGATGTTGTAGCATTGGGTATTACAGAACCATTTCTTTTGGATACTGGTGCAATGAGAAGTTCTATCATGCATTCCAAACTCCCTGGGGCACCTTTGTCTGGCTTAACGAATGTTTCCGTAGGATTCTCTGGCGCCCCAGTAAGTTTCCTGTCCTTTGCCTATTTCCATTGGTCCTTATGATTTGGAAGCTCTGCTTCTTTTGACGACTGGTTGCGGAGAGAATTTATTGGGTTTGGATTTATTGAAACGCCTGCATGCCACATTGTATTGTTCCCCCTCTGGTGTACATCTTACTTTGGGGTGATAAATTGACTTCTTCGATGTATTTATCTAAGGATCAACTGCCACTTGAATTGCGTTCACTTCCTGCTACACTTTGGGCCACGGGTCCGAATGATGTCGGTTTTCTCCAAATTCCGCCTTATGTGATTACTGTTAAGCCTGACGTTAAGTTGCCTCGCATTCCTCAATATAAGATCTCTAACGATGGCGAAAGAGCTTTGTTGGCTATTGTTTATGATCTAGTTCAGAACGGTGTTGTTGAGGAGACGAGGGAAAATGTTTGCAATAGTCCTGTTCTGCCTGTTCTTAAACGTACTGATCCTTCTCAGCCACCTGTGTATCGTTTTGTAATTGATCTCCAAGAGGTCAACAAAATAGTTGTCACTCAGTTTCCTGTTGTTCCGGATATTACTGCTTTGCTCACTATGATTCCTGCTTCGGCAGCTTGGTTTTCAGTTATTGATCTAAAAAATGCTTTCTTTAGCATTCCTATTGCTGAGGAGAGTAGGGATCTCTTTGGCTTCTCTCTCGGAGGCCGAAGTTTTCGATTTAAACGTGCACCTCAAGGCTATTGTGAGAGTCCCTCCATCTATAGTCAGGCTTTGAAATCCCAGCTTGACGCTTTTTCTTTGCCTCCTGGTGCTACTCTTATTCAGTATGTGAATGATTTGTTGGTGGCTGCCGATTCAGAAGATGTTTGTAAACATGCGACTGTGTCCCTTCTGCAACATTTGTCTGATTTACACCACAAGGTGTCGCCTTCTAAGTTACAATATTGCCGCCAAGAGGTTACCTATTTAGGTCATCTCTTGTCGAAGGAGGGAAGGCGATTGACCCCAGAACGTATCCATGCAATTGCACGTATGTCTGTACCATCCACACAAAGAGAGGTGCGTGCTTTTCTAGGCATTACCTCTTATTGTAGACAGTGGATCCCGAATTTTTCCTTGTTGGCCAAACCTTTGTTGGCACTCACTCTGAAAGATACACCCCAGCCTCTTCCTTGGACTGATGAATGCCAAAAGAGTTTTTCTGACTTACGTACTGAGTTGTGTTCTGCTCCTGTGTTGGGTACTCCAGATTATAGTAAGCCTTTCACACTCTATGTTCATGAAAGAGAAGGTTGTGCATTGTCAGTCCTGACACAACAATTTGGAGACAAGCAAAGGCCATGTGCCTATTTTTCGGCTACATTGGATCCAGTAGCCAAGGCATTACCTAGTTGTCTCAGAGCAACAGCAGCAGCGGCGATCTCCATTAGTCAATCTGCTGGATTGGTGTTGGATCACCTCCTATTGTTATGGTACCACATGCAGTAGATATCCTTTTGAACAGAACAAAGACGCAACATTTAACGAGCGCTCGTTTGTCTGGATATGAGCTAACGCTTTTAGCTAGTCACATACATATCAAGCGATGTAATGTTCTAAATCCAGCAACATTGTTACCTGTTCGAGACAAGAAAGATGTACAAGAACAGCATGATTGTTTTCTTCGTACAGAAGAAGAAACTAAAGGCCGACTAGATTTGAAAGACACACCGCTTGTGGACCCGGATGGGATCCTGTGGGTAGATGGGTCTTGTTTCAAGCTTCCTAATGGCGAGACGACAGCAGCCTATGCTGTTACTACTTTGCATACAGTAGTAGAAACTGCACACATTACACAGAATTCAGCACAAGCAGCTGAGTTAATTGCATTAACAAGAGCGTGTGTGTTGGCGAAAGGGAAAAGAGTGACTGTTTACACAGATAGCCAATACGCCTTTGGCGTTGCTCATAGTTTCGGTCGTTTGTGGAAGGAAAGAGGATTCTTTACTTCCCACGGCACTAAAATACAGCATGGTCAGTTGGTAACTGACCTTCTTGAATCAATTGCCTTGCCTACTCAAGTAGCGATTGTGAAGTGCAGTTCACATAAAAGGATCACCGATGATGTGGGTCGAGGGAATGCATTTGCGGATGAGGTAGCGAAAGAAACAGCGAAAGATGTTAAAAGTCACATGTATGATGCAGGCCCTGCAAGATGGGTCGCAGAAGGAGGTATGTGTGAAGGCACAGTAGAAAGTGTGAAAATGATCCAGAAGGAAGCAACTGAGAAAGAATTGAGTAAGTGGAGAGAGAGTACGGGAATGTTGGACACGACGGGATGTTGGACGGAATTGTCAGAGCACCAGCGGTGGTTGTTACCAGATGCGTATGTACTACCTGTAGTTACTATGGCGCATGGCCCAGCTCATATTAATCCAAGGGGTATATGTAAACTTCTGGCTCCAGTATGGCAGAATGAAGGTATTCCCAAATGTGCAGAGAATGTGGTGAAGCATTGTATTGTTTGTTTGATGCACAATCCAGGAAAGGGAACACCAACTCCGGCAGGTCATTTCTCTCCCCCTACGTATCCTTTTGAGGTATTGCAAATAGATTACATTCACATGGAACGTTCCAATAACCTCAAGTATGTTCTGGTGGTGGTTTGAGCCTTTTCGAGATGGATAGAGGCCTACCCCCTAAAGGACAATACTGCTTTGTCCATTGCCAAAGTCCTCTTGAAGGAATTCTTTCCGAGGTTTGGTTTGCCGCGTATTGTCTGGAGTGACAATGGGAGTGAATTCGTAGGCCAAATTATGCAGAAGGTGTGTATGGGTCTTGGTATTAGACATAAATTCCATGCGGCAAACCACCCTCAGTCAGCGGGTTTGGTAGAGTGTTATAATGGCACTCTCAAGCTCAAATTAGCAAAGATTCAGGCCAGCACAGGTCAATCCTGGCCTGATGCCTTGCCTTTGGCACATCTCTCAACAAGAACGACTGTCCACTCTCGTTTAGGACTTAGTCCATATGAGATCGTTTTTGGACGCCCAGCCAATGTCTGGGGAGTTCCTCGACCTAAGAAATATTCTGATATTCTGTATCCATTGTTGGTTGATTACTTGCATGACCTCACCACTAAATTACGTGTTATTCGTCAACAGGTCCAAAACGCTTTGCCGGAGGCTTCCTCAGATCTAGGTCACTCTATTCAACCTGGCGACTATATCTGCATCAAGAATTTCCAGAGGAAAAGGAATCTGGAACCTCGTTGGGGGCCGCCACGACAAGTGCTTTTGACAACACGAACAGCCGTGAAAGTTGTGGGGAAAAAGAACTGGATCCACGGCGAGCACTGTAAAAAGGTACCCTTGCCTTTACCCTATGACCAGTGGGTCCGAGAAGGCGCAGGTGACGACGAAAGTGAGAAAGTACTCAGATTTGTACCATTCAGTAGTGCACGCCTGGACTGGACAAGTTCTGAAAAAGAAGACGACGACGTGTTGCAAGAAGCTGTACCACTGCATTTGCGACTGAACACGTCAGATCCAGAGGCTCTGTTTCAAGACCAAACGATACGTGGCAAGACACGGTACAACCTAAGACCGAGACTGATCAAAGACAATTAAACTTTGTGTTTTGTAAAATTGTTTTTATATTAAAAGACATTCCTTCTTCAAGTTGCAGGGTCACAGTATGAGTCTTAGGCTGTGACCTGAATAGTGACTAGGTCAACAGGACTTGCAGTGTCATAGGACGGCTAATAATCACAGCCAAGTGATCCAGGAAGATTACCGTGAGCAACGCCTTTAGAGAAATGGATAACGAAGTGGAAGGGGGTGATATTAAGATGATAAAAAGAAACCATTATAAGAAATTACTGTTTAGTCGTTGTGGCGTAGCATTATGCATTCTAGTATGTTTGTGTAGCTTATTAGCTTGTGTAGGATGGATTGTCCACACTATGCAGCAAACACCTGCTCCTACTTCTGTCTCTTTGCTTTCTTCTACTACTATTTCCCCGCACAAATTCTATGCACTCCCAGACCATGAGCAAATCAGGAGAACCGAATATCTCAACAACTCGTTCATCCAGTTGTTACTTCAGCATCAACTGGTAGTTAACACTACTGACTGTTGGGTTTGTGGGCTCATGCCCCATAATACAGAGATAGGGATGCCTTACTTAGTTCTCCCGTTTTCATATGAAGGTTCTGCTTGGGCTTATCTGGCTATGTTTTCTAATGCATACCAGAATCAACTCCGATATCCTCCTGGTGGGTCATATAATGGTGGAGTAGATTTTAGTCACAGTCCTTTGATAAAGGGAATAGTGACTATGGCAAAAATTGCTGACATTAGTAAGATTCCTATCGATGAGAAACGAGCATATGATGGTTGGAATGTGACTCGTTATATAACTAGCCTCACTGATAAAGTTAAAAAGAGAAGATCTTCACTGATTTGGACTACACCTCATAAAGGTAACTTGTGTTTGCAAATAAATGGCCAGAACACTAAGATCAAACAGGAAAAGAGTAATTGTTCCCTTACATACATTTATACACCCTTGGTTTCTTCACCGTTGGTACCATCTCAAGGTATATATTTTATCTGCCATGATAGAGCCTACACATGGCTTCCCACTTATTTTTCGGGGACATATTATGTGGCTTTCCTTCTTCCCCCAACATATACTGCTCCTGCAGATCATCATAGAAAGAGATATGGTAGAGGGGTTATTGATTCTGAAGACACAGCTGGACAAGAGGGAGGAGACTTTCTGAAAGGGTTTCTTCCCTTTTGGGGTTCAATAGTCAATAGCAGAAACATTAGACGTCTAGTCCATGTGGTCGATGCTACCATAAATGTGACTTCTGGAGCATTGAATAATCTGACAGCTGAACTTCAGGCGGATCGTCTTATGTCTTTACAAAATCGAATGGTTTTAGACATCGTCATATGCAGATAGAGGAGGAGTCTGTAAATTGATTGGGTCTAGTTGCTGCGTTTACGTTCCCGATAATGCCACTACAGTATACCAAGCCATTTCTAAGCTATATGTGATTTCCGAGTCTATTCATCAGGACACCGGAGATCGGTCTGTGATAGGATGGTTTTGGGGACTACTATCCACATGGGGATGGAAGGTATTAACTTTCCTTGAGGCGATTCTAGCGATCATCTTTTCTTGTTGCCTCTGTTTGCAGTGTGGTCCCGCCATCTGTGGACTTTGTGCCACTTTATGTGTTCCAAAGCCGGTGTCGCAGAAAACAGAGAATATTAGAATGATGTTGCAGCAACAGCTCAATGACCTCATGACCATTGACATTGACTCAAACTAACATGAGTCCTTCGTGCTTTGCCTGAGTATGGCAAAAGGAGGGTCTGAGGTCCCGCGGTTTTCGGCTCCGCTTCGTTTCTAGCCGCCATTTTGTGTCTAGCCGCCATTTTGTGTTGCCAGGCAGCACGGCGAACGCAGTGTTTTTGCTTTTTCAGCTGCTACATGTCTCTTCTGTTAAAAAGTAACCCCTTTGTCCTTGTTTACGAAACCGATGTCAGGGTCTGGCCGAGTTTGTTAAATTCATGTCTAGACTGATGAATCCTTGTCTTACTCCACTGTTTGGGTCTCACCATTCTTTCTTACTTTATCTTATTTGA
The DNA here is from genome assembly GCF_964261635.1 of Lissotriton helveticus. NCBI lineage: Eukaryota > Metazoa > Chordata > Amphibia > Caudata > Salamandridae > Lissotriton > Lissotriton helveticus. The sequence goes on along the minus strand of NC_136068.1, from coordinate 1,515,170,977 downwards.
CTGGCCTTCGCTATTCTCTTCGTGTATTCTCTTATTACATAAAATATCCTTACGAACATGTTCTACCACCTGCAATTTGAATTACGGGCACTAGTGTTGATTAACTTGAGGGGAGGAGAGCACACGGGGTCTGAAAGGAGGGTGTGTTTTGGATACTCGATAGCTTGTTTTCGAACTATTCCTATTCGTTAGTTTTGTATGTTTTGGGAGTGGGCATTGTAAATATGTTTACTATAAGAGACTGTGAGTCACGGAGTTAAGTGGCAGTCTCCTAAGAATCTACCTTCTGTAACTTCTTGGACAACTGTGCTTAGCTGCAGCTAATAAATCTGATTTTCTACGCCTAACAGAGTGTCTAGTGTCTCTGTCTAACAAGGCAGGTGAACCCGGAGATATTAGGCGTGCCCTGCTCCGCCCCGCCCATAAGGCCCAGTCCTCCAATAACCATTGCCCAAAATGGTATGTTCAGGTTATATCATGCTCTATTGTACATCTTTTCAGCCCTGAAGAAGCAGTGGGGTACCTCCCCAGATGAAACACGTGTTGGCTGGGCAACCGTTTTGGAATAAAGAAAGAAATATACAACTTATGATTATTCACTTTTGTTTTGACTGAATTGATGTGTGGTTCCATAGTCTCCTTGTGACTAGGCAAGACACAGAAATTATGTTTTGATACTCTATACGTGTGCACAGGCTTGATGCTAGCACACAAACAGTAATAAAGTGAGAGCACAACACGAGAAAAGTTCCTCACACTAATCTAGAAAATAGTAGAATTTTATATTATTTGACATGGAAACGACAAAAATCCAATAAGTATAACTGTAGCTATGCAATTTAATCATTTTAAAGTTAGTATAGCCCCTCAAAGCACACAGCACCAATTGTGGTTATCTTGTTGCACTGGACTGGGTCCAATTCAGGGCAACCACGATATAGTGCGGGCCGGATACCGGGACCAGGTATAGTCCCACTTTGAAGTGTAACTTATATCCATGCATGCATCATGCTGCGTCGATTCTGATGAGCTGCAAGGGCTGCGCTGCAAGGTCATTTTTCAAGCTGCCTCCTGCTGCCTCGGTTCCAATAAGGAGCTGTGAGGGCTGCAGTGCGAGGTCCTCGTCGCACTGCATTGAACTGCATCAGTTGTGAGAGAACCCACAGGTGGGCTAGGAAGAGTACACTCTGATGCAAGCCAAAGGTCCAGGACCTGGGGGGGCATCTCTTGCAGATCAGGCACAGACAAGTCCATCGGAGTCTGGTCAACTGGACAAGTGCAGGACATTGCTCTGGAGCTTGATATGTCCCTGTAGCTCAGAACAGGAGTCCAATCAGCAGGTCCTTGGTGGTTATGGGTTCAAGGCCCAGGCACAGTCTTCCCTCCTCAGCCAGCAGAACAGCAGGGCAATCTGTTATATCCGCACTCTTGACTTGCATGGAATGCAGAGTATAGGGGTATTGAGGTGAGAGTGCAAGGGGAGAGAGGGCGGTTGGTGGATAATGATGCAGAGGAGGTGCGGTCCTCCAAACCTTCCTTCTTAAATAAATAAAGGATTTACCTTTCTTCACCACAATGCTTCAGTGGCGACAAGCGGGCAAACTCATAAGGTCTGGCCGATTTCATCGGCATTGTTCACTGACGGCAACCGAACTACTTGCCAGCAGTTAGCGTTTGTATGTGTGGAGGTCTCGGGCAGAAGCACAGTGGCATGCATGCCATGAAGGAATCAGCAGTTTCATTTTCGCTGACTTCACTGCCTGCAAGTTCCCGGCAGTGGAGAAAGGGTAGACTGAATAAACCTTAAAGAAAAGACCCCTAAGCCTTGATACTTTGGGCTAATAGGAGATCATTTTATTTGAGTGAACTTCTAACAACGAGGACCCAGCAGAGACATTGTTTAGCATCCTTCATGGCATCTTGCTGCCACAAGTGTATTGTGTTACAGTAAGTGAACTTTTACCCCACATGGTACTAGTCTCCTGTGATAATTGAGGCATACAACTCTTTACCTATTATGGATAGGGTAACTGCTCCTGCACCATGTTTACAGTCACCATAAATGGATGAAATGAAAAGAAGGTTTCCTAGCTTACATCAAAGCTCTTGGAGATGATACTTTCACGGGGAAAAAAGGAAGCTAGTTCTACTCAAACATTGTGGGGTATAGAAGGTAGAGAAATGTGAAATCATGGGCCCTCACTAAAAGAGGATGATGCAGAAGACGAGAACGTGAATGAATATGAACAGGTGGTAAGAAAATTGGATGGTAAGTATAAAAAGAAAAAAATGAAATAGTGGAACGACACAGATTCTTGATGCGTGGCAGTTGCCAGGAGAGTCCGTGGATGCCTTTGTGGCAGCACTGAGGCTTTTAACAGCATCCTGCAAATACAAGACTTTTCATGAGGAAATGGTGAGGGGTCAACTGGTACTAAACAAAATCTGATAAAATTACTCATGAAAAGTTATTGATGGCGAAAGCATTTACATTGGAAAAGGCTGTGGAAATAGCCAAGAGGTTAGAGTATATGTCAGAGGGCATAAAACAGGTATAGTTGAGCACTGATGGCACTGCGGCCATACATGCAGTTAGAAACAAAGATGCATGGAGAAGGCATTGAAAGGGACAAGAGTACAGGAGTAAGGACTGTGAGTTCGACCCAGACTATCCAAAGAATCGCTGGAAATGTGGCATAAATGTCATTTTGCTAATGACATAATGTGTCCGGGGCTAGGACAGTTATGCAGAAGGTGCAAACAAAAAAGACATTATGCAGGGATATCTGATGGAGTTTACAAACATAATACTAAGATGGAAAGAAATGCGGTCAGAGTTAGATTCAGTTAAAATTAATGTTGAGAATAGTGAGAGTGAAGTGTATATCGTACAGATGTGATGCGGGTGGTAATTGGGAATCTCCATTTTGTGAAGTGGACATAAATGACAAGTCTGTCGAAATAATGGCAGAATCAGGAGCAAGGTATACATCAGTGGGAGAGGATCAAACAGATTTGTACCAGGGTAAGATATTAATGCAGCTGATATAAGATTGATGAGGTATTGTGGAAAACAATTGAAGTAATTGGTTGTTTTGAAGTTAATATAGATATCAAAGGCCGCACTGCTCAAACAAAGGTAATGTGGCCAAGGGTCATGGATGCTAATTTTGATGGCCACAGCAAATGGAGCTGAGGATAATTTTGGATCCCAATCATCCTGATCAAGTACTGAGTGTATAGACTAGTGGAAGTGAAGATAAACTTGCATTGTGGAAGAGTAGATATCCTAAAAATATTTTGCGACAAGCTCAGTTTATTGAAGGACTTCAAACATAGGATACTATTGTGCAAGGGTGCCAAGCTGTGTGTCCTGTACCAATAGCTTTGAGAGAGGAATTGAAGATGGAGCTGGAAAGGTTATGTGCGGAAGGAATACTTGAGCTCATTGAGGTGCCAGAATGACTGGCACCTTTAGTGTTGATTAGCAAGGCTGGTGGGAGGTTGACAATGAGCATGGATTTGAGAGGTTTATACAGGTGCATTTGAATGGATCTCCATCCCGTCTCAATGCCAATGAGATGCTGAGGACTTTGGGTGGGGCAAAAGTATGTTTGTCCTTATATTTTTCATCAGCATATGAGACTGCTTTGGAGGAAGAGTCACAATCCTTAACCTCTTTTGTGACACAAGAGGGAGCATGCACATTTGTTTCATGCCGTCTGAGCTTGTTTCAGCAGGGTTTTTAAGAGCAATGCACATTTTGGGCCAGATGTAGGTCGGTCGGTAACAGCCGAAAATCGGTATTTTCGGCCGTTACCGACCGGTAAATAAGATTTGGTATGTAGGGCCCAAAATTTTACAGATTCGGTAAATTTACCGATCGGTAAATTTACCGAATCTGTAAAATACCGAATCGGTATTCATACCTATTCGGTATTTTTGCTATGTAGGTGGGACTCTTCTGAGTCCCACAACCCTTACCGATTCGGTATGATTCGGTAATTAAAAATCGGTAAATCTATTTTACCTACATCGGGCCCCTTGTTCTTACCATAAAGGAAGGCAAATATTGTATTGGTATGTCTGAGGTTGGTTATTTGGGCCACCACATTGATTGTAGTGGAATAAGACTGAAGGACAATTTGGTGAAGGCAATTCAGGATGCCCAGAGTCCCAAAGACAAGGAACAACTTCACTCGTTCTTGATGATGGCTTAATACTATGCTAAGTTTATTTCTAACTTTTCTGATAAAACTAACAATATATGAAGGCTTTTCAAGAGCAATGTTAAGTTTGAGTAGTGTGAACTGTGTGAAGATGAATTAGCAAATCTGAAGAAAAAGTTTCTGTGGCTCCATGTTTCAAACCATTTGATACTAAGTTGTCCATGATCTTTTTTTAATTTTATTTTATATTGATATTTTCAAGGAAATTCAACAAAACTTCAATACAACAGGCCTGTATGCCAGTTATATATGTTCAGAATTAGTCGACAGCACATCTTGTTCATTGCATGTATAAAACATATTGCGCCCAATGTGACCATATGCGCCAGGAAAACCAGGAACACCTGTTCATGCAGCAGCATACCTGAGGTTTACAGTTATGTTTTGAAAAATGTAATAGCAAAACCTAGACCCCGCCTGTCAGGATCCTCAACTTGAATATACTTGGTAACTACAGTGGATCAGTGTATTTCCTCAATAGGGACACCACATGTCAAGTCATCCCCTTCCTCATCCCCCCCGTTCCCTGGCCCCAGCAATGAAAGGCTCCCAGATGTCACAGTGGCTGCCATTAAACCCAAAAACCTACTTATCTGGGAATGTCCGTACGTGACATCCCTAATCCATTCCTTAGCCGTAGGTTTCCTCCCCCTCCCCAGTGTACAGCTATCTGGCGTTTAGCAAATAATAAAAGTCGTGCATGTAGTTTGTGTTCCTTAAGTGGCATGACTTTGATATAGCCCAGCAGTCCTAATGGGGGAACGGAGATAAGGACACACCAATAATCAGATTGATTGATAGGAAAATCGTGGGCCAAAACGTGGTAAGTGTTGGACAATTCCAAGTCATGTGCAGGAAAGTAGCTGGCGCAAACCCACATCACCAGCAGCTCTCAGCCTCACGTAACCACATACGGTATAGCCCAATAGGTGTTCTGTAATGCCTATGAAGAAATTTGAAATGGACTTGGCGGAGCCTATATTTGGGTGATAGTTCAGTGAGTTGGCAGCAACAATATTTCCATTGTTCTTCGGCTATTGGGATGGGGAGCTCGTCATTCCACCCCTGTAACGCTCTGGGTCGCATCACTGGAACAGCAGTTTGTATGTGTGTATAAAGGTGTGTGACAAGTTTGAGTGGCGATGGGGAGTGCAACAAATTTTCTAGAGCTGATAGGGTTGGCGGAGGAGCAGGGAAGTCATCATGTAGAGTGCGACAGGCAGCAGGTAGTTTATGAGAGAGAAACATTTCAGCAAATGGTACTTCCTGCCCCCCCTACCGCAACCGGGGGGACCCTAAATGTGTTGTCTGGGTAGAGATCTGTAAACGTGTACAATGTCATCTTCTGTGCTCCTTTCTTACTTATCTCATCCTTGACGTTGGGCAGCATGGGGTTTTGTGCTAATGGAATGGAAGGGGCATATAAGATCTGGGTGCCCACCCGTTTTCGCCAACCCATCCCATGCCCAGCGTAGGGCTGCTGTGGTGTCTATGTCTTCTCTAGGGTGACTATATGGTGGATATAACGTCACTCGGAGGGGGACAGGTGCCATCGTGTCTGTCTCTACAGCCAAGTGGGGTTGATAGGGTGTTGGGTGAACCCAGTAATGTAAGAACTGTGCTTGCACACAAAGGGCATATAGTTTCATATCTGTTGCTCCCATGCCCCCCTGTTGCAACGGGAGGGACAGTAGTTCCCACAAGACACTAACCTGCCCACCTGCCCACACCTCACCAAGGAGCGTAACATTTAAAAAAAGGCATGTGTAAGTATGTTAGGCGTATTAACGAAAAGGTATAAAAACTTAGGTAGTATGACCATTTTAGCCAGGGCTATCTTTCCAGCCAAAGATAATGGGAGTTTTAGGGAGACCTTGTCTTCCAGCCAATTCACGGCGCGGCCATAATTCAGCCTCCAAACCTCCTGCAGGTCCCGCCTGTTAGAAGTTGGCCTGGTATATGATGCTCACTAGTTCTAGTGATCACCTTGTACCATGCCAAGCAACCCTTATGGTGCAGGTTGTAAAGTCAACCTTATAGACAAGCTATCCTAGGGGTAGCATGGACTAAGCAGTCTTAGGCTAAACTCTGTAAAGGCATGTGAAGCAAGCTGTTTTACCATACACAATCCCTTGAATACCAAATGAAAGGACACCACACAGATATATATTGAAAATATATATAGATTTATTTCTACAAATAACCCTGATACTCTTTATGAGCACAGAAGCAAATGCGTTAAAACAAAACACAGTTTAAATACACAAAAGTTGCACAATTATGGATGAGCCCTAGGGGCCACCTAAACCATATACTAAAATAGTGGTATAAGAACCACTATGGGGAAAGTGAAGAGGCCTAGGGCCTGGGGAATCGCTGGAGCTGTTCGGGACTAGCAGCGAAGAAGTCGGGAAAGGCTCGCGGGACTCGGGTGCAGTGCGGAAAGTGCACGCTTTACCAATGCAATGTCAATGGTGCGTAAAAGTTACAAAGTTAGTTAAAAAGGAACCTTCCGAGTGACCTAGAAGGATGAAACTTTAGACACAGACACTAGAGGTGTGTACCAGTGTGGGAACACCGGCGGAGCTGAGTTACCTCACCCACAGGAAGCGGGTGCACAGGGTCGAAGTAGTGTCGGGTTTCGTCACGCAGGTCGATGGTGCTTGGAGCTGAAGATGCTGCAGGCGACTCGATGTGAAGAGTTCCGGTGGATCCAAGGGTGGATCTGAAGAGGTGAAGACCTGAAAGCAGAGGGGACAATGTTCAAAGTCACTAGCCAGTGACTACCGTGGAACCAGAGTGGAACCAGGTGATGTTGGGTGCAAACAGGCGTCGAGGTGTAGCTTCTCTCTGCAGCCACGTGGACACGAGGGGTCGAAGACGTCTAGGAGTCGGTCACGAGCTGTCCCACGCAGGCTTCTTGCTGTTGGCGGTGTCGGCAACTTGATTGGAGCAAACAGGCCTTGGCTAATGCAAGCCACGCAGGAATCAAAAAAGGCTTGTTACTCGGACCAGCAAGATCAGAGCAGGTACTCCTTTTTAGAGGAGCAAGGGCAAGTCTGGAGCAACCAGACCCGCAGTGTAAGTTGAAGGTTTCGTTGCCAAAATGGCCGCTAGCCACGTGGCAAGTGGCCGGGATGGCGCGTCGAGTGGCACAGTGCAAAAGGGCCCCACGCAGATCGTGGAGATGCTGGGGGGCTGATCTTCGGTGCAAGGGCTGCTCGAGGTTGGGGCTTCTCAAACCCCAAAGCACAGCGTCAAGGGTGCCTCTGATGCTGCGCAGTCAGCGTTTTGGGGGTCTTCCATGAGGTCCGGTCCCACGTCTCTCGGTGCCTCCACGGGTCCCTTCTTTGCAGAGACTGTGGATCGGGCGGTGAGAAGTCTGGGAGTCTGGGTCTTGTCAGGCTCTGGGCTCGGGCTCCGGCGGGAGGCGGCGGCAAAGCAGACGTCGAGTTGCTGGTTGGTGCCTGTGTTCACAGGGTGGTCACTCCTTGGCCACAAGGGAGATTCTCTTCCGTCTTCTGTGCAGCAGAATGTCGAAGTCCAGTCTTCTTCTGTATTTCAAGTTGAATCAGGATGATCTGAAGTCTCAGGACACAGCTCCCACTCTTATTCGAATCTGGGGGGCCGGATCACCTACTAGGTCCCTCCTCTGGGTGGAACCAGGAAGGGGGGTGGTTACACCCCCTTTCCTTTGTCCAGTTTCGCGCCAGGACTGGGGCTGGAAAGCCCCAGCACCGGTTTGAACTGGCCTATGCACAGGGACACCTTGTGTGCCCCAGGCATGTCTGATTCTATTCAGCCCTGTCCTACCCAATACACAAAATCCTGTCTGGAGTGGTGCTAGCACCTCCCCAGGCAGGAAACCCTTTGTCCAAGCTGCCCTCGCTGGAAGGACTCCCAGCAGCAGGAGGTCAGACTTGTGTCTGTGGTGGCAGCATCCATTTTGGGATGCTAAGGCTCTGTTTAACTTTAACCGGGGTTCAGGCTAGGTACATGTCGTGTCCCTCTAGAAGGGTGGAATGCTACCCCCGTCGCCAGAACTGGCGAGGGGGTAGTATTCCAATTCGTATGACACCTTACTCGACATGTTTTGATAAAGCCAAACCCAAGATAGCATTTAACCGCGAGGTTCATAATGCACTTAAGAGTATATGGTATGGCAATATCATGAAACAGCTAAAGGACATGGTTCCGAAAGCTGCAGACAGGCTCAGCTCATGCCAGAGCACCATCTCACATATTTCCAAGCACTCTGCCTCCAGGATTGATGAGGCCTTCCATAGGAGTGACTGATGGGAACATATGTGTCCATTTTAGGTTAGGTATAGGCATACAACACCTAAGTAAGGGGTGGTTACACCGACTTACCCCAGCTGAGTGATCAGCCAGTTGTGTCAAATATGGAGGCCAGGCCAGGGGTGGCACAATACATGCTGCAGCCCCTGGTAGGCCTTGGACGCACCTATGCCCTGGGTACCTGGGTACACTGTTACAGGGGCCAATAAGGTGAACCAGTTCCAATTTCGTTATGCACCTAAAGTACATGGGTAACAATTTATAGAGAGAACAGCAGGCTGTGGGTCTGATTAGCAGGCCCACAGCCACATTAAGTCATAAACCAGTGAAGCAAAAAGCAAAAATTTGGGGTGACCATAGGATAGCAGACCCTACTCTCCTACACAACCCCCCCCCCAAACGCAGGGACATTAGACTAACCTTGACCAGTTGTGTCTTCATGTTCTAAGTGGAAGTACCTGGAGAGACCATCTGCATTACCATGGTCAGTCCCTGGGCGGTGCTCCACTGTAAAGTCCATCCCCTGTAGGGAAATGGACCACCTGAGCAGTTTGGGGTTTTCACCCTTCATCTGATTAAGCCATAAGAGGGGCTTATGGTCGGTCTGAATCTTGAAGTGAGTGCCAAACAAGTATGGTCTCAACTTCTTCAGGGCCCATACCACAGCAAAGGCCTCCCTCTCAATGGCTGACCAACGTTTCTCTCTGGGGGTCAGCCTTCTGCTAATGAAAGCAATGGGCTGGTCTTGACCATCTACATTAAGTTGTGAAAGCACAGCTCCCACTCCCAACTCAGAAGCATCTGTTTGGACAATAAACTCTCTTGAGTAGTCAGGACTCTTCAGGATAGGTGCAGAGCACATGGCCTTCTTCAGGTCATCAAATGCCTTTTGACAGTATTCTGTCCACTGAACCTTTTTGGGCATCTTCTTGGATGTCAGATCATTAAGAGGAGTCACAATGGACCCATAGTTCTTAACAAACTTCCTGTAGTACCCAGTCAGGCCCAAGAAAGCTCTGACCTGAGTCTGGGTAGTTGGAGGAGTCCAGTCCTTTATGGTCTGAATCTTACTCTCCAGTGGTTGAACTTGGCCTCCACCCACAAGGTGGCCCAAGTACACAACCTTACTCTGCCCTATCTGGCACTTGGTTGCCTTGATAGTGAGGCCTGCCTTTTGCAGAGCCTCTAGCACTTCCTTCAGGTGGACCAGGTGATCCTCCCAGGTGGAGCTAAAGACAGTAATATCATCCAGATATGCTGCACAAAAGTCATCCAACCCAGTAAGGACTTGATTCACCAACCTTTGGAAGGTGGCAGGTGCATTTTTCAAACCAAAGGGCATCACCACAAACTGGTAATGCCCACTGGGGGTAGAAAATGCTGTCTTGGCCTTAGACTCTTCAGCTAACCTGATTTGCCAGTAGCCAGCTGTCAAGTCAAATGTGCTCAAAAACTTGGCAGAAGCCAATTTGTCTATGAGCTCATCTGCCCTTGGAATTGGGTGTGCATCTGTCCTGGTGACAGCATTGAGTCCTCTGTAATCCACACAGAACCTCATCTCTCTCTTTCCATCTTTGGTGTGAGGTTTAGGGACCAGAACCACTGGGCTAGCCCAGGGGCTCTCTGAAGGCTCAATGACACCTAACTCCAGCATATTTTGCACCTCAGCCTTGATACAGTCCCTGACATGGTCAGGCTGCCTGTAAATTTTGTTCTTTACAGGAAGACTATCACCAGTGTCCACCACATGGGTACACCAGTTAGTCTGACTGGGTGTCAGGGAGAACATATGTCGATATGACTGCAAAACCTGTCTACAGTCATTTTGCTGATGTTCAGTGAGACTGCCATCTAAGGCCACACCATCAACTGAGCCATCCTCAGGATTCTGAGTCAGCAGGTCTGGGAGAGGGTCACTCTCTTCCTCCTGCCCCTCATCTGTAGCCATGAGCAAGCCCATGTCTCTCCTGTCAACATATGCTTTCAGCCTGTTAACATGGAGCACCCTGTGGGGGCTCCTGGGAGTTCCAAGGTCCACCAAGTAGGTAACCTCTCCCTTTTTCTCAATGATTGTATGGGGTCCAGACCATCTGTCTTGGAGTGCTGCTGGGGCCACTGGCTCCAACACCCATACCTTCTGTCCAGGCTGGTACTCAGTCAGGACAGCCTTTTGGTCATGCCAGGCTTTCTGTAAGGCCTGGCTAGCCTCAAGGTTTTTGGATGCCTTCTCCATATACTCAGCCATCCTGGAGCGGAGACCAAGTACATAGTCCACTATGTCTTGCTTGGGCTTTTTGAGAGGTAACTCCCATCCTTCCCTCACCAGACATAGGGGTCCTCTTACAGGATGTCCAAACAACAATTCAAAGGGGCTGAAGCCAACTCCTTTTTGTGGGACCTCTCTGTAAGCAAACAGAAGGCAGGGCAGAAGGATATCCCATCTTCGCCAGAGCTTCTCAGGTAATCCTTTGATCATGCCCTTTAGGGTCTTGTTGAATCTCTCAACAAGCCCATTGCATTGTGGATGATAGGGAGTGGTGAACTTATAGTTAACACCACATTCCTTCCACATAGCTGTCAAGTATCCTGACATGAAGTTGGCACCTCTATCAGATACTACCTCCTTAGGAAACCCCACTCTGGAGAAGACTCCAAGTAAGGCCCTGGCCACAACAGGAGCTGTTGTGGTCCTAAGTGGAATTGCCTCTGGGTACCTGGTGGCATGGTCCACCACCACCAGTATGAATCTGTGCCCAGATGCTGTAGGGGGATCCATTGGTCCAACAATGTCAATCCCCACCCTTTCAAAGGGCACCCCCACCACAGGTAGTGGTATTAGGGGGGCCTTTGTGGTACCACCTGCTTTGCCACTTGCTTGGCAGGTTACACAGGAGCGACAAAACTCCTTTGTATCTTCTGACATGTGAGGCCAGTGAAAGTGACAGACAAGTCTGTCCCATGTTTTGTTCTGGCCTAGGTGTCCTGCTAAGGGAATATTGTGTGCTAAGGTAAGAAGGAAGCCCCTAAATTGCAGAGGTATGACCAACCTCCTGGTTGTACCAGGCTTGGGGTCTCTACCCTCTGAATAAAGGAGCCCATCATCCCAATAAACCTTATGGGTACCTTGAGCATTCCCAGCAGCCTCAGCAGCAGCCTGCTGTCTGAGGGGTTCAAGAGAAGGACAGGATAACTGAGCCTACCCCAAGTCTGCCCTAGAAGGTCCCCCTGTTCCCAGAAACTCAACCTGATCCGGTTCAAGCTCTATAGGGACAGTTCCTTCAGGGGTCTCAGAATCATCTTCCTGTGAAGGCTGATCCTCACTTGTAGGCATTTGGGAAGGCACAGCCTTTGCCCTCCTGTTCCTTGTCTTGGGAGGTACTTGGTCCATTGTTCCAGGATCCAAGACCTGAGGTTCAGAGAGGCACTGTTTGGCCTGTGACCTGGTCACAGCAAGGACATGTGATGATATCCCTAACATCTCTGCATGAGTCCTGTACTCAACTTCTGACCATAGAGAGCTCTCCAGGTCATTGCCCGACAAACATTCTACTGGGAGATCAGCACTAACCACAACTCTTTTTAGGCCAGTTACCCCTCCCCAGGAAAAGTTAACAATTGCCACACTATGTGTAGTAGTGACATTGCTGGCATTGGTCACCAGGTAATTATCACCTGGTATGTACTGTCCAGGGTCCACAAAGCTAGGTGTCACCATGGTGACACTGGCACATGTGTCCCTGTATGCTTGAGCCACTTTTTCATTAATTAAAGGTGTCTGTCTGTACTTGCCCAAATTATTGGGACTGACAGTAGGGGAAAAATCAATCTCCCCATCACAAATCAGAACAGCCTGTGTGGGGACTCTGACTAGGTCAGAATCTCCCTCAGTTCACAAGGTGATACCCACTACCCGCTTAGTCTGTGGTCCAACACTGCCAACTGTACTAGTGGGTGCAGGTGCCTTAGGGGCTGCAGTGTTGGTGGCTCCACCCTTTTTACAATCACTTGTCTAGTGAGTGGTGTTTTTGCAAAAGCTACACCAGGGTTTTCTTTGACCTTCTTTCTTCTTCTTCTTGGAAGTTTGGGACCCACCCTCAGTATTAGTTTGGGGCCCTGTTGAAGACTTCTGGTCTTTAGCTTTCTGCTCCCCACCCTTCTGGTCTGTTTTCTTTTGGTCACCACCCTGGTTCTGGTTCTGGTTCTTTTGCTTAACTCTGGTTCTAACCCATTTGTCTGCCCTCTTTACCAATTCTTGGGGAGAGGTTAGATCTGAGTCAACCAAATGTTGATGCAACTGCTGGTTCTGACAGTTATTTAAAATCTGTTCTCTCATAAGCAAATTGTACAATCCTTCATAGTCTGTAACCATACTTCCCAGCAACCAGCCCTCCAGAGCCTTAGTGGCACATTCAACAAATTCAGACCAGTCCTGAGTCTGTGTCTTCTGGGTGTCTCTGAACATTAACCTGTACTGTTCAGTGGTTAAGCCTAACCCATCAATCAGAGCACTCTTCAGGACCAGGTAGTTTTTAGAATCCCCATCACTAACTGTGAGGAGTCTGTCTCGGCCTCTACCTTCAAAGGAGAGCCACAAGATTGCTGCCCACTGTTCCTGAGGGACCTGCTGTACTTTGCAAGCTCTCTCAAGTGCAGTCATCCACTTGTGGATATCATCCCCAACTTTGTAGGGGGGCACAATCTTACTCAGGTTTCTATTGTCATAGGACCTGTCTTTATCCTTAGGGATAGTGCTGCCACCAGTGGAATCTAATCCACTCTCTCTAGGCTGCCTTGCTCTAGCAAGTTTCTCTTTGGCCAGGGCAACTTCTAATTCTTGTCTCTGGATCCTAAGTTCAGCCTCTCTCATTTTGGCCTCATGTTCCCTTCTCTGAGGGCTAGTGAACTCCCTTCTGGAGTTACCATGAGAACCTCTAGAAACATGGGAAGTATTGGACTCACCTGAGTGATTCCTCCTCCTCCTATGCTCCTGGTTAAGTCCATTTGGGGGTCTGAATGGGTTGGACCCACCTTCAGTCCCAAATAAGCTTAGGTTAGCCTGGTTAAGCCTGCTGACTAACACCTGGCTATCTCTATCATCATCAGACTCACTTTCTTCTACCTCCTCCCCCCCTTCTTCTTCCTCAGGCTAAGAATTCCCAGGGGTCTGGTCTTCCTCATCTATCTGGATGACAGGGGCAGGGGCATCAGGGTTATCATCTTCAGTGGGAGAGCCTCCATCTCCAGTCCCTGAGGGGCCTGGTTTGGAGCTTTTTAGAGCTTCAGACTGGTGTAACAGCTCTCTGAGGTGTCCTGCTGTAGGAGTAGGACCTGTTTTGATTCCTCTCATGGAACACAGTTGCCTCAGTTCCTTAAATGGAAAGATAGCAAATTTGGATGGTGCCATTGGAGGGTCACTCTCAACAGAGGTGGTTCCAGTGGATCCCTCTGCTCCAGACATTGCTCTAGTGTGGTGGATGTGTTGCAATCTACCTACACTTGTGTTTTCCTACAAAACCTATCTAGTAGTTGTAGTCAGGGTGTGCTACTCCCTATCCTCTACAACAACTAAGTTCAGTAGAACTTAAGTATATCTAGTCTTGTTTTAGTGTACCTATCAGGTACCTGTATGATCTTTCAAATGATATTTTCAAAGATTGTAATGGTAAAACAACAGCAAGCTCGAATCCCAATCCGCTGCTCACCAATGTGAGAAGTTGGCCTGGTATATGATGCTCACTAGTTCTAGTGATCACTTTGTACCATGCCAAGCAACCCTTATGGTGCAGGTTGTAAAGTCAACCTTATAGACAAGCTATCCTAGGGGTAGCATGGACTAAGCAGTCTTAGGCTAAACTCTGTAAAGGCATGTGAAGCAAGCTGTTTTACCATACACAATCCCTTGAATACCAAATGAAAGGACACCACACAGATATATATTGAAAATATATATAGATTTATTTCTACAAATAACCCTGATACTCTTTATGAGCACAGAAGCAAATGCGTTAAAACAAAACACAGTTTAAATACACAAAAGTTGCACAATTATGGATGAGCCCTAGGGGCCACCTAAACCATATACTAAAATAGTGGTATAAGAACCACTATGGGGAAAGTGAAGAGGCCTAGGGCCTGGGCAATCGCTGGAGCTGTTCGGGACTAGCAGTGAAGAAGTCGGGAAAGGCCCGCGGGACTCGGGTGCAGTGCGGAAAGTGCACGCTTTACCAATGCAATGTCAATGGTGCGTAAAAGTTACAAAGTTAGTTAAAAAGGAACCTTCCGAGTGACCTAGAAGGATGAAACTTTAGACAAAGACACTAGAGGTGTGTACCAGTGTGGGAACACTGGCAGAGCTGAGTTACCTCACCCACAGGAAGCGGGTGCACAGGGTCGAAGTAGTGTCGGGTTTCGTCACGCAGGTCGATGGTGCTTGGAGCTGAAGATGCTGCAGGCGACTCGATGTGAAGAGTTCCGGTGGATCCAAGGGTGGATCTGAAGAGGTGAAGACCTGAAAGCAGAGGGGACAATGTTCAAAGTCACTAGCCAGTGACTACCGTGGAACCAGAGTGGAACCAGGCGATGTTGGGTGCAAACAGGCGTCGAGGTGTAGCTTCTCTCTGCAGCCACGTGGACACGAGGGGTCGAAGACGTCTAGGAGTCGGTCACGAGCTGTCCCACGCAGGCTTCTCGCTGTTGGCGGTGTCGGCAACTTGATTGGAGCAAACAGGCCTTGGCTAATGCAAGCCACGCAGGAATCGAAAAAGGCTTGTTACTCGGACCAGCAAGGTCAGAGCAGGTACTCCTTTTTACAGGAGCAAGGGCAAGTCTGGAGCAACCAGACCCGCAGTGTAAGTTGAAGGTTTCGTCGCCAAGATGGCCGCTAGCCACGTGGCAAGTGGCCGGGATGGCGCATCGAGTGGCACAGTGCAAAAGGGCCCCACGCAGATCGTGGAGATGCTGGGGGCTGATCTTCGGTGCAAGGGCTGCTCGAAGTTGGGGCTTCTCAAACCCCAAAGCACAGCATCGAGGGTGCCTCTGATGCTGCGCAGTCAGCGTTTCGGGGGTCTTCCAAGAGGTCCGGTCCCACGTCTCTCGGTGCCTCCACGGGTCCCTTCTTTGCAGGGACTGTGGATCGGGCGGTGAGAAGTCTGGGAGTCTGGGTCTTGTCAGGCTCTGGGTTCGGGCTCCGGCGGGAGGCGGCGGCAAAGCAGACGTTGAGTTGCTGGTTGGTGCCTGTGTTCACAGGGTGGTCACTCCTTGGCCACAAGGGAGATTCTCTTCCATCTTCTGTGCAGCAGAATGTCGAAGTCCAGTCTTCTTCTGTATTTCAAGTTGATTCAGGATGATCTGAAGTCTCAGGACACAGCTCCCACTCTTATTCGAATCTGGGGGGCCGGATCACCTACTAGGTCCCTCCTCTGTGTGGAACCAGGAAGGGGGGTGGTTACACCCCCTTTCCTTTGTCCAGTTTCGCGCCAGGACTGGGGCTGGAAAGCCCCAGCACCGGTTTGAACTGGCCTATGCACAGGGACACCTTGTGTGCCCCAGGCATGTCTGATTCTATTCAGCCCTGTCCTACCCAATACACAAAATCCTGTCTGGAGTGGTGCTAGCACCTCCCCAGGCAGGAAACCCTTTGTCCAAGCTGCCCTCGCTGGAAGGACTCCCAGCAGCAGGAGGTCAGACTTGTGTCTGTGGTGGCAGCATCCATTTTGGGATGCTAAGGCTCTGTTTAACTTTAACCGGGGTTCAGGCTAGGTACATGTCGTGTCCCTCTAGAAGGGTGGAATGCTACCCCCGTCGCCAGAACTGGCGAGGGGGTAGTATTCCAATTCGTATGACACCTTACTCGACATGTTTTGATAAAGCCAAACCCAAGATAGCATTTAACCGCGAGGTTCATAATGCACTTAAGAGTATATGGTATGGCAATATCATGAAACAGCTAAAGGACATGATTCCGAAAGCTGCAGACAGGCTCAGCTCATGCCAGAGCACCATCTCACATATTTCCAAGCACTCTGCCTCCAGGATTGATGAGGCCTTCCATAGGAGTGACTGATGGGAACATATGTGTCCATTTTAGGTTAGGTATAGGCATACTACACCTAAGTAAGGGGTGGTTACACCGACTTACCCCAGCTGAGTGATCAGCCTGTTGTGTCAAATATGGAGGCCAGGCCAGGGGTGGCACAATACATGCTGCAGCCCCTGGTAGGCCTTGGAAGCACCTATGCCCTGGGTACCTGGGTACATTGTTACAGGGGCCAATAAGGTGAACCAGTTCCAATTTCGTTATGCACCTAAAGTACATGGGTAACAATTTAGAGAGAGAACAGCAGGCTGTGGGTCTGATTAGCAGGCCCACAGCCACATTAAGTCATAAACCAGTGAAGCAAAAAGCAAAAATTTGGGGTGACCATAGGATAGCAGACCCTACTCTCCTACACCGCCTTATCCAGATGCCCAAATATTTGATCTTTTCGGCTTCCCACTGTACCGGGAACTCAGAGGTGACAGCCGTAGTGTTATCCATCAGGGGAAATATGACAGATTTGGCCCAATTGATGAATATACCCGCTAGTCCTCCAAACCTAATGAATTCTCTGAGAATGGGGTACAAATTTATTGCGGGGTCTGTAAGGTATAAAGTAACATCATCGGCGTAAAACGAGATAAGGAGACTTCTGGGACTGAACCCAATCCCCCTGACTGTATGATGTTGTCTGATACATGCGGCTAGGGGTTCCATCGCTGTTGCGAAGAGCAGGGGGGACAAACGGCACCCCTGTCTCGTACCTCGTGAGATTGGGAAGGGCTCCGATAGGAGACCATTGACCCTTATCCGAGCGGTGGGCATAGTGTATAATAACCTGATCAAATTAATAAAAAGGGGACTGAACCCCATGCGGGCTAATATCTCAAAAAGGTGGGCCATTCCAGTGTGTCGAATGCTTTAGTAGCAACTAGGAATACTGCCGCAGCCTGTACATCCGAGTGTAGGTAGTGTAGCACCAAAAAAAACGGTCCAGACATTATGAGAAGTAGACCTGCCAGGGATGAATCCTGACTGGCCAGGGCGAGCAAAAAGGGGGAGGATAGGTTGCAATCTATTAGCTATCAGCTTAGCTTGTATCTTAACATCTACGTTAATTAACAACAATTGTCTATAGGAATCTAGGGCCAGATGTAGGTAGCCCTTTACCGGTCGGAATCGGCCGAAAATACCGATTTTCGGCCGTTTCCGACCGGTAAAGGGCTATGGAGTTGTAGGGGCACAAAAAACGGACATATTCGGTAATTTTACCGAATCTGTAATTTTACCATTCGGTAAAATTACCGAATATGTATTTTGAGATGTAGGTAGCACTTCTAACAGTGCTACAGGGCCTTTAGAATTCGGTATTTACCATGCAATACAATTGCATGGTAAATTACGAATTCTTGTGTACATGCACATCTGTGCATGTACACCTGTGCCATGTGGCACACGGACATGCCCTAAGGGCATGTCTGTGTGCCACAAGGCGTAAAAGGCAGTTACAGGAGTGCAACAGGGTGTCAAAGTGACACCCTGTCCCCCGAATCGGTATTTGATATTGAATCCTATGGGCTTCAAGGCCCATAGGATTCAATAGCAAATACCGATTCGGTATTTACCGAATCGGTAAATACCGAATCTTACCGATTCGGTAAATAATACCGATTTTTTACCTACATCTCATTTACGGATTCATAAATACCGAATTGGTAAAATTCGGTATTTATGAATCGTTAAATGAGATTTACCTACATCTGGCCCTTAGTACGGTGGCCAGTTTCTCAGGTTTTAACAGAGTGAGAATGATTGCTTCCCGCATCATTTGGGGCACTATGCCCGATTCTTGGGCCTCCTCATATACTGCCAGCAGACGAGATGCAAGCTCCTCAACATACGTTTTATAAAATGCTGTTGTCAATCCGTCAGATCTGGGAGCTTTGTCTAGGGCTAAACCCTTTATCACCTGAGTGACGTCTTCAGTTGTAAACGGGATGTTCATATACTTCCTATGCCCGTTATTAATCAAAATGAGTTCCAAAGAGTCGAGGAATGCCTGCAGGCCCTCCGGGCAGCCATCTTGAGTGGCTGTATAAAACCTAGAATAGCATTAAGAATATCCATTTGGCTCCTAACTGTTTCACGGTGTGTGTTAATCAATTTGGGAATGTAAGTTGTGGACCGTGGAGTCTGGATCATGTCAATAAGTGTCCGCCCCGGCCTATCGCCCTCCCCATATCTACGCGCCTCTGCATATTTCCCAAGACACTTCACCTTGCGTTGTGCTTTGTCAGCATGTTCTAGTAATTTGGTTTTTAGGAAGGCTAGTGTTTCAGAGGTCCCATCAATGTAGAATGAATTGTGTTTCAAGGTCTTCAATTTGAGATTCTAAGGAGTACCCCTGATGGCTTTCAGCACCCCGGCCTGACGAGCGATTCATTTACCTCTAAAGACCACTTTGAATGCCTCCCATAATGAGCCTTCCGTGTCTACAGAGCCTGCATTAAGAGTAAAATAGTCAGTTATATCAGTGCGTATTTCATCCTTGAAGGCCTCGTCCAACAGGGCATGTGGGGGAAGTTTCCAAGAGTCTGGGAGGGTCAAGCGCAGAAGGCATGGAGCGTGATGTGACAAAGTTCACGGCAAATGTGACACATCAGTGACCCAGCTTGCTACGTCCATAGATGCCAACCAATAATCCAGCCGGGACCAAGCCCAGTGATGTTCAGAGAA
Source organism: Lissotriton helveticus (assembly GCF_964261635.1). Taxonomy (NCBI): domain Eukaryota; kingdom Metazoa; phylum Chordata; class Amphibia; order Caudata; family Salamandridae; genus Lissotriton; species Lissotriton helveticus. The sequence goes on along the minus strand of NC_136068.1, from coordinate 1,515,151,678 downwards.
GCAAGTGCCTTCCCTTGTCAGTGGGTTTCTCAATCACCAGATGTCAACAAGATTACCATCAGCAATTATGGCATGTAAAGCATTCCTGCGGCGGGATGGAGAGTCCGTGCTGTCCCCTGTCTGTCCATATCATCATTCAACACAGCATTAAAATCCCCCCGTAGGACTGTGCTGCACCCGGTCGCTCTAATACGGGCCCAGATATCTTGAAAAAACATAGGGGAGTCCACATTGGGACCATAGATTGCTACTGTCACAATGGGGACACCACCCAGCGCTCCCAATAGTATAATGAACCTGCCCTCTGGATATGTGTGTGCCACTCGTTCTCTCCTGTCTAGCCCTCGCTTAGCTAGCACCGCTACTTCATGGGCATAATTAGAGTATATCGAGGAGTAAACGTGTCCCCATCTTTTATGTTTGAGCTTTGGGGAGAGTCTGACATTGACATAGGTCTCCTGCAGGAGGCATATGTCTATGTTATGTCTAGTTAGGTAGGCGTGTACAAGTCTAGATTTTCTTCCATCATTTAAACCCCTAATATTCCATGTAAGAAAGTTCAGGCTATTAATGTGGCATACAATAATACAATATGCATAAGACAACATTGCCCAGGGCTACACCTCAAGTTGTCCATGATCTTAATGTCCAAATGCGTGCAATTATGGTTTAGGAGCTGCATTGCTGCAAAGCAATAAGGGCAAAATTTGATTGTGGCCTCTGCATCTCAAACATTAAGGCAGGCTGTGCAGAACGTTTCTGTTATTGACAATTTAATTTAATTTAATTTTGTTAGTCTTTATTTCGACCAATTTGATCATAAAAGACAAGAATATTTACATCATCACATAGTACATATATAAAATCCATTTCTCGTCAAAGACTATACAAGTAATATAATAATACATAGTAAAAGGACAACAGTTTATAAAATATTTTTAAAAATATAGGCTAAAAAGAGACAATTCATGTAGTGATCAACACCATCTGGCCCCAATACAGATATACGGATATTAAAAATTTCTAAATAAACATAAACCAGTATATAACAATACTATAAAATGAAGCAGAAGACAGAGCGTTAGTAAACACTGTCGCAGTCTGCTAGTTTTTGGCCTTTTGTCTAATTCTCCAGGAACACCCCAAGAACTTTGCTACAGCAATCACAATTGCCTCTTGGGTGCTAGTCTTAAGTAATCTTAGCGCTGTATCACTCGACCTAGTACCAAGGTTCTGACACATTGGTTTAAGCGATTTTCTCTGTGGCGAACAGTATGCTGGGCAAGCAAATAAAATGTGGGAATTGTTTCACCCTTGCTCTGACAGAATTGGCTTTTACTATCTTCGGAAGGGTGCCAGGACTTGGTGAAAACTTTGGTTGGCAACGTTCCTATCTGGAACTGAAAATAACGTTTTCTATCAATGGGCTTAGTTATAAAATCCCAGAATTCTTCATATAATGGTTCCAGCTAGTGGTCCAAGAAAGAACTGGTTAACGAAGGAGACCTGGATTGACTCAAAATACCAGATCTGATCATAGACCAGTATGCGTCTTTAAATACTTTTTATGAAGGAAAAGTATTGTGCGCTGGATCTTCCCAGGGATGCCTCATACCCATGTCCACCAGGGATCTTTTGACCTGTTGTAACCAGCTGAACTTATGAGAAGTGTCGAGTCCTCTGATGTTCATAAGAGCTGAGGCATAATGGGCTAGTTCCGGAGTAGACCAAAGCCTTCTCCAGTAGGCCAATGGTTTGAACCTAGCAACCTCTGTCCGCGAATGACTCCCCAGGTCATAATATAAAGGAGAAAGAGGAGGACTCTGGGGGAGACCAACCAAACCTCTCAGGAAGCTTTTCTGGGCCTGGGCTAGTGAGGACAGATTTTTGAACCCCCAAAGTTCTGCTCCATACAGAATGGACGCCATAACCTTAACATGATAAATCTTAAGTGCAGGGCCGACAGGCTTTGTCTGGGAAAGTCTATGTTCTTTCAAAATCACCCCTGCTATCTGTGAGTGTTTGAGCGCCATTGTTTCTATTTGGGGCTTCCAATCTAACTTATGATTGATATTTACTCCAAGATAGGTAAACAAATCGGTTTGCTCTAAAGACTCTTTATTCATGACCACCCTTGACTTGATGGCTTTATGGTTATGTAACACCATAAATTTAGTCTTATCCACATTTATCAATAACTCATGTTCGTTGCAGAATGTCTCAAAGTGCAACAGGGCTTTCTGCAGGCCGGCTTGCGTTTTGGACAAAATTAAGGTATCGTCTGCGAACATGAGTATTGGTACTTTGATACCTGCAACAGAGGGAGCATCTGTTGGGTAATCAGAAAAGTAACTAACCACACCATTTATGAAGAGTGAAAACAGGGTTGGAGCCAGCACGCATCCTTGGCGTACCCCCTTTGAGATTGAAAATGAAATGACGTACTGGCTTGTTATTGGGGTATTTCATATTTCAGGGAGTATGTGAGGGAAAGCAAGCATACATTGAGAACAGATCACAGACCCTTGGTAGATATGTTTACAACAAAAGGTGGAGGAAGAGGTACTCCTCACATTGCTTTATGGTTATATAGGATATTAGAATACAATTTTGACGTGGAATATGTGCAAGGTATCAAAAATACTATGGCACATTACTTGTCTTGTTTGCCAGTGCCTGAAGAAAGTATAGGTGAAATGGATGAAGAGTGTGGGTTGCTAGTGTGGCTGAAGTTGCAGCTTTAAAGATGTCCCATGCAATTTTGAAAGAGCAAACTAGGCCCGATGGATTTCTTGAAGGGGTGATGCATTTGTAAAACAAGGGTGGCTGTACAAGAGAAATTTGGAGAATGAGTTGAAGCCTTATGAGGCTGTTAAGGATGTATTCATGATGGGATTTCGAGGAGATGTGATGTGTTTGTGGTGCCCTTGAAACTTAGGAAAGAAGTTTTGAGGTTGGCTCTTGAAGGGCACATAGGGATGAGTGCGGTCAAAAGAAGAATCAGGAAGGATTTTTGGTTGCTGTGATTGGACTAAGATGTGGAGGGCATGGTAAGACAGAGTGATGCCACGTCCTCCCCATGTTACTGACATGGGTAAGGGACCTTGGGAAAAGGTTGCTTTGGATATTATGGGGCCTTTTGTTATGTTGGGCTCAGAAACTATGTTCACATTAGTGTTTATTGATTTGTTTTCACTTGGCCAGAAGTAGTGTTTGTGAAATATGTTGAGACCAAGAATGATGTTGATTTTTTGGAGGAGGATTTTGTTAGTGAAGGTGTCCAAATGGAAGTTGTACAGATAATGGGGTTCAGTTGGTGTCTAAGGAGAAGTCGTTTTTGCGAAAGCTATATGTCACACAAGGACGTATGTTTAGCATCCTCAGGAAAATATTGAGGTGGAGAGCTGCAACTAAAGGGCAGATTTACAAGCCCCTTGCGACACTTTTACGCGGCTGTTGCGACACTTTTGTGATGCAGCTGCGTCGTAAACAATGCGCCACGTTGCGACACATTTACAACATGATGCATCTAGGGAGATGCGTTAGGTGGTAAAGCCTTACGTCACATTATACCTGCGTCAGGTATAATGTATGTAGGGTGGGTGTTCCGATTCAAGAAAGATTTCACTGAGTCACTTCTACGACGCTGCTGTGTCAAAACCTTAAGCCTGCTTGAAGCAGGCGTAAGGAGTGACTCACAACACAATAGGAATAGGCATTGCTAAGCATTGCTGGAGTTGTGTTGCGCTTGCGACGCGACTCCAGCAATGCATTACCTTTACAACAACAGATGCGTGATGCATCTATGTATAGCTGGTCCTGTAATTGGAAGAAGTTCCCTTTAAGTGCAAGGTTTGCACGCTCCATGATGAAACTCACTGGAGTGGTCCAACGAGGGGCTGCCCAATGATGAACCATGCCACCTCCTGGGGTCTGTGAGGGCCCTTTCTCCTAAGGGAGAAACCCCCACTTCTCTTCTGTAGATACCTGGAACCCTCACTTTCCTCTGTAATCCACCCCTTTTTGGAACTGCATACTCTTGTTTCTACCAGCATTTAAAAGTGCAATTTTCAAGAGCTGCAATGTAACCCTATGGGAAGAAAAACATGTTAGTGTGTTCTTTTATAGCGCATGACTCACCCAGGGGCATCTCAGCGCTTTACCAAAGGAAATCCAGGGGCAGAAACAGAACATGTTATACCATGGCCAACATAAGCGGCATACCAGTTCTTTGCAGCGACTTACAGGATCAATCTCCTGGATTAAAGGTGAGTAAGGGACAAAGTCCAAGGCAGCACCAGCAGGTGACCTCCAGCGGCACTATGGCAGCCTGGTGCAGTGGTGCAAACAGCGTCGGGTGCCCAATGTAATCCAATCAGGAACGATCAGGTCAAAAGGAGGATGCAGAAAGGGGCAAAGAGGTAAGTCTGGTGAAACCAATGAGTGGCTTTGGGTCTTGCGATGTTGGGAAACGGGGGGACACCTCTGGTCCTCTTCTCGGGCTGGGTGTCCAGGTGCAGAAGGTCTTTGGGGTGTGTTGTTTCTTCGTCTTGCAACATTTGTGGTTGACGGCCCTGCACACAGAGGCTGCTGGCGGCGTCAAAACATTCATGAGAAGTCAATGCCCTTGAGGACTTTGGGACCACACTGACACTGTTGTCCCACTTCAACATAGGCTGGAGGCTCAGTTCAGTGGTGCTTGGCAGCGTTGGGTTTTAGTGGTTCTGGAGTCCTTGTGGTTTTTCTTTGGGTGTCTGCCGGTTACAAGGGACAATTCCACTGTCCCACAGGTCTTGGTTCCTGGGTGAAGTGCTGGAAGGCCTAACTAGGCTTTGGATACTCCACAGCTGCAGGACAGCTTGTCATTTGGTGCAGTTGTTGAAATCAGCAGGCAGGCTGTCAGGTTAGGACCAGGTGAGTTGCTGGATCTTCAATTCTTGCTCTTTGAGACTCTTCATGTCCGTTTTCTTCGTTCAGGTCAGCAGGATCTGATTTTCTGGTGCCAGGGGCTCCCCTAAATGCTGAATTTAGGGTCGATAGGGGAGTGCAGGGTCATAGCCAATGGGCTACTGACTACTGAGGTCACTACGCTATCTATATGACCACTTCCTGTGGGAAGTGGGCATAACCCTGTGCCAGAATCCCTAAGTTTGCCATCATCAAGATGGCCAAGTCTGAAAAGTTGTGTCCACTTTAGTTAAGGCCACCTTAGGGGTGGTACTAGCCTAGGGGTGACCACGCGTCCCTGACCAGCCAATTTTCTCGCCTGTCCAGGTGCCAAGGGGCTCTGGACATAGGGGGTTGGCTTCTATTCCTATGAGGGGAGCCAGACTCCCCTTTTCAAAGGTGGCAGCTTCTTTGAAGCTCGCCTCTTATAATGCTAATCAGCAGGGGAATAGAACACCCTCTGCCCATGCAGGCTTTGTTTCTGTCCTCCTAAGAGCACCTGCCCTCACCCTGAGAGGTCAGAAACTTGTCTCAGGTGGCAGGCTGGCAGAGACCAGTCAGCCAACGCACCAGGACCTGGTAGGTCTTATGAGAGCACCTTTAAGATGCCCTCTGTGTATATGTATTTACAAGTCCACTACTGGAATCTGGGTGGGTTTGTCAATGCAACATTTACATATCAAACATCCCTTTTTCAGTGAAGCCATCATGTTGCTGGGGAATCCATTTTTACTAGTGTCCAGCACAGGTTTTAAAATGGCTTCTCTGTTCGATTGTACTGACAGTTATGGAACTGACTAGCACAGGGGCATATTTGCTCATGCAGGTAGGCCCTCACATGTAATATAAGGCACCCTGCCTCAGGGCTGTAAGGCCTGCTGTAGGGGCGATGTACAAATATGAAATGTAATGTTAGGGGGCAAGGCACACAAGGATGTGTGTCATGTTGTTTTTTCACTTTTGTTTGCACCAAAACACAAACCTGCAGTGGTATTCTTGCATGAGCTTGGTGAGGGGTCCCTTAGGGTGGCACAATTCGTGCTGCAGCACTTGGGGACCCTCTTTTGCACCTCGGGCCCTCGTTACCAGAAGTACCATTTACTAAGGGCATATAGAGAGTGGTAAATGTATTACATTTGTACAGTTTCTGGGAAATGGATTTGGCACTGGGGACCTTGCTAGCAGGAACCCAGTGCACTTCCAGTCAAAATCACACAAATGACCAAGTAAAAAGTGAGGATGATCATGTAAAAAAAGGGACAATTTCCTACATTAGATAATTGTCTTTTGACTAGGTTTATGCTCTAAATGCTATACGAATTCCACATACATACATTCACACATAGACCTAAGATGGTTCTTTCAAACTAACCCTTCCCCTCTGCATAAAACTAGACCATATATTTTGACATCAGGCACTTCAGACACACTTACTTACATACCAAGTGCATACTTTGGGAAGGGGTCAGATATACTATTTTACCGCAAATTCAAAGTATTAGAAAGTCCATATACTTGTTTATGGGAGTGAGATTAACTATTACAACTCCAGAACTACAAACACTGAGAAAAGCAAATAAACATTAACAGTGTCAGATTTACCATTCCAATTCCAGCACCACTTATAATAGGGAAAGTACTTATATTGGTGGTTTCAGATATACTATTCTAACCTCAGGCTTCCAAACATTGGTGAAGTGCATATACTGAAAGAGGACAGATTTCTAACCCAAAGAGACTGAAAACGTGAATAGATTGGTGTTGGTCAGATTAACTATTCTAGTTGTCAATCACAGTTACCTTGTAGAAGGAGCTTATACTGGGAGAGTTCTGACCTAATATTCTAATTCTAGTCCCATACACATTGGGAAATGTGCATATTTTTAGGGGGGAAGGGGGACTTTAGATTTACAGGCAAACAACCTTTGAGAGAGTGAATATATCGGGGGCAAGAGTTAAATTAATCAAACACAAACAATAAAGAAAGAATGGTTTTGTTTGGGAGCGAGTTTACATTTCATATCCCACCTGTAAATAATTTTGAAAAGATCTAATTAAAAGTGTGTTAAATACATATACATAGATAGATTTTCTTCAAGTATATCTATTTTAAATACTTTAATATAAATGACAGTTACAGAAATTATGTTCATGTTTTATGAATATTAAATTGATTTCAATAAAAAGTTGAGCCACTATCTTAAATAATTACATTGAAATAAAATGAAAACAAACACTTAGAACTAATAAAGGGTTAATATAAAAATGCAATAAATAATTGATAAAGATTCATTTAAACATTGCATCCCAATATTTTACTAAAATTAGAAACCTTTACATTTGAAAATCTAAAATGTAAAAGGGGTGTTGGGACAACCCCGCTAACTACAGGCCCATCAGCCTAATTGACTCTTCCCAAAAGGTGGTAGGGAAGGTGATTTTGGGGAGGGTCCTTCAGTGGGCAGATGAGCACAAAATACTGTCGGACTTCCAGGCGGGTTTCCACTCAGGTACGGGGACGATAGAACAAGCATTCAGGCTGATGCTCCTGTACTGGAAGGTGGTGGTGCTAGGCAAGGGAAGTCTCTATTTGGCCTTTATTGACCTGAAGACTGCCTTTGACCTAGTACCGAGGGAGGAGTTATGGAGGCTTTGCAGGGGCTGGGACTGCCCGCTTACATCCTGTCGCTTCTGATTAAACTTCATTCAGACAACTATGCACAGGTGCGGTGGGGCAAGAACAGGGAGAAAACCAACAGAATCCCAGTGCGTAGGGGTGTCCGCCAGGGATGTGTGCTGGCTCCCACACTATTCTCATTGTATGTGAATGGTGTGGTTGAGCACCTGCTTAAAGAACCTGCAGATGCTCCGTCCCTGGCGGGCACCAGGATCCCCACCCTGCTCTTTGCTGACGATACCCTGCTCATTGCAAAGACACCTCAGGGTCTCCAAAAGCTCCTCACCCGCTTCCAGGAGTTCTGCTCCCTTAGGGGCCTGATTATTAATGTAGATAAGACCAAATTCCTGACTATGAATCCCCCCAAAAAGTTAGGGCCCCCTCCGGTTTTAAATGCCGTTCGCCTGGAGAGGGTCCGTGAGTTTGATTATTTAGGGATTCGCCTCAGTAACTCCATGAGCTGGACCCCACATATCCAAAAGATGTTGCTCAACCACAAAAGGGTGACTGGAGCCCTACTCAGGGAACATCGTTCTTCCCCCAAACATTGTATCTCCCTAGCTATTGATATTTATAAAGCAAGAGGGGTTGCTGCGGCTTTGTACGGGGCGGAGTTGTGGGGTTCCACAAACCTGGAGTCATTAGCCAAGGCAGAAAGTAAATTCCTGAAAGAACTCTTGGCACTCCCATCGAGCACACCGACTGTCCCAGTGCTTCTTGATTTGGGCTGTAAATCAATCGCGGACCAAGCGGGTTTACGGCCTCTGCTCTTGTGGGCCCGCCTGTGGAGGGTCCCGGAGCTAGCCTCCTATGCAGCAGGTCTGTCCGAGGTAATTGCTATGGAGGGATGGCATCGAATTAAATGGCTAAGGGACATCAAGAGCCTATTGGTGGAGCTGGGTTTGGAAGATTCCTGGGTTACTCGCTCTGCTCCCTGAAGCCACCCTGAAGAAGCTGTATTGGGACTGGATAGCCACCAAACTCATTCGCAATCCACGCCACTGCAATTCGACCGCAGCATTCCTGAGAATTAAAGACGTGGTTGCTTATGAGCCTTATTTGGACCTAATCTCCATTCCCCTGGACAGGGCTCTCTACTTCAAACTCAGAGTGGGCACGTTGCCTTTGGCCAACTTGGTGTCCAGGTGGAGATCTTCATCTTCCCAGTCCTCACCTTTTTGTGCCATGTGCTCGACACGGGTGGAGACGGTGGCACATTTTTTCTTCGAATGTCCTGACTATTGTGTCCCAAGGAGGCGTTGGCTAACACCATTGTGCAGGCTCTTAGGCACACGTCAGCATCTGGTGGCCCTTCGCATTTTATTGATTGACACATTCCCCTACATTGTTTGCGGTGTTTCAAAGTTTTTAAAATGGGCTTGGGTGATCCGAGCTAAAAGGCTTTCTATTTCAATTTAATTCTCATTTTAACTATTTATTGTATTTTATCCGACTATTTTAGTAATCATAAATGTATGTTACCATAAGCCTTGAAAATGTATTTTTGTATGTATCGCTTTTAAGATATTTATGTATTGAAATAAAGCTTTTACAACAACAAAATGTAAAAAGCATTAACAGTACCAGTCCCTTAAATAAATCAACATTGATATCACTAATAAAATTAAAGTACACAACCAGTACCCCACAAAAAAGTAAGAACCCCCTTTATTAAAAATGATTGGATTCAATAAACCCTCATTTCTATTGTGTTTTTCAAAATTGCAATAGATAATCAAACTAATAGCTATTTATACAAACTATCTTAAAAGTACACTTGTTAGATAAAAATATAATAAAAATAAAATGCTACCCAGCCATCTCCCCAAAAATCCCATAACGGAAAAAACATATTATAAAATGTTTTATGTGCAAAGTAAATAATTAATTAATTATATATATATATATATATATATATATATATATATATATATATATATATATATATATATATATATATATATATATGGGGGCTGAACTTTGACCCTCCAATCTGGGAGAGCACAGGAGATTCTTAAGGCGTGGGCGGAGACACAACCGGACTCACAGCGGCATCTGACGAAGGCTACAACGCCGAAATGCATCGTGCCCATGCTGTCATTAATTAAAGCTTTCTCTGCTATCCCCTGTTGTGGCCTCTCACCTTCTGTAACCGGAGTGGTGTTAATTGGATTTTTCACACGACTGCCAGTGGCGTGACAGAGGCCCGGCTCCTTCAAAGAGGCAGGAGACTCTGGCACCAGCTGTTCCAGCTTTTGTAGTTATCCAAGGAATTGGACTTTCTCCTGTCCACCCAAGTTACCGACGACGCCAGGGATACTGCTAGCAGCAGCTCGTGACTTCACGAGGAGCCGTTTGCACACCGGCATTCGACTCACAGCCCGGCTGAATCGCTGACGCAGGTTGGGAGCAAGGGGACCCAGAGAGGCTGAACTTCATCACTGCTGTCTGGCTTGTCTTTCTCCATACAAACGCGCCTTTTCCCATTAACTTTGTTCACTGCACCCACAGCCCGAAAAACACTGCATTTTGGGAACTGGAGTCTTACTTGGGTAGCAGTGGCAGTGCGACCATGTGACTGGGGGCTGAACTTTGACCCTCCAATCTGGGAGAGCACAGGAGATTCTTAAGGCGTGGGCGGAGACACAACCGGACTCACAGCGGCATCTGACGAAGGCTACAACGCCGAAATGCATCGTGCCCATGCTGTCATTAATTAAAGCTTTCTCTGCTATCCCCTGTTGTGGCCTCTCACCTTCTGTAACCGGAGTGGTGTTAATTGGATATATATATATGTATATTACCTACTGGCGGTCGCCAGTAGGTATATATAGTTAGGATTTTTTCTCTATGGGTTTTTTGAAAATTCTATGTCTAATAACTTTGGCGTTTGTGGACGGAATTGGCTGAAATTTTCAGGAAAATGGCACATTTTGTTTCTGAGCAGCCCTTGAAAATTTGGGGGGGGTTCGTCCAGTGGGGGCCGAGAAAAAAGGGGGGTCCCAAAACGTGTTTTTAACATTGAGTTTTCCATAGGGCGGTTGGCCTCACTTTTAGCCCGAACGGCTGAATGGATTTGCACGAAACTTGGCAAAATTGTAGGGACTGGTAGCCCGATGTGCCTTTTGTAGGTCTCAATATATGTGCTCCAGTGGATTTTGAGAAATTAACGTTTAAAAAAAGATATATATCTGTAACAGCGGACCGGGCAGCGGCCCAGGACGCGTACTTTTCGCGCAACGGAGCTTTGTGAAGCGAAGCTGATTGGTTCTCTGGCGTCTGTCAACACTCCAAACAGTCCGTAGCGGCCGCCATCTTGTCTCTCGGTAGGATCGAGAGACAAGAGGAGGCCAAAGCGAAGGGGCAAATGACCATAAGGGGGAATAGTAGATCCTCGCTGACCCCCTAGGTTTGATGTGGAGGTTTTAAAAGGGCCCCGCGGGGCAAAAAAAAAAAATAATAATAATAATCGAACGGCTGAATGGATTTGCACGAAACTTGGTAAAATATTAGGGACTGGTAGCCCGATGTGCCTTTGCTAGGTCTCAATATATGTGCTCCAGTGGATTTTGAGAAATTAACGTTCAAAAAAAGATATATATCTGTAACAGCGCTCCGCTTCGCGTACTTTTCGCGTTACGGAGCTTTGCGAAGCTGATTGGTTCTCCGGCGTCTGTCAACATTCCAAACAGTCCGTAGCGGCCGCCATCTTGTCTCTCGGTAGGATTGAGAGACAAGAGGAGGTCAAAGCGAAGGGGGAAATGACCATAAGGGGGCATAGTAGATCCTTCCTGACCTCTTAGGTTTGATGTACCATTTTGCCAAGTTTGGTGTAATTCCGTTCAGCCATTCAGGCTGTAGACGTATGTAAATGTCCTATGGAAAATTGCATGGGGAAAACACATTTGAAAGTGTTGAAATTTAGAACCAATTAAAATGTTACTTTGGTTTTGTATTTGTGTGTGATGAAAGTTAATTGGTTATGTATATATGTCAAATGAGAGGAAACCACAGCCATTTTGTGATACTACTGTCTGAGGTACATTTGTGAGGAATTTTTGGTGGTGAATTTCTGGTGTTTGATTTACACAGTACTAACACTTTTCCTACTTTTAAAAAGGTGAGTTGTTAATTTGTAAGGGGAACTATGTTGTACACTTGAAGATAATTTGAAAAATGTTTTCTGTTATTTATTTGCAGTCCTTCTGTTATACTAAATACTTGATAAAGTTAGTTTTATATTATGTATTACTAAAAACGATAAATGAAAGTGATTATTTTTTTCTGCAATTTACAGCAAGCAATTTCAAAATAAAATGGCTCACAATGAAGAGACCGTGGCAATTTCTTTTGAATTGTCCACTACATTGATTGAAATTGAGAGCACCAATAATGAAATATTGTCACAAGGAGGACATGACTTGTATGATTCCATTAGATTGATTGAAATGGACAGCACCAAGAATGAAATATTGTCACAAGGAGATGACTTGAATGATTCCACTACGTTGATTGAAATTGAGAGCAGCAATAATGAAATATTGTCACAAGGAGGAGATGACTTGTATGATTCCATTAGATTGATTGAAATGGACAGCACCAATAATGAAATATTGTCACAAGGAGGAGATGACTTGAATGATTCCACTACATTGATTGAAATTGAGAGCACCAATAATGAAATATTGTCACGAGGAGATGACTTGAATGATTCCACTACATTGATTGAAATTGACAGCACCAATAATGAAATATTGTCAGAAGGAGGAGATGACTTGAATGATTTTTTTGATCAATCTCTTGATGGCGAATTTATCGAGTGTTTGGAGACCATAGAGTTACAAGAATCATTATTGGAGACTTTTCATGAGGACATTGCTGATGAGGACATGTTACTAGTTCTTTCAAATTTAGAAAATTCTGAAGAATAAATTTATATTTAGAAATCAAAAATTGTTTGAGACATTATTCATTTTTATTTTTAATTTATGAGGTTGTAGCGAAGTGATTGTAGTATAAAATGAGACTTATAGTATAGAGTGCAACATTTTTATGTTACATGGTAAGTTTACTCATATTTACTTCCCTTCTGCCACTATATTATCTCCAATGTGTATTTGACATCTCTTCTTCATCTCCGGCCTCCTTTCTCTCACTGTGTGTCTCCGATGCATCTTATCGCTGCTATTTTGTGTAATTACAGAAGAGAGTAAAATAAAATAGTTCGGAACGTGAAAAGGGGGCAAAGTAGAGTACTCCTCACCCCCTAGGCCTTTTTAGGCGGTCCCAAAAGGATCAGTTTCTGCTTTCCTGAGAGATTATGGTATGAGTTCCATATACCACAATAACTTGCATTACAACATGCAAGATATCTATCTCCTATTACCAACTTTTGGAGATATTCGCGCTAAGCGCGAATATCTCCAAAAAGTAACACCTGCCCTGAGCAGTTCTTAGCCATGTTATCCAATGGGAGGTGGATAACATGGCTAAGAGCATTAGCTCGGTAATGTATGAATATCGCTGAGTTTTTAGCGATATTCATGCATTGCGGCCGTTTATTATCGCATTTGTGATAAACCTTGATAATAGCAAGGTTTATCTTCGATAATTTCTGATGATGCTTAGCGGTAAAAAATTCGTTGGTAAGCATCGTTAGCGATAAATATCGCTTAACTTTGGTAATATGCCCCAACGTCTGTTAACGTTCGATTCGAAGGAAATGAGGAAGTGTTGAAAAACATTGTCTGCGCCATCTTGCCTTTTTTGAAATGCCACACTTTTGTCGTGCACGGCAGCCATTTTAGATGTCTTGACCAGACCCACTCTCTGCACGCTGTCGATTCGTAGCATGGCTCCTCACCCTCGCAAGCATCTTCCCCAGGCACTGGTCACCCCCGCTCTCTGTCTTATGCATGGGCAATAAACCTCCCCCCATCTGCGCTGCTCTTCCCTGAGAATCACACTGTGCCCGCCCGACACCTCCCTTTCGCCCTATTCACTACCGCACCCTCTGACACTCCTCTTCCTCTGTGTCCGATTGTCCAGGCTATCAGCTAGCCCTGCAGATGTAGTTTATGGCCCCAGCTGTAAAGAATCACCCCTCTTCAAAGGAGTTATAGTAGATCAAGGCCCACACCCGATGAGATCCGTCACACCACACGTGTTCCTACTATCTGAAAACTATCCTGTATTGTGATTGGGGAGGGGACCGAGCCTGAAGCGGAAGATTCCAGGAATCACTCTTTGTACATCAAAGTTTTTACAATTATGTGTCACATTAAAAATATATAGCACTCCAACAAAGTAGTAGGAATATAAAACTTTAATAACATATAAATATATACAACAAAACAAAAACAGTAAAAACATTTAAACAACGAAGAGACCGTGGCAATTTCTTTTGAATTATCCAATAGATTTATTGAAATTGACAGCACCAATAATGAAATATTCTTGTCAGTAGCGGTCTGTTGTGCGAATAGTTCCAAGGCAGCAGAACGCGCTGAAATCTAGATGGCACGAAAGTGATGTCTAGCAAGTTGCCGCCCAGCAAATAACGGCGTGGGGCGCCGCGGGGGTGAGTGAGTCCAGTAGGCACCACAGCTATTCTTACCGGCATTGCAGAATTACTGCTGGGGACAATGCCTGTGCTGTAGCAGGGTCACAGCAGAAACAAAAAGGATTCTGTTGAAGATGTTGTTGGTTTTCAATTTGAAAACAGTTCTGGTGTCAACTGCTATGTTATTGTAGTGGTTAATGTTTTGTTTTCTCTAGAAAATGTAAAAGAGGGGGAGGCAGTCCAAAGTTCCGTTAAAAGGGCAAAGGAAAAGATCGGTGGTTTGAACTATCAGTCAAAAAGGGGAGGGGGTGCAACAATTTTTCCTACCGGGTCACACTGTGCTTTCACCGGAAGTGAGGTCTGCAGGATTCTAGTAATTCAAGTGAGGCTGGCGCCGACGTCCCGCGGATACAGTTTCGTCACTCCACGGGTGATCATGGCAGTCATTCCCCATCGGCGGTCGGAGACTCCCGCGGCTCCTCTAGAATCTTCAAGGTCGTGGAGGACTACGGTGGTGGAGTCAACCAGTGACCGGGCCATTTCTTTATGCTGGGCCCGCTCTTGCCAGGTCGACCGCCATTTTGAGAGTTCGGTAGCTACTGGCGATCGCGGGGTCAAATGAGCGGACGGGCTCCACCCTGCCGGGCGAGACGTTGCAGCATGGCCACAGTGGAAGAACCCTTTTCCGGGCGCCTGGAGCGCTGAGGGTGCAGCTGGGAAGCCTCCACCTGGGGAGGCGGGAGAGGCCTGTTCGCACCGTCTCTCCCTCCCAGTGCACCCCACGGCGTCTCGCTTGAGATTTGTTATGGCCGGACCAGGCGATGAGGACGAGGGGGGGGGGGGTCGGAGGCATGTGCAAGACATCCCCCCCCAGGGTTGTTGCAGCAATTATACAAGAAAGAAGAAGTGTCCCGTCCGTCTTCGGGCCGGGCTTCCGGTAGATGTCGGCCGGACGCCCCTGGCTCTGGCCCCATGAACGGGTTTCTTGGTTTATTGGCTGCAGCCGGATCCCGTCGGCCTCGGCCCCCCGACCGTTGGTGGCCGGACCGGAAGAGCATGTGGCGGGACTACCTGCAACTCTCAAGGGCCACCGCGGCCGGACTGGGAGAGAGAGGGGAGGGTCGAGGAGACATTCCCCCCCCCCTGCAACTGTTCAGCGTTGTAAAGGCAATCCCCTGGCCGGGTCCCGCTGGTCTCGGCCTCTCCTCCGGCTACACCCTACGTTAGGATCTCCTGGCCGAGGCGTGGCAGCAGGACCTGCCTTATATGGGCTGCTCCCGGCTGGGCATAGCCGGAACCCTGCCCCACCTTGGAAGTTTCCAGAGTGGGGGCGGATGTTCTACTGACTTGCATTTTCCCTAGTCTATCGATTTTTTTGGCGTGGCAGGCGGTGGGACAGCGAGGGGTGATTTGGTTTCTCTTACTGTTTTTCTGGTCTCTCACCACTGGCATATTTCTAACGTTTTCTTGTTTCTAGGACATTAATAGGTTTTATCATTACGTTATGTTATCGTTTCTTTGTTCGTTGTTTAATAAAAGTTCATGTTCATCAGTGGCCTACTGATTTTCGATTTCCTATTCTTTTCTTTCCAGGTTGTTTCATGCTAAAGTTTCTGTTAACAGGATACAGTGATCACTTCGTTATTATTGCATATGTCCTTTTCACTAGGGGTGCTCTCTGGTCGGGCCAGATGACGTATGTCTAGTAAATGGTCCGGGTGAAACAGGTGCATCAATCAGTGGGGAGTAGATAGGCATGACAGATTACAACGGGGGAGAAAGGTCCGCATTACGTACCCTTTCACTACTTGCAAAGATTTTCCTACGTTTATTTGCAAACAGGGAATACCTCCAAAAAGAACTAATTCCCAAACAGTCAATGTTCGGACAATCAATCAATCAATGAGGAATGAAATAGGTATGACGTGTTAAAGGCTTGCGTTACCTACCCTTCACTATCTGCAAAGGGAGAGAGAATATTCCTATTCTTCCTCGTTTGCAGGCAGAGAAGATCCTTAAGAGAACCAACTTCGAACAATTCAATGCTCGATTCAAACAATCAACAAGGGGTACTGTGAACACAAATGAACGCCGCTTATGTACATACGCATTGCTATTTTCAACAGGTTGTTCCTAATGTTTCTATTTTAGCGAGGTCAAAAAGAGATCCCATTAGTGGCCTACTGATTTTGCTCGATTCCTTTTGTTTTTTTACACGGTTTTTCGCTATCTGCAAAGACTAAACAGAGTATTTTGACTCTGTGCTTGTTTGTAAATAGAGAATGAACCAAAGAGAACAATCAATCAAATGGAGAGAGAAGCAGGCACGACGGATTACAAAGGGGGCAAAGGGCTGCGTTAACTACCCTTCACTATCTGCAAAGAGAGAGTACTCCTAATAGAAATGAGGGGTGGGGGGCAGCATTCAAAGCAGATCAGTGTGCATAAACACGAAAATGTTTTTACTTACCACGTACTTGACATTCGACAGCTTATGATATTTGCTATTAAAAAACCATTGAAATTCACTGAAAAAAACATAGGTTATAGACCATATATAGTTAGGAATTAGCATTTACAAAACCTTGAAAATTCACTGAAAAAACCATAGGTTATAGACCATATATAGTTAGGAATTAGCATTTAAAAAACCTTATTTTACTCACACAAAACCATTGAAATTCCATATATAGTTAGTTGCACTAACTATATATCGCGCACCCGCAATCCACTGCTGATGATGTCACATATTACATCATTCATGACATGGTCAGTGACATCACTGATGACATCACTGATGACATCTCAAATGACATCACTGATGACATCTCACTTGACATCAATGATCACATCACTGATGATATCATTCATGTGATAATACAATGCATCTCCTCACACTGTAATATAACCTCCGTTACACCCAGTGTTAAATAGAGAGTATCATTTTTGAAACCATTGACACACCAATACTAGTTACTACATACGCACTCACTGATTCCTATGTCTACACACACATTCACTCATACAATCATTCATACATACAATCACTCATCTTTACAACACTATCATATGCACTCATACACCTATACAGACACTCACACTCTGCCACTCATCCATGGAGTTACTCACACACCTAGTCAGTCCTGAAAAGAATCAATCACACTTCCATTTTCTCATCTATACAGTTAAACACAGAACACCTTACATTTTTGAAACATATACTAACACATAGTTACTCTCTTATAGAATCACTGATACAAGTACACATTGATCTGCACAGAGTCACACACCTCCCAGCCAGCCATACACACACTCAGTCTCCCATACAAATACTTGTGCAACCAATCAATAACCCATATAGCTACTTATATAGCTACTGATCAACACATGCAGCAGCTTGCACAACAACAGACATACTGATGCACACTTTCAGACAGTTTAGTCACTAACCCGTGCATTCAGTAAGACGCATTTAATCACTCACTCATACAGTCAATCACGCACCTACTAAAACCTTCATTCAGACACTTATACATCCACTCATTCTTCAATATGTAAAACATATTTAAACTTTACAGAAACACATAATCACTGGATGTTGTCATCAGTGATGTCATCAGTGATGTCACTGACCATGTCATGAATGATGTAATATGTGACATCATCAGCAGTGGATTGCGGGTGCGCGATATATAGTTAGTGCAACTAACTATATATGGAATTTCAATGGTTTTGTGTGAGTAAAATAAGGTTTTTTAAATGCTAATTCCTAACTATATATGGTCTATAACCTATGGTTTTTTCAGTGAATATATATATATATATATGATGAAATAACACTTTTTTTTAATTAAGCATTACCCACCCAATCCCCCAATAGACCCCACAATCTAAAACAAATAAAAATGTAAGCTAATTAAAATATATACGTCCACGTACTCACTCTTTAAAATACCTGCTTACTCTTGAGAAGTGCTGGTACTCTCCTGTTAAGGTGTTGTGGATACAGGTACTCTCCCTGTCAAATTAAAGAAGGGCAGGTACTCAATGCCAGACAGTACCTGCCTATTTAAAGCAATGAATGCCACAATATTTTAGTATTTGATATTTTTATCATCAATATTACTTATAAAGTTTAGAAAAAACAATATTCTTCCTGTATTATAATATTTTGGCACTGACAATATTTTGGCCACGATATTATGGTCAAACTATATTTTAGAATCTATAGATGGGTACAGCAACATCATCCACTGGTTACAATGCAGCAGTTCATATTGTTAAAGAAAACCATGAGAAATGGAGTACGTTAAGGCTTGGACTCTTCATTAAGTCTCCTTTTTTGATTTGGATGAACACACGGTAAAGTGCCAGTGCATGTGAAGTGCAGATAAAAAGAAGAAATCCATCATGGCATAGTCCCTCCATTTTGACTGTGCGACCACTTTAAATCGTTGTTCCACAGAAGTAATGCATTTTGCCAAGCATGTTAATACTTGGGATACCAACCTTGCAAACAGAACAGCAAGGTGTGATGGCATGTTCTTACTCCTTTAGCATTAAAGAGACTGCGTAAAAGCTTCCTGTGCACTGGTAGCAAAATGGAGCATATGCATAGTATGTTCACGATGAAGTCGGTTTTGGGGTCCATGGTGGCATTGCGTCATTCGATGATAACAGGCAGTCTTAGCGCTAAAAATCTAGGGGGCAGATTTACAAGCCCAACTGCACCACTTTTGATTCACTTTTCCCATGTTAAAAGTGAAGGGGGTTGTAAATCTGCCCCTAGATTTCTAAAAGCCTTTGATGGTTTTGGAGAGATAGCTCTGTGGCATTGGCTATGTGCATGTATCAAATTGGCACACAGCCACGAGTGTCTGCGAATGTGGAAGCGTTCTTGTCTTGCGCCCAAGATAATTGTCTTGCATGTTTGTTCACTGAGAGTTTGAAGGTGTGATATGGTAAGTGTGCTTCTCACAGGTGTTGAGAGGCCAGCGCTCTCACTTCTCACCTTAGCCCAGCAGTTTGTTTGACTGTTGTCCCGAATCTCCTTCCAGATTGATGTTTTTAGAGTATTCCGATGGCCCATTCGTACAGACGACAATTACTTGAGAAGATGGAACGTAAATTCTAATCAGACTTGTGCAGGTGACGTAGGTAGGATAACAGGGGCAGGGCAATGTTCATAAACAGACGCAGTTTTCCCGGCGGTGGCTAGGCCTCTGATCCCTGTGAGAAGCGTTGGGATCTGTTTTCCTTTAATTGCTGTCAGTGTTGGTTTCTAAGTTGGCTGTAAGGAATTAGCTATGTAATTTTTGTAAGGCGGCATCACAAGGCAAGGCAAGGTTTTGGAGCGATTAGATGGAGCCTGGGAGAGTGGAGATCTTGTAGCCAAACCCAAAGGTATTTGTATCTGGGACACCTTTCTACTGTACTGCTTCCCAGGTACCATTTGCCCTCCTTTTTTCAGCCATTCCTGAAGATGACTATTTTAGTTTTGTCTAAGTTGACTGTCATCTCGCTTGCTGCGCAATAACGAGCCAGAGTGGTAAGCAAGTTTTGCAGACCAATGGGGGCGAAATTCGTAAGAACAATATAATCCGAATATTGAAGTGATGTCAGTGGGTTGTGTCCCAAATTTGGGTGTGTGTGACTGCGCCTCATCCAGAACTCTGATCAGGTCTGAGAGAAACAGATTGAATAGTGTTGGAGCAAGGACACAACCTTGTTTTGAGCCTTGTCTTGTACTGTTTTCTCCAGGGCTGCATTGGAAGGATGCAGCACTGCAGCAAACGGTATTGTTTTTTAAAAGAAAAACACGTAATGCTCCCCTCACCATAGGAGGATTCTCCCATGGTGGGGGGAGCAGTATAATGATTTTTCTGTTCCTTACAACGTGGCAATAAGGAACAGTAAACAAAATGCTACATGTCCGCCCATCCAAATTATGTGGGCATGTAGCCATTTCTTACTCCTCAGGGCGGTTGGTGAAGTTTGGCCACGGCAAAGGCAGAGTAGTTTCCACCGTGGCCAAACTGAAGACCTGCTCACATTTAAATCAGGCGGGCAGACCATCAAATTGGCAGTATGTATAATCTGTCGCCATTGTGAAGGAGTAAGCATGCCATCAATATATAAATCGGCCCTAAATCGCTTTGCACATTTTGCAGTGTCCTATGTTATACTGTGTGTAATACAGTTTTGAAATAATGGCTTGCATATTCGCAGTGCTTTCAATCGCAGGCAGAGACATTGTAGCCTTATAAATACACACCAGTATTCGCCATTGTGCCAACCAGAAATTAATTCAGTTTTTTTTTAGCTAAGCATACACACACATACATCTGCAGTCACTGTATTAACCACTGGGCTGAGAGGAAATCAGGCAACAGTATCCTTGCACTCACGCTGACGCAGTAGGGCAGTGGATTTACATGTAGTATGGTGGATGTGATGAAAACAATAGGTTATAATGGAACATGTTGAGGCCTCGTAATGAGCGCATGTCCACTTCTTAACTTGCATTTACTTTTTATTTTAAGACCAACAAAATTAGTGTCAGATTTTTTGGGACCTTTTAAGTCATGTCTTTAAAGGCCCCCTGCACGCACGTCACACACTGACAGGCCATACACTGGTTCACACTACTGTGCTGCTGGCCTCACCTATCCTAATCACGCATGACTGCCCGGGTGGGAAGAGCCAGCAGAGTGCTGTGACATGCTGGGCACCACCAGATACAGACTGACCTGTGCCAGGCTGAGAAGCGAACAGAAACCTGCTGCAACTCTCTTATATATCCATGGACTGGAAACAAGCATCCTAGGACCGGTTTTGGGCTTTCAGCCCTCATCAGCCAGGATACCTTGATTCCAGTGGCATGGAGAGCATGGGACCCACGTCTGGGCATACCCGTCCCACTCGGGGTGACAAAAGCAAAAAGAACAACTGATGGGCAGAATGCAGAACAATGTCATACATTTACCCCAGTACAGAGATCTGGGCCTAAATCCATCAGTTTTTTTTGCTCACTGTGCCATTCCAGTTTGGACCCAGCCATATGCAAATCAGCCTTGATTCTGTGCCCAATGGTAACGGTCCAGCCCGAACTGCCAGGCCAGGTCCTCCCTGGACTGGAAACAAGCATCCTAACACCGGTTTCGCGCTTTCAGCTCTCATCAGCCAGGATAGCTTGACTCCAGTGGCATGGAGAGCACGGGACACACGCCTGGGCATACCCGTCCCACTCAAGGTGACAAAAGCAAAAAGAACAACTGATGGACAGAATGCAAAACAATGTCATGCATATACCCCAGTACAGAGATCTGGCTCTAAATGCATCCTTTTTTTGTTCACCGATCCTGTCCATTCACCGCTCCTGTCCGTTCACTGCTCTTGTTGGTTCACCGCTCCTGCCC
The DNA here is from genome assembly GCF_964261635.1 of Lissotriton helveticus. Lineage (NCBI taxonomy): Eukaryota > Metazoa > Chordata > Amphibia > Caudata > Salamandridae > Lissotriton > Lissotriton helveticus. The sequence goes on along the minus strand of NC_136068.1, from coordinate 1,515,130,074 downwards.
GGTCACTGCTCCTGCTCATGCCTAATCACTGCTTCGGGCCTGTCACCTCTCCTGCCCCATCACTTCTTCTGCCCCTTCACTTCTCCTGCCCGTCACTTCTCCTGCCTGGTCACCACTCCTGCCCGGTCACCACTCCTGCCCGGTCACCACTTCTGCCCAGTCACCTCTCCTGCCCAGTCACCTCTCCTTTCCTGTGTCCTCTCCTGCCCCGTCACTTCTCCTTCCCCTGAACCATCACTTTACCTGCACCGTCACTTTTCCTGCCCCATCACCACTCCTGCCCATTCACTGCTCCTGACTGGTCAGCACTCCTGCCCGATCACCCCTCCTGCCCCATCACTTCTCCTGTCCCATCAGTTCTCCTGCCCCGTTCACTGCCCCTATCCATTCACTGCACCTGCCCAGTTACCGCTCCTGCTCATGCCTAATCGCTGCTCCTGTCCCGTCACTGATCCTGCCCCGTCACTTCTCCTGCCCTGCCACTTCTCCTGCCCCGTCACTTCTCCTGCACCATCCCTTCTCCTGCCCCGTCACCTCTCCTTTCCCGTCATCAATCCTGCCCCCTTACTTCTCCTGCCCTGTTACTTCTCCTGCCCGTTACTTCTCCTGCCCCGTCACTTCTCCTGCCAGTTACTTCTCCTGCCTGGTCACCTCTCCTGCCTCATCACCATTCCTTTCCTGTTACCTCTCCTGTCCCATCACTGCTCCTGCCCCGTCATCTCTCCGACCCTTTCACTTTTCCTGTCCCATCACATCTCCTGCCTGTCACTGCTTCTGTCCTGTCACTGCTCCTGCCCCATCACTTCTCCTGCCCAGTCACTTCTCCTGCCCAGTCACTTCTCAAACCCCTTCACTTCTCCTGCCCAATCACCTCTCCTGCCCCATAACTTCACCTTTCCTGTCGCCTCTTCTGCCCTGTCACTGCTCCTGTCCTCTCACTGCTCCTGCCCCGTCACTTTTTCCTGCCTGTTACTTCTCCTGCCTGGTCACCTCTCCTGCCCCATTACCTCTCTTTTCCTGTTGCCTCTCCTGTCTCGTCACTGCTCCTGCCCTGTAACCTCTCCTGCCATGTCATCTCTCTGACCCTTTCACTTTTCCTGCCCCATCACATCTCCTGCCTGTTACTTCTCTTGCCCGGTCATCTCTCCAGCCCAATCACCTCTCCTTTCCTGTCGTCTCTTCTGCTTGTCACTGCTCCTGTCCCTTCACTGCTCCTGCCCCGTCACTTCTCCTGCCCTGTCACTTCTCCTGCCCGTTACTTTCCTGCCGCCTCTTCTGCCCCATCACTGCTCCTGTCCCGTCACTGCTCCTGCCCCCTCACTTCTCCTGTCCTGTCACCTCTCCTTTCCTGTCACCTCTTCTGTCCCGTCACTGCTCCTGCCCCGTCACTTCTCCTGCCCCATCACTTCTCCTGCCCTGCCACTTCTTCCGCCCTGTCACTTCTCCTGCCCTACTTGATGAAAATCAAAAAGGTAGCTGAGCACAAGAAGTCAACGACACCAATTAGGTGTGTTTAGAAAGCCCTCACTCACCGACCTAGTCGGTGACATGCTTCATCATCGGGCCCCACTGGGTGTGACCGAATGTCACCCCAGTGTGCTACAACGCCAGATTTACTGCGGAGCGGGTAATGTGAAGATGTGAAGGCTAGGTGATAGATTTACGTGAATAGTGTGAGGTGGTGACTTAAAAATGGCTTGGGTGTATCAAAAATTCATTTAATGGTTGATCACCAAGGGCATATTAAAAAATGTGTTGGTAAACAAGGTCAACTAAATTGGATGGCCTGTTTCCAATAACATTACGTGAGCGGTCAACATGTTTCAGCCAATGTTGGTGTAATTAACCTGGCATTCGTCAGGACCTAGAGTGACTAAACCCCGGCGGTATGAGCGCGCTAAGGCCCACCCTACCAAGGGACGTGAAAGTAAAAAGATCTGTCGAAGTGCACTGAAAAGGTGGCTTCACCGATCAAAAAACGGGAGGCACAACCCTTCTAGTCTCAGAATCGGAGACTCAAAAATTAGATGCACTTGCAAGGAGAGAAAATATCACCCCATAGACTGCGGGAGGGGGGTGACGGCGTATTTGGCACATCGCCCACGACGCCAGGCACCCGTTTGAACCGTCGAGACGCGGTCGTGAGGGCTGGTCAGGTTCACAAACGGGTGCCTGGCGTCGTGGGCGATGTGCCAAATACGCCGTCACCCCCCTTCCGCAGTCTATGGGGTGATATTTTCTCTCCTTGCAAGTGCATCTAATTTTTGAGTCTCCGATTCTGAAACTAGAAGGGTTGTGCCTCCCGTTTTTTGATCGGTGAAGCCACCTTTTCAGTGCACTTCGACAGATCTTTTTACTTTCACGTCCCTTGGTAGGGTGGGCCTTAGCGCGCTCATACCGCCGGGGTTTAGTCACTCTAGGTCCTGACGAATGCCAGGTTAATCACACCAACATTGGCTGAAACATGTTGACCGCTCACGTAATGTTATTGGAAACAGGCCATCCAATTTAGTTGACCTTGTTTACCAACACATTTTTTAATATGTCCTTGGTGATCAACCATTAAATTAATTTTTGATACACCCAAGCCATTTTTAAGTCACCACCTCACACTATTCACGTAAATCTATCACCTAGCCTTCACATCTTCACATTACCCGCTCCGCAGTAAATCTGGCGTTGTAGCACACTGGGGTGACATTCGGTCACACCCAGTGGGGCCCGATGATGAAGCATGTCACCGACTAGGTCGGTGAGTGAGGGCTTTCTAAACACACCTAACTGGTGTCGTTGACTTCTTGTGCTCAGCTACCTCTTTGATTTTCATCAAGTAGCACTCTTTTGTTGTTATTTTTCTAGTCAAAGTGGGGAGTAAGAGTGCCCTGTCTACCCTACCTCTCTTTTTGTTGATTCTCACTTCTCCTGCCCTGTCACTTCTCCTGCCCCGTCACTTCTCCTGCCCCATCACCTCTCCTGCCCCATCACCTCTCCTGCCCCATCACCTCTCCTGCCCCATCACCTCTCCTTTCTTGTCGCCGCTTCTGCCCCGTTACTTCTCCTGCCCTGTCACTTCTCCTGCCCCGTCACTTCTCCTGCCCCATCACTTCTCCAGCCCCGTCACCTCTCCTGTCCCGTCACCGCTCCTGCCCCGTTACGTCTCCTGCCCCGTTACTTCTCCTGCCCTTTACTTCTCCTGCCTGGTCACCTCTCCTGCCCCATCACCTCTCCTTTCATGTCGCCTCTCCTGTCCCATCACTGCTCCTGCACCGTCACCTCTCCTGCCCTGTCATCTCTCCGAATCTCTCACTTTTCCTGCCCCATCACATCTCCTGCCTGTTACTTCTCTTGCCCGGTCACTTCTCCAGCCCAATCACCTCTCCTTTCCTGTCGCCTGTTCTGCCCGTCACTGCTCCTGTCCCGTCACTGCTCCTGCCCCGTCACTTCTCCTTCCCCGCCACTTCTCTTGCCCCATCACTTCTCCTGCCCCCTCACTTCTCCTGCCCCATCACCTCTCCTGCCCCATCACTTCTCCTTTCCTGTCGCCTCATCTGCCCCGTCACTGCTCCTGTCCCATCACTGCTCCTGTCCTGTCACTGCTCCTGTCCCGTCACTGCTCCTGCCCCGTCACTTCTACTGCCCCCTCACTTCTCCTGCCAGTTACCTCTCTTGCCTGGTCACCTTTCTAGACCCATCACCTCTCCTTTCCTGTCGCCTCTTCTGCCCCGTCACTGTTCCTGTCCTGTCACTGCTCCTGCCCCCTCACTTCTCCTGCCCCCTCACTCCTACCCTGTCACTTCTCCTGCCCCATCACCTCTCCTGCCCCATCACTTCTCCTTTCCTGTCGCATCTTCTGCCCCATCACTGCTCCTGTTCCGTCACTGCTCCTGCCCCCTCACTTCTCCTGCCCGTCACCTCTCCTTTGCTGTCACCTCTTCTGCCCCATCACTGCTTCTGCCCTGTCACTGCTCCTGCCCCGCCACTTCTCCTGCCCCGTCACTTCTCTTGCCCCATCACCTCTCCTGCCTCATCACCTCTCCTGCCCCATCTCTTCTCCTTTCCTGTCGCCTCTTCTGCCCTGTCACTGCTCCTGTCCCGTCACTGCTCCTGTCCTGTCACTTCTCCTGCCCTGTCACTTCTCCTGCCCGTTACTTCTTTTGCCCGGTCACCTCCGTAGCCCCATCACCTCTCCTTTCCTGTCACCTCATCTGCCCCGTCACTGCTCCTGTCCAGTCACTGCCCTTGCCCCCTCACTTCTCCTGCCCCTTCACTTCTCCTGCCCGTCACTTCTCCTGCCCCATCACCTGTCCTGCCTCATGACTTCTCCTGCCCCGTCACTTCTCCTGCCCTTTACCTCTCCTTTCCTGTCGGCTCTTCTGTCCCGTCACTGCTCCTGCCCTGTTCACTCTGTGTACAACATTGACAAATTACACAAGGGGGCAAGTTCCCCACAGTACTCTGTTTGGGGAAACCTCCTCTGTAATCACTAACTTAGTTCTCATTGGCACATGACATGCTAAAGGCAGAGGGTGGGCGCATTGTCATTCGAAAGGGGGTAATCAGCCTTAATCGGAATTACAATGGGCCTGCCCACAGTCTGTGAGAGCGCAGGGAGGGGCTGCTGCAGCCTCTGGAGTTCAAGAGAAGTGCATGTCGCCCCAGGAAGCTGAATGAAAAAGTTATCGTTTTAAAGTAGAACTATTCTTGCCATCCCAGGATGCTTTTTTTGAAAGACAGAAGTAGTGGAACAGACTCAAAGATTTTTTTTAAGTAGGGGCACGCCATTACCATCCGATCCCGCCCACTTCCACCACTGCCCCAGTGAGCCTCACACATCGTACTGTTACCACTCTTGCTGCCCATTGTGGCGGACTGCTGACTCCGGCGAGGGGGACTCTCGGCATGCTCCACTCAAGTTCGGTTCCACCAGATACTCAATGCATGTCAGCTCGCCATGGGCACCCAGCCCTCAACGCCGCGCCAGGCATCATCCACAGAGAAACTAAGCAAGAACCTGGGAACTGCGGAGCTACCAAGCTCATCTCTGTCCCTTGGTACCAAACTGGACACCGTGCTGAAGGCTGTGGAGAGAATAGGGACAACGCTTGAGCAAACCCGAATGTCACTTGAAAGCACAATTGACAAGGCAACAGCAGACTTCACACTACCACATGCAGACCACCACAAATTGGCAAAGTGCATGGCATTGCTCAGACCTAGGCTGACCTCAAACCGAAAGTCTGTGAATCTGAAGTCTTGCTGCAAACCCTGATGGACTGCGTGTACACTTTAGAATGTAAGGCAAAAGACGCATAGTGCCACTCTAGGAGGAACAATGTCCGTGTTGTTGGCCCTTTCAGAAGGCACCGAATGCCAGGACGCAGTGGCTTATGTTGAAAATTGGATAAGTACCATGCTCCCAGGAGCTGCGCTGTCTCCATTCTTTCCATTGAGCGCGCCCACCGGGTACCGACCCGCAAGTCCCCACCCGGTGCCAGCCCAGAAGTTTACTGCTCTACCTGCTTAATTACTGTGATCACGACTATCCTATGTGAGGCAAGTAAACTGCAGGACATCAAGGTTGACAATGCCCCGGTCATGATCTTCCCTGACTATGCTATGGTGGTAGAACAGCAAAGGAGTTCTTTTCTGGCTGTGGAGCTTCATCCCTAAGATCTGAAGCAAAAGGAACAAATGATGGTCGGAATACTGAACAACGCAAACATTCTCCCCCAGTGTCAAAAGATCTGTGTTTAATCCATTGTTCTTTTGCTCACCATGCCACCCCAGTTTGGACCCAGCCATATGCATATCAGTCTTGACCCTGCTCTTCAGGGGAACAGTCCAGCCCGAACTACCAAGCCAGGTCCACCCTGGACCGGAAACAAGCATCCTGGTATCGGTATCGGAGCTTCACCCCTCCTCAGTCAGGCTAGCTTGAATCTAGTGGCCCCACAAACAACAGATTAATTTTTTCGACTCACCCAAAGTTGATGCCCCTGGGGGCCTGCCTAGTGCACTACTGGCTGTTATGCTCATGTATTGTTTCTCCATGCATGTATTAACCTTTATTCCATTGAAGCCACCAGGTGACTATTTGCTTTATAAACATCTTCTGTATGTCATAGTCAATCTGAACTCTGTTGCGAAGCACTGTCAAATGGTAGCTCCATCATTGCAATTGGTATCACTGTATCCTTCATATGCAGGGTTAACCATCTTTGGCTTACGCGCAAACCCTGCATGTTTCTTTCAACTGGCTTGTCCTGCTGTTTACTTGCCTATTGTAGTTCGGCAGTTTGGGTGCTCTGAAAATGTTTCCTGTTTTATTTTACTCTCCTTTCTAAGTTATGATTTGTTGCACGGGGACCTCCAGTCCCTTGATCCCTCTCACACACCGTCACTACTGCTTACTGCAGGGCACCCTGCACAGTGTGGACTGTTTATGTGCGGAGTAATGTCAAAGCTCTCACATAACCCACACTAACATCATAGCCTGGAATGTACAGGGTATGCACACCACCTCACGCTGTTATGCCATGTACTGTTAAGCACCGCTCCACTCATGTAGCACTATTGCAGAAAACACGCCTGACATTGGCCAAAGCCCACAATCTTCAAAGACTTTGGCGCAGCCATATCTTTGCCACTATTTACTCTTTCACTGCCAGGGGCGTAATGATCTGGGTGAAGCAGGAGTCTTTTTTTTTTTGCAGACGACGTGGTGGTGGACACTGAAGGTTGTTATGTGTTTCTAGGGGCTGTAGGTCAAGTACAAGTACAACTCCTAATCCTCACAGCTGGTCACCAATGTTAACAAGCATTTACAATGCAATGGTCTCGGCATTGTTAAAGTTAGAGCCATTGGCATTATTCATGACATTATTTTTATTTATGTTTTTGTTTTGAAAACATAAATAAATGACATTGTCATTTACAATGCCAATAGCTTAATCGCTCGCAAATGCGAGACCTATTGCATTTGCACCCACACAGAGCCACCCACACAAAGCCACCCACACACACACATACAGAGCCACCCACACAGAGTCATTCACATAGAGCCCGCCACACACACAGAGCCACCCACACAGAGCCACCTACACACAGACAGAGCCACCCACGCACACACGAACAGACAGAGCCACCGTAGCGCACAGACAGAGCCACCATAGCGCACACAGACAGACAGAGCCACCGTAGCGCACACAGACAGAGCCACCGTAGAGCACACAGACAGACAGAGCCACGCACACAGACTGAGCCACGCACATAGACAGAGCCACGCACACAGACAGAGCCACGCACACAGACAGACAGAGCCACACACACAGACAGACAGAGCCACACACACGCGCACAGACAGAGCCACACACACGCCTGCCCAAGTTATGTGATCAGTTGTTACTATTACTGTATGTACACAACTAATGTCTAATAAAGGTCATGAAGCACATATTTAATTACCGGCAGTAACACAGTGCAATACTTCAGCTTCTTTGACAATGTTAACATAGTAATGAACAGCACAATGGTATATGTATGCATTCAATTTGCACCTGAGAATAAACTCTTACCTTGCATTCAGAAAAATCAATTAAAGCGTGGTTATTCACTTCTCATATTTCCTGGTAACCTGGCAGCACAGCTTGTAATTGTGAGAATTCAAAGCTTCCTCCATGAGGCGACTGCAGCGCTATACAATGTACAGCTCATGTATTCATTCATCTCCCGATGCTAGAGACGGTCTTTCCAAGCTGCTGTGCTTAGCATTCCCGAGAACATGGCTTGGCATACTTGAGCAAACACAGCTCTCTGTAGCTCAAACAGTGCAGGTTTTTCCTTATGTATGTTGGGAATTTTCTCTGATTTTATAATTACACGAACAAGACTACAAATCCCAGAATGCAAACGCAAACTTGTGGATTGATAGAACTGCTCCGGTATCAACCTGGGAAAACTGAGGGCTCTGCACAGACAACATGGCTCTTCAAAACATCCATTTCTTGGTTCCGGGACACTACATCATCGTATATCTCGGTTTTGAAAACCCTGACGTTTCCATATCAACACGGGTCCCAGAGAAATATGTTACTACTGTACACCAGCTGTTTATCTGGGCTCTACAATGCTACAGCTCCAGCTCCCAGCCATTCTCCAGTACCATGCCATTGCCCAAGATCCGGTTTCTTACATCATTCTCCAAACCCAAATACACTTCCTTACTCCACCAACCACCTCCCACACCCCCACCACTTTCTCTAATATTATACGCCTTGCCTACCCCCTCCATTATAATAGCCTTCTTTTCCCTGACCATTATACTGCCTCAAATAGCCTCACCCTCTCACCGGTAGCGGCCGCCATCACCGGACAAGGCACTGAATCCACCTCCCCATCCAAAGCTGTAGGTTCTTGTCCCTCTGTGTCAGGAACAAAGTGCCAACAGGGACAAGCCGACCCGGTCCTGTGGGTGAGGGGGAGGCTTGGACGCGGACACGGGCACAGGCTCTGGCTGGGTCCACAAACAAAGAGACTGCAGCAGTCCTGCTGCTCCACTCCGCTCCACTATGGTCAGACAACTCCGCAGCACCGCAGCACTCAACCGGAAGTCCGGAACTAATTCCATCTGCCTATTATATGATACAGTTTGGAATTAAATTTAGTGGAACGCTACACAGGAGGGAAATAAAGCACCAGCCTATTACTTGCCAGCAGCGCGGCGGCAGCTGGCGGGGCGGAAGCCTGGCATCCGCTCTGGAGACGCAGCACTAAATATCACTCGCCTCAGCCCTTTAACGTCACCGCCAGCTAATTTTAAACGCAACATAAAAACAAGGGACAAAAAGAATAAACGTGGCGTGCTCGCAATCTCCCGCGAACGGGAACGGCTAGCGACACTCACGTGCAATGAAGAAGGAAGGGGGGCGACTCGAACCAGTAGCAAGACCTTAAACACAAAACAGCGGGAGGGGGGGCGGGAAGAAAGACACGGACAGCAGGAGGGAGGCTGGACGGACAGCGGGAGGGACGATGGACAGAGGGAGAGGGGCAGCATACAACAACACGGGACCACGACCAGGTTAACAATGACGAAAAACATCTGTATAAAAAAAAAAAGTAAACGCCCCCAATAGCCCACATCTAAATGACGAAACAAAGGGGGCGGGTCTTTAAAAAAAATACAGAAACGGCCACGAATCTGCTCCCGCTAAGATTGACACATCTCTCTTACAATGGCTAGCCTCCATTTATGGAGCTAGCCAATGGAAGAGAGAGGCGGGTTAAAGCCCAGTACTGTAAAACAAAATTTCTCGTTGCGCAGTGAACGCTAGGCCGAGCCCTAAAAATGGGGGTGTCTAGTTGACAGTGGTATATACCTTATCGAAGTAAGACCCTTCCTTCTAGTCAGGATGAGTAAAGTACACACCTAAGTTTGCCTGTGCTCACCCTCTGGTAGTTTGGCACAGAGCAGTCAGGTTAAACTATAGCGGCAATGTGTAAAGCATTTGTATATAGCCAACAGTAACACAGTGAAAACACCACAAATGGACACCATACCAGTTTAGAAAAATAAACAATTTTTATCTAAACCAAACAAGACCAAAAAGACAAAAATCCAACATACAGTTATCAAAATATGACTTTTGCAAGGTAAAAACAGTTGTGTCCATAGGAAACCATGGATTCGTCACTTTCAACACAAAGTACCAGGGATGCGTCAACATCATAAACAAAAACAGCCACAGGGAAGGTGACGTTCCGGTTCCTTACGCACAGGTAAGGTGATGCGTTGGTTCCTTGCTCCAGGAGAGGTGATGCATCAGTTCCTTACTTGTAAGCAAGAGAGTATATGCATCGGTTCCCTACTGGAGAAGAGGTGATGCTTTGGTTTCTTACTGTGCAGGGAGGTGATGCGTAGGTTTCTTGCTGCAGTCCCAGCGTTGTTGGAGGTTCGTTGCACAGAAGTGGTGTGTGGAAATCCGGATGCACTGGAAAAGATGCGCTGACTGCGACTCAGGTGCTGCATCGATTTCTCCAGCAGCGGACCAGCAAAGCGTTGATTCTTCTTGCCACCCAGCAAGGCCTGTGTCGGAGTTGGTGCGGTGATCTTTGACGTTGGAGATCGGTACATGAAACTCAGCATGTGACAGTTTCTCAGGCCAATGACAGACGCTGCATCGGAATTCTTCCTGCATGGCGGTGCTGCGTCAGAAAATTTTGCTGCACGGAAAACAAAGCATTCTTTTTCAACAATTATTTTGCTCTTGGTAGCTTCCTGTAGCAGGAACCACCTCTGGAGGTCCATAACTGGAATAAGCACATCCTGACCAGTCAGAACTCCCAGCAGTGGAGTTCAAGAAAGCTACGGGTGAAGTCTTTGTGATCCTGAAACTTCAGAACAGGAGGCAAGCACACACAAGCCTTTGGATATTTTTCTCAAGCAGGTTCACAGCAAAATCCAGTCTATGTCGTCTCCTTGGGAGATGCAACAACTGCAGGTCAATCCAGCAAATTCTACACAAACAAATGATGGACGGAATGCTGAATTAATCATACATTCACCCCCAGTCAAGAGATTTGGGTTGAATCCATCGTTCTTTTGCTCACCATGCTACCCCAATTTAGACCCAGCCGTATGCAAATCAGTCTTGACCCTGTGCCTCATGGGAACAGTCCAGACCAAACTGACAAGCCAGGTCCTCCCTGTAACGGAAAGAAGCATCCTGGGACCAGTCGCTGGCTAGCTTGAATCTAGTGGCGCAGTGAGCAAGGGACCCACGTCTGGGCATAGCCATCCCACATTGCTTAGCACAATCCAGCAAAGCAACACACAGCAAAAGGGCCTTCTCCTCCTCACAGCTCTACAGCTCTGCAGCTCTTCTCCTTGGCAGAGGATCCTCTTGTTTCCAGAAGTGTTCTAAAGTTCTGGGTTTTGGGTCCAGTACTTATACCCCATTTTCTCTCTGTTCTCTTTGTGGCCATGGTCTCTGTGCTCAGGCCAACCAGTTATGACCTCCCTGGTCTAGCTTGACCACAGGATGTGGAAACAGCATTGTGCAAAGGAGGCACAACCTATTCAGGTGCTAGTGAAACTCCTCCCACCACTCTAAATTCAGACAAGAGATATTCAGCCTGGCTATGAGTATCCCAGGAAAGGCAGGACACACCTCAACCCCACTTGTGAATGCACAGCCCCAGCTCCTGTCACTCGAAAACCAGATGGTGAATACACAAACAGGCAGAGGCTCTCAGAATAGTAAAGCAAGAAAATGCCCACTTTCTAAAAGTGTTACAGCAAACAAATGATGGACAGAATTCTGACAATGCAAACATGTTCCCCCAGTCAAAAGATCTGGGTTAAATCCATCGTTCTTTTGCCCACTATATCACTCCAGTTTGGACCCAGCCATATGCAAATCAGTCTTGACCCTGTGCCCCATGGGAACAGTCCAGACCGAACTGGCAGGCCAGGTCCTCCCTGGACCAGAAACAAGCCTCCTGGGACCGGTTTCAGGGTATATCAATCAATCAATCAGAGTACTTGTAAAGCACGCTACTTACCCGTGAGGGTTCCAAGGCGCTGAGGGGAGGGGGGGTGCTGCTACTGCTCGAAGAGCCAGGTCTTGAGGAGTCTTCTGAAGGCGAGTAGGTCTTGGGTCTGCCGTATGTGGGTAGGGAGGGTGTTCCAGGTTTTGACGGCAAGGTAGGAGAAGGATCTGCCACTGGAGGTCGTTATTTGGATGCGGGGGACAGCGGCAAGGGCGAGGCTGGTGGAGCAGAGCTGGCGGGTGGGGGTGTGGAAGCTGAGTCTGCTGTTCAGGTAGGCTGGTCCGGTGTTGTGGAGTGCTTTGTGTGTGTGGGTGAGGAGCTTGAAGGTGATCCTCTTGTCAACGGGGAGCCAGTGTAGGTCTCTCAGGTGGGGGGTGATGTGGCTGCGGTGGGGGATGTTGACGATCAGTCGGGCAGAGGCGTTTTGGATGCGCTGTAGTTGTCGTAGGTGTTTGGCTGGGATTCCTGCATAGAGTGCGTTGCCGTAGTCCAGTCTGCTGCTGACGAGGGCCTGTGTCACCGTTCTTGTTTCGGTTGGGATCCACTTGTAGATCCTGCGGAGCATGCGGAGGGTGTTTTAGCAGTAGGAGGAGACGACGTTGACCTGCTTAGACATGAAGAGGGAGGAGTCGAGGATGAATCTAGATTGCGTGCATGGTCGGTGGGTGTTGGTGCTGTTCCCAGTGTGGTCGGCCACCAGGAGTCGTCCCAGGCTGAAGGGGTGGGTCCGAGGATGAGGACCTCCATCTTGTCTGCGTTCAGCTTCAGACGGCTGCTCCTCATCCAATCGGCGACGGCCTTCATTCACTCGTGGAGGTTGGTTTTGGCGGTGTGTGGGTCCTTGGTGAGGGAGAGGATGAGCTGGGTGTCGTCAGCCTAGGAGAGGATGTTGAGGTCATGATGGCGGGCCACTTGTGCGAGGGGGGCCATGTAGACGTTGAACAGCGTTACGCTGAGGGATGAGCCCTGGGGGACGCCACAGATGATGTCGGTGGCTTCGGATCGGAAGGGTGGGAGGCAGACGCTCTGGGTTCTGCCGGAGAGAAAGGAGGTGGTCTAGTCAAGAGCCTTCTCTTGGATACCGACTTCTTGGAGGCGTTTCTTTAGAGTGCGATGGCAGACCGTGTCGAAGGCGGCTGACAGGTCCAGGAGGATGAGGGCTGATGTTTCACCCTTCTTCAGCCAGGCTAACTTGAATCTAGTGGCACAGTGAGCAAGGGACCCACGTCTGGGCATTCCCATCCCACTTAGGGCAAAAAGTGTTACAGCAAACTAATAATTGACAGAATGCAGACAATGCAAACATTCTCCCCTAGTCAAAAGATCTGGGTTAAATACATTGTTCCTTTGCCCACTACGCCACCCCAGTTTGGACCCAGCATTATGCAAATCAGTCTTGACCCTGTCCCCAATGGGAACAGTCCAAACCGAACTGCCAGGCCAGGTCCTCCCTGGACTTGAAATAAGCATTCTGGGACCAGTCTCAGGGTATGTCACCCTTCTACAGCCAGGCTAGCTTGAATCCAGTTGCACAGTGAGCAAGGGACCCACAGTTGGGCATTCCAATCCCACTTAGGGCAAAAAGTGTTACAGCAAACCAATGATAGACAGAATGCTGACAATGCAAACATTCTCCCCTAGTCAAAAGATCAGAGTTATATCCATCATTCTTTTGCCCACTACGCCACCCCAATTTGGACCCAGCCATATGCAAATCAGGCTTGACCCTGTGCCGCATGGGAACAGTCCAGACCGAACTGCCAGGCCAAGTCCTCCCTGGACTTGAAATAAGCATTCTGGGACCAGTCTCAGGGTATGTTACCCTTCTACAGCCAGGCTAGCTTGAATCCAGTTGCACAGTGAGCAAGGGACACACGTTTGGGCATTCCAATCCCACTTAGGGCAAAAAGTGTTACAGCAAACAAATGATAGACAGAATGCTGACAATGCTGGCAATGGAAACAAGCAGCCTTGGACTGGTGGCATTTTCAAACACACAATTTAAAAACCACCTTTACTAAAAGATGTGTTATTAAATTCTGAGTTCACAGAGCCTAAACTCTATTTCTCTATCTTGTCCCAATAGAAAGTTTCACTTGTAAGATGTTACAAGGTAGCTTCCATATTAACCTATGGGAAAGTCAGTCTTTTAATAGTGAAAACCGAAAGGCACAGTATTTCAGGACATGCAAAACACACCAGTACATGTCCTACCTTTCACATACACTGCACCCTGTGTAGTGCTAGAGGCACTCCTATGTTTTAAAACCACGTGATGACCTTTGACTACCATCATTTTAATTGACTTTTGGTGTTTTACTTGACCCTAGCCTGAATGAACGTCCTGCTTAAGCATTTTTCCTTGGAAATTTAATCTTGCAGTCTTAAAGTGGGAGCTGTCGCAGAGTAGAACGACCTTGCCAGGAACAGAACGTGCGGGATGTGCATTTGAAAGCATGAGAAAGAGACAGAGAGAGAGAGGTGTGGAATGTACATTTTGGTCTCAAAGTGCACTGGAATGTTATGTTATGTTATGTAGCTTATAGAGCGCACAGCTGCTACAGCAAAGCGGCGTCCCAGCGCTAATAACAGTCAGAAGGAGAGGACCACCAGATAAGTGAATAGAAAAGATGAGTCTTAGTTGCCTTACGGAATGCCAAATAATTGTTTAGGATGCAAATGGACAGTGGGAGAGAGTTCCAAAGTTTTGCCACCAGTGTGTGAAAGGCACGTCCCCCAGTTTGTGCTCTCCTTACCCTAGGAACCACCGCCAAGTGTTTGGGCCATTGAACAAAGTTGGCGGGGAGGGGTGTAGGGCGAGAGTAGAGTGGCCAGAATGGCTGGGAAGAGGACTTTAAGATCTTAAAAGCGATGCAAAGAGATTTGAATTCCACACGTCTGGCCACCGGCAACCAATGTAGTCGGCGGATGGCGGCAGAGGTAAAGCAAGTCCTTGGGAGGCCAAGGAGGGTTCTGGCCACCGCATTCTGGACTCTTAGGATCTCTGACGTGTTGGTCCTCAAGTAGAGCAAGTTGGCATAATCCAATCTCGACAGGATGGAAGCCAAGATGATGATTAGCCGAGTAGCTGGGTCAAAATAACCTAGCAATGGTTTGAGCCCCCCCAGAATACCCATACATGCCCCCTCCACTTTCTTGGTTTGGGCCTGAAAGCTGAGAGAGGAGTCAACCCAAACACCCAGATTCTTTACTATCCGTTTGGGTGTGGGGACACAGCCCAAGGTAGTAGGCCACCAATGCTCACTCCACAGCTCACCATCCGTCCCAACCAAGAGGATTTCAGACTTGCTTGCGTTGAGCTGCAGACAGTTGGCAGACATCCACTCTGAGATGGCTATAAGATTACTCCAAAACATGCATGCATCCTGCGCTGAGTTGCCAGAAAGTGCCACTACCAACCGAGTATCGTCGGCGTACAATACCAGTGTCAGGCCTCTGCTCCTAGCCACCATTGCTAAGGGTTGAACGTACAGATTGAACAGCCTAGGGCTCAATGCTGAGCCCTGTGGCACCCCTTGTTGAATAGTATGGATCTGAGAGGAGAAAGGGGGAGCAGACACCTGAAAGGTCCTCTCAGAGAGGAAGGAGACGAACCAGTCGAGGACCGAACCAGAATTCCCCGCCGACTCCGGCCGTTGCAACAGAATCTGGTGGGAGATTGTATCAAACGCAGCACTGAGGTCTAATAAAATCAGTACCAACATACGTCCCTCATCCAGTGCGGCCCTCAGCTGTTCAGTCACTGCTAGGAGTGCTGATTCCGTGCTGTGGCCATGCCAGGGCGAAAGTCGTTCTGAGCAGTGGTGCACCAATGTGCATTGTGTTGTACATTGAGAGATTAGGTATGTCATTCTATAAGTAGTGCTGCTCAAATGTGCTTTATGTTGTACATTGAAAGATGAGGTATGTGATGTTATAGGCAGTGGTGTCCAAATGTGTTTTGTGTTGTGCATTGGGGAGTTTTATGAAGTTCTTACTATTGGCTTTGACATGCCCCAATGTAATCTTGAATTCTGACTCTGTCTTGCTTGAGCTTTATGCGCACACAGGCAGGCCTCCAGGCTACTCAGGTTGTTTAGGTTATTCACGTTCAAGGTTACTTTGTTTTTGGAGAGGAGATTGTTTATGTACCAAAGGAGACTTTCGTAAGCTTTGTTAAGATGAAGGCTGGAACATGTGAACATGCAGAAGGAATGTGAGAACCGCTTTGACCTGCAATGCGGGCATTGAAGGTGGGTAATTCCAGTAAGTTTGCTTGGTGCAGAGGGAAGGCCTCTCGGAACCTTCTAGTGTGTGTTGAGACTATAAAGCTGAGGGTTGTTGGGGTGAGACACATCTACTTCGGTACAGCAGAACCCCGATTTGCTGAAGCTCTTAACCCGGGCTGTGAGTCACCAAGTCTGGAGTGGGCTAAGATGCAGTGTTTGCAACCAGTGAGGTGATTTGTTTCTGATTGTTACCATTGTGATGTGTGGCTGTTTGCGTGCATATTCAGTTTCCCGTGGCTATAACAGTCATTGTGATGCGTGCCTGTCACTGTGCACCTTCAGTTTCCAATGGCTATAATCATCTGAGGTGTTTTCTTTGAGCATTGACTTTGTGATGTGTGAGTGACTGTGTGCACATCCAAGTTAATCATCTGATGAATTTAGTGTATATATATATTTCTGATTTCTTGCAGGATGTCCAGTTATTATCATCTGCTTGTGTTTATTATTATCTATGCATTTAACAGTTGCATTTACCAAGTGTGTTATTATTGCTTGCACACACACACACACACACACACATATATATATATGGCGGTTGCCAGTAGGTATATATAGTTAGGATTTTTTCCTATGGGATTTTTCAAAATTCTATGTTGAATAACTTTGGCGTTGATGGACGGAATTGGCTGAAATTTTCCTGAAAATGGCACATTTACTCTCCGGTCCTTCCCTGAAAGTTTGGGGGATTCGTCAAGCGGGGGCCGAGAAAAAAGGGGGGTCCCAAAACGTGTTTTCCCCATGTTAATTTCCATAGGGCGGTTGGCCTCACTTTTAGCCCGAACGGCTGAATGGATTTTCACCAAACTTGGCAAAATTGTAGGGACTGGTAGCCCGATGTGCCTTTGCTATGTCTCAAGATATGTGCTACAGTGGTTTTTACGAAAATTAACTTTGAAAAAATATATATTGGGCTACATTGGGCTATATATATGTTAGAGCCCAAATGTAGCCCAATGTAGCTCAATGTAGCCCAAAGATGGCCACCAGAGACAAAAAAAACAAATGTAGCCCCAAATATCAGCCAGATGTAGCCCAACTATAGCCCAATGACAGAATGTCCCAGAGTGTTCTAAAGAACAACTAGAGCGCTAACAGTCTTACTTATGACAAAAGTATGGCACACCTGAAGTCATCTTGATTGGAATAAAGTGTTAACACATAAAACATTTAATTTGCAAAGGAACAAAATGAGGGGGTTCATTTTGCCATAGAAATTATGATTAGTGCTGAAGAAAGAAAAATTAGGGCACATTTTGAGTGACTTCTCAAATCCTCTTATATTTCATTAAACAAATTCTGATATGCAGTCTCCCAAGATGGCCACCAGAGACAAAAGAGCCCAAATGTAGCCCAAATGTAGCCCAATGTAGCCCAAATGTAGCCCAATGTAGCCCAATGTAGCCCAATGTAGCCCAAAGATTGCCACCAGAGACAAAAAAAACAAATGTAGCCCAAATATCAGCCAGATGTAGCCCAACTATAGCCCAATGACAGAATGTCCCAGAGTGTTCTAAAGAACAACTAGAGCGCTAACAGTCTTACTTATGACATTGAATCGTTTTTGGCCACTATAGGTGTGGCAGGGTATACTCAGACATGAGTCCCTTGCTCACTGCTCCATCAGGATTCAAGCAAGCCGGGCCGACGAGGCTGAAATGCCAGAAACCGGTCCCCGGTAGCTTGTATCCTTTCTGGTGAAGAATTGGCTTGGTAGTTTGGTCTGCCCTGTTCCCATGATGCACTGGGCCAGGGACAGACTAATTTGCATATAGCCAGGTTCTGAGCTGGGATGGGGCAGTGAGCTAAATAACGGTGATGGATCAAGCCCTGATCTTTGGACTGGGTAAGAGTGGTCTGCTTAATTCAGACACTCTGTTCATCACCACCCCCTTTTCTGAATCGTTTTTGGCCACTATAGGTGTGGCAGGGTATACTCAGACATGAGTCCCTTGCTCACTGCTCCATCAGGATTCAAGCAAGCCGGGCCGACGAGGCTGAAATGCCAGAAACCGGTCCCCGGTAGCTTGTATCCTTTCTGGTGAAGAATTGGCTTGGTAGTTTGGTCTGCCCTGTTCCCATGATGCACTGGGCCAGGGACAGACTAATTTGCATATAGCCAGGTTCTGAGCTGGGATGGGGCAGTGAGCTAAATAACGGTGATGGATCAAGCCCTGATCTTTGGACTGGGTAAGAGTGGTCTGCTTAATTCAGACACTCTGTTCATCACCACCCCCTTTTCTGAATCGTTTTTGGCCACTATAGGTGTGGCAGGGTATACTCAGACATGAGTCCCTTGCTCACTGCTCCATCAGGATTCAAGCAAGCCGGGCCGACGAGGCTGAAATGCCAGAAACCGGTCCCCGGTAGCTTGTATCCTTTCTGGTGAAGAATTGGCTTGGTAGTTTGGTCTGCCCTGTTCCCATGATGCACTGGGCCAGGGACAGACTAATTTGCATATAGCCAGGTTCTGAGCTGGGATGGGGCAGTGAGCTAAATAACGGTGATGGATCAAGCCCTGATCTTTGGACTGGGTAAGAGTGGTCTGCTTAATTCAGACACTCTGTTCATCACCACCCCCTTTTCTGAATCGTTTTTGGCCACTATAGGTGTGGCAGGGTATACTCAGACATGAGTCCCTTGCTCACTGCTCCATCAGGATTCAAGCAAGCCGGGCCGACGAGGCTGAAATGCCAGAAACCGGTCCCCGGTAGCTTGTATCCTTTCTGGTGAAGAATTGGCTTGGTAGTTTGGTCTGCCCTGTTCCCATGATGCACTGGGCCAGGGACAGACTAATTTGCATATAGCCAGGTTCTGAGCTGGGATGGGGCAGTGAGCTAAATAACGGTGATGGATCAAGCCCTGATCTTTGGACTGGGTAAGAGTGGTCTGCTTAATTCAGACACTCTGTTCATCACCACCCCCTTTTCTGAATCGTTTTTGGCCACTATAGGTGTGGCAGGGTATACTCAGACATGAGTCCCTTGCTCACTGCTCCATCAGGATTCAAGCAAGCTGGGCCGACGAGGCTGAAATGCCAGAAACCGGTCCCCGGTAGCTTGTATCCTTTCTGGTGAAGAATTGGCTTGGTAGTTTGGTCTGCCCTGTTCCCATGATGCACTGGGCCAGGGACAGATTAATTTGCATATAGCCAGGTTCTGAGCTGGGATGGGGCAGTGAGCTAAATAACGGTGATGGATCAAGCCCTGATCTTTGGACTGGGTAAGAGTGGTCTGCTTAATTCAGACACTCTGTTCATCACCACCCCCTTTTCTGAATCGTTTTTGGCCACTATAGGTGTGGCAGGGTATACTCAGACATGAGTCCCTTGCTCACTGCTCCATCAGGATTCAAGCAAGCCGGGCCGACGAGGCTGAAATGCCAGAAACCGGTCCCCGGTAGCTTGTATGCTTTCTGGTGAAGAATTGGCTTGGTAGTTTGGTCTGCCCTGTTCCCATGATGCACTGGGCCAGGGACAGACTAATTTGCATATAGCCAGGTTCTGAGCTGGGATGGGGCAGTGAGCTAAATAACGGTGATGGATCAAGCCCTGATCTTTGGACTGGGTAAGAGTGGTCTGCTTAATTCAGACACTCTGTTCATCACCACCCCCTTTTCTGAATCGTTTTTGGCCACTATAGGTGTGGCAGGGTATACTCAGACATGAGTCCCTTGCTCACTGCTCCATCAGGATTCAAGCAAGCCGGGCCGACGAGGCTGAAATGCCAGAAACCGGTCCCCGGTAGCTTGTATCCTTTCTGGTGAAGAATTGGCTTGGTAGTTTGGTCTGCCCTGTTCCCATGATGCACTGGGCCAGGGACAGACTAATTTGCATATAGCCAGGTTCTGAGCTGGGATGGGGCAGTGAGCTAAATAACGGTGATGGATCAAGCCCTGATCTTTGGACTGGGTAAGAGTGGTCTGCTTAATTCAGACACTCTGTTCATCACCACCCCCTTTTCTGAATCGTTTTTGGCCACTATAGGTGTGGCAGGGTATACTCAGACATGAGTCCCTTGCTCACTGCTCCATCAGGATTCAAGCAAGCCGGGCCGACGAGGCTGAAATGCCAGAAACCGGTCCCCGGTAGCTTGTATCCTTTCTGGTGAAGAATTGGCTTGGTAGTTTGGTCTGCCCTGTTCCCATGATGCACTGGGCCAGGGACAGACTAATTTGCATATAGCCAGGTTCTGAGCTGGGATGGGGCAGTGACCTAAATAACGGTGATGGATCAAGCCCTGATCTTTGGACTGGGTAAGAGTGGTCTGCTTAATTCAGACACTCTGTTCATCACCACCCCCTTTTCTGAATCGTTTTTGGCCACTATAGGTGTGGCAGGGTATACTCAGACATGAGTCCCTTGCTCACTGCTCCATCAGGATTCAAGCAAGCTGGGCCGACGAGGCTGAAATGCCAAAAACCGGTCCCCGGTAGCTTGTATCCTTTCTGGTGAAGAATTGGCTTGGTAGTTTGGTCTGCCCTGTTCCCATGATGCACTGGGCCAGGGACAGACTAATTTGCATATAGCCAGGTTCTGAGCTGGGATGGGGCAGTGAGCTAAATAACGGTGATGGATCAAGCCCTGATCTTTGGACTGGGTAAGAGTGGTCTGCTTAATTCAGACACTCTGTTCATCACCACCCCCTTTTCTGAATCGTTTTTGGCCACTATAGGTGTGGCAGGGTATACTCAGACATGAGTCCCTTGCTCACTGCTCCATCAGGATTCAAGCAAGCCGGGCCGACGAGGCTGAAATGCCAGAAACCGGTCCCCGGTAGCTTGTATCCTTTCTGGTGAAGAATTGGCTTGGTAGTTTGGTCTGCCCTGTTCCCATGATGCACTGGGCCAGGGACAGACTAATTTGCATATAGCCAGGTTCTGAGCTGGGATGGGGCAGTGAGCTAAATAACGGTGATGGATCAAGCCCTGATCTTTGGACTGGGTAAGAGTGGTCTGCTTAATTCAGACACTCTGTTCATCACCACCCCCTTTTCTGAATCGTTTTTGGCCACTATAGGTGTGGCAGGGTATACTCAGACATGAGTCCCTTGCTCACTGCTCCATCAGGATTCAAGCAAGCCGGGCCGACGAGGCTGAAATGCCAGAAACCGGTCCCCGGTAGCTTGTATCCTTTCTGGTGAAGAATTGGCTTGGTAGTTTGGTCTGCCCTGTTCCCATGATGCACTGGGCCAGGGACAGACTAATTTGCATATAGCCAGGTTCTGAGCTGGGATGGGGCAGTGAGCTAAATAACGGTGATGGATCAAGCCCTGATCTTTGGACTGGGTAAGAGTGGTCTGCTTAATTCAGACACTCTGTTCATCACCACCCCCTTTTCTGAATCGTTTTGGCCACTATAGGTGTGGCAGGGTGTACTCAGACATGAGTCCCTTGCTCACTGCTCCATCAGGATTCAAGCAAGCCGGGCCGACGAGGCTGAAATGCCAGAAACCGGTCCCCGGTAGCTTGTATCCTTTCTGGTGAAGAATTGGCTTGGTAGTTTGGTCTGCCCTGTTCCCATGATGCACTGGGCCAGGGACAGACTAATTTGCATATAGCCAGGTTCTGAGCTGGGATGGGGCAGTGAGCTAAATAACGGTGATGGATCAAGCCCTGATCTTTGGACTGGGTAAGAGTGGTCTGCTTAATTCAGACACTCTGTTCATCACCACCCCCTTTTCTGAATCGTTTTTGGCCACTATAGGTGTGGCAGGGTATACTCAGACATGAGTCCCTTGCTCACTGCTCCATCAGGATTCAAGCAAGCCGGGCCGACGAGGCTGAAATGCCAGAAACCGGTCCCCGGTAGCTTGTATCCTTTCTGGTGAAGAATTGGCTTGGTAGTTTGGTCTGCCCTGTTCCCATGATGCACTGGGCCAGGGACAGACTAATTTGCATATAGCCAGGTTCTGAGCTGGGATGGGGCAGTGAGCTAAATAACGGTGATGGATCAAGCCCTGATCTTTGGACTGGGTAAGAGTGGTCTGCTTAATTCAGACACTCTGTTCATCACCACCCCCTTTTCTGAATCGTTTTGGCCACTATAGGTGTGGCAGGGTATACTCAGACATGAGTCCCTTGCTCACTGCTCCATCAGGATTCAAGCAAGCCGGGCCGACGAGGCTGAAATGCCAGAAACCGGTCCCCGGTAGCTTGTATCCTTTCTGGTGAAGAATTGGCTTGGTAGTTTGGTCTGCCCTGTTCCCATGATGCACTGGGCCAGGGACAGACTAATTTGCATATAGCCAGGTTCTGAGCTGGGATGGGGCAGTGAGCTAAATAACGGTGATGGATCAAGCCCTGATCTTTGGACTGGGTAAGAGTGGTCTGCTTAATTCAGACACTCTGTTCATCACCACCCCCTTTTCTGAATCGTTTTTGGCCACTATAGGTGTGGCAGGGTATACTCAGACATGAGTCCCTTGCTCACTGCTCCATCAGGATTCAAGCAAGCCGGGCCGACGAGGCTGAAATGCCAGAAACCGGTCCCCGGTAGCTTGTATCCTTTCTGGTGAAGAATTGGCTTGGTAGTTTGGTCTGCCCTGTTCCCATGATGCACTGGGCCAGGGACAGACTAATTTGCATATAGCCAGGTTCTGAGCTGGGATGGGGCAGTGAGCTAAATAACGGTGATGGATCAAGCCCTGATCTTTGGACTGGGTAAGAGTGGTCTGCTTAATTCAGACACTCTGTTCATCACCACCCCCTTTTCTGAATCGTTTTTGGCCACTATAGGTGTGGCAGGGTATACTCAGACATGAGTCCCTTGCTCACTGCTCCATCAGGATTCAAGCAAGCCGGGCCGACGAGGCTGAAATGCCAGAAACCGGTCCCCGGTAGCTTGTATCCTTTCTGGTGAAGAATTGGCTTGGTAGTTTGGTCTGCCCTGTTCCCATGATGCACTGGGCCAGGGACAGACTAATTTGCATATAGCCAGGTTCTGAGCTGGGATGGGGCAGTGAGCTAAATAACGGTGATGGATCAAGCCCTGATCTTTGGACTGGGTAAGAGTGGTCTCCCTGATTCAGACACTCTGTTCATCACCACCCCCTTTTCTGAATCGTTTTTGGCCACTATAGGTGTGGCAGGGTATACTCAGACGTGAGTCCCTTGCTCACTGCTCCATCAGGATTCAAGCAAGCCGGGCCGACGAGGCTGAAATGCCAGAAACCGGTCCCCGGTAGCTTGTATCCTTTCTGGTGAAGAATTGGCTTGGTAGTTTGGTCTGCCCTGTTCCCATGATGCACTGGGCCAGGGACAGACTAATTTGCATATAGCCAGGTTCTGAGCTGGGATGGGGCAGTGAGCTAAATAACGGTGATGGATCAAGCCCTGATCTTTGGACTGGGTAAGAGTGGTCTGCTTAATTCAGACACTCTGTTCATCACCACCCCCTTTTCTGAATCGTTTTTGGCCACTATAGGTGTGGCAGGGTATACTCAGACATGAGTCCCTTGCTCACTGCTCCATCAGGATTCAAGCAAGCCGGGCCGACGAGGCTGAAATGCCAGAAACCGGTCCCCGGTAGCTTGTATCCTTTCTGGTGAAGAATTGGCTTGGTAGTTTGGTCTGCCCTGTTCCCATGATGCACTGGGCCAGGGACAGACTAATTTGCATATAGCCAGGTTCTGAGCTGGGATGGGGCAGTGAGCTAAATAACGGTGATGGATCAAGCCCTGATCTTTGGACTGGGTAAGAGTGGTCTGCTTAATTCAGACACTCTGTTCATCACCACCCCCTTTTCTGAATCGTTTTTGGCCACTATAGGTGTGGCAGGGTATACTCAGACATGAGTCCCTTGCTCACTGCTCCATCAGGATTCAAGCAAGCCGGGCCGACGAGGCTGAAATGCCAGAAACCGGTCCCCGGTAGCTTGTATCCTTTCTGGTGAAGAATTGGCTTGGTAGTTTGGTCTGCCCTGTTCCCATGATGCACTGGGCCAGGGACAGACTAATTTGCATATAGCCAGGTTCTGAGCTGGGATGGGGCAGTGAGCTAAATAACGGTGATGGATCAAGCCCTGATCTTTGGACTGGGTAAGAGTGGTCTGCTTAATTCAGACACTCTGTTCATCACCACCCCCTTTTCTGAATCGTTTTTGGCCACTATAGGTGTGGCAGGGTATACTCAGACATGAGTCTCTTGCTCACTGCGCCATCAGGATTCAAGCAAGCCGGGCCGACGAGGCTGAAATGCCAGAAACCGGTCCCCGGTAGCTTGTATCCTTTCTGGTGAAGAATTGGCTTGGTAGTTTGGTCTGCCCTGTTCCCATGATGCACTGGGCCAGGGACAGACTAATTTGCATATAGCCAGGTTCTGAGCTGGGATGGGGCAGTGAGCTAAATAACGGTGATGGATCAAGCCCTGATCTTTGGACTGGGTAAGAGTGGTCTGTTTAATTCAGACACTCTGTTCATCACCACCCCCTTTTCTGAATAATTTTTGGCCACTATACGTGTGGCAGGGTATACTCAGACATGAGTCCCTTGCTCACTGCTCCATCAGGATTCAAGCAAGCCGGGCCGACGAGGCTGAAATGCCAGAAACCGGTCCCCGGTAGCTTGTATCCTTTCTGGTGAAGAATTGGCTTGGTAGTTTGGTCTGCCCTGTTCCCATGATGCACTGGGCCAGGGACAGACTAATTTGCATATAGCCAGGTTCTGAGCTGGGATGGGGCAGTGAGCTAAATAACGGTGATGGATCAAGCCCTGATCTTTGGACTGGGTAAGAGTGGTCTGCTTAATTCAGACACTCTGTTCATCACCACCCCCTTTTCTGAATCGTATGACAAAAGTATGGCACACCTGAAGTCATCTTGATTGGAATAAAGTGTTAACACTTAATACATTTATTTTGAAAAGGAACAAAATGAGGGGTTTCATTTTGCCATAGAAAGTTTATATATATAAATATATATATATATATTCACAGAAAAAACCATAGGTTTGAGACCATATATAGTTAGGTATTTGCATTTACAAAACCTTGAAAATTCAATGAAAAAACCATAGGTTTGAGACCATATATAGTTAGGTGAATATTTTAATCATACAAAACCAATGAAATTCCCATATATAGTTAGTTGCACTAACTATATATTTCGCGCACCCGCAATCCACTGCTGATGATGTCACATATTACATCAATAATGACATGGTCAGTGACATCACTGATGACATCACTGATGACATCTCAAATGAGATTACTGATGACATCACTGATGACATCATCCAGTGACTGTGTGTTTCTGTAAAGTTTAAATATGTTTTACATATTGAAGAATGAGTGGATGTATAAGTGTCTGGATGAAGGATTTAGTAGGTGCGTGACTGACTGTATGAGTGAGTGAATAAATGTGTCGTACTAAATGCATGGGTTAGTGACTAAACTGTCTGAATGTGTGCATCAGTATGTCTGTTGTGGTGTAAACTGCTGCATGTGTTGATCATTAGCTATACGAGAGGCTATATGTGTTATTGATTGGTTGCCCAAGTATTTGTATGGGAGATTGAGTGTGTGTGGGGGTGGCTGGGAGGTGTGTGACTCTGTGCATAGATGTGTGAGCAGTTGATTCACTAGGTGTATGAGTTCAAGAGTGCATGTGGAAACAGCTACATGGGCGGTTGACTGTGTGCATGAGTGTATTGATGAGTGAATGGATATCTCAATGCTACATATCATAGTAAGTACATATGTAAGACACAGTACATGTGAGAGTTGGCATATATAAATAACTGTGCATGAGAGCCAGTGAATGTGTGAGTGGCTGTATGGATCATTGTGAACTTGTATCAGGGATTGTATAAGAGAGTAAATATGTGTTAGTATATGCTTGAATAAGTAAGGTGTGTATAACTGTATAGTTGAGGAAATGGAGGTGAGATTGATTCTTTGCATGACTGACTAGGTGTGTGAGTAACTCCATGGATGAGTGACAGTGTGTGAGTGTCTGTATACACTGAGTGTATCTAAGGTTATATTAGAGTCTGAAGAGATTCATCGTATTAGCACATGAATGATGTCATCAGTGATGTGATCAATGATGTCAAATGAGATGTGATCAGTGATGTCATCAGTGATGTCATTTGAGATGTCATCAGTGATGTCATCAGTGATGTCATTTGAGATGTCATCAGTGATGTCATCAGTGATGTCATTTGAGATGTCATCAGTGATGTAATCAGTGATGTCACTGACCATGTCATGAATGATGTAATATGTGACATCATCAGCAGTGGATTGCGGGTGCGCGAAATATATAGTTAGTGCAACTAACTATATATGGGAATTTCATTGGTTTTGTATGATTAAAATATTCACCTAACTATATATGGTCTCAAACCTATGGTTTTTTCATTGAATATATATATATATATATATATATATATATATATACATATATATATATATATATATTACCTACTGGCGGTCGCCAGTAGGTATATATAGTTAGGATTTTTTCTCTATGGGATTTTTGAAAATTCTATGTCTAATAACTTTGCCGTTTGTGGACGGAATTGGCTGAAATTTTCAGGAAAATGGCACATTTTGTTTCTGAGCAGCCTTTGAAAATTTGGGGGGGGTTCGTCAAGGGGGGGCCGAGAAAAAAGGGGGGTCCCAAAACGCGTTTTTCCCATGTTAATTTCCATAGGGCGGTTGGCCTCACTTTTAGCCCGAACGGCTGAATGGATTTGCACGAAACTTGGCAAAATTGTAGGGACTGGTAGCCCGATGTGCCTTTTGTAGGTCTCAATATATGTGCTCCAGTGGATTTTGAGAAATTAACGTTTAAAAAAAGATATATATCTGTAAGCGCGGACCGGGCAGCGGCCTAGGACGCGTACTTTTCGCGCAACGGAGCTTTGTGAAGCGAAGCTGATTGGTTCTCCGGCGTCTGTCAACATTCCAAACAGTCCGTAGTGGCCGCAAACAGTCCGTAGTGGCCGCCATCTTGTCTCTCGGTAGGATCGAGAGACAAGAGGAGGCCAAAGCGAAGGGGCAAATGACCATAAGGGGGAATAGTAGATCCTCGCTGACCCCCTAGGTTTGATGTGGAGGTTTTAAAAGGGCCCCGCGGGGCAAAAAAAAAAAATTATAATAATAATCTTACGGCTGAATGGATTTGCACGAAACTTGGCAAAATTGTAGGGACTGGTAGCCCGATGTGCCTTTGCTAGGTCTCAATATATGTGCTTCAGTGGATTTTGAGAAATTAACGTTCAAAAAAAGATATATATCTGTAACAGCGCACCGCTTCGCGTACTTTTCGCGTTACGGAGCTTTGCGAAGCGAAGCTGATTGGCTCTCCGGTGTCTGTAAACATTCCAAACAGTCCGTAGCGGCCGCCATCTTGTCTCTCGGTAGGATCGAGAGACAAGAGGAGGCCAAAGCGAAGGGGCAAATGACCATAAGGGGGCATAGTAGATCCTCGCTGATCCCCTAGGTTTGATGTGGAGGTTTTAAAAGGGCCCCGCGGGGCAAAAAAAATAAATAATAATAATAATCGAACGGCTGAATGGATTTGTACGAAACTTGGTAAAATATTAGGGACTGGTAGCCCGATGTGCCTTTGCTAGGTCTCAATATATGTGCTTCAGTGCATTTTGAGAAATTAACGTTAAAAAACAAGATATATATCTGTAACAGCGCTCCGCTTCGCGGAGATAAAATTATATCTGTATTACCTAGCTGTTGCTAACACCAGTTAGCGACGGCTAGTAGGAGATAGCGACCATCTTGGGCCCCACTTTGCATGTGAGTGATATTTATCACTAATGACATGCAAAGTGGGCATGCCAAGATGTTAGCGACTGGAAACAGTCGCTAACATCGCTATCTCCTATTATCAACTTTTGGAAATATTCGAGATAAGCGCGAATATCTCCAAAAAGTAACAGCTGCCCTGAGCAGTTCTTAGCCATGTTATCCTATGGGAGGTGGATAACATGGCTAAGAGGATTAGCTCAGTAATGCATGAATATCGCTGAGTTTTCAGCGATATTAATGCATTGCGGTCGGTTTTTATCGTATTTGCGATAAACTTTGATAATAGCAAGGTTTATCTGCGATAATTTCTGACGGTAAAAAAATCTTTGCAATGCATCGTTAGGGATAAATATCGCTTAACTTTGGTAATATGCCCCAACGTCTGTTAACGTTCGATTCGAAGGAAATCAGGAAGTGTTGAAAAACATTGTCTGCGCCATCTTGTCTTTTTTCAAATGCCACACTTTTGTCGTGCACGGCAGCCATTTTAGATGCCTTGACCAGACCCACTCTGTGCACGCTGTCGATCCTTAGCATGGCTCCCCACCCTCGCAAGCATCTCCCCCAGGCAGTGGTCACCCCCGCTCTCTGTCTTATGCATGGGTAATAAACCTCCCCCCATCTGCGCTGCTCTTTCCTGAGAATCACACCCTGTGCCCGCCCGACACCTCCCTTTCGCCCTATTCACTACTGCACCCTCTGACACTCCTTTTCCTCTGTGTCGATTGTCCAGGCTGGTCCTAGGGTATCAGCTAGCCCTGCAGATGTAGTTTATGGCCACAGCTGTAAAGATTCACCCCTCTTCAAAGGAGTTATAGTAGATCAAGGCCCACACTCGATGAGATCCGTCACAGCAGAAGCGTTGCTATTATCTGAAAACCATCCTGTATTGTGATTGGGGAGGGGACCGAGCGTGAAGCGGAAGATTCCAGGGATGACTCTTTGTACATCAAAGTTTTTACAATTATGTGTCACATTAAAAATATATAGCACTCCGACAAAGTAGTAAGATTATAAAACTTTAATAATTTATAAATATATACAAGAAAACAAAAATAGTAATAACATATAAACATTTTTAGGGAAAAACAACGAAGTAGCGGTCGGCTGTGCGAATAGTCCCAACGCAGCACAACGTCCAGATTTCCGGCGTGGGGCGGGTCATCAGTAGCAAACTGTTGTGCGAATAGTTCCAAGGCAGCAGAACGCGCTGAAATCTAGATGACACGAAAGTGATGTCTAGTAAGTTGCCACCCAGCAAATAACGGCGTGGGGCGTCGCGGGGGGTGGGTCTTCAGTAGCAAACTGTTGTGCGAATAGTTCCAAGGCAGCAGAACGATGGCACCAAGGTGATGTCCAGTAAGTTGCCGCACTGGTTTTGGTATCCTACAATGCTGCTCCGAATAACGGCGTGGGGCGCCCCGGGGGAGGCGGCGTGAACGGGCCTCTCCAGGTGGAGTGTCATCTGTTGTAGTGGGGCGCCCCTTTACCGTTTCAGTTGCCATTCCGTCCGTTTTTGGTCCACTGTGTCAAAAGCCGCAATTCAGCTGAGTTGCGCCCACTCTTGCGGTGCAGCGATAGGCGGCTGTCACAGGACTCTCAAAATGGCGGCAGGCTCTTTCCTTTTTGGGCCTGGTCCACTGAAATGGCCCTGGGACACCTTGGAAATCGGACGCTTGTCTGCTAGGTCTTGGACCCCATTCTCGAAAGCGTCCCCTCCGCCTTGAGAATTCATCGAAAGTTTTGGGGGCCCCGACTCCTGCAGGCTTCTGGTGGGGAGCGGCTGCCATGATTGCTCGCGGAATGACTACGACGGAGCTACGAGATGGTGGTGCTCTCATGCTGACGCCAGCTTCAGTCTGAAACATCCAGAAACAAGGTGGGGCTTTCATCGTTTGGAAAAAAAAAAAGTTTTCATCCAATGAAAAGTGTTGTTTTTAGGTCATATGATCAAGCCTTCCATCATTAGGAAACCAAAAGTAAAATGAACCAATGAAAAGTTTTATAAACAAGTCACATGACCTGTTATGCGGCATAGGGTATAAAATGCGGAGAAAATACGTTGGCACGTGAGGCGGCGTCAGTAGCGGACCGATGTGCGAATAGGCCGAAGGCAACACAGCGCGCCAAGATCCGGATGGCACCGAGGTGGTGTCCAGCAAGTTGCAGCACTGGTGTGGCCATCCTACAATGTTGAAAGTCGGCGTGGGGCGCCCCGTTGGCCTGTGAGTTTGCGTCAGTAGCGGACCGATGTGCGAATAGGCCGAAGGCAGCACAACGCGCCAAGATCCGGATGGCACCGAGGTGGTGTCTAGTAAGTTGCCGCACTGGTGTGGCCATCCTACAATGCTGAAAGTCGGCGTGGGGCGCCCCGTTGGCCTGTGAGATGGTGTCAGTAGCGGACTGATGTGTGAATGGGGCCAAAGGCAGCGCAACAATATTTTCTACTATATTTCCGGTGTAGAAGAGACCACAAGGCGCTGAGATGCCAAGATCCGGATGGCACCGAGGTGGTGTGTAGCAAGTTGCCGCACTGGTGTGGCCATCCTACAATGCTGAAAGTCGGCGTGGGGCGCCCCGTTGGCCTGTGAGTTTGCGTCAGTAGCGGACCGATGTGCGAATAGGCCGAAGGCAGCACAACGCGCCAAGATCCGGATGGCACCGAGGTGGTGTCTAGTAAGTTGCCGCACTGGTGTGGCCATCCTACAATGCTGAAAGTCGGCGTGGGGCGCCCTGTTGGCCTGTGAGATGGTGTCAGTAGCGGACTGATGTGCGAATGGGGCCAAAGGCAGCGCAACAATATTTTCTGACTGACACCACAAGGCGCTGAGATGCCAAGATCCGGATGGCACCGAGGTGATGTCTAAGTTGCGGACTGATGTGCGAATGGGGCCAAAGGTAGCGTAACAATATTTTCTGTATGGAAGATACCACTAGGCGTTGAGATGCCAAGATTCGGATGGCACCGAGGTGATGTCTAGCAAGTTGCTGCACTGGTGTGGTCATCCTACAATGCTGAAACTCGGCGTGGGTCGCCCCATTAGCCTGTGAGATGGCGTCAGTAGCGGACCGATGTGCGAATAGGCCGAAGGCAGCACAACGCGCCAAGATCCGGATGTCACAGTGGTGGTTTCATAGTTGAGAGGCACTTCATCTGCAGCGGGGCGCCGAGATCCGGATGGCACCGAGGTGATGTCTAGCAAGTTGCTGTACTGGTGTGGTCATCCTACAATGCTGAAAGTCGGCGTGGGGCGCCCCATTAGCCTGTGAGATGGCGTCAGTAGCGGACTGATGTGCGAATGGGGCCAAAGGCAGCACAACGCGCCAAGATCCGGATGGCACCGAGGTGGTGTCCAGCAACTTGCCGCACTGGTGTGGCCATCCTACAATGCTGCGCCGAAAGTCGGCGTGGGGCGCCCCGTTGGCCTGTGAGTTCGCGTCAGTCAGTGGGGGCTGTTTGAGGATCTGACTGCATTGGAAAGCAATGTGATGCTGTGCGTCGCCCCCAAGATGGAGGTTCCTCGGCTGCAGTGGGGCGCCCCTTGGTGTTTCACTCGCTATGCAGCTGAGTTGCGTGCGCACTTGTGGCGAATAGGCCGAAGGCAGCACAACGCGCCGAGATCTGGATGGCACCGAGGTGGTGTCCAGCAATTTGCCGCACTGGTGTGGCCATCCTACAATGCTGCGCCGAAAGTCGGCGTGGGGTGCCCCGTTGGCCTGTGAGGTGGCGTCAGTAGCGGACCGATGTGTGAATAGGCCGGAACCAGCACAAGGCGCCAAGATCCGGATGGCACCGAGGTGGTGTCATAGTTGAGAGTTCTGAGCAGCGCTTGTAACACTGTCTGAAGCTTATTTGCACCTGCTGCAGCTTCACTATTGCCCTGGTGTGGCCTAAGATCGCCCATGACATAGGCGGCCACCTCCCGGGGTCCGGCGGAACTTTTTTCCTTTTCCTTTGTGCATCTTGTCCCACAATCCGTTTGACCTGAAGACACGACCAGGTCCCTGAATGTGTGCAGGGGGACGCTATTGATTGAATCAAAATGGCGGCTTCACACAAAGCTGACTCAAGCGTTGCTGCTGATGCTATACAGAGAAAAACTGGTTTTCAGTTTGTACATTCTTCAGGATTTTTCCATCCAAGGCTGGTTGAGAGTTTGTATAACAATGGCTTCAGATTTTCAACATACTACTCTTCAACATTCTTCCTAAATGTAACAATGTGAGACTCACTAGGAGAACGGTGTAGTGAGGGCCACAAACGGCTGTTTGTCTTTCCTTTCAAAATGCTGCCAACAATATTTTCGGAATGGAAGACAACACAAGGCGCTGAGATTCGGTTGGCACCGAGGTGGTGTCCAGCAAGTTGCCGCACTGGTGTGGCCATCCTACAATGCTGCGCCGAAAGTCGGCGTGGGGTGCCCGAAGGGGGGGGGGGAGGCGGCGCAAACGAGCCTCTCCCGCTTCTCCATGTGGAGGCAGTTCATCTGCAGTGGGGCGCCGAGATCCGGATGGCACCGAGGTGGTGTCTAGCAAGTTGCCGCACTGGTGTGGCCATCCTACAATGCTGCGCCGAAAGACGGCGTGGGGTGCCCGAAGGAAGTGTCCTTATCCAGGGCATTATCGCTGTATCATGTCCTCCACTAAAATGGCCCTGGGACACATTAGAACTCGGACGCTCGATTTTTTTTTCCTTTCCTGTACATGCAAAAAAAGGTAAATGCCCGGTACGTTACACGCTTCATCTGCCACGATGAACTCTCCAGAGGAACCGAAAAAAAATATAGTTGTGGTAACTATACCATGCATCGTCATATGGAGAGGTGGCACCAATTAATTATAGTGCTGCATAAAAGAGAGATTTGGAGGAGAACCCCTGACCTGCTAGTACATTCATCAAAGAAGTGGCACTGAGAGCTTCAGAGGCAAGGGAAACGGTCCCAAATTTTTAGAAGAACTTTGGAAAGATTAAAATGACATGTTTAGATTGTGGCAAATTAATTTCATGTGGACAGATGAGTGTTACTCTAATAAATACAGCATATGAACATCATCATAGTCGATGGTTGGTAGAGACATTTTGACTATATCCTGGACCTGCCCGTCCTCGCCCAAAATGGCGCCGGAATAAATGGGACTCGTAACTCCTTGTTGTGTACTGGTTGCAGAACCTTGAAATCACGAGATACGTATGCAGTTTTGAAGCACATGGCGGGCGGGGACGAGAATTGATTGAATATTTCGACATCCCTATTGATATTAAGTTCTGATGTGTTATTGATTACTGTACTGTTGAAAGTTCGAATTAACGTCACCCATGGTACTTGCCCGCAAATGTATATCTAGATAATTTTATTGTAACTGGCCCTGTCGTATTTTAATTATAAAATGTACGTCCACCGATTCCGTAACTGTTAGACACCTTAGTTCTTGCAACCTAATGGCCCGCCCGTTACGTTCCTCTACAGTGTAAATGTCTACTCATCACATACGATTACAGTTTGCTCCGTGGCCGGCCCACGTGGTTATAGGCTCGTATTTGTATAATGAAATTTTCACAATAAAGGTTTTTAAAAGAAAACATGGTAGTAGTATATACATTGGTAAAGTTTGTAATAATAGTCACTGTTTTAGAATCATTAAAAGGCAAGTGAAATAAAGCAGACCAATTACATGAAGGGTAAAAGGTATAATACGAAGGAACGCAGTAAAGATAAATGGTCAAGGGCTGTTGTGTTTTCTATTCCTGCAACATAAAGTGATCGATAAGAATCTCATATTCAGGCGTATCGGCGACTAAGACAGCAGGTCGACCCTCTTTTGCTCAACGGCTCCATCATGGGACGAAGAAACGCTCTTTTTCTCGAAAAAAGAATATATTTTACTTGCAGGACAGTTGTAAAATTTCCGGGAAAGTACATTAGTCTGGAACATTATAACATATATTTAAGAAAAAATAATGTTCGGAAGTAATGAAAAGCGTAATTTTTAGGTCATATGACCAAGCCTTTCATCATTACAATAAGAAAAGTAAAATGAACCAATGAAAAGTTTTATTAACAAGTCACATGACTTGTTATGCTTACGTTACGCGCTGCGCGCCCCGGATGACTTCCGGATGCGCTAACGCGGCGCGTCATATGACGCATTACGCGACAACGCAGGTCCAGAATATAGTCAAAATGTCTCCACCAACCAGCGGTCGGAACACAACCCCTTTCAGCAGGCTAAATAGTTCTGTTAAATGACAACAGAAGGGACAGGCAACAAGAACCATCAGTCAAAGAGGGGAGGGCTAGTTCTTCTCTACCGGGTTACATTGGGGCGCTACCGGAACTGATCGAATTGGTAGTCTACAGTGTTTCTGGATGTTTCAGACTGAAGCTGGGGTTAGCATGAGAGCAGCATCATTTCGTAGCTCCGTCGTGGCCATTCCGCAACCAATCATGGCAGCCGCTCTTTATCGTTATTTTGGGCGGGGTGGGTGGCGGAGCCGAGCTGTTTTGCAGCCATCATTGTGTGGAGTTCAGTTCATCTCACTAGTTTTGTATTTGTCATGAGGGGTTGTTCCTAATGTTTCTATTTTAGCGAGGTCAAAAAGAGATCCCATTAGTGGCCTACTGATTTTGCTCGATTCCTTTTCTTTTTTTTACACGATTTTTCGTTATCTGCAAAGACTAAACAGAGTATTGCGACTCTGTGTTTGTTTGTAAATAGAGAATGAACCAAAGAGAACTAATTCTAAAACAGTAAATACTTGGATAACAATCAATCAAATGGAGAGAGAAGCAGGCACGACGGATTACAACGGGGGCAAAGGCCTGCGTTAACTACCTTTCACTATCTGCAAAGAGAGAGTACTCCTAATAGAAATGAGGGGGGGGGGCACCATTCAAAGCAGATCAGTGTGCATAAACACGAAAATGTTTTCACTTACCACGTACTTGACATTCGACAGCTTATGATATTTGCTATTAAAAAACCATTGAAATTCACTGAAAAAACCATAGGTTATAGACCATATATAGTTAGGAATTAGCATTTACAAAACCTTGAAAATTCACTGAAAAAACCATAGGTTATAGACCATATATAGTTAGGAATTAGCATTTAAAAAACCTTATTTTACTCACACAAAACCATTGAAATTCCATATATAGTTAGTTGCACTAACTATATATTGCGCACCCGCAATCCACTGCTGATCATGTCACATATTACATCATTCATGACATGGTCAGTGACATCACTGATGACATCACTGATGACATCTCAAATGACATCACTGATGACATCATCCAGTGACTGTGTGTTTCTGTAAAGTTTAAATATGTTTTAGATATTGAAGAATGAGTAGATGTATAACTGTCTGGACGAAGGATTTAGTAGGTGCATGACTGAATGTATGAGTGAGTGATTAAATGTGTCTCACTGAGTGCATGGGTTAGTGACTAAACTGTCTTAATTTGTGCATCATTATGTCTGTTGTTCTGTAAACTACTGCATGTGTTGATCAGTAGCTATATGATTAACTATATGGGTTATTGATTGATTGTCCAAGTATTTGTATGGGAGACTGAGTGTGTGTGTGGCTGGCTGGGAGGTGTGTGACTCTGTGCAGATCAATGTGTACTTGTATCAATGATTGTATAAGAAAGTAAGTATGTGTTACTATATGTTTGAAAATGTAAGGTGCTCTATGTTTAACTGTATAGACAAGAAAATGGAAGTGTGATTGATTCTTTACAGGACTGACTAGGTGTGTGAGTAACTCCATGGATGAGTGGCAGAGTGTGAGTGTCTGTATAGGTGTATGAGTGCATATGATAGTGTTGTAAAGATGAGTGATTGTATGTATGAATGATTGTATGGGTGAATGAGTGAATGTGTGTGTAGACGTAGGAATCAGTGAGTACGTATGTAGTAACTAGTATTGGTGTGTCAATGGTTTCAAAAATTATACTCTGTATTTAACACTGGGTGAAACAGAGGTTATATTAAAATGTGAGGAGATGCATTGTATTGTCACATGAATGATATCATCAGTGATGTGGTCATTGATGTCAAATGAGATGTCATCAGTGATGTCATCAGTGATGTCATTTGAGATGTCATCAGTGATGTCATCAGTGATGTCACTGACCATGTCATGAATGATGTAATATGTGACATGATCAGCAGTGGATTGCGGGTGCGCAATATATAGTTAGTGCAACTAACTATATATGGAATTTCAATGGTTTTGTGTGAGTAAAATAAGGTTTTTTAAATGCTAATTCCTAACTATATATGGTCTATAACCTATGGTTTTTTCAGTGAATTTTCAAGGTTTTGTAAATGCTAATTCCTAACTATATATGGTCTATAACCTATGGTTTTTTCAGTGAATATATATATATATATGTATATATATATATATATATATATATATATATATATATATATATATACATATATATATATATATATATATATATGTATATATATCCAACACACAGGAAGCACCAAACGAGAGAGGCCACAGGAGGCAAAATTAAGTTCGTATTTCTTTAATTAATCGACAACTTGCCAGCAGTCACTTCACCAAGCTAGGCATCAAAGTTTCTCGCAAGACGCGTTTCAGGATTACCTCCTTTCTTCAGTGGCTTGGCAGAAAGAGTGAAGCGTTGTGCTTGCTCGCGCACAATTTAAAGTTCCAACCTCCCGCCCGATGTGGGCGTGGCTGGCGACACAGCCTCATGGTGGTTGTAGTCCATTTCAGTATTCCCACAGTGGGTGCGCTTTCACTCCTCCATCATTTGCACTAAAATAAAAACCAAGTGGGTAGATGCATAGTTCATAGCGCTTTGACTGCCCCGCTTTTCAGTTGTCGATCAAAACTTCATGCAGGTTGCAGCCCTGTACTGCGACCTCACACACCTCCTCCCGATGCGTTTAGCTCTGTTCAAGAGCCAAACCGGACCCGCAGCAGCAGTGAGCCTCTCTCAGCGGCTGTGCAAAAGCCGTACAAATCCAACACACAGGAAGCACCAAACGAGAGAGGCCACAGGAGGCAAAATTAAGTTCGTATTTCTTTAATTAATCGACAACTTGCCAGCAGTCACTTCACCAAGCTAGGCATCAAAGTTTCTCGCCAGACGCGTTTCAGGATTACCTCCTTTCTTCAGTGGCTTGGCAGAAAGAGTGAAGCGTCGCGCTTGCTCGGGCACAATTTAAAGTTCCAACCTCCCGCCCGATGTGGGCGTCGCTGTCGACACAGCCTCATGGTGGTTGTAGTCCATTTCAGTATTCCCCCAGTGGGTGCGCTTTCACTCCTCCATCATTTGCACTAAAATAAAAAACAAGTGGGTAGATGCATAGTTCATAGCGCTTTGACTGCCCCGCTTTTCAGTTGTCGATCAAAACTTCATGCAGGCTGCAGCCCTGTACTGCGACCTCACACACCTCCACCCGATGCGTCTAGCTCGGTTCAAGAGCCAAACCGGACCCGCAGCAGCAGTGAGCCTCTCTCAGCGGCTGTGCAAAAGCCGTACAAATCCAACACAAAGGAAGCACCAAACGAGAGAGGCCACAGGAGGCAAAATTAAGTTCGTATTTCTTTAATTAATCGACAACTTGCCAGCAGTCACTTCACCAAGCTAGGCATCAAAGTTCCTCGCCAGACGCGTTTCAGGATTACCTCCTTTCTTCAGTGGCTTGGCAGAAAGAGTGAAGCGTCGCGCTTGCTCGCGCACAATTTAAAGTTCCAACCTCCTGCCCGATGTGGGCGTGGCTGTCGACACAGCCTCATGGTGGTTGTAGTCCATTTCAGTATTCCCCCAGTGGGTGCGCTTTCACCCCTCCATCATGGGCAGTCAAAGCGCTATGAACTATGCATCTACCCACTTGGTTTTTATTTTAGTGCAAATGATGGAGGAGTGAAAGCGCACCCACTGGGGGAATACTGAAATGGACTACAACCACCATGAGGCTGTGTCGACAGCCACGCCCACATCGGGAGGGAGGTTGGAACTTTAAATTGTGTGCGAGCAAGCGTGACGCTTCACTCTTTCTGGCAAGCCACTGAAGAAAGGAGGTAATCCTGAAACGCGTCTGGCGAGAAACTTTGATGCCTAGCTTGGTGAAGTGACTGCTGGCAAGTTGTCGATTAATTAAAGAAATACGAACTTAATTTTGCCTCCTGTGGCCTCTCTCGTTTGGTGCTTCCTGTGTGTTGGATTTGTACGGCTTTTGCACAGCCGCTGAGAGAGGCTCACTGCTGCTGCGGGTCCGGTTTGGCTCTTGAACAGAGCTAGACGCATCGGGAGGAGGAGTGTGAGGTCGCAGTACAGGGCTGCAGCCTGCATGAAGTTTTGATCGACAACTGAAAAGCGGGGCAGTTAAAGCGCTATGAACTATGCATCTACCCACTTGGTTTTTATTTTAGTGCAAATGATGGAGGTGTGAAAGCGCACCCACTGGGGGAATACTGAAATGGACTACAACCACCATGAGGCTGTGTCGACAGCCACGCCCACATCGGGCGGGAGGTTGGAACTTTAAATTGTGCGCGAGCAAGCGCAACGCTTCACTCTTTCTGCCAAGCCACTGAAGAAAGGAGGTAATCCTGAAACGCGTCTGGCGAGAAACTTTGATGCCTAGCTTGGTGAAGTGACTGCTGGCAAGTTGTCGATTAATTAAAGAAATACGAACTTAATTTTGCCTCCTGTAGCCTCTCTCGTTTGGTGCTTCCTGTGTGTTGGATTTGTACGGCTTTTGCACAGCCGCTGAGAGAGGCTCACTGCTGCTGCGGGTCCGGTTTGGCTCTTGAACAGAGCTAGACGCATCGGGAGGAGGTGTGTGAGGTCGCAGTACAGGGCTGCAGCCTGCATGAAGTTTTGATCGACAACTGAAAAGCGGGGCAGCCAAAGCGCTATGAACTATGCATCTGCCCACTTGTTTTTTATTTTAGTGCAAATGATGGAGGAGTGAAAGCGCACCCACTGGGGGAATACTGAAATGGACTACAACCACCATGAGGCTGTGTCGACAGCCACGCCCACATCGGGCGGGAGGTTGGAACTTTAACTTGTGCGCGAGCAAGCGCGACACTTCACTCTTTCTGCCAAGCCACTGAAGAAAGGAGGTAATCCTGAAACGCGTCTGGCGAGAAACCTTGATGCCTAGCTTGGTGAAGTGACTGCTGGCAAGTTGTCGATTAATTAAAGAAATACGAACTTAATTTTGCCTCCTGTGGCCTCTCTCGTTTGGTGCTTCCTGTGTGTTGGATTTGTACGGTTTTTGCACAGCCGCTGAGAGAGGCTCACTGCTGCTGCGGGTCCGGTTTGGCTCTTGAACAGAGCTAGACGCATCGGGAGGAGGTGTGTGAGGTCGCAGTACAGCGCTGCAGCCTGCACGAAGTTTTGATCGACAACTGAAAAGCGGGGCAGTCAAAGCGCTATGAACTATGCATCTACCCACTTGGTTTTTATTTTAGTGCAAATGATGGAGGAGTGAAAGCGCACCCACTGGGGGAATACTGAAATGGACTACAACCACCATGAGGCTGTGTCGACAGCCACGCCCACATCGGGCGGGAGGTTGGAACTTTAACTTGTGCGCGAGCAAGCGCGACACTTCACTCTTTCTGCCAAGCCACTGAAGAAAGGAGGTAATCCTGAAACGCGTCTGGCGAGAAACCTTGATGCCTAGCTTGGTGAAGTGACTGCTGGCAAGTTGTCGATTAATTAAAGAAATACGAACTTAATTTTGCCTCCTGTGGCCTCTCTCGTTTGGTGCTTCCTGTGTGTTGGATTTGTACGGTTTTTGCACAGCCGCTGAGAGAGGCTCACTGCTGCTGCGGGTCCGGTTTGGCTCTTGAACAGAGCTAGACGCATCGGGAGGAGGAGTGTGAGGTCGCAGTACAGGGCTGCAGCCTGCATGAAGTTTTGATCGACAACTGAAAAGCGGGGCAGTTAAAGCGCTATGAACTATGCATCTACCCACTTGGTTTTTATTTTAGTGCAAATGATGGAGGTGTGAAAGCGCACCCACTGGGGGAATACTGAAATGGACTACAACCACCATGAGGCTGTGTCGACAGCCACGCCCACATCGGGCGGGAGGTTGGAACTTTAAATTGTGCGCGAGCAAGCGCAACGCTTCACTCTTTCTGCCAAGCCACTGAAGAAAGGAGGTAATCCTGAAACGCGTCTGGCGAGAAACTTTGATGCCTAGCTTGGTGAAGTGACTGCTGGCAAGTTGTCGATTAATTAAAGAAATACGAACTTAATTTTGCCTCCTGTAGCCTCTCTCGTTTGGTGCTTCCTGTGTGTTGGATTTGTACGGCTTTTGCACAGCCGCTGAGAGAGGCTCACTGCTGCTGCGGGTCCGGTTTGGCTCTTGAACAGAGCTAGACGCATCGGGAGGAGGTGTGTGAGGTCGCAGTACAGGGCTGCAGCCTGCATGAAGTTTTGATCGACAACTGAAAAGCGGGGCAGCCAAAGCGCTATGAACTATGCATCTGCCCACTTGTTTTTTATTTTAGTGCAAATGATGGAGGAGTGAAAGCGCACCCACTGGGGGAATACTGAAATGGACTACAACCACCATGAGGCTGTGTCGACAGCCACGCCCACATCGGGCGGGAGGTTGGAACTTTAACTTGTGCGCGAGCAAGCGCGACACTTCACTCTTTCTGCCAAGCCACTGAAGAAAGGAGGTAATCCTGAAACGCGTCTGGCGAGAAACCTTGATGCCTAGCTTGGTGAAGTGACTGCTGGCAAGTTGTCGATTAATTAAAGAAATACGAACTTAATTTTGCCTCCTGTGGCCTCTCTCGTTTGGTGCTTCCTGTGTGTTGGATTTGTACGGTTTTTGCACAGCCGCTGAGAGAGGCTCACTGCTGCTGCGGGTCCGGTTTGGCTCTTGAACAGAGCTAGACGCATCGGGAGGAGGTGTGTGAGGTCGCAGTACAGCGCTGCAGCCTGCACGAAGTTTTGATCGACAACTGAAAAGCGGGGCAGTCAAAGCGCTATGAACTATGCATCTACCCACTTGGTTTTTATTTTAGTGCAAATGATGGAGGAGTGAAAGCGCACCCACTGGGGGAATACTGAAATGGACTACAACCACCATGAGGCTGTGTCGACAGCCACGCCCACATCGGGCGGGAGGTTGGAACTTTAACTTGTGCGCGAGCAAGCGCGACACTTCACTCTTTCTGCCAAGCCACTGAAGAAAGGAGGTAATCCTGAAACGCGTCTGGCGAGAAACCTTGATGCCTAGCTTGGTGAAGTGACTGCTGGCAAGTTGTCGATTAATTAAAGAAATACGAACTTAATTTTGCCTCTTGTGGCCTCTCTCGTTTGGTGCTTCCTGTGTGTTGGATATATACATATATATACATATATTCACTGAAAAAACCTTAGGTTTTAGGGGTGTTATTGTTAGCTGGACATTTCACTCGTACAAAACCATTGAAATTCCTCCGATATAGTTAGTTGTACTAACTATATCTCGCGCGCCCACAATCCACTGCTGATGAGGTCACATATTACATCAAACCACATTCACTAGATGATGTCATCAGTGATGTCACCAGTGATGTCATTTGAGCTGTCATCAGTGATGTCACTGACCATGTTATGAATGATGTAATATGTGACATCATCAGCAGTGGATTGCGGGCACGCGAGATATAGTTAGTATAACTAACTATATCGGAGGAATTTCAATGGTTTTGTACGAGTGAAATGTCCAGCTAACTGTAACACCCCTAAAACCTACGGTTTTTTTCAGTGAATTTCTAAGATTTTTTA
Organism: Lissotriton helveticus; assembly: GCF_964261635.1. NCBI lineage: Eukaryota > Metazoa > Chordata > Amphibia > Caudata > Salamandridae > Lissotriton > Lissotriton helveticus. The sequence goes on along the minus strand of NC_136068.1, from coordinate 1,515,088,670 downwards.
AATGCTAATTCCTAACTATATCATTCCTGAAACCTTTGTTTTTTTCAGTGAATTTCAAAGGTTTTTTAAATGCTAATTCCTAACTATATCAGGCCTGAAACCTATGTTTTTTTCAGTGAATTTCGAAGGTTTTGTAAATGACAATTTTTAAATGTATTAATTGTTATATTTTTTTATACTGATTCACTACATTTTTTTAACTATTTATTTTTAGATATTTAATTTTTTTAATTACATTATAGTTACATTATACATTACATTACAAAATATACTTTCTTAGAATGAATTACTTTAGTTTAAATACTTTGCAAATAGGCAATAGACTTTTAAGTACAGTAGTTACAGTTGTTGCAATGGGCAACACAATTTCAAACACAATGCAACATTGACCTCAATGTTAATTTCTAGTTAAATGCAATTAGTTACTTTATGGATTACTTTTCTAACCACAGGACTTGATCCTAGATTCATTCCTTAGACATCTCCTGTACACGGTTGATTAAAAGAGTTTTAGTTACAGTAGTGATTTTTAAGGAATATTATTGTATTTTAAAAGTTGACACTTAGAAATTTTTTCACATAGAATCACCAATGTTATCCTAAAGCAGGAAAATCCTTTAGCAGGTAAGTAGTGCTATTGTCACTTTTTCTTACTCAGTGGTGGATCCTGGATCCAGCACTGGTGCATCTCCTGTAAACAGTTGAAAGAATGCATTTAAGTCATACAGGCGATTTTTAAGGAATATTTTTAGTTTGTGAAAATAGACACTTGGAAAATTTAATGGTGAAAACCGGACAATGGATTCTTATGGAAGTAAATACAAGTTACTGGTAAGTACGGTTAGAATTACTTTTCAGGGTCAGTGCTGGGCTAAAAGTTTCAGCACTGGGTTCTCTCCTGATAACAAGTGAGTAAATCGGAATTCGTTGTTCGGATGATTTTAGATGAATATTTTAAAGTTCCAAAACTCCACACTTTGAAGAATTTCCAAGTGAAACCAGTCAATGTTAGCCTATGGAAGGAAATTCAAGTTACTGGTAAGTATGATTAGAATTACTTTTGAGGATCAGTACTGGGCTCAAAGATGCAGCACTGAGGTCTCTCCTGATAACAGGTGAGTAAATCAGAATTCGCAGTACATCTGTTGTATAGCGTTTTAGGACCCTAGTGTAATTTTCCCGATTCAAGCCCTTATATAGGTATAAAATACTGTATCCTTATATAGGCATAGAAATCATAACCATATTAAGACATAGCTCAAGTAGTCCTAATACAGCTTGGCTACTTCCACCAGTTCCGAAAATCTACAACGATTTCTTGGAAAAACCCGCCTTCAGCAGTCAGGGACTTCCCCCTGCATAAATATTAAGTTATTCAAGAACACATGGAGTTTTCAGAGAATTAAGTCTCAGATGACGTTCTTATGTCCAATCTTACGTCAAACTCTGCACCTTCAATGTATAAATATGCCCACACTTGTCCAAACAAACACACAGTGGTTTGGAGCAGTTCGACTATCTACTAGCCCGACGTGCCCTGCTGCAGCAAGTGCCGAAGGAAGCCGACCCTCCAGCTGACGCACTAAGAGACGCTGTCTTTTCTCTGGTCGAGAAATCCAGCTCCGGTGTTTCCAGGCTACCCTTGCAGGTCGCTGGGAAATCGAGTCCTGAGAGAGAGATACAAGACCTCCTACATTCTAAACCAAGGTATGGAGCTGATTAGACCCTAAGAGAATTCTTGGAATAGATTCTTGGCAACTAATACTAAAACTAGGCTACACCTCACTTACTTCTTCCCTTGTACTAGACCTAGGTTAGGTACACCGGGGTAGGCGTATTTTAGAAGCACCAGTTGAGTACTTTTAGTCATTATTTATCACTGCATGTATTTTATGCATTTTAGGTATCTTATGGCTTAGAAACCATATCATGCTTTTACAGTTCTATTTTATAATACTCTTCGTATTATATGCTCTGTACTTCACAGCAAGTATTACTATTGCAGCAGTTAATTTCTTATGCTTGAGAAAGAAGACTGTTCAATAAATACTCTTTTATTGAAAACGCCCGTCTCTCTATTTCTCTGCACCTCTGGTGAAACGAAGCATGCACGATTGACTGAGTGAAATAACTATCTATTGTTTCCGCGACTCTAGAGATATATTTCTTATTCTTGGGGAACAAAGTTGTCATGTTTTGAGAGGTTGTCAGAAACTAATCCCTTCTTGTTTATTCGAGAAAGTTTCTAGTGACCTCTGAGCTAGCTGGCACACACACAATTAAGTTTAGTATATTCGGTAGAGACCTAGTTGACTTCAGTCCTACTTCTAAACTACAGGATACACTATTCCAATGCGCAGAACCTATTGGGAATATAGGAACTACACTACAAATCTAGTAAGCGCCACTGAGCTGCGTACCAGAGAGATGTAAAAAGGGGCACGGCATGCACCACCTCTCTGCAACGCAGCGCAGTCGCGCTTCCTGGAAGCACCTGGTGGACTACTTGGCCCCCATGGTCCCTCAGGTTTGAAGTTGAGTTTTTACCTCAGCTTAAAACGCGCCATAGGGCGTGTTTGCACACATCACGTCAGGCCCGTCCCCACCCTTCACTATTATCTAAACGCGCCCTGTCACCGTTCTAAGTTGAGAGATTACGTTCCCTACAATCCTAAGGATCCCTAGGGTCAAACTAGCCCACTAGGTACTTCCAGTAAGCACCAAATAGCTGTGTTGCAGTGAGGTGTAAAAAGGGGCGTGGCCTCTGAACACCTGTATGCAACGCAGCTCCCTGGCGCATACTGGAGATACCTGTTGGGCTATTTGGCCCTTCAGGGACCCTCAGCATTGAGAGATAATTAATTCCCCTACTTGAAACGCACCACAGGACACGTTTGCACACTGATGAAGGAAGGGGGCATGGCCTGAGGTGACATGTCTGCAAACACGCCCGGTGGCGCGTTTTAAGTTAGAGAATTAATTCCTCCTCAATCCTGTGGGTCCCTGGGGGCAAACTAGCCCACCAGATACCTCCAGTATGCGCCATGGGGCTGCGTTGCAGATAGGTGTTCAGAGGCCACGCCCCTTTTTACAACACTCTGAAACGCAGCTCCGTGTCGCTTACTGAAGGTACCTGGTGGGCTAGTTGGCCCCCAGGGACCCTCAGGATTGACAAGGTATTAATTCCCCAACTTAAACCGCGCCAAAGGGCGTGTTTGCACACATGTGAACTCAGGCCCCGCCCCCTCTCTTCACCACTGTGAAAACGTGACCGTGGCACGTTTTAAGTTGAAGGATTAACTCCCCTTGAATCCTAAGGGTGCCTGGGGCACAACTAGCCCACCACGTAAGCGACACAGAGCTGCATTGCAGAGAGGTGTAAAAAGGGGCATGGCATCAGAACACCACTCTGCAACGCAGCCTCCTGGTGCATACTGATGGTTCCTGGTGGGCTAGTTAGCCCCCAAGGACCCCCAGTATTCAAGGGGAATTCGTTCCCCCTCTGCAAACGCACCCCTGGCGCATTTGCAGAGTGCTGCATGAAGGGGGTGTGGCCTCTGGCACGATGCCGGTGTTCTTCTCTTTTTTTTTCTTATGAAGGGGGGCTGTGTAGCCCCCCTTCTTTTTCTATTTTTTTTGGCATGGGGACCCCATCCCCCAGGGCTTGCCCCCTAATATTTTCTTTTTTTATAAAAATATGGGGAGGGGGGCTTCGTGGCCCCCCTCCTGAGGCTTCTTTTAGCCCCGGGGACCCTATCCCCGGGGCTCAGTCTTGTTTTTTTAAAACATTTTTTGGGGAGGGCCACTTCTGGCCCCAGGGACCACCTCCCACGGGGCCATTCTGCCTCCTTTTTTTATATATATATATATATTTTTTATTATTCTGGGAGGGGGGCCGCATGGAGAGAATTGCATAAATAAAACCCCAAACCTTATTTTGAAAACTGTTTTTGATGTGCTTCATTTTATAAAGTGAAATCCCTTTCAAGGGGGTGTGATCTAATGTTCATTGCTTCGTTGTGTTTGAACCACCATGTTGGAGAGTGGTATTCTGTTTTATCTGACTAAGGGCCTGAGTACGATCTCACTAAGAAGGCCTCCAGACGGGTTCCGGAATGAGCAAATCCGATTCGGAGCCTATGTTTCTGACCGAATCTTCCCCCGTTCCGAAAGAGCAAGTATAATGCGAAGATCTTGTCTGCATCGACCACATTGTTTCCTAATTCGATCGTGTCAGTCCGACTCATTTGCAGCCAATTTGTGCCGTGCAATGGAGCTGGTTTTCGAACGAGTGAGTACCGTGTACGATTCGGACAGCCGTCTCGACTCGGCCTCAGCGAGACGAAACGGCAGTGGGAATCAGGCGTCGGGGGCTGTAGAGTGCCCCCTTCACCTGGGGCCCTCCGAAACTGTACCATGGTAGTACCCAGGGGTCCCCCCTTTCCGTGCATGCACAGTGTGGTGCCCACCACAGTGTGTATGCTTTTCCCCACCTACCCTTTCTTGCTATGGGAGCCTGTGTACGCATTCAGTACACAGGCTCCCATAGAGTTCAATGGGAGTCTAAGCGAACCAAGTCCGTCACCATACGGGTGCATCGTACTCTGTCTCACAGATTCGCAAAGCACAATTCGGTAGGAAAGCCCTCCAGATCTGAGTCGTACTGAGGGCTTCCTAGCGGGATTGTACCCGGGCACTAAGTGTGAAACAAGACACCCTGCCCATGGGGCTACCTTGGTCACAAAGAAGGTTTGGGACTGGCATTTGGGTGCACTTGCCAGGTCTACATGACAGTTAAAAAACTGCATGTGCACACATGTGGATGTCACAATTAGTGCTGCAAGCCCCCGAGTAGCATTTAATTTACACGCCCTAGCACTCTCAGTGCAATTTACTAAGGACTTACCAGTAAATCATGGATAACCAATCAGAATCAGGTTGGAAGTCATGATAGAGGTAGAAGGATTAAGTGGTCCCAGATAATTTCAGACCCTTTTCATAACTTACTTTACACTCAGTGTAAGAAGGGGTTCGAAATGTATACATCATTTATACATTTGAGTAGAATAATCCATCCAGTATCCTGGAGGCCTTCTCTGAGATTTCTAATACTATCTCGAACATATTGAAGGCCCCAGCCTTGTGGCAACAGGGCAAGTTGTTGGTTTGACTCAGGCTGTTCTCAGGCACTGAGAACCCTTAAGAGAGCATTGAGGGTTAAACCTAGGGACCACTCCTTAGTTAGGAATAGCCGTAGTCTGTATAAACAAGAACTGACTAGACGTAAGAACATTATAAAGGAGGATGTCTGGACGGATTTGATTCAGGACATTACTTTGAGGAGTAGCTCCATAATTTGGAGCATCAGCAACAGCATCTTCTTTGCAGCAGACACCGTTGATTCTTTGGAGGCTCATATTACTGTTGGGTGGGTCATTTTGAGGAAATCTATAACTCCCCACCCTCTGCATTTAGTAGGGGAATGGTGTGATAGAAGGGAAAGCTGCCTTAATATTTTCCACTGAGGAAGTTAGGAGGGCATATTGGAGCTATCCAAGAACAAGAACTCTGGTCCCAATGGGAGTCTTCCTTACCTTTACGTATAGGATGTGGAGGTCTGGGTCTCTGTCCTGACCACTCTTATTAACATGGCTATGGAGGCAGGTCCCCCGTGTGATGGGAAAAGTCAATTATTGTACCTGTTTTTAAAAAGGGTGACAGGGATAGCACTTACTGGTTCAGGCCTATTTCATTGCTTGACTTTGTGGTCAAGGTGGTGGGGTGCATCATTTTGAACAGGCTCTCTAAGTTGGCTAAGGCTAATAATGCTTTGTCCGAAGCACAGTATGGCTTTTGTCCCTGGAGGTCAACTGTGGACAAATGCTTGAATTTGTATTTAGTGAATGCAAATATATTGTTGCATGTCCCAGCACCATTCCCCTGGCATTTATGGTTTTATGATCCACATTTGATCGAGTAAATAGGACCAAACTTTGGCACATCATGTTATCTACGAGGGTAGATCAGGAGGTTGTTCTATTTTTGAGAGACTTCCATAGGAACACGGTGGCAGAGGTACGTTATTCAAAAGATTTAAAGGTCACCCGCCTTTTTCAAATTCAAAAACAGGTGTGGCAGGGCTGTTTCCTGGCCCCATTATTTTTTAACTTATATGTTAACAACCTGGGGCAGGTCTTATCTGACGTAAAAGTAGATTGCCCGCAGATAGGGTTTTATTATATGCAGACAACACAGTCTGTATGGCCAGAACTGCAGATGCATCAAGTCCTTATTGAATTCCTTTGTCCACTTTATAGAGGAGTTGGGTTTATCTGTGAATGACAAAAACTATTTTGTGATGGCTGTAGGTGTCATGAGCCACTCACCTGAACACTGGGAATTTCAGATGGGGTGACGATGGAACCCGACTCCCGTTAAGGACCTTTCCTTGGTAACAATGAATGGTATTCACACTGCCCCAGTGAAAGTTCAAAAGAGAAAGGCGGAATGGCAATGAGAGACTAACAAAGGAACATTTCGCACAGGCTCTGCATGTTTCTGAGGACACTGGACACTGGACTGCTTTGGCTGTAGGGTGATGCTCTTGACCTCTGTAAAGAACAAGTTATCTTAATACACAATTGTTAAGTGAAAATACATATTGAGTAATTACTTTTGTTAACTGAATAGTAGATTACCCCTTTAAAACAGTCATTGAGGATGTCATTGCCAAATGTGAAACAGGGTTCTTTTTAGCTGATTTAGCGAAAGGTTCAGCCATGGGCCAAACCAACCTTGGGTCTAGTTAAATCCAGAGTTCTTTATATTTACAATAAGATTGAGTTTCCTCTCTATCAAGCATATAGAAGTCTTTTTCAAAATGAATCTGAGAGATAAGTGCTTCCAGGAGTGTATGCAAAACATGATACACTCATGTCCATGTATCTGTCTATTTCTTACAATTTAATTATGATTTAATTATGATTCCCAAAACTCGTGAATTGTCCTTTTGCATCTTTCATTACAATGTTTCAAAATCCTGCGCTGCTCTTATTGCACCTGCCTTTAGAAAAGAAATTAGTTTACCTGAACATCGATTGAGATCTGATCATCAGGTGGGTGCCTGGCAGATGCCGGGCCAGTTTACAAGCAATACAACAGGAGTTGCTGCGATGAGAAGAGCTGGAACTGCTGCGAGAAGGTGAACAGCATTTGAAGTAGGAGAAGTCCGGAACTCAGGTGAGTGGGTATGAGCGACAAGGCCAAGTGCTGGTTCCAGAGCCTGGGGCGTTTTAATATATAGTAGATGCAAAGTGTGGTGCCAATGAGTCATCGGAAATTAGATTGGCGCAGGCAGGAACCAATCATAGAGTCATCAGTAATAACTTACCAGTGAGTCATCCGCAATTACCAGCAAAAAATAATCAGTGAGGCATCAATAATTACCAGCAGGAAAATAATCAATGAGTCATCAACGATTACTGGCAGGAAACAATCTGTGAGTCATCAGCAATTATTGGCAAGAAACAATTAGTGAGTCATTAGCAATTGTTGCCAGTGCATGGAATCAGTGGCCGATACAATAACACGTGAATGCCTCAGCCATCGTAGGGGTAACAAAATCACTTGTGAAAAAACACAGACCTACTTTTATGTACACCACCATCACTACCAGAGAATTCCCACTCCATGTAATGTCCCAACAGGGTAGGGAGCCACACTAGTGACAATGACAGGAATGAGTGGTGGAACAGGACAACTGGGTCATGACAGTTGGCCCCCGATCCACAAAATCGGTTACTTTTAAAGTTGGGTCTTCTCCAGTGCCAACGACCAGTCCGAATGCTGAAATATTTTGAGCAAGGAAGACTGATTGCGCGGACTCATTTCCATAATTACCGAGGAGCCAAGAGTCCGAGCATAAATGATTTCGTGAAACGATTTACACGAAACTCGGGTTCTCCTGTAAATATAATGGAGGATTGAATAAGCAGAGACACAAGCCTGCGATATCGAGAGAACCTAGTACAGTATTCACGTTCCGTGGATAAGGAATTAATACTAACCTTGGGACCAAGGGTTAAGATATCCCACTTGATCCACTCCTACTATAGGGGCCAACACTACCTCTTGGGTTGCCCGATGCAATAGTCCTGATGAAGACTCGCATGGCTATGGTTTAACTCACCTTTAAGCCCTAAGACGAGTCGAAACGTCGACAACATCCCCTCTTAATTCAATACCTGGACTTTGACACACATTTTCTGGTGCAATAATGTTTTGGAAGCTATGTCTCCATTCAATGAAAAATGTGCACAAATTGATATCATAAGCCAGGTTAACTGTTAGATGGTGAATTGTACGACCGATCTATTGTATATAAGATTGTAAATATCTCTATGTCTTTCTCTAACTCTTTTTATTAAGCACTTGCTAATTCTTTATTTCTTGCACGCCTTCTTCGGGACACCTATAAACTTTTGATATAAGGATAGTGATAAAAGCAATGAATTAAAATTGCCCCTGAACTTGTAAATTGTTGCTGTTGCTTTCTTTAATCTTTTGTGGTTTTGCATAAATCTTATACATTGAATGTTTAAGGTTGATCTGAGAGACGTATCCCTTAACTATGTGGTAATATTGAGCATACATTGATTAATTCATTGGTATGAAAGTAATGGTCAAAGATCATTGTATTTCAATTGTATATTATACCCAGGTCTTTGACAATTTGGGTTACCCCTTTTTTGATTAATGGTTATTTTCTTACCTGGGCTTGTTGTGAAACAATTCTGCCAAAACGAGAAGGAAATTAGCTGTATCATCAGAAGGATAGCTGTTGTATTGCCTACTGTTCGATGTTGCTAGTGTTGTGCAACACTTTGATGGTCCTTGGGTCCAGTTCACTGACTTCTTTCAATACTGCTTTTTCGAAAGCCAGTAGTTCAACAGGTAGGTTGACAGGCGGTGGTGTGAAGCTGGATTTCTTCCTTAATCCTGTGTCGCTTCTTGGTTGATCAGTTGGTGGTTTGTCCCTGAAGAAGACCTCTAGTTTAATTTTCTGATGAACTCACTGAGTTCACAACAGAGTTTGAATCGGCCTACTGTTGGGGTGGGCACAAAGCCTAGCCCTTTTTCCAGTACTGATAGTTGTGTATCAGTACTGGATTGGTTTGATAGAAAAACCCTTGTTATCTGTCCCCTGCGGGTAATGAAACACAGCATGAGATACAGAACACTCTAAGCATCCAAACAATGGAAGTACTCCTCCTATTGAGTGTAAAACATGAAACACAGACAAGTAATGTACCTGAGGTGGCGTCAATAAAAATAAATTAAGGATCAGTTTGGAAGAACCATTTCGTTATAAAAATACTCTGTGCCCAAAGTACTACCCTTCACCGTTTTTTTAATCAACTAAAGGCTACCCTATCAAAGCCTCAAACACTAACATAATTTAAGAAATAAAATTGAAACTAGCCTTGACCTAAACTTATTTTGGCCATTTATTATGTTTTTTATTCACACTCGAGCTCTGGCAAAATATCCTTTCACCAAGGTAATATTCTAGAAATGGCTTGGCCGCCGCTCTGTTCCAACATTGGCGGCCATTTTGAAGGTTGTGCGCAGTCTAGTCACTACAGACCATTACGCGGCAAAACCCGGAAGCCTTATTACCAACTCCTCGCTGGAGACACGCTAAGATGCGGTCCGGCGGGGAAAGGTCTAGGTGCCCAGTCGTGGCGTCCCCTATTTTGAAGTAAGTGATTTCTTTCCCACAGTTCTCGTTTAAACAAAAGGGTGTGATCCCGACGCACCATTTGAAACGCAACAAGCGCATTATAAAGTCGCCAATTTGGGACCTCTAACTATGTACGCTAATTTTCCTCTCATTTTGGCAGGATTGTTTCACAGGGAGCCCCCCCCCCCGAGATCATGAAGCACAACCTCGCACATAAATTGGTATACATATGGAAATACGCTAACCACTTTTTACATGTTTGAGTGTAATGTGTGTTGTTTGTGAGTCACCACTTGAGTTTTGTGTTACTATGTATATATTTCACGACGCGCATTCAACCGGCATGTTTGATAACCTTCTAGGCACAACCACTATCGCCTTGGAAGCCTGCACGCACAAGTATGGAGCAGACCACCCATATAGGAGCGCAGTATTGAAGAACATAATGTGTACCCCCACTAGATGGAGGGTTTTTTTTTGTTTCTATTGCATTCGCTCCATTTTTACCATTGCAGATATACACGAGAATTAGCGATTGAATGTAATAATCACACATGCTTTATTAGCGGAAGCTTTCAACTTATTTTTTCACTATCTTTATTTTCCTATTAAGGTTTATTTGGGAATGGCAACCACAGGGTTGGTCCCTGTGTGGTCCTGAGGAAGAGCTAGGGGAAGCTCGAAACATGTTGATCATACACTGAATTCCTTCTCAATTAAGTCAGGTTTCCCAGTGTCTACCCCATTTTTAGACATACCAACCTAGGAGCAAGAATAAAGTTGTTTAGGCCCACTAGTAAGGTATTTTGAATCACTTTCCTCCCACTCCACCACACACTGCACCACACATAGTCTTCCACAAGTGCTCCTACGTAATTCCGCAAGTCATAGCACGCCCCAGTTAGGAAAGAGAACTGGGATGGCCCCAATGATGAAGCATGTCACAGTGGGGAAACCCTGGTGAGTGAGGGGACTCAAGAAAGGAATGTTTCTTTCTTTCAGGTTTTCCTGATCATACTGGTTAGGAGACACATTCTTAAATTAGGTCTCAAAACCAAATACCTTGGGTTTCTTTGATTGCATACATAAGGAGGGCAACCTAGTCGTACACCCTCCTCCTCCCCCACCTTGTCTACTGACTTATTTAAATGACATCATGACCTTTCACTCTTTCTCCCTTCAGTTGAATATCTGGACCAGACCTGGGGTCCAATTGAGCAAAGAGATCATAAAGCAATGCCTGGCCTTGGATCACTCCCACTACATTCCCTGGTTTAAATATATCAGGGACTGTGTTTTTAAATTTAGGTAGGGGCGATTTATTTAGTAACCCAGAAAGGATTTGAAAGAAGTATTATAACTGGGTGAAAAATTGCGTTTTTTAGAATGAGGCTCTTGGAAAGAGCTCTAATGAAGTCATTTCGAAAACTGTGCCCTCTAATGAGCCTTACCATCTGTGTGCCAAAAGTAGGTATCAACACTTTTAATAACTAGGTTTCAGTTGGATCTACTGCCTTTCCTGTTAACTTACCATTGTGGGGGGAATAGGGGCCTTAACCTCACATCCTTTAGCTGCGATAGTAGGTCTCCGCATAATACGTTACATTTCACAATGTTTTGTAGCTTTTATACAGTACCCAGGAAACTTTATATCTTAGACGCATTGAAAACGGCTAATTTTATTCAGGTTCGACCTGCCATCATATATCTGCAAATGCTTTCGCAAGATATCATTCTTAATGTTCTTATTTTTTTTAAATGCAGCTGTAAGGTTGGGAAACAGTGGGTATTCAATCTGTTTGGTGCATAGCACAGCGGTTACCTTTTTAGATTTCCTTTTATAGGAATTTCTAACTATGTATTTAACTTTTTAATGTAATCTTAAAATGACCTTATTAAGGATGATTTATATTTAACGTGCATGTCATGGCTTGTTCTGTTTTTTTTAATGAAAAACCAAATGAAGTTTATTTTGATTGGTTGATTGACTGGCTTCAACACTGCTAGCTCCTGGACATACGGCACGTCCGTAATGCTAACACACAAGTTTACTCTTTCTACTCCTCACCGCACAGGCTTCACATTAGACTGCACCTGTTTGCTGGGATGGCCAGCCTCCTCCCCGCTATAATCAAACTATACAAAACAATGATGTGGAGGAATCGATACATTCACGTTAGCAATAGGGCACATTAAAATAATCCTATTCTATGGTAAATAGTCGCATTCTATTTCTATTTATTCATAGTAAAGAACATACCAACTCTTATTCCAGATTGGAACAATTAGTAAATTATTTTAATTGTTCTCAAGTTTATGCAAATCCAAAACATTGCATAACAATTACACCAACAATTGCATACAATCACTTAGTCATTCCATATACATAATCCTATATTGCTTCCTACCCCCAATTTTAAGTTTTGTGTTTGCGTTCTAACAACAATCCACTATGAGGTAATCCTATACACACATGAGGTACAAGCTACACCTCTGAAACCATTTTACAGTGTGTATGTTCCATTTCAACACAAAGGGGCAGATTTACGAGAAAGTGACTCAGTGCATTCCGCAAGCCAGAGCACAGGAATGCAACGTATTTACAACGATATGTCGTATTCCTGTGCTCTCCCCTGCGCTGGCGCACAAACAGCTGCCATGCGCCGGCACAGGCACTTTTGCACCATGGTGCAAGGAGGCCTGCGTCATGGGGAGATTGTTTTCGTGCAGGAAGGTACTCCTTCCTGCATGAAAACAATCACTACAGGCATTTTCATCTTTCAATGTGTTCTGTAGAATGCAGTATGCATTGAAAGAGGAAAAAACGAGGAGAAATTAAAACATTTCTCCCCGTTGAGCCTCCCTATGCCCCCCCTGGGAGGCATAGCATGCACATGCATTTCTAGATTTACTATGCCTCGTAAATCAGAAAATGTGTCTGGTTCCATCAGTGTTGCGTGGGAACACCCACAGCAACACCCATGGAATGCCCCTTTCAAGCAAAGTGCTGCGTGTAAAGTGGCCATATTTACAAGGACAGGAAAAGCCATGAAGTGTGGCATTTCCTGTCCTTGTAAATATGGAGCAGTAAAATATGCCACCAGTACGTCACAAAAAGTGACGGTGGGTCCTGCTTTCGTTACGGTGGCGGTTGTATGAGAGTCCGACTGGCATCATAATGATGCCCTTAATATTTGAAAGTTTTGATGACATAATATCCGGTTATGAAACCTCAAGATTACAAATTTTAAATCTAGCAGGGCCTACTCGGTCTTTTATCTGTCTGAGGTTAAGCTAAACTACTGATTTTGATCATGCATTGACAGATGCCACTGAAAACCATATGGCATGGTTTAAAGTATCCATTTAACAGTTTTCTGTGTTCTATGGTTATAGCCCTGGGTAACTTCTTTTGCTTAAAAATACCAATTTACTTGTAGAAAGAGGGCTTTTGTGAATAGTTCTCCCAAGGTGCATAACAGGTTTGTTCTACTCACAATGAAGTGTCACTCTAAGGTGCCGATTTCGATGTTGGTCGGAAAGGCTCCAAATGGCATTCATTTCATCAGAATCCAATTCGGATTCTGAACTATCCTGGCTGATGAGGGGCAAAACCCCAAAACCGGTCTTAGGATGCTTGTTTCGGGTCTAGCGAGGACCTGGCTTGTCAGTTCCGGCTAGACTGTTCCCATGAGGCACATGGTCAAGACTGATTTGCATAAGGCCAGGTCTAAACTGGGGTGGCATGGTGAGCAAAAGAATGATGAATTTAACGCAGATCTCTTGACTGGGGGTGAATGTTTTGATTTGTTCTGCATTCCGTCCATCAATTTTGTTTCTTTAACAAATGTGAAATACATATCATAAATTACTACAAATATTATTATAATAAAAATAAAAATGCATTTCATGGAAATAAATAATTTGAATAAGAAATTATTTATTAATAAGAAAATATTTAATAAATCATTTTTTTTAGTTACTTCCCTCTCTATACCCCTAAAAAACACAGAATTCGCACCTAAAACATAACTGTAAAAAACAAATGATTTACCATATTAACATAAATATTTATTAATGAATTAATTATCATTAATTAAAAATGTATTATGACTGAATTATAATTAATTTACTTCCCACAATATACCCCGACTAAGCACACAACACCCTCCTAAAATTGAACTTAAAACAAAATTAATAACAATCATCAATATCAATAAAAGAAAACGATAGTAAATAACAATCGATTTACCTCCCACCCTATACCACTTCAGAACCCACAACCCACACCTAAAAGTTTAGTAAAAAAATTGTAATTGCACCGTTAACATAATTAGTTATCAATTAAATATTTATTATTCATGAAAAACTAAATATAAATTACTATATTTCCCAACCTGTACCCCTATAAACTCCACAACCCACACCTAAAATAAAATATAAAAAAACTCATTACACAATTAAGATAATTCATAATCAATTAAATACTTAATAACAACTATCAATTATTTAGAATTAATTTACTTCCCAGCCAATACCCCTATAAACCCAACAACCTACACCTGAAATGAAAAAATACTATGATGAAGCGAGCTTCAGAAAATATTTTATTCTGACTTGTGGATTCAATTCCCTATAACAGGAACTAATCAATTAATGAATTATTGCATGATTTGTTTGATTAATCCAACCTAGATTAAGTTTGCACCACACATGAACACGTGGGAACTAATAACATGTGCTTTTGTTGCATTTGCAAGTCTGTTTTGTAACACATGATTAATATTGTTTTGTTTGTCATGTCTGTCCCATTGTCTTTATCAATATGAATATGCCGCTGATCATTCAAGGCATGTGCTTCATTATATGTACTTACATGTTTGTCCTATGTTGTGATTGTCTGTCTGTGAAACATTTAATCATCTTTTAATTCTTTCAGATTCATAAAGCTGGACTTTATGAAGAATGGTAGATATTTTATGTGCTGCTTTATTTGTTTGCTTCTGCTAGTTGTCATTTATTAATGGGTTAATCACTAGCAGGGAAGGGTGGGTAACAGAAGGGTTTGTTTTACCTGAATTAATCACTCTTTTTATGTTTGTTTAAATAATAGGCCTAAATGTGGTTTGAGGCCTAGCTTTGGTTCTGGTTCTGAAGAAAAGTTGGTCGGCCTGTACGTGAGCAGAGTTGGAGCGAAGTACAGTCATCTTGGAAACTTTCCATGGAGAGTTTTGTTTTGCTTATTTCGTTGAAAAGACTGTGGCTCTGACATTTAAAAGAAAAAAAACTGTGGCTCCTCTAACAATGGAACTTGTTCACAAACTGCTCTGGATGTTCTTTTCTCAAGGCCGAGGAAATGGCAGGGATGATTTTGCCGAGCTCTGGTGGAAGTCAGAGAAGCAACTTTTTAATTTGTTGCAAAGACAGTCGGAAGCTGATGTCACTCTATGTCAATGAACAATAGTATGGTGACGCTTACACCCTGGACGAGGTGGTTTTGGTGGTCTGACAGACAGCAACCAATCAGAGTGCTGAACTTTCAGAAAGAATTACATTTTAGTTAGATTAGCAAGCAAATAGGATATAAAAATTGGCCTCTTGAAGGGATCGGGGCTGACTGTTTCCTGAGGGCGAAGTGCTGTTCGATTTTCCATGGACTTGTAAGCATTCAACTGTTTATTCATTATTTTCCTTTTCAGGTCAGAAAGCTAACTTAGGGTTTAGGGCTATGTTTTCTTTAAATTCATTATTTTATACAATGTTGAACTGCCAGATTTTGAGCCAATGATTAATGCAATAAAGCATACTTATTAAAATTAAATGTTTGATATTAATAAAGAACTAATAAAGTTTATGCAAATTTAAGAATTTTAAAATAAACTTTTAAAATGACAAGCTGGTCTTGTTTATTGAAAAGAGTTTAATAACAACATATCAGATCCATTCGCCTCATGTTTCAGCTGCTCTGTTGTTTCTTATGGGCCTGGTTTTGATTGGTAAGTGTAATAGTAGATTGTGACATCATTTATAAAGAATTTCTGTTAGAGCGCTGGAACAATTTTTGGTAGCTTCGTACGGTTTTATGTTGTTTTGACATGCATGTTACATATATGTTGGTATAGTCATAGGATTAATGTTTAACATATGTTGAGATTTTATTTGATTTTGTCAAATGTTATATGTAGTCTTAAGAGTTTTTCAGTAGTATGAAAGACTCTTGGTTATTGCCGGCAAAGGTAGTGTGACTAGAAGAGTTACACAGTGCATTTGTCTGTTTCAAAATTGTGGTATAGAATATATCACGTGTTGTGGACGTACAACACAAGTTTAGGGACCTTAGATTGACTGGTTGAATGTATAGTGAGGATTGCCTATGAAATTGTAGCATTAAGCAGAGGGACCTGGTGAGCCTGTTTTAAAACTTTTTGTGAAAAGAGTAGTAGGATTTATCTAAGCTTGAAAGAAGGGTGAGATAGCGTCGTCTATTCTTATCAACGCCTGACGTTTTCTGTGGTTGGTTCAAGTCCTGCCAAGAATTTGTGTGTGTATGATCAGGGTTTTCTGTCTGGAAATGTGTGAATGATTGAGATTTGTTAGAAGGGTAGGGTAAGAATTACTCTATTGGCAATTGAAACTATTCTGTGAGAATAGCGTTGTCTATTCCACGTTAAAGATACTTGAATGTATGTATAAAACTATCTATTTGTTAGAGAAACAAGCAAATGGTTTGTTTTATGTAGTTATTAATTGCGTTTTAAAAAGATAATTGGAAAGCGTTTTTGAGCCTTTAAGGTAAAGAATGCGCTATTTTGAAGTATTGTGCGGTGTTGTGCGTTATTCAAATTCATTTTAAAGCATTACACGCTATTTTAATTCATTGAAAAGTGCCCCGATCGAAAATTGTGAAGGAGGGGCTGATTTAGGAGTGAAACCGTGTGAGAAGAGACTGAAGCTGCAGCAGCTGCATGCGTCAGAGTTGCCGCGCTCTGATTGGACGCGTCATCATTAAAGTAGCTCTCTGATTGGCTAGAGCTGTCTTGTTATATAAAATTGTCCCCGTTAAAAATGTCATTCATAATTATTGTTATAATTAAACAGCTGATATATTTAGAGTCAGCCAACTGATGAAGTGGTGATGACTCGTGTGTATTCACTCTACTTACTGAGTGAATCATAAAAAAATCTAATTTACCACTTCAAATTACTTTTCTACCGAGTTGTTTTAATTGGTCTGTCACTGTTTATATATGACAGGCGTTGTGCGTTCTTGTATAGGAGGGGTTGAAAACGAAGGGAAAAGATTGTAATAAAAACGGAGTTGTGAACGAAGGAGCCGCCTTTCTATTGGCTCAGGTCCCGACTTGTCATAAAAGAGCTGCACACCCATTGGCTGGTGACGCGCAGCGTCATAAGGGAGCCGCGACCGGATTGGTTGAGGCTCGAGTGTGGGCTTTGTAATTACTGCCTGCCGAGAAAGTATCTTATAATTGAATTTAGAATTAGATCACCGCTTTAGCCCCCTTTTCCTCGATAAGTTAATGTTTTAAGAAGAGAAGTGTGTAATAACTGATGTGGTCGAGCAAGTGCACACAAAATTAAAATTGCATAAATGAAATAAAATAAAAGCGATTGCACATTAAGTTAAAATTACACTTACTAGCGAGGGACTGAGCGCGAGGTGAGAGAGAAAGCTGAGGCCACATTGATTGTATGTTTCGGAGCCACCGTGTCCTGCTTGATGAAGGTGTCTGGAACGTAATTGTAGGGCAGTGCTGGGATTTACTGAGGCGTCTAGAACATCGGGGCAAAGAAGCGCTATGACTAGTTAAGAGATCTGACGAATGACAGCGAGACAGCGCTGTGATTGGTTAAAACATTATAAACAGTCCTATGATTGGCTGAGGTACGCTGTTGTTTTAAAATAATTGCCGAGTACATTATAAAAAGTAAAAATTGCCGCTTTGGATTTTCTTCCTCGCCGCCCTATTGTTTTTGTGTCACAGCTAATTTGTGACAAGCGGGTGAGAAAGAACGAGACTGTTAGTAGAAATACTTGCTTGCCGCGCTATGGTTTTAAAGGGAGAGTTGGAGACTATTTTAATTGTGTGAGTCATCGACTGATGCGTGTTGACACTGCTTATCGAGTGGTTTATGGTAAATGAGTATTTCCAAATAGAGGTTTCCTTTCTGAGTAGTGGCGGCCAGCAGCATTGTGAATAGTGTGTTGGGCTCTCTTTGAGAGGGAGAGGCTGTTTTATACAGAGAGAAGGAAGAGGTCTGCAGTGGTAGAGTGTGTCCCAGAGGGGAGGGTTTGCTTTGCATTGATTAGCTAAAAGTGTCTGGAGCATCACGGTCAAGCAGTGCATTGATTGACCAAGACATTTATAATGCTGTAATTAACTAGGCATCCGCTTTGGTTTTAATCACACCATTGTTTTTAAAGACTGATACTGTGAATATTGCTTGCTGAGTAGATTTGCATAAAATAAATATTACTGTTTTAAAATTCCTTCCTACTCCATAGCGTTTTGTAAACATTATATATTATTCATTTTTGATTAGAGTGTCATAGTAAAATGTTATTACATTTTATTGTTAAAGGTGTCTAAAAGTTTTTACAGCAAATTATTTTATTTAAATTAAAAGCAATCAGATGAGGTTTTCTTTTTCCACAGGTGTTGATGCAGAAAGGTGTGTAAGTGAAAATAAATACATTTTAAAAATAGCTGATTGCATTTTAGGTGTTTTGTTGTTGTAAATTAAATATTTTATATTATGTTTTTGCAAATTTATGTATTTCTTTCCAGGTTTATAAAAATTTAGTGATACAGGTAAATTAGGAGAAATATTAAATTGACCGAGTTATAAGATTTTTCTACACCTGATAGAGTTAAATTAATTAATTAATTGATCAGCAAACGCTGTGAGACAAATTAAGAGAGTGCATTTACTTATTGAAATTAATTTTAACAAATTTTAACATGGATAATAATTAACAAAAGAAAGAGAAAAAGATTTCTTGGTACAAGAAAATGAAAAATGTTGTTGCTAAATGTGAGAATAAACTAATGATTCCCAAATTAGCGAAATTAAATAATAAAGTTATCAGAGCAGAAGATAGTGATCAATGTAAAATAGACGTTGTAAATACAGATCAGGACAATAATTTAAGTAAATTGCCAGAACAGATTAATGTAAAGCCAAAAGTCTCAGATCAAATTAATAGAGTGTCAACTCAGACTTGTTCTCAACGTGATGCAACAGAAGAACATGATGAAATGCCAAATACTTCTGGAATTAATATTCCTAATCATGTGAATTTATCAAATGATTTAAAACAGTCGATGAATGATAAGGAAGCAATGACAATGCCTGTACTTGAAAATGATAAAACTACTCCCACAGCTTTAAAGGTCCCATTAAATTCTGAAATTCAAAATTTTACTGAAAAACGTTATTCTATTGTACTTAAAATTGAACTGGTAATGATTACAAATCAACAAGAAAGAGTGATGACTCCAGTTCTAGCAAGTGAGAATTCTGATATTGATCTAATTAAATTGACACAGTCTGATGAGTCAACATTATGGTCAAAGGAAAAGGAGTTTAAAATAAATGAGCTGAATGAACAGTTACAAATACAGCGACAGGTGATGATTCAGCAGAATGAGATGGCTTCACTGCCATTGCAAAATTTTGTTAATGAGCAAAAAGGCAATATAGATACAGGATTAAATATAGAACAAGAAAACAGTCCACAAGGAATAAATGTACTTCTAGTATCTTGGAATGAAAATGATGGTCTTTTAAGTGAAGACATTCAAGTAACAGATAAAATTGATCAACAGATTAAAACATTTACTTCTGCAGGTTTACCTATCAGAAATGCAAATTTAATTAAAGGATTGACTGATGACATTCAATTGGTGGAAAGGATTGCTGACGTGAAATGTACAGCATACAAAAAGAATGATGAACATTCACTAATATTAACTTCTGTAGTTGAAACATGGCAGGGAGTCAAAGATTTACAAGATGAAGTAAATCATGAGGAGAAAAACACAGGGTTGAGAACAGAATGTAGACAGGGAGATGAGGATGAGATTTGGACAAACAGAGATGACACAATATATTTATCAAACAGCATGATTGATGACATGGCTAGAATGTACCATAGTTTGGAACGTATTGGAAAAGATTTAATTGTCAAGCTGTGTTGCCAGCAAGTGAACAAAGTTAAGAAAACAGTTGTGGGAATGGGAACAGAAAGACAGGAGAGTGATTCATTCACCAGATTACAAATGGATTTCATTGAAATGGTACTGCATGACAAACTGTGCTACATTTTTGTGATTATCTGTTTGATTTCAAGATGGGTTGAAACATTTCAGATGCGACATAATGATAAAATGACTGCTGAAAAGTTATCAGATGGCAGAAGACATATTGAAAACAGACTACTCTACTGTACAGGTAGACTAGAAATTTCAGATGTTGAGGAGCATGCGAATGGTACTATAAAGAACAGAGATGTGAAATTGTGCCTAGCTGCAGGTACAAAGTGGACAGATGTCTTTCCACTTGTTTTGATGTTTCTGAGAAGTACTACTGATAAAAAGACAAGTTTAAGTCCACGTGATATTATGATGGACAAGGTCATGAGACAGGCATTCATACCAGTGAAAAGAATGATGACTATCAATGATGGCATCAATTTAGAGTACTGCAGGAGTTTATCAGATGAAATGACTTCTGTGGCTAATGAAGATGGAACTGAAGTGCAAAGAAGAGAAAAAGAGCAAGCACATGATCTGTTACCAGGTGAAAAGATCAGGAAAAAGGTTCGTCTAAAAAGAAATTGTCTAGTGCCAAGGTGGCAGAAAGAGAAGCGAGTTAGTTTTGTCACAACAAATGCAATGAAGTGCAAAAGACTGAAGAGGTGGATTGACACTGGCCATACTTTTCGTGTACCTATATCTGAAAATCCTGATGAGGATAGTGTCATCACTGCTGATTCAGATTCTGAAGAAGAACCTGAAAGGAATCCAGATCTTGAAGATCGGCAAGTTGGTCGACATCTGGAGAACATGAATATAAAACAAGCCTTGAATAAAGAAGACTTGAAAGTTGTAACTGAAGACTCAGAAAATGATGAAGATCTGCTAGAAAAAGAAGCAGAAGAAGAAAATGATCAGATTGTGATTCAAGACCAGGAGAGTATTGAAAAGCAGAAAAGTAACTCTGAAAGCAGGAACAAGAATTCTGAAACTGGGAAGTTGAAGGTAATTGAAGATGAATTGCCAAGTACCAGTTACAAAGATTACGTTCCTAACGGAGTGAAGCTGCCGAGTAAAGAAGTACCTGAGTCTGAAGTTGAAATTTCTGACACTGAAACTGATGGAATTGATGAAGATTCTCAAATAAGAAAATTGAGAAAAAGAGCTTGGAGAACAGAAAATAATGTGATCAAGTCAAAGAAGAAATCACCAAGAAAAGGTAATAACTGGCCAGAAGAAAATGAAAGCCTGAAATTCAAATTGGTACACAGGTCAAAAGAAAAGATTGATGAGATATCAAGTCAAAAAGATTCTGAAAAGAAAAGTTATACAGTAAAGAAAATAGAAGTGATACCTGTAATGGAGGTAAATAGTTGCAGTCAGGAAAAGATTAAAGAGAATAGTGACAATGATTGAAATATTTACCTGTTAAAAATTTAGGTTTTCTGTTTTTGGCATAAGGCTGAAGAAAGTGTGTTAGGTGACATAAGGTCGAAGAAATTGTGTTAGATGGAAAATATAACCTGTGACATTAGGTTCAAGAAAAACTGTTAGAAGGTTTAAGGGTATATATATAGATAAAAAAATAAAATAAAAAAAATAAAAAATTGAAAAAGGGGGGTGTTAGAAATTTTTAGAAAATTTAGACATTTTAAAAATTTTTGTTTTTTTTTCTCTTACAAGCTTAGTGAAAATACTTTCATGTTTTTATAAATAACAGTTCAAGATGTTCAATCTTTAAGGGATGTTGTAAGATGTCTCTGATATGTGTGTTCCTAATAATTCTGCTTTAGTTAGTTTTAGTTGTCATTACTTTTTTTGGAATTATCAAGGAGAAGTTTTATGACAAGCAAAGCCTCAGCTAGTCAAGACAAACATAGTGTAATACTGACACCTTTATTAGTTATAGTTTTTACAACACTTTTGTTGAAGATCAGTTGCATGTTACACAAGAGGAAGAAATACTTGAGGAAAAGAAGAGAATTTATAAAATCAGGAAGGTATAAGAGAGAGAGATAGAACTGGAAGGGTTTTGTTAAACTGAATTTGAGAGTTGTAGGCAAACTGATGAGACAAGTCCTTAGAAATACTAACACAGGTGAAATTGAATCATGTTCATCTTAGATACAATTTTTGCTAAAATTTTTGGGTGTTGTTTGGTGATTTTTAAATCACCAGATGAGGGAGTTGATGAAGCGAGCTTCAGAAAATATTTTATTCTGACTTGTGGATTCAATTCCCTATAACATGAACTAATCAATTAATGAATTATTGCATGATTTGTTTGATTAATCCAACTTAGATTAAGTTTGCACCACACATGAACACGTGGGAACTAATAACATGTGCTTTTGTTGCATTTGCAAGTCTGTTTTGTAACACATGATTAATATTGTTTTGTTTGTCATGTCTGTCCTATTGTCTTTGTCAATATTAATATGCGGCTGATCATTCAAGGCATGTGCTTCATTATATGTACTTACATGTTTGTCCTATGTTGTGATTGTCTGTCTGTGAAACATTTAATCATCTTTTAATTCTTTCAGATTCATAAAGCTGGACTATATGAAGAATGGTAGATATTTTATGTGCTGCTTTATTTGTTTGCTTCTGCTAGTTGTCATTTATTAATGGGTTAATCACTAGCAGGGAAGGGTGGGTAACAGAAGGGTTTGTTTTACCTGAATTAATCACTCTTTTTATGTTTGTTTAAATAATAGGCCTAAATGTGGTTTGAGGCCTAGCTTTGGTTCTGGTTCTGAAGAAAAGTTGGTCGGCCTGTACGTGAGCAGAGTTGGAGCCAAGTACAGTCATCTTGGAAACTTTCCATGGAGAGTTTTGTTTTGCTTATTTCGTTGAAAAGACTGTGGCTCTGACATTTAAAAGAAAAAAAACTGTGGCTCCTCTAACAATGGAACTTGTTCAAGAACTGCTCTGGATGTTCTTTTCTCAAGGCCGAGGAAATGGCAGGGATGATTTTGCCGAGCTCTGGTGGAAGTCAGAGAAGCAACTTTTTAATTTGTTGCAAAGACACTCGGAAGCTGATGTCACTCTATGTCAATGAACAATAGTATGGTGACGCTTACACCCTGGACGAGGTGGTTTTGGTGGTCTGACAGACAGCAACCAATCAGAGTGCTGAACTTTCAGAAAGAATTACATTTTAGTTAGATTAGCAAGAAAATAGGGTATAAAAATTGGCCTCTTGAAGGGATCGGGGCTGACTGTTTCCTGAGGGCGAAGTGCTGTTCGATTTTCCATGGACTTGTAAGCATTCAACTGTTTATTCATTATTTTCCTTTTCAGGTCAGAAAGCTAACTTAGGGTTTAGGGCTATGTTTTCTTTAAATTCATTATTTTATACAATGTTGAACTGCCAGATTTTGAGCCAATGATTAATGCAATAAAGCATACTTATTAAAATTAAATGTTTGATATTAATAAAGAACTAATAAAGTTTATGCAAATTTAAGAATTTTAAAATAAACTTTTAAAATGACAAGCTGGTCTTGTTTATTGAAAAGAGTTTAATAACAACATATCAGATCCATTCGCCTCATGTTTCAGCTGCTCTGTTGTTTCTTATGGGCCTGGTTTTGATTGGTAAGTGTAATAGTAGATTGTGACATCATTTATAAAGAATTTCTGTTAGAGCGCTGGAACAACTACATGTAAATGTAAATGTAAATGTACAGGAATTTATATAGCGCAAATCACCAAGCGGTTTCTAAGCGCTTGCTTAGGGAACCCGTCCTGGTATTCCCCTGTGAGATAACCCCAGCAGGGTATCCGCAAGGTGAAAGCCAGGCATCCCACCGCGAGGGGCCGTTGTGGAGATTAAGCAAGCTATTGCCCAGAGTCGCAGAGTGTGAACCCGTGAATCGAGTAGGCACCGGAGCGAGAATTGTCGAGTCCATGGACATTTTAGGACTCAAGACCCCGCCGAGCCGGGAATTGAACCCTGGTCCCGGGCTGACCTCTGCTTCCAGGTCTGCCTCCTCTAACCAGTGAGCCACACTTCTCCACATACAAAATAAACATAATTATCAATTAAATTAATAATAATAGTTATTAAAATTAATTATTAAAATAACTAATTGTTCATTAAATTTAAATTACTTCCCACAGTGTCCTCCTATAAACCCCACAAACCTGACCTACAAATTACATTTCAAAAAATATATTGCACAATTAACATAGTTAATTATCAAGTGAATAAATGATAATAATTAAAAACGAATAACTTATGATAAATTACTTCCTACCCTGTATGCCAATAAACCCACAACCCGCTACGGTACTAAAAAGCAAAAAAAAAAAAACATTACATTTCATTACTACTGAAAATTTAACAAATATATTGAAAAACAACAATTACACTAAAATTTAACATCAAATAGATTTATAATATATAATAAAATACATAAGAAACATTATTATAAACAATAATGGCCCTTATTACGAAGTCAGTTGAAGTTGCCTCCGACAGACACTGTTGCATTTTGGGAACCAACCAACCTTAGGTCGGCTGTTTCAACAGCAATATTTGGATGTAACCGCACGTGATTCAGTTGCAAACTCCCATTTCTCAATGGGAGCTTGTGCAGCGGGCACACAATTGTCCACAGCACAAGCTCCCATTGAGAAATGGTAGTTTGTGAACATCCCTGCACCGTGTGGCAGGCACCTCGTGGTGCCTGAACAGGAAAGTTCAGGGGGGCATCTGGTGCCCCCCAAGCACAGATGCAGAGGGCCTGGGTGGAGCGAGACCCTGTTAGAGGTCCCTAATGTCACTTTCCGACAGCCTTTCTATGTCGGAAAGGCCGACATGTGAAGGCTGTCGTAAACCGACATCATAATCCCGACTGCGGAAACGGCAACCTTAAGGGATTATAAGGACTTTCCAAATGACTCACAGGCTCCATGAGCCCGTTGGATTGTGTTGGTCGGTCCTTCCGATGGCTGCCTCCGACGGCATTCATTGTGATGCATCGGTCAGACCCCAGCAGTAGATGCAGTAAGGACCGCAACCGACAAGCCATCGGTTGCAGTCTGAACCATATCGTAATGTGGACCTTTCTTTTTTAATTGATATTAATGACTTCGATATTTTAGAAAACGATATTACTTACCTATATTTTGGAAACAATATTTTGGTATGACGATATTTTAACTTCGATATTTTGTCTGAATAACTTTATTTCTCATACATTATTAGATGGTCCAGCTAGAGTTGGCCTGCAAGCACAAGCCCAATTTCTTGCAGCCCCCCTTACAAGTCCTGTAATTGTTCATTCAGTTATGGGCAAACGATGACTAGTCGTGTGGAAATACCATTTTGAATTGCCCAAAAAATCGATCAACCTGAAGCTGTGTCTCCCCTTAAAGGACCACAAGGTAAGCAAATAATTTTAACTATGAGCTTACACACTGGACTAGTTCCCACTCTAGCCGACTGCAACACCTGGGGGACTATTTTTGCCACTGTCAACACTCTTTTTTATGTCACTCCCTTGATGACCGTTCTACCGAATGTCTTTGATACTGGTCGCGGTGGCAGTTGCCAGCCCCAAGTTGTAATTATTTCAAACATATACACGTCTTTAGTACGTAATAGTTTGGGAACCAGAAGTTGGCAAGCCTAGCACTGACAAGGATTCCAGACCAGCCTGGGAGCTTGCTATAAAACCATGGGAGAAATCTAAACAGCAGAAAGGTAAACAGTGCAGAGGTTCTCCACCACCAGGGCCCTCTGAGAGACGGTACGATTTTTCTGATCGCACCAAGATCAAGACTCCAGATAGGTATCTCATTCCTGATACAAGTTCTCCTCATTCCTATAAGGAATTGTCTGACCATAAGTATGCTAGAGGAGGGCAATCTGAACGCAGACAAGAAGAATAGGTGAAACCAAAAAGAGAGACACAACTCTCGTCTGACTTGAAGATAAAGAAGGACAGGCCTTCTCTATATAAAGCCCCTTTTCGGAAAAAGAAAGCTGCAGCCTTAACTGTTAAATATGCCACAAATTATGAGAAACCTACTCCTGAACAGTGACTCAACTTGACAGCGTGGCAAAAGTCACCATGGTTCGCAACACTCTCCACCAGTTTCTGGTAGAAAAAGCAACTGAAACATTTGTTACGGTTGAAACTGTGGACATCTACGTAGCCCCTCCAGACAGATCATATCCCTGAGATATTCAAATTGTAGGTGACGTTAAACGCACCTTTAAAGCAACATTTTGGGACAACTTAACTACGTCTTATGACATTCTGCTGGTGGAGGTCGATTGGCCCCCACCATTTGTACTTGCATCCCTCTAGTTGAGGATGTGATTCTACTTTCTATTTCAAACCTTGTCCCTGATGAAGTCAAACAAGCTTATGCATCTGAATGGGCCCTTACAATAGCCTCTGCACTTGGTCATAATGATTTTGGTTGAAACAAACATTCCCCATATCATATCATTCCTATACGGTCTACCCCACAAGCATAACCACAATATCCTATTAAACGGGGCGCTAAGGCACCCATATCAGAAATTATTTCCCAACTGGAGTACCGGTGAGTAATTGAACCCTGTATCTCACAGATGAATAGTCCTCTTTCTCCTGTTCTGACATCAGATCATTCCTATCACATTATCTTAAGACTACAGAAATTTGAACTGTCATACAAGTACATTTGCTGTGCAAAATACACACAGTACAGTGTTCATTAATACTTTAGTCGGTATAAAATACAAAACCACTTTGGACATTTCCAATGTTTTTTTCAGTCACAATTTGGCTCCTCGGAGCCGAGACCGGTCTGCCTTCTGTGAATAGGACATGTGCAACGCAAACATTTACAACGCATGCTTTTACCACACGGTTTTTACCTCGCAACATCCATTATAATGCACAATTTTTCGAAGCCTTTACAAATGCAAAAAGAACAATTGATGGACAATATGCAGAACAATGTCATACATTCACCCCAGTACAGAGATCTGGGCCTGAATCCATCATTTTTTTGCTCACCATGCCATTCCAGTTTGGACCCAGCAATATGCAAATCAGTCTTGACCCTGCCCCCAATAGGAACAGTCCAGCCAAAACTGCCAGGCCAGGTCCTCCCTGGACTGGAAACAAGCATCCTAGGACAGGTTTTTGGTCTTTCAGCCCTCATCAGCCAGGATAGCTTGACTCCAGTGGCATAGAGAGCACGGGATCCACGTCTGGGCATACCCATCCCACTCTGGGTGACAAATGCAGAAAGAACAATTGATGGACAGAATGCAGAATAATGTCATACATTCACCCCAGTACAGAGATCTGGACCTGAATCCATCGTTTTTTTGCTCACCATGCCATTCTAGTTTGGACCCAGCAATATGCAAATCAGTCTTGACCCTGCGCCCAATGGGAACAGTCCAGCAAAACTGCCAGGTCAGGTCCTCCCTAGACTGGAAACAAGCATCATAGGACCGGTTTCGGGCTGTCAGCCCTCATCAGCCAGGATAGTTTGACTCCAGTGGCAATGAGAGCACAGGACCCACGTCTGGGCATACCCGTCCCACTCGGGGTGACAAATGCAAAAAGAACAATTGATGGACAGAATGCAGAATAATGTCATACATTCACCCAGTACAGAGATCTGGGCCCGAATCCATTGCTTTTTTGCTCACCATGCCATTCCAGTTTGGACCCACCAATATGCAAATCAGTCTTGACCCTGTGCCCAATGGGAACAGTCCAGCCCGAACTGCCAGGCCAGGTCCTCCCTGGACTGGAAACAAGCATCATATGACCGGTTTGCGGCTGTCAGCCCTCATCAGCCAGGATAGCTTGACTCCAGTGGAATGGAGAGCAGGGGACCCACGTCTGGGCATACCCGTCCCACCCGGGGTGATTAATGCAAAAAGAACAACTGATCGACAGTATGCAGAACAATGTCATACATTCAGCCCAGTACAGAGATCTGGGCCTGAATCCATCGTTTCTTTGCTCACCATGCCATTCCAGTTTGGACCCAGCAATATGCAAATCAGTCTTGACCCTGCACCCAATGGGAACAGTCCAGCCCGAACTGCCAGGGCAGGTCCTCTCTGGACTGGAAACAAGCATCCTAGGACCGCTTTTGGGTCCTTTGCTTTCTCACCCTACGTGCCCCAGGTATGCCCAGACGTGGGTCCTGGGCTCACTGTGCCACTGGAATCAAGCTATCATGGCTGATGAGGGGTGAAACACCGAAACCGGTCCTAGGATGCTTGTTTCCGGTCCTGGGACCTTGGCAGTTCAGGCTGGACTGTTCCCATGAGGCACAGGGTCAATACTGATTTTCATATGGCCAGGTCTAAACTGGGGTGGCATGGTTAGCAAAAGAATGATGGATTTAACCCAGATCTCTTGACTGGGGGTGAAAGTTTTTATTTGTTCTGCATTCCTTCCATCAATTGTGTGTCTTTTGCTTTCTCGCCCTAAGTGTGCCATGTATGCCCAGACTTGGGTCCTGGGCTCACTGTGCCACTGGAATCAAGCTATCCTGGCTGATGCGGGCTGAAACCCCGAAACCGGTCCTAGGATGCTTATTTCCGGTCCAGGGAGGACCTGGCTTGGAAGTTCGGGCTGGACTGTTCCCATGAGGCACAGGGTCAAGACTGATTTGCATATGGCGAGGTCTAAACTGAAGTGGCATGGTGCGCAAAAGAATGATGAATTTAACCCAGATCTCTTGACTGGGGGTGAATGTTTTGATTTGTTCTGCATTCCGTCCATCAATTGTGTGTCTTTTGCTTTCTCACCTTAAGTGCGTCAGGTATGCCCAGACGTGGGTCCTGGGCCTCACTGTGCCTCTAGAATCAAGCTATCCTGGTTGATGAGGGGCGAAACCGGTCGTAGGATGCTGGTTTCCGGTCCAGGGAGAAGTTGGCTTGGCAGTTCGGGCTTGACTGTTCCCATGAGGCACAGGGTCAAGACTGATTTGCATATGGCCAAGTCTAAACTGGAGGTGGCATGGTGAGCAAAAGAATGATGGATTTAAGACAGATCTCTTGACTGGGGGTGAATGTTTTGATTTGTTCTGCATTCCGTCCATCAATTGTGTGTCTTTTACTTTCACGCCCTAAGTGCACCAGGAATGCTCAGACGTGGGTCCTGGGCTCACTGTGCCACTTGAACCAAGCTATCCTGGCTGATGCCGGGTGAAACCCCAAAACCGGTCCTAGGATGCTTGTTTCTGGTCCAGGAAGGACCTGGCTTGGCAGTTCGGGCTGGACTGTTCCCATGAGGCACAGTCTATTCCTGACATCTGCGTCATCTTGGGTGTGGGAACGAGAAGATACTCGCTTTTCCAGCGCCTTTTTGGACAGCGCTCTAGTGGTGGGCTGATTGCATTTGTCGGACTATTTAAGATGGGCAATGCAAGCACGTAGCGCATATGATTAAAACTCATCCGACTCTATGCGGGAGATTGTGGAAGAAATATCGGGGGTTATTTTTCGAGTAATCACTCTGTGGCACTGCCGTTATTACGAACTGCTTTTAAGACATTTTTAATAAAATTTGTGAAAAATTGCTTGAGGGAAAGATTGTATAGAAAAAGGCCGCTTACTTGCACCATAAAACTACTCAATTCACTCGCTGTTTGAGCCGGGCCCAAAGCTTCTATTCCAGACACCGGCGCCATCTTGGGTGTGGGAACGAGAGGACACTCGCCTTTCCAGCGCCATTTTGGACAGCGCTCTAGTGGTGGGCTGATTGCATTTGTCGGACTATTTAAGTCGGGCAATGCAAGATCGCAGAGGGGGTGCTTATGGCGCGCCAGAGGCAAGCTGTCGGCTCCCATCCTTGCCCCAAACGCGCTCAACGCCAGACACGCTGCCCGTTTCAACAGAGAACTGCGCCAATTGACATATTCGAGAGAACAGTTAATGAACTTAGGCAAGAAGGAGAGTAAAGGATACAACTACCCGTCACATACGGCGAGTCATGTGAAATAAAACCTCAATTGTGGATTGATTAATAGTTGATCGTTGGTCAAACACCATTGGGAGGCATCAGTCTCTGAATTCAGATTATACTGGGTGATTTTAATCTGAGGGATGATGGGTGTCTAGGTAGTCATTTGAGAGATCTGAGGCACACATGTGCTAATCTCAATCTACAACAACTGGTAAAAAACCCTACTCATCAGGGGGGCATATTCTCGACCTTCTGTTCGCCGATCAATCTGAAACTGAAGTGTGAAACATAACACCACAAACCTGGACTGGCCATTATTTAATTCATTTCAATATCACATTGCCCTGTTCAAGGGACAATACTAATTGTCCAGTGACCTACCGGAGAGGAAAGGAGTGGGCGAAATTAAGAAAAAATAGTACCCACCGACTCTCTCTAATGAAAATCATTTTGACCCCACTGCCACAGTAGAGGATAATTATAAAATATATTATAATCACATAACTGACATCCTGGACCAGCTAATCCCTGTAAGAATGCTTAAAAATAGGAGAAAAAACACAGCCCTCTGGTACAACGAAGAATTGAAACAACTACATTTGATTTGTAAGAGAGCAGAGAGGAAATGGAGGAAGAAGTATCTAGAGTCAGATAAGAAAGAACTGAGAGTAGCGCAGGTGAAGTATAATGAGTTTATCTTTAAGTCCAAAGCAGATTTCTATGCTAACTCCATTATACAAGCACCTAATAGCACTAAGGCTCTATTCAAGATCGTTAAGACCTCTCCACTCTGACCTGTATGAGCAATAAAGTGATGGCATCACTGAAACTTTGTGATGAGATCTCCTCCTATTGTGAAGATAAAATCGCCAAAATTGTTGGTGGTCTCCACCCCTACATTATTGACGATCAGGACACTCTTGTGCAGGGGGTAGAAGAGAAGCTGCGGGTATACTTCTTTTAACAACCTGGATCATAGTGTGTCCTCGGGCTCTCCTCTTGATCCTCTCCCACACAAAATTTGGAAGACATACGGTCAAGATACCTCCCCTTGGTTGCGACAGATCTGTAACCAATCCTTGGAAAAAGGCACGGCCCCAGAATGTTGGAAGCAAGCCGTGGTGACAACTCTTATTAAAAAACCCTCATTGGACCCGACAACCCCAGCAAGCTTCAGCCTATCTCCTTTCTGCCATATCCAATTAAAATCTTGGAAAGGGCAGTAAGCAAGACTTTTTCTTGCTTTTTAGAGGATAATCAACTGCTGGATAGGGACCAATTTGGGTTCCGCCCATGTCATGGGACTGAGACGGCGTTGGCAACTATGCCTGATAATCTTCGTTTGCGAGGCGACGATGGGAATGCTACTATTTTATTGCTACTCGATATGTCGGCCGCATTCAAAACGGTGAACCATTCAATACTGGTGGAGAGATTGAGGAAAATAGGGGTGAAGGGACGGGCTCTGCAGTGGCTACGGTCCTATTTATCGGGGAGACAGCAGATGGTGTCCATGGCACTGTTCACCTCTAGCAAATCCACGGTAATTCATGGGGTACCGCAGGGCTCTGCGATTAGCCCTATCCTTTTTAATACCTATCTGCAGCCCCTGTTCCCCATCATTAGGTCGTTTGGAGTTGACTTAGTCAACTACGCTGACGATACCCAACTGGCGTTTTCCCTGAAAGGGAAACACGCAGTCTCCACGGACACGTTCCAGGAGTGCATGCTGCTGGCTGGCTGAGGAGGAACTCTCTGCAGTTTAATGGTGGGAAAACCAAGGTGGTGTACTGCTCTTCGGTTAAGATGTCTAAGCACTTGCCACTGGAGTTTAAGCTCACTCCTGAAGAAGAACCTCTGGTCCCTGTCAACACGGTGCCTAATCTGGGGGTTCTGATGGACGATAACCTCCAAATGGAGTCGCAGGCAAACAAAACCGACAGCGTGTGCTTCTCTTGAATTTGAATTTAAGGGTATTTGTTGAGCGCACGTTTACCAGGCGGTTTCTTGGCGCTGTTGAGGAGGAATCCTGAGTTAGATGGTAGGCGGATTAGATATTAAAAGCCTGTGAAAACGGAGTAGTTTTCAGAGTGCTGCAAAACTCCAGATAGGATGGCATTGCTCTCATTGAGAGAGGTAAAGAGTTCCAAAATTGCGGAGCCAGGACAGAAAACTTAGAGCCTCCCATTCTGCTCTTCTTGAACCTGGTGACCACCAAGAGGGACAGAGATGAGGACCGCAGTTGTCTGCTGGTGATGTAGGGTTCGATTTTGGACTTAATAAAAGATGGAGCAGTTCCCGCCAGGGCCTGGAAAGTAATGCATCCCATCTTGAAGAGGGCCCTTTCTCTAATAGGGAGCCAATGGAGGGATATAAGAAGGGGTGTAATGTGGTGTGATTTCGGTAAGCCGTATACCAAGCGGGCAGCTTGGTTCTGTACCAGTTGGAGCCGCCGGAGGGCGTAAGCGGGTGCAAGATTGTACAGAGCGTTACCGTAATCTAAACGGGAAAGGACCATAGCCATAAGGATCAATTTGAGGGCTGAAAAGGAAAAAAAACGTGAGATCTTTCGGATAGTGCGCAAAATAAAAAAGCAGGAAGAGATCTGGGAGTGTAAGGTGAGATGTTGGTTAAGCGTAATCCCCAGAGTCTTGACAGAGGGAGACCAAAAGAGGGGGGCCAAAAAATAGAAGACCAAGGGTTGTGTTTACCACCAGTGAGGAGAAGCTCGGTCTTATCAGGGTTGAGCTTAAGATGGTTAAAGCTCATCCAATCCCTGATAAAGACCATCACCGACTGGAAATTGTGGATAGAATCAGGGGAATCAGAGAGATTGAAAATGAGCTGGAGGTCATCGGCGTAATTAAACACCGTGACCTCCATCCTCTGCAGAGCAGAAATAAGTGGAAAGATATACAAATTAAAAAGAAGGGGGGAGAGAGAAGATCCCTGGGGGACACCACATTGCACTTTGCGGGCAGGGGAAGAAAAGTTCACCAGATGGACTGCCTGTGAGCGGTCGCTCAGAAATGAACTGAGCCAAGCCAGGGCATAACCTCCAATGCCTGCCGCCTCGACACGGTAGAGAAGGATGGTGTGGTCCACCATGTCGAAGGCGGCCGACAAGTCAAGAAGAACCAGTGCCTGTGGGAGGTTAGCATCTAGCCCCTCTCTAAGTGTGTCCATAACGAAGACCACCACTTTTTCGGTGGAATGGAGAGGGCGGAACCCTGCTTGGCGCGGAGCCAAGTAGCCACTGTCCTCGATGAGCTGAGGACTTTAGTAGCGTGGCGTTCAAGGACTTTGGCCAGTTAAGGGAGAAGGGAAATGGGCCGATAATTTGCCAACGCTGTTGAATCTGCGCCTGGTTTTTTTAAGATTGGGATGATGGTGGCTGATTTGTGGCAAGGGGGGACAATTCCTGACTTGAGGGTCTCATTGAGAAAAATGAGAGGAGGGGAAGGGCAGGTCAGGAAGATGTCAAGCAAGATGTAAGCCGGGCAGATGTCGGAAGGGGATCCAGATTTGACGCAGGGGAGCAAAGAGAGAAAAGTTTCTTTAGACAGAGGAGTTATATGATCAAGGTAGTTGGTATTGGGTGGTGGGTCAAGGTTTAAAAAGGCTGGGGAAGGAGGGGAAATGTTGGCCTTAATGTCTGCAATTTTTCTCATAAAGAAATTGTTCATCGAGTCACACAGAGGCTGGGAAGGTACAGGCTTGGAGGTAGTCCTGTCCGAAGAGGCTAATTCAAAGACTGTGGCGAAGATTTCTTTGGGTTGGTTCTCTGCCCGGAGAATCTTGTTGGAGAAATAGCTGTTTTTTGCGTCTAGGATGGCTTTCTTATACTGAGCCTGGATGGAGGAATACAGTGATTTAGAGGCAGGGCAATAAGTACGTCTCCAGGCACGCTCTGCTCGACGGGCAGACAGTTTTTTCTCCTTGAGGTCCGAGCTGAACCATTTATTAACGTTGTGGGCGCGTCTCACCCTAATACGCCTAAGGGGGGCCACCTGATCACAGGCATTGGACAGCCATTTCTTTAAAGTCTCTGCTTGAAGCGATGTGGGAAGTTCCTCTATAGCTGGACTAGAGGCTAAAAGAGAGGAGCAGAGAGAGGGAATATCAACTTTGCCCCAGTTGCGAGCCCAGGTGTTCTTGGGTAGGGGGGGTTTTATGGTTAAACTTAAATCCAAAGAAAAGGAAATCAAATGATGATCGGACCACAAACAGGGGGTGACAGTAGGAGCAGGAAAAGGGATATTGAGAGACCAGACTTGGTCCAAAATGTGACCCTGAACGTGGGTTGGAGTATGGATATGTGATATAAAATTCAGACTGTGAAGTGAATCCATGGAGTCTCTTTGATGCGCATGCTTCGCCAGATACGCCCATTGTTACCAAAGGACTCGCGCTCTCTTGTGGTGAGAAGCAGAGTGCTAAGCAGGCTGGATTACTGCAACTCTCTGTCCTTGGGAGCACCTCAATACATCTTTCAGGGGTTGCAGAGAGTCCAGTCTGCAGCAGCAAAGCTGGTGCTAAATAGGCAACGTAGGTCTTCCACCACCGTGGCCTTAAAAGACTTACACTGGCTGCCTATCAAGGAAAGGGTGCACTTTAAATCGCTGGTGCATAGAGCGGTACATGATCGGGGCGCAGTTCCACTGCAGGAAAATTCACCTGGTACCTCGCCAAGAGGCAGCTCTGCTCCTCTAGTGCTAACTTGGTGACGATTCCTAGATTTAAGCATTCTAGGATGGGGGGAGGGCCTTTAGTATGGCTGCTGCACATCTATGGAACGAACTACCACAGAGTGTCAGACAAATTGATTGTCTGACGAGTTCAGAAAGAGCCTAAAAACCTGGCTCTTTACCAAGGACTGATCTCCCTTTTTCTTTGATACTTTGGCCCGCTTGTATGTCGGTTATTTTTAATCTAAGCATCAGGATACCCGCAGAGTGGCAGTTTGGGCTATACAAGTAGTTTTACAATTACAATTACAATTACAAGACTGATTTGCATATGGCCAGGTCTAAACTGTGGTGGCATGGTGAGCAAAAGATGATGGATTTATCTCAGATCTCTTGACTGGGGGTGATTGTTTTGATTTGTTCTGCATTCCGCCTGTCAATTGAGTGTCTTTTGCTTTACAACGCATGCCATCAGAACGCATTTTTAGAAACTACATTTACAACGCATTCCACTACAACGCATACGATTACAACACATAATACTTTTAGGGCAACAGTAGAGTAAGTGTTGGATAGCGTAGGGGTAAAAATTACTATTCTCACTCCAGTGAGTGCAACAGTAGGTTAAGTGTTGGATAATTTAGGGGTAAATATTACTATTCCCACTCCACTGACTGCAACAGTAGGGTACGTGTTGGATAGTGTAGGGTTAAAAATGACTATTCCCCATTACTTACCTTATAATGCGTTGAAATGGATGAGTTGTAGTGACATGCCTTGTAATGGGATGCGTTGTAGTGACATGTGTTGTAATGGCTGTGTTGTAATGGCATGCGATGTAAAGGCTGTTGCGTTGTATTGACTGCTTTGCAAATGTAGTGAGATGTAATGACTGCATTGTAATGATTGTTTCCTGTCTTTAGCGCCCTGGGTTTTCAAACGGGCTATGCACACCTTTCTATGGGCTATAAGAACAGTCTGAGAGTTGTTGCAGCACAAACTGTGTCCCTTCTTCATAAAATTGACCCTGATGCTCTGCCCTACATAGATGAAATCTTCCTCGTGGACAATACATTGAATCCTCATTTAGCAGAGGTAGATTGCATAATATTGGGAATTGCTGAACTTGTTTACAAGTTCAGTTAAAGAAATCTAATGCAGGTTATTTAAGTTTCCTTTTGTTTGGTTATGAACTTACCAATGAGGGAAAAGTCTTGCCGCTCATTTCCTGGAGAAATGTGCGCAATGCAGCCTCCAAACACACATAAAAAATTGCAGTTTCTGGTAGGATTTTTCAATTTTGGCAGAGCATTCATACTTGGATGGACAACGCATAAAACCTCTTTATGCATCAATATGCCATGATTTTTCCACCTCATGCTGGACATCAGAACACACAGAAACGCTCATGAGAATATTCACTAGGAGCTATCGCCGAATTAACAGCACTTTATCGCAGCCAATGTCGTGATAAATTAACCTCCCCATTCACAAGCTGGTGCTAACAGCCCACAGCAGATTAGGCATTCCCGTGCAAAAAGCCGCGACAACAAGACACCTCAACATTCACAATGACCAGCCAGATCGGCGATAAGAACACAAAACACGTGATAAGACACACTAACAGCAGTAAATTAACACCTGCTCTGACCTGGTGTAAAGTCGGACCACAGCCTGCACCACAAAAGGGAGCACAGCCCACAGCCACACCTGAAGACAAACAGATGCCTTGGAGCAACTGAACATGCAGCACGGACACCCAAGAGGGCCACAACACCCACCGACACCACACCCAGGCCCGCACCACCCCCTCCCCCTGGCCCACCCCCAACCCTGGACTAAGAAACTGCACACTAACACCACTAATCCCAAAACAAATATTTTGCCTGATGTCGCACAAGCAGGAAAATCAACATACATGCGTGGCCAGAAAATGGAGAATCAGTCATACAACAATGCAACCACCAACCCAAAACACCATACAAATAAACGCCAAAACAACCATTCGGATGAGTCCTAGCGGGTCCTCACTGGACAATCCGTAGGACACAGCCTGGAATACTAAATTCAGGAGAAGAAGGTGTGCCATGCGCCCAATAAAGGAAAGAGAGGGAGAGAGCGAGGGAGAGAGACGGAGTGAGATTGCACAAGCAGCGCAAGGCCTTGCAGGGCACCTGGCTCCACATGCCAACAATTGTGTGTATCGCCATCCATAGCCCATGAGCCCAAGGCCGTGTCCCAATCTCAGCGCTAAAGCCACACCACATTCCAAAAACAGTCAGACAAACAACAGGGATGAAAGCTCCATTGCCCCAATGAACAAGACGGGAGGACACATGCACCTCCGACCTTGGTCCAGAGCAAGCCTGGAACACCCTGAGAGATGTCATGGCAGATGTGGACTACTCCCATACCACGCATTTTGCAAATGAACTATCTGGCTCATTCACACCCCACACACAGAAGCCCCTGCCTGCGGGACCCCGCATGGGATGCCTTTGAAACACACGGAAACAGCAACCCATTCAGCCCAACGTTGCACACACATTCAAACCATTGCCCAGAGCTGTGGCATATCCTCCATACAACGTCCGCAGTTCAGAAGAGTGCCGGTTCCACGCCACGCACCAAGGCAATGGCAGGCCATACT